>NC_140068.1:154190910-154790910 GCF_964194135.1 Talpa europaea
ACTAAACATAAAAAATGGTACTTAATGGGCCTCCCCTGGTGGCGCAGCAGTTGAGCGCTGGATTGCAAGGCTGCCCGCAGCCTCTGCAGCACCAGGTCGATCCCCGGCCACCAGCGAGGGTCCCACAAAAAAAAAAAAAAAAAAATGGTACTTAAGTCCTAGGTCTCACTGATTCTGTCATTTTGGCTACAGCACGGACAGGTGTTTGGGGCACTAGCCCAACAATGCTCCTTAAAATCCCTAGTCTCAGTGGTAATATAAAATCGCAGAACCCTAGACCTGCCGATGGCTAAAGTTAACAGAGTTTGTGAGCTCCTTATTCTTAAACCTCCTCACTCTTAACTTTTTGTGTATTTTTTTTTTTCATTTTTCTCTTGCTTGAGCTCTACGTCCTCAATGCCTTCATCGAGGTCATCTCTTGTCTGAAGACCGTCAAATTATGAAACCTCCACTGTCCTTCTTTCGAGGTCCCTTAGAGCGTCGCCCTGCTGTGGAGCCCTGTTTGTCTCCCCACATCACTCACTTTCAGCAGGAAGCAGTTACTAATCAGAGCGATGTCCCTTTTCCCTAACTGCAATTAGGGGCTCCATTCGCAGAAGGGGGAAATGAGACACAGGGCAAGCTAGGGTTATTAGGCAGTTTTAGGGACAGTGCAGGAGGGGACCTCTGAAGAATTTAGGGAGGCTTCAGAGATAAGGACAAGCAAGGGAAAGTAACCCATTCCACTAGGAAAAACAAACATGCCAGGACCAAGGACAACATTGTTAATGCTGGTCCTGGTTTCCTTCAGGTGGTAAAGGGAGGCGGAGATTGGCGAAATGGAGAGTGGTTTAATTTATGGACACATTAGAAGGGCAGCTGTTTAACTTCAATGCAGGGATGCCCATCCAGAGGACTGGGCCATAAAGATAAAGATGCAACAAATGGGGAAAGAGAAAGCTGTTAGATAAGGAATGTGAAGATCCCCCGCTCAGTAGCAGATGAAGTGAGACAGCCGAGAACTAACCAATCACAGAGAGACTGGTGTAGCTTTAGAATAATGAGGGGAAAAAGGTCTATATTCCCTGAGACACGACTCCACTTGGGCTTCCTTGCCCCTCCCTGTCCTGGTTTCCTGGCCTGGGAGTCCCACTTTATTTCTGCTCTTTTTCTCCTCAATAAACTTTTTCTTTCTCTAAACAAACCTGCCTCTTCTCGCTTGCTGGCCTGAGCGTCTGCGAAGTTCCTGCTGTGGCTTCGTGAGACACCAACCCGTGGGGGTCTAGTGGCCGGGGCTCAGCCCTGCCCCTGCAGCCTGGGATCCGTTCCTGGCTGGGAGACTAGGCCTGACAATTCCGGTATCATTTTGATCCAAACAAACACTCCCTTCGGCCATAAGTGAAAATGAAACACTAAAAAATGTAAGGAGCGCTTCTTAAGCAATTACAGATTAATTCATTTCTTGATCAATATCTGTGCTCAAATTTAATTGGGTTCAACTCCAGAATTATGTTCTAGCACATCTATGTATGTAAGTCCCGTTGTCTCTGACCTGTGCACACTGGCAATCAATGCTTTGGAAGAAGGACATACTGGACAATTTTCAAGAACGCCAAGGGGTCCTTAGTAACAGCAGCTGATAGGGCCTATGTCCACAAAGCCTGCGGGCGCTTAGCAGTCCTCAGTCTTGAATTCCCCCAAGTTCTAATATCCTTTTAGAGCACACTGAGGGGTGGAAAACAGACAAGGGCTATCTGAGACTGCCTTGGGCCTGGTGAATCACTCGGGACCCCATCATCAAGGACCAGCAGGAACAGTAGCTAATGAGATTATTGGTGGGAACAAGACCTGTGACCCAGTCTTTCTAGGTCTTCTGAGGCTGCTCACCTGGAATATGGGAGTTCACAGGGGAGCCTGGAGAAGTCGGTCAGTCTTCAGTGTGCTGGGCTAAGGAATCTGGACTTGACATTTAGGTTTCCTCAGACACCAAAGAGTATCTGGGAAGAGCAGCTGGGAATCAGTCTGTCTCTGAAGTGCTAGAACTATATGCATTAGAGAAGAAGCAAGTGGCAGGGAAGGGATGAGAAAAGAGGATCGCTGGAGGTGATGGGAGGCAGCATGGGCGCTAGAGGGAAGCAGCTGACCTGGAGTCCATGCCAAGGGTAAATGGATCAGGGGGAGACAGATGAAAGGCACATCTAAGACATGGAAGGTTCTGGCGATAAGTAAGCATTACATGAGATGTCTGGAGTATGGTTCCTCTCTGGCTGACGGGCCTTTATCTGTGTTCTGAGAACAGCTTGTATGAGGGGGATGGCACAGGAGAAGGAATGGGGGAGGAATTCTTCCGGGAACTTTCAAAAGTCTGGCTGATTCACTTCTAGAGCTAATCAAAGCTGTCAAGCTGTTGGCGTTTGCTAGGAGAATTTTAACACCAGCCATACATGGAGTGCCACACCCCCCGGGTGGACCTGGGATCACATCCTCCCTTTATGGTGCTTTCCTGTTGTGATTTTCCCAAACTGCAGTCTTCAAGTATTCGTCGCCTGCCACGTCACCCTTTCTGTCAGTCCCCTAACCCAGGCCCCTGCACACACTTTCCCCTCAGGCATCAGTCATGAAGGCTCTTCTGTGTGGGCAGCCTCTTGTCTCCTCTCAGCTCTCAGGTGCCCTGCCTCCAGGCCTCACTCGGCACCAGAGCATTTCTTTTTTCTTTCAGTAGTCCCCCTAGCTCTCCCACCGCCACATCACCCGTGGACCATCACTGTGTTTCCTCTCCTGTCTCGCCCCCCTCACTCTCCTTCCTTTGCTGTGCACCTCAGCTCTGTGGTCAGTTCGCTAGTTTTGTCTTGTTCTTGATTTTTTTTTTTTTTTTTTTGCTTTCTTTATATTCCACGTATCAGTGAGACCGTCTGGTATTTGTCTTCTTCCTTCTGACTCCATCGGCTAGTGTACCCTTCCAGCTCCATCCTTGTTACCGCAGATGGCGAGAGTTTGTCTTTCTTGATGCCTGAGTAACATTTCATCGCGTGCCACTGCACCGGAGCATTTATGAAGAGCATCCCTGGGAAAAGCCCAGCAGGAGTGGACCTGCCTCAGCTGTGTCAGTCTTTGGTCTCAGCTGTCCTGAGCCTCCCTGCTCTGTCCTCAGACCTCTCCTGGGTCTTCTCTCTCACCAGCTGGCCTGTGACCTCCAAGTGGGTCCCCCACGTGTTCACAATGACTTCTTGTTCACAATGACTTCTTGTTCACAATGACTTCTCAGTTCATTGGAACTGAGGCCTTGGACATGGGCCTCTGGACCTGTTTTTCCGGACATTTCTGTACCTTGGTATCCCCCTCTTTGCATGAGGAAGTGAGGGCAGCCCTCTTTATTCTATCCCTTGGTCTCACCCTTCCCAGCCTGCTCAGATTCCCCACCTTGAACACTCCCTGTTCACTGAACTCCGCCCTTGATCCTTCCATCAGACAGGAGTATGGAATCAGGAAGAGGTAAAATGCATCTTGATTTTCCCTAATTCTAACTGAAATGTAGCATTTTATTTAATGGTGGCATCACATTACAGTTGTAGTAGCAGTGTCTGTGATTGTCCTGCCAGCAGAACCACATGTATTTTCAGCTCTCATGATTGGTTTTGCTTTTACGGTTGACTGACCCTTAAGCAACAGGGGATTGGGGTGCTGTTCCCGGGCGGTGGAAAATCCATGTATGTGTTTTGAGCCCCAGAAACTTTATAGTCATCCCTTGGTATCTGGGGGAATTGGATTTAGGGATGACACCCCCACACCCCTAGCAGATCGCAGAAGTGCACAGATGCTGAAGGTCCATAGAGCTGGCCTGGAGAGTCCTCAGCACAGAGTCAACCTGCTGACATCTGTTCACCGGACCGAGTCCAGCACCGCGAGCCAAAACGCCACCAGGGCGCTGATGCCCTGTTGCTGGGCTCTGCCCCTGGTGGTTCCCGCCCTCTGGGTTTACTCAGTTCCAGCAGGGAATCAGCTCCTCGGTGGCTTTGTTCTGGTCACCGGGTGGCACCAGAGACCTGCACTTGCTGTCCTGTGCTTCTCCCCAGTGGTTCTCTGAGAAAAGTTGGGGGGGGGCACCTCAACACAGGGGCTGTCCTTCAAGCCAGGTGCAGTGTCTGCCGCGCATTCACCCGGCTCTGTGCCCGCAGCTGTGTGGATCCCGCCCCCGAATGCTGCTCTCTAGGCTCAGTTCCAGGCTGTCAGGTCCAAAACGCTGGCTGTCACCCTGTGCAGTGCCCGCTGCTAGGGCGCGTCCACGCCCGGGGTCCTGTGTCTGGCTCTCCGCTCCAGGATGGGGTCCTGCTCCACGCCTGGTTTCCCTTCTTACTCCGTAGGCGCGGCCCAGCCCCTCCCAGCGCCTGAGGGTGGTTTGGGGATCCCTGGCTTCCCACCATCAGGAAGGTGGTGATTTTGTTCTGGGCACTAGGTGGCGCCAGAGATCTTTTCTAGTGTCCTTCCAGAACTGCGGGTGGGGGTGTTGGAGTTTTTGGAGTGCGAGGTACTGGGGTTCTCTCTGGGAAATGTTTCCCCACACCCTGTTTCACCTTTCCTCGTCTCCCCGGAATTTCCCTCCTCTCGCCCTGGGGTAATCCTTTAAGGTACCTTTTCTCTCTGGTTGTTGGGGGGCCTCGCCCTGGATTCCCCAGCACGTGCTGAGGACCCCCCACCTGGGTCAACCCTTCCCTTCGGGTTCGCCCTGAGGCACCCCCTGTCTCCCCGTCTGTAAAGTCCTCCGGGTCTGCGCCGGGATCCTGGGAGGAGGACACGTCACCTCATCCACCCTGCAGGCTCTCCATGGACACCTTCCCGGAGTCCTGGGCATCCGTGGGAGAAAATGCACTTGAGGAAACACGGACGCCTCCTCGCTCACCTGGGGAGACCCAGGAACACTGAGTGACCCACCAACATGGCCTCTGCCCCTCTGCAATGACATCTTCAACCCAGAGAAAGGACAGAGGATGGGGGTCAGCCCTGGGGGGCAGTGGGGAGCCCAGCGACAAGGGTGCTGGTGGTGCGGTCCTAAGGGGCCGCCGCCCCCTCTGCTAAGGTTGGAGACATTTGCACAAGTCCTTCCAACGTGACAACCTGGACGCCTCCTGTCGGGGATGTTCCCTTATTTGTGGAAATGAGTCTCACAAAAGGGCACCCTCCACCCGCCTGTCGGAGCCCCTCCGTCTGACTCCCAGGAGTGCCCAGTAAGTGTAATCCTCCTGTCACAGAGGCTCCTGTAGAGCCGCGAGTGTCCTCCCCAGGGGCCACACAGGCTCACAGCCCTGCATCCGATTAATGCCCGTGCTGGGTCAGCTCAGCCTCTTGGTCATGACCAGATGGAAATTGACCTGTCAACTCCCCCTGTCTTTTTCATCCTCCATGATACTCCCCTGGTGAGGAGGGGAGGCCGTTGGCCCCTCACCTTCCTGTGCCGGGCCTGTCCGCTGCAGCCCTGCTGTGTGGCTCAGCCTGCTGCCCAGTGAGTGTATTTCCCCCAAATACCGAACTCCCCTTCAAGCTCAATTTATTTAAAAGATTCATTTTTATTTATGTGTGCGTGTAAGAGGTGGGTACAGGCCAGAGGTGCGGGGGTGAGACGACTCTTCAGAGACAGAGTGGGGAGCAGCACAGGCAGATCTACTGAAATCCACTGCTGAGGGGAGCAGCAGGGAGACAGAGAGGTCTGCTGGGCCCTGAGGGTAGCTCCCTGGCCGGGGACAGAACTCAGGCCATCGCAGAGGCCGGCTGCAGTGGTAGCGCTGAGATTTAACCCCTAGGCCACCAGGGAGCCCCCACACTTGCTTTTTTTCTTCCTGTTACATGATGCTGACATTTGATCTTTTTTTTTTCATTTAAGGGATTTTATTACTAACGCTAGAGAGGAGGATGTAAATGATTTTCATAAAAGAAAGACCAAGTCTTCGTCCCCTCTTCATGTTGCAGTGAGTCTCTAGCCCGGGATGGAACCGGCCTGCCCAGGGTGGCAGGTCAGTTGGGGTGCTCCTGTTCCCATGAATCAGCCCTTCACCAGAAGGGCAGCTTGTCCAGGCCGTCAGTCCCCAGGCACCACGCAGCCCTGGCCTGTGTTTATTTCCCTGTTCCTTGATTTCTAAGATAATGTCGGATATTGGGGATCCCGGCCAGTCATGCTCTATGTCAGTTCCCCCACTTCCTTCTCCCTGTAGACCCTGTTTGCGGCCAGAATTTCTCAGGAAGTGTGTCCCACCCTCCTCACCTCAACCCACTGATGATTTTCCCTTGAGTAGAGGATGCCAAGGTCATTTCTAAATTGTTTTCATCTTGTGGCTTGGCCCCTAGTCGGGTGGGCCACCTCCCCGATGCCGGGTGCCACTGTTTGTTGGCTTAAGGATTTGTCCATTCGGGGCCTCCCCGGTGGTGCAGCGATTGAGCGCTGGGTTGCGAAGCTGCCCTCAACCTCTGCAGCACGGGTACGATCCCCGGCTGCTCCCGGGCCACGGGAGGAGGGTCCCACATGGCGCGCAGACCTCTCCTGCCGCCCGCTGCTCCCCTCAGCAGTGTCCTTCGGTCCTTCTGCCTGCTCTGCTCCCCGCTCTGGCTCTGGTGAATCCTCTCACCCTCCCGCGCTTCTGACAGTACCCAGTGCTTGTATAAATAAATAAATAAATCTTTAAAAAAAAAAAAAAAGAATTTGTCCATTCGGGCCTCCCCAGTGGCGCAGGCGGTTGAGCGCAGTGCTGTGAAGCTGTCCGCAGCCTCTGCACCACGGGTTTGATCCCAGCTGGCCTGCGAGATACCCACGTGGCAGGGCAGACCTCTCCCCTCTCACCCACTGCTCCCCTCAGCAGTGTATTTCAGTCAGTCAGCCTGCTCTGATCCCCGCTGTCTCTCTCACCCGCCCACACATCAGGCCTGCACCCTGGTTCTTGAATAGATAAATCTTTTTTAACAAGTCATGAAAGAATTTGTCCAACGGATCCGGATTGTTGAACTCGTCTGCTTATACATGCTCATAGTGACATCGCGTTGTGCTTGTCCTCTGACCCAGGATGTGGTCTTTGTCCTGACCGCAGTTCCTGTCTGCTGTGTCCGTTGTGGTTTCTCCTGTCCTTTATGATCCTGTTGGTTTGAGTTTTCTCCCTTTTTTCCTTTGTGAGTCTAGCTATATGTGTGTCTATTTTCCTGATTTATTCAGAGAACCAGAGAACCAGCTTTTGGTTCCATGGATCTGTTGGACTGTCTTTTATTTCTGTCTCATTTGTTTCTGCTTTAATTTTTGTTACTTCCTTTCTCTTGCTGGCTTTTGGGGTTTTTCTGTTCTTTTTCTGTTCTTCGAGATGGGAGATCAGGTTTGTTTTTGTTTGTTTGTTTGTTGTTTCTTGATGTGGGCCTGAGTTATTCTATACTTTTCTTTCTTACTGCTTTTGCTGTTCCCCACCCCTTCTGAAAAGTTGTTTCCCCATTTTCAGTCATTCAAGGTCCTTTTTACATTTTTCTTTGATGTCATCATGAATGCAGTGGTGGCTCAGCTGCATGTTGTTCTGTTTCCATGGAGAGAGGGGTTTCCTTGCTCTTTGCACGGTCGACTTCTAGTTTGGTGCCTTTATGGTCAGAGAACATCTCAGTGTGATTTCGATCTTCATGTCCTGGTGGGTGTTAGTCTGGTGACCCAGTACGTGACTGATATTTCTTGATATTTTGTTCTCTATATTCTACATATAAATGAAGTCATATGATATTTATATTTTGTATATTTTTATATTTTATATTTTTATATATTTTTATTTTTTTTCTGACTTATTTTGCTTAGCATAAGAATGCTAGATTTAAGACTTTTTGCAATTATTAATTTCTTCATTTTATTGCTTAATGTGGTAATTATGGTTATAAATTATTTGCTTTTAAACTCTTTTTTAAAAAAGATTTATTTATTTATGCATACAAGAGCTAGGGTACAGGTCAGAGGTGTGGAGGGTGAGAGGATTCCCCAGAGATAGAAGTGGGGAACAGAACGGACAGATTGACCAAAGTACACTGCTGAGGGGAGCAGTGGGCGAGGCAGGAGAGGTCTGCTGCACCATGTGGGTGCGCCCTGGCCTGCCAGAGATCGAACTCCTGCTGCAGAGGCTGCGGATTGCTTCGTCCTGAGGTGCTTCACTCCTTGCGCCACCAGGGAGACCCCACATATCCTTCTACCCTGGTGAATTCAGCTCACATGTCCCACAGTTCACAGAAGCTGACTGACTTTAGTTCCAGAATACTTTCACTGTCTCTCCTGCCTTACTGCCGGGGACTCTGCCTGGCAGCCTGCTCTCTGCAGGCCAGTTATCATGGCGAGTGCTTTTCATTTTCTCACTCTACGACATCTGCTGTTGTCTCATCCTCATGACAGTGTGATTGACAAGGAAGAGCTCAGCGTTTGGGTCCTCAGTGACGTGTAACCCAACCCTACAAAGTGCTGGTTTTTCTTCTCTTGTACCGTGTCTGCATTCAATGGGTTTTCACACTGCTACGTAGCATGTTATTCCATGTATGTGTCTATTCTACCTGCCAACCAGGTGATAAGCTCTTCAAGGAGATTTTATTCATCCTTGTATTCATAGACTCAAAGACATTTCCAAATTTGTATGGTAAACTATGGTGGTTCTTTTCGGAGCGAATGGGTTAATCTAGAGGTAAGACTATTTCTCCTGAGAGCCGTTCACAACACAGTGTACAGTAGGAAGATGGTGCCTCCTGTACAAGCGCACAAGGAGGAGCGTGTACACTGTTGCTGTGTGACCCAGGCTGACGGCCCTGAAATGAGGAGACATGTTCCCTCACAGGGGATGGTGTCATTGGAGGACGTGGCTGTGAACTTCCCCTGGCAGGAGTGGGAGGACCTGAATGATGCTCAGAGGACCCTGTACCGGGATGTGATGCTGGAGACCTGCAGTCACCTGCTGTCCCTCTGTGAGGAAGCTGCCGTGTAACACGAGGGCAAGTGCTGTTTTCTACACTGATTAAATGTGCTCTTTCTTGTGAAATTGGGTGGTGGTGAGGTTGAACATGGCCAACAGACTAGAGTGTTGGTGTTCGCCCTTTTTCTGAAAAGTTCCCAGTTGACCTTCGTTGCACAGCTCTCAACACTGCTTTCGTTAGTCTTCAAAACTGAAGTTTAACTTGACCGAACCAACACTGTTCCTCATCACAGGGCATGGTGTTACCGATCCTGAGGAGAGCATCAGGTCGGAGCAGGCAGTACAGCCGTGGGCTGTGGAGGAAGCCCCAGGCCAGGACCTCTCAGGTCGGTCAGAGCTTGCCTGGCAGGAGGCTAGCAGGAGGCTGGGAGAGTGGCCAGTGATATTGGTCACACTGCGCTACTTTTCCAGTGTCCAAACCTTGGACAGTTTATCTGCATTTATCAAAGTGATTTTTTTTTTTTGAATGGAGGCATGTCATTTATTTATTTATTTGTTTGTTTGTTTGTTTGTTCTGTTTATACAAGCACTGGGTACAGTCAGAAGTGCGGGAGGGTAAGAATATTCACCAGAGCCAGAGCGGGGAGCAGAGCAGGCAGAAGGACCAAAGTACACTGCTGAGGGGAGCAGCGGGCATCAGGAGAGGTCTGCGCGCCATGTGGGACCCTCCTCCAATGGCTGGGGAGCAGCCGGGGATCGAACTGGTGCTGCAAAGGCTGCGGGCAGCTTTGCAGCCCAGGGCTCAACCGCTTTGCCACAAGGGAGGCCTCAGGCATTTGTTTTTTCACTCAGTATGTTCATGGGAAGTTTTTGACAGTGATAAATTATCTATGAGTGGGGATAAGAATAGTAATCACGGAAGTGGTCTTTGCTTTGTTGTAGTGATATGCTGTGAGAAAGGAAAATGTGGGCCTCCCTAGTGATGCAAGGGGTTAAGCACAGTGCTGTGAAGCTATCTGAGGCCTCTGCAGCGCGAGTTCCATCCCCCACCGGCCAGGGAGCTATCCACATGGCGCGCTAGACCTCTCCTGTCTCACCCACTGCTCCCCTCAGCAGTGTATTTCAGTCAGCCTGCCTGTTCTACTCCCTGTTCTGTCTCTGGCTAATCCTTTCACCCCCTGCACCACTGGCCTGTACCCCAATTCTTGTATGCATAAAACAAACAAATTTTTTCAAAAAAAGGAAAATGTAACAATTACATATATTAAGTAGATCAAGCCACAGAAAATGTTTAACCATAATGAGAGAGAAAAAGTGGAGAATGTTATTTTAGAGTGTGTGCTCCAAAGGCATCATTAGGTAGGTGAAATCTTTGTAGCGCTCCGGTGAGATGCATGGTTTGCACGGACAAATCGTGTGTGTAGTTCTCTGTGCAGTCTGGGCTAGAGGTTGTGTGTGGCTACTGGAGATGTCATTTACCAGGTGACTGACTCAAAACTGATAGAGGGGGTTGACTGGAGAGTTATTTAGAACATGAGTCGTGTTTCAGAGGCAAGCCTTGTGACCACCCACATGAATCATTGTGAGGCTGAGGAGAACCCAGAAATCATTCAGTGAGGGGCGGGATGGTCTGACATGGGAGGGGAAACCTAAGGTTGTGGTTTCTAAAGCCATGGAACCAAGAGTTTCAGGTTGGAGCTCATACCTTGGGAGGATTTTGATCTGGGCAATTCCACCTTCTCGTGGAATTCCACCTTCTATTGTTATTTAAAAATGTTTCCTTTGGGCCTCCCCTGGTGGATCAGTGAAAGTATGATATAGTACAACTAACATACTCAATAAAAACTTGAGCTGCTATGAATTACGTAGAAATAGGGACCAAGGATTGCGGTGACTCCAGTAGCAGCCAAGGAGTGTTGATGTCAGAAGGATGTGCAGAAAGCCTTTCACAGTTATGGCCACAGGCTGGATGCAGAACTCTCTTGCCTTCGATGAGCAGGAGAAAGTTGGACAAAAGATGAGGCAGAGTTTGCTGCATATGCTGTCATTCTGAGCAGCGCGTGATATAGCATTTAAATAAGAATTGACAGAAAGGTGTCTTCCTGCCATGAAGGGAAGTGCATGCCTTTGAAAACGTCTACAGATGACTGTAGCCAGTGCCAAGGAGACATAAAAACTAAGGAAATATATTCACGGGTTTCACTTCTGATTTTCTGGTCTTCTGCCTTTCCTTTCCAGTGAATTGAACTATATCATTTTGTTCAATTTATTGCTTTTTTCAAATTCCAGATTTCTGTTCATAGAGAAGCCCAAACATTTTTGCCATGATGTTATGTTTATGTATTTCTTCTTTATTTTGAAATGTCCTTCTTTGTGGAAATTTAGAGCTTAGATTGTTCCTTTTCTAGTTTCTTGAGTTGTGGAGTTAATTTAAGCCTCTGAGATCTGTGTAATTGTTAGTGTGTCAGTGCTTGAAATTTACATCTTATCGTTTTCAGAGTCCACAGTTTTTGGGAAATTTGTTTCATCTCCATATTTTCAATATATTGTTTAATTTTTTGAATCGAGGTAACCTTTGATTTAGGGAATAGAGTTTCATCTCTTCAGAGGTCTGTCACCATCCACTCACCACCATTGCCCTCGTGGGCCTTCTCCATAGATCTCTGAACGCCCTCCCACCTGTGTACCCACACCTCCTCTCCATCCCTCTGTAATACCCACAATTCTGCAGTCATATTTCTAGAGTTTGTTCTGGTTTGTCGGTTCCTTCCTTTTGTTTCTCCAGATTTGAAATTGGAGTGAAGCCATCCAGCAATTGTCTTTCTCCTTCTGATTTACTACATTAGCTTAATCCTCCTGCTATGTTCCATCCTGTTGTTGCACATGGCCTGAGTTCATCCTTTTGTATAACTTAGCTGTCTCCATTGTGTATGTGAACAGCATCTTGCTTTTAGATTCAAATTTGGCCCTATTGGTCAACTCAACTTCTTGAACTTACATTATTATTTTCCTTCTCATCGCAATGGGGCTGGAACCTCTCCTAGAACTGTATTGTCTTCTTCCTCTGCAGTCAGTCTTGCCTGTGTGGTCTGCACACATTCAGCGACCTCACATTAGTGCATATGGAGTATTTTTAATGACTTCCCGAAACATGTCCTTTTCTATTGTTGTGATCTTCTTTGCATTCTGTGATGGTTTTGACTCAGTTTATAATCTTCGGATATCTGTGTGAGCACACAGCTCCATATTTAATTATCACTTTTCCCAGCATACAGTTCCATCTTCCTTTCCACTTGGTGCACTTAAGTCTTTGGTGGGTGTGATGTGGATTAGATTGTATTGGTGTCTTTTCTTATTCATTCAGACACATTGTCATTTTTTTTTATTTTAATGTTTTATTTTATAGAGTTGTTACATCTTTTTTCATCTTTGCACAATGTATGCAATTTCATTTTGGTTATATTCCCCATACAGTTGCACCCCCCCTCCCTTATTTTGACTCTAGTCCTTCCTTTCCCCACCCCTCCCTAATCCCACTCCCCAGTGTGTGTCTGGTTTATATTTGCTTGTTGATTTTTATTTTTCCTTTGTATTGATTATTTTTTTTCCTGGTCTTTTATTTAGGTTTTCTAAATTCCTGCTATGAGTGAGACCATCCGGTATTTTTCTTTTACTTTCTGGCTTATTTCGCTGAGCATGATCCCTTCCACTGGGATTTTTTTTTTTTTTTTGCGGGGGGGGGGGTGGATTTTTTTTTTTCATTTGTAAAAAAAGTAATGACAGAAAGGGAGGCCCAGCTATTGTTATTTATTTTTTTTAATGTATTTATTTATTTTTTAATAGAGGCATGTTTTTATTTATTTGTTTATTTTTTTTTGTTGTTTATTTGTACATACACGGTGTACATTCAGAAGCGCGGGAGTGTGAGAGAATTCACAAGAGCGGGGAGCAGAGCAGGCAGAAGGACCGAAGTACACTGCTGAGGGGAGCAGCGGGCGGCAGGAGAGGTCTGCGCGCCATGTGGGACCCTCCTCTGGTGGCCATGTGGGACCCTCCTCTGGTGGCCGGGGAGCAGCCGGGGATCGAACTGGCGCTGCAGGGGCTTGGTTGGGGGGGGGGGGGCTTCGGGCAGCTTCCCAACCCAGCGCTCAACTGCTGTGCCACTGGGGAGGCCCAGCTATTGTTATTTAAAAATGTTTCCTTTGGGCCTCCCCTGGTGGCACAGTGGTTGAGTGCTGGCCTGCAAGGCTGCCTGCAGCCTCTGCAGTACCTGTTCATTAGCAGGCCACCTGTAGGGTCCCACACACAAAAAAAAGTTTCCTTTAACATCAGCCTTTTCATACCTCATTTCCTCTCGATTTTATCTCTGTGTTTCTTTGACTTTGTGTAACATGATTTTATTCCTTTCTCCTTTTTTTCTGGTGATTTTCGTCTAATATGTCATCATATTTTTTATGTTTACTGAGATATTTTTTTAAATATTTATTTATACAAGTACTGGGTACAGTCACAAGCGCGGGAGGCCGAGAGAATTCACTCGAGCCAGAGTGGGGAACAGAACAGGCAGACTGACGAAATACACTGCTGAGGGGAACAGCTGGCAAGACAGGAGAGGTCTGAGCGCCATGTGGGACCATTGCCTGCTGCCAGGGATGGAACCTGCATTACAAAGGCTGCTGCGGGCACTTCAAAGCCCAGCATTCAGCAGCTTCGCCACCAGGGGAGCCCTTACTGAGGTATATTGATTCATAATACTATCTATTGTGTACAGCATTGTCATGCAGCCTTTGTGCACAGGACAGCATCCTCCCTGTTCATTTCCCTCCCATGTGTTTTCCGGGTGTCTTTATTGTTACAATGTGTATTACGTGCCATATTGAAAAGCTATGAAACCTTTTAGAAACTGAAAAGTATGTAATTTCAATTGTACAGACGGAAAAGTCAACTCTTTAACATTCCTACCCTACACCAACTTTGTTGCCATCACAACATCTCACTATTCCAGAACAGAATTCTATGGGTATTTTTGATGTGGCCTTTCCAAATGCTCAAGCAAAATCAATATTTTTACTACAGGACTATATCATGCAATTTTCTATATTTCTTTGTATTTACCTTTCCCTAAAGACAGTACCTTTTCATAAACATTTGTGGTGCTGTCTAGAATCCTTTCGGCTTTATAGGAGGAGCAAAGTCATAGTGTTACCTATTCTAACATCATGCCTATGTCCTTTACTTGATATTAATTTTATAGAGTATGCATTGAATGTATTTTGTCTTGAGTGCTGTAAATGTGGTAAATAGTCACTTGCTTTCTTCCAGCCTTCTCTTCTGATGACATCCAAGTCTTCATGCCACAATCAGACACAGAAGATTTGCTTCCAGATATGGAACTGGGAGGAGATGGAATCTGTGCCTTTGAGAATTTACAATTAGTGGAAGACCAGACATGCCAAAGGTCAATTGAAGGGCAGAACATTTGTTGCAATGAAGATAGCAAAGCTGGAACAATGACCCAGAATACAACTCTTCCCACAGAAGAGATCGTGTGTGTGAAACGTCTTGGGTCAATCCGCATTTTATGTCTGTTCCTTGCATAGATAAGGGTGTTTCTGTAAGCAGAGATCTCTATCAGATTTTTAACAATACATATTCCCTGAGAAGACAGTTAGAACATATAGGCAGTCCCGTAGTCCATCATGCAATAATCATTCAGTACATTGTGCATATGGGACAGGTGTATACTCTGAGTCAAATAGTACTCAACATCAGAGATGGGAATGGGAAGATAAAAAAATCTACATGGGATCATACTGAGGAGTCCTCAAAACTACTCCAGCATCACACATTTCAAGAGAATCCCTGCAACTGTAAAGGATATGGCAACACTAACAAATGGTGCTCAAGACTCACTCAACATCAGAGAGAGAAATGGCACAAATGTGAAGAGTGTGGTAAAGCCTTTTGTTGGCATCCACAGCTCACTAAACATGTAAGGATTCACACTAGAGAAAAGGCTTACACATGTCCACAGTGTGGTAAAGCCTTTCTCTACCTGTGTCACCTTTCTGAACACCAGAGAGTTCATAATGCTGAGAAACAGTACAGATGTGAAGAATTTGGGAAAGCCTTTAACCAGCAGTCAAGTCTTACTCATCGTCACTGAATTCATACAAATGCGAAAGAAAAAGCTTATAAATATGAAGAATTCAGCAAAGCATTTAAGCAGAAATCAAAACTGGCTCAACATCAGAGAATTCATGTAAGAGTGAAATGTTCAAAATGTGAAGAATGTGGCCATCTGTTTCACCAGAAGTCAAATCACTCTGCACATCAGAGAATGCACACTGCGGATAAACCTGCCAATGTAAAGTGATGAGTGGTTTGTACGAATAGATATTTTGGAACCCCCATTTTCATGCTAGCTCGATAATTTGAAGAAGTAAAGATAGGGAAAAGTAAGTTGTCATATAATAATCAACTCTAACTATACATTTCAAAATTGCAGTACACTAATAATTCAAAAACTTCACTGATATTTAAATCAGATATTTTCATGGAGCATAAACCAACATTAAAGCACTATGTATTAGTATCATTTAAATGTCCAAGACGATGAGTTGGGGACCAGTATAATTACATTCCACGTACTTTTTGTCAGTCATACTTGAGATATTATGAACAGGTGATGAATATAATTTAGCTCTAAATCAGTTCATTCTCTGGCTTTGTCCCCTTGTGTATGGAAAGTCAGGCGTTTGATATTTTTTTGCTGCCTCAAACATCTGAGAGACCGTCCTAGTCGATGGATTTGTTTATATCTAACTTGCAGGGTAAGTTTAGGACAGTAATGTGCCATGTCTCAGGAAAATATAAAGGGACATGCTGCTTCTGGTTGACTCAAAACATTGATCTAAATCACCAAGAAGAGTTCTGGGCCTTAATGTTGCCGTTGAAGTCAGACAGAGGAACATGTCAAATCACATCACGAAGGACTCCTTGAGGAAATGCAGAGTTTATTAAAATCGTGATGTTTCTTTATGGTAGTAATAGAGAGATGAATATTATTTGATATCATTGCCAAAAGAAATCTTCACAGAAACATGATTATAAAACACGTGACTGCCCCGTACTGGGTATAGAATTTGTGCATGCACAGTAACTAAGTAATGACTGTGTTGACCACCAACTTGTGGATCCCGGTTTCAGAAGAACAAGAATGCTTCTTAAATGCTTGCATTTTTATTTTCAACATGGAGCATGCAGTGATATTTAAATATTTAGACTATAGGGTCTAAATATGGTATTCTTTATATGGTATTCATTTTATGTCTTAAATATTGAAAGTATTTTGTCTTGAGTGCTGTGCGTGGGGTAGTTATTCCTCGTTGTCTTCCTGCCCTGTCTTCTCAAGACAACCAGGTCTCCATGCCACAGTCAGGCACAGAAGATTTGTTGCAAAATGTGGGACCGGGAGGAGATGGAATCGGCACCTTTGAGAATTTAGAATTATTGAAAGACCAGACATGTCAAGAGGCATGTGAAGCGGACAACAGTTGTTGCAATGAAGATTCCCAAGAAGGGACAATTATCCATAACACACTTCCTCCTGTACAAAGTGATCCTGCGTGTAAACCATGTTGGGTCAAACTCCATTTTATGTCTGTTGCAGGTAGAGATAAATATGTTTCTGTTAGCAAAGATCCATGTGACATTTTTCACAAGACACAATCTCTGAGAAGAATGTGGGAACATATGGGAAGACCCCTAGTCCATAATGCAAATGATTATTCAAAACATTGTCAATGTGGGATAGATTTAAACTTTCAGTGATGTCATTGTCAACATCAGAGAATTAGAAAGGAAGATGAAAAAAATCTACACAGGATCCTATTGAGGAGTCCTCCATACTTTTCCAGCATCATGCACTTCATGAGAAACTCTACAATTGTAAAGGATATGGCAAAGCTACCAAATGGTGCCCAAGACTTACTGAACATCAGGGTGGGAAACCTCACAAGTGTGAAGAGCATAGTAAAGCCTGGTATTGGCATCCACAGCTGACTAACCATCTAAGGATTCATGCTGGAGAAAAGCCTACACGCGTCCTGACTGTAGTAACACCTTCCTGTGCTGTGTCACCTCTCCCGACACTGAAGAGTTCATGCTGGGGAGAAATCTTACAGATGTGAGGAATGTGGAAAAGTTTTTAACCAACGGTCAGCCTTTAACTGTATTAGTCAGCATCACAGAATTCATACTGAGGAGAAACCTTACAATTGTGAAGATTGTGGCAAAGCCTTTAACAATAAGTCATGTCTTACTCGGCATCATAGAATTCATACTGGGGAGAAACCTTCGAGATGTGAAGAATGTAGGCATAGCCTTCTACCATCCATCACTTTTAAGTCAACATCACAGAATTCATACTGGGGAGAAACTTTACAAATGTGAAGAACGTGGCAAAGCCTTTCACCGCAAGTCATGTGTTACTCTACATTAGAGAATTCACATCAGAGAGAAATATTAAAACTGTGAAGTCAATTTTTTCACTTTAGTCTCCTTTTTTCAAGGTTTATTTTATTATGCATGCAAGAACTGGGGTATCTCCCAGAGGTGGGGGTGTGTGAGAGGATTCATCAGAGACAGAGTGGGGAACAGAACAGGCGGATTGACTGAAATACACTGCTGAGGGGAGCAGCAGTCGAAACAGGAGGAATCTGCTGCACCATGTGGGTAGCTCCCTGACCGGGAATCCAGCTCGTACTGCAGTGGCTGTGTATAGCTTCATAGGTTGTGTCTTAACCCCTTGTGCCGCCAATGAGGTCCCAACTTTGGTGTCTTTAACCAGAAGTTTAACCAGAAGTGTCAAAGTGATTGACCAGAAGTCAGATCATCATAAACATCAGAGAGTGCAAAGCAAGAGAAACTGTAAATGGAAAGTGATGAGTGATTTGTCCAAATATGAATTCTGAAACCACCAGATTTTCATACTGGAAACTTGAAAGAAGTGAAAATATGATTAAATAATTTATCATGCAATTTAGTTAGGTTCATATTAAGATATTGCAATACAGTAGGAAGTGAGAAACACTTTACATTCCTTAAGTCAGAAAATTGTTATGGAGCATAAGCCAACATTAATACACTAAATATTAGGATAATTGAAAAGTCTGAGGGCCTTCCTGGTGGTGCAGAGGGTTAAGTCACAGCTCTATGAAGCTGTCAGCAGCCACTTCAGCATGATTTAGTCCCTGGCCAGGGAGCTGACACATGGAACAGCAGACCTCTCCTGACTTACCTGCTGCTCCCCTCAGCAGTATGTTTCAGTCAATCTGCTTGTTCTGCTCTGCACTCTGTCTTTGGGGAATCCTCTCACCCCCTACACTTCTGGCCTACCCCTTGTTTCTTGCAAACATAAATAAATAAAATCAATCTTTAAAAAAATATATTATAGTTCAAGACGATGGTTTGGAGATCTGTATAGTTATTTTCTTTGTCCTTTTTTTTTATCAGCCATACTTGAGATATTGTGAAGAGACCTGATGAATATAATTCAGCCCTAAATCACTCCACTCTATGGCTTTCTCCTGGTATGTACGTGGAGTCATGTATTTGACTTTCGTGGGTCAAACATCTAAGGGACCCTCTCCAGTTGATGAGGTTATTTAAATCTTAATTGCTTGGGTACATTTATGATGGTGGCATGTATCATGGATGAAGAAAATCTAAATGGATATGCTGTTTGTGGCTGACTGAAGAGACTGATCTTAATCACCCAGAGGAGTCGTGGACTTCATTGTGGGTATAAAAGTTAGACAGAGAAAGGTGCTGAAGTTCAACTCATTTCATCATTTTCTCCTTCAGGGAATACAGTAACAGTTTATTAATATCCTCATGTGTCTTCATGGTAGTAATGGAGCCATGAATATTATTGGACGTTGTTGCCAAAAGAAATCTTCACAAGCATGTGATGAAAGAGCAGGTGAGCTTTTCATAACAGCGTGGAATTCTTGTGCATTCACATTAGCTAAGCACAGCATCTTTATGTTGAACACCGACTCTGTGATCCAGATATCAGACGGTCAAGATGCTTCTTAAATACCTGAATCTTGATTTTTTTTCTTAAAATTTTTTTTTAATAGAGTCATGTTTTTATTTATTTATTTATTTGTTTGTTTATACATGCACTGGGTACAGTCAGAAGCGCGGGAGGGCTAGAGAATTCCCCAGAGCCAGAGCGGGGAGCAGAGCAGGCAGAAGGACCGAAGTACAGTGCTGAGGGGAGCAGCGGGCGGCAGGAGAGGTCTGCGCGCCATGCGGGACCCTCCTCGGGTGGCTGGGGTGAATCTTGATTTTGATGAAATGTGTCTTGGTATCTGAATATCTTATTTAGACTATATGTGAATTTCTTATGTTTATTTTTTAAATTAATTCATACAAGAGCTGGAGTGGAGGCCAAAGGGGTGTGTGTGTGTGTGAGAGAGAGAGAGAGAGATGGGGAGGATTCACCAGAGACAGAGTGGGGCGCAGAACAGGCAGACAGAGAGGAATACACTGCTGAGGGGAGCAGCAGGCAGGACAGGAGAGGTCAGCCCAGCCCTGTGGGTCGCTCCCTGCTGTGGAGGGGCGGATAGCTTCTGAGTCAGCGCGGTGCTTAACCCCTTCAGCCCCCGTGCGGCCCTGCTGAGCTCTCTTCCCTCAGAGCCCGGAACCCGTCTGGGCCCCGCAATTTTCGCGGACCTCGCCCACCCGCCCGTTCTCCTCAACCTCCACTCCTCCCACTTCCCGGCCGCATCCGCGCCACAACGACGGCCCCACGGCCTGCGCAGGGCATTGTGGGAAATGTAGTCTCGCGCCCCCGTGGTTCCCGCGGAGGTTTCTGGGCGGGGCTTCCGCGATCTGCGCGTCCGGAAGTTTCGGCGCGTCCGGAAGTTTCGGCGCGTCCGGAGCGCTGCGGCGCCCTGAGGTGAGCGCGGGGTTTGTCCCGGGAGGCCGGGCTCGGGGGAGCGGAGGCGCCGGGCGGGTTGGGGAGCGGGGGGCGCGGGCGAGCTCGGCCCCGGCCCGTGGAGTCGGGCGCTTTGGAGCCGATTTCCCCCGGAGCGCGCGGGCGGGCGGGGGCCGTTGGGGAGAACGTCCCGGCCTTTCCGGTTTCCCCGGCGCGGCCGCCCGGCCCTGTCCCCGGACGCTGCCCGGGGTCTTCCCGGGGCGGGGGACGGGGTCCCCGAGGCGGGGGCTTGGGGAAGCGCGGGTCCGCCTGTGCGCATGCGCGCTGACTCCTCTGGCCCCCCGAAAGTCGGGCGGTGAGGGAGGGGAGAGCCCGGCGGCGTTTCTCGGGTTGGGGGTGGCCTGGGCGAGATTCGCGCTCCCCAGGTGGGGCGGGAGAGGCCCGCGGGTTGCCCGGGGAGGCGGCCCTGTGTCGGGGAACTGGGTTTGCAGGGCGGGGGGTGGGGGGGAGTTCCTGGGGCGTTAGGGGCTTGTGGACTGAATTCCCGGGCGCTGCGCGTTCCCCCCCAGGCGGCGTCCTGCTGGCCGCTGCATTCCCGCCTCCCGCCCGCACGTGCGCACCCAGGGGACGCGGTACTGTCCGGAGTCCCGGAGCGGAGGGCGGGAAGGGCGCGGAGCCACGGCCGGGGTGTCCTGGCAGAACAGTGCGTTCGGGGCGTCGTCTCGCTGGAAGTCGGGTCCACGCTCTGCAGCGACTCCTCAGCTCTGAGACGGTTGCTCCTGCGCGACCGTGGCGCAGGCAGTGGGCAGTGTCACCTTTTACTGAGTTGTGGTGAACCGTCCGCCCAGGCTCTGCCGCGCGTGGACTCGGGGCCGTTCCTGCCCTGCTAGAAGTGCCACCCGCTGCCACGCGCGGTGACTCTCCGGTGTCCCCAGGCAGCGTGTGGCGGGCTCTGGCCAGGAGACTCCGGACCCCGGCAGCCGCCTCCGTCCTCTGTGCTGGACCCCAGCGCCCCCCAGCGCCGCTCCCGAGCCCTCGCGCGTCTGAGAGCAGCGACCATGGACGAATCTCTGGTGAGTGGCGTGTTGGCTTCAGCTCGCGGTGCATTGACTTTATGCGAGTTCATCACGGACATGCACATGAGAAACATAGTTTTCTGCAGGGACACATTCCTCACCAGGGAAAGGTGTGGCGTAGGTCCAGGCCCTTCCCATGTCCAGCGTGCGTGGAGATGGGGCTCTGCCCTGGTGCTCCCGCAGCGCAGAGTCTGTACCTGGGTCCCAGTTGATGACGCTGAAGGTGTGGCCTGTGGCTCTTCACCCTGCTGGACACAAACACTTCCCAGCTCTGCGCTGCTCAGGTGTGGGGTGAGGGAGGACAGGGAGGATGAGGAGGAGCGGCCTGAGGACCCGAGTGCAGATGGGGGTGAAGGAGTCACGAGTCATTTGAAAAGGACAACTGAATTTTTAAGGCTTCTGTGCAGTTGCTGAAATCCTATAGTGTGTCCCAGGCCGCTCTCGGAGACTTTCATGCAGGCGTCAGTCTTGGCACGTCTGACGTGCGTCCAGTGGGGCGTCCTTATATCCCTGCCCCTGCTCTTCTCTCAGATGGTCTGCAAACCCCAGGCGTCCAGCAGGCTCTTCAGAGTCCTTTTTCCTGGCGGTTGTTTGCACTGCTCCTGTGCATTTCTCCTTGGTGTGGTCTGCATGCATTTCTAGTGACGCTTCCCAGCACCCTAAGTTGTTCCCCAGTCCAGTGACACTCTCCAGCCTTTGCCTTCCCCAAAGTTCCTGCCATGTTTGAGAACACCGTGTGTGACCTTGGGGAAATTCCATTTTTTATAATAGTTTCAAAGCTTCTTACACTTTTTTCTCTTTCTTTTTCTTATTTTCCCTCCTCGATCTGTCATTGACTTGTGGAGCACTAAAACCTTCTGGTGAAAGAGTTGCCAGTTTTTTCCTAGACTCCTAATGGGTTTTGCCCTACCCCTTGTTTCCCCTCTACCAAACCACCCTACCCATCCCGGGTCCGCCTCCCTCTCTAACTTCTCCACCCTTTCCCCTGTTCCCTCTGGTGGTCATCTTTACCTTCACATGACCCTGTTCAAGTTTGATTCAAGTATTTTGTCTATAAATGTTTTTTGGGTATTTATTTTCCACAGATGAGTGAAGCCATCTCACATGTGTCTCTAGAGGCTGCGGGCAGCTTTGCAACCCAGCACTCAAAGTCTGTGCCACCCGGGAGGCCCAAAAGTCAGCACCTCCTGGGGCCTCCCTGGTGGAGCAAGGGGTTCAGATGCAACAGATGGGGCTGTCTGCAGTCTCTGCAGCACAGGCTCCATCTACCGGGCAGCCAGGGAGAAACCCACATAGCGCAGCAGACCTGACTGGCCTGCTGCGTCCCTGGGCACTTTATTTCGGTCAATCTGCCTGTTCTGTTCCCCGCTCTGTCTGCTAAATCTCTCACCCTCCTCCCTCACACCTCTGGCCTGTACCCCAGCTCCTGTATGCATGAATAAATAAATTAGTTTTTAAATTTTTTTTAAATTTTTATATATTTTATGCAATTTTTTATACAGGTATGTTTTATTTATTTATTTGTTTGTTTGTTTGTTTAAACAAGCACTGGGTACAGTCAGAAGCGCGGGAAGGTGAGAGAATTCACCAGAGCCAGAGCAGGAAGCAGAGCAGGCAGAAGGACCTTAGTACACTGCTGAGGGGAGCAGCGGGCGACAGGAGAGGTCTGCGCACCATGATGGACCCTCCTCCGATGGCCGGAGAGCAGCCGGGGATCGAACCAGCGCCGCAGAGGCCGCAGGCAGCTTCGCAACCCAGCGCTCAACTGCTGCACCACTGGGGAGGCCCTAAATAAATCTTTTTTTAAAAAAAAAAAAAAACAGACTTTTGGGCCTCCCCGGTGGCACAGACGTTGAGTGCTGGGTTGCGAAGCTGCCCGTGGCCTCTGCAATGCCGGCTCAATCCCCATCTGCTCCCCGGCCACTGGAGGAGGGTACCTCATGGCGCGCAGACCTCTCCTGCTGCCCGCTGCTACCCTCAGCAGTGTACTAGGGTCCTTCTGCCTGCTCTGCTCCCTGCTCACTGCAACCTGCATGGGGCTCTCCACACTTCTGTCAACACCCTCCTGTTGAGCAGGAAGCCACACTCACATTCCTCCAGAAGGTTAGTGAGAGAGCTGCAAGCAGCAGTTGATTTTTCTTTCCCTTCCGAAACAGAAATATCGCTCAACTCCTTTAACAATTGACTTCCTAAGTTGACTTTGAGTGTAGGTGATGCAGCAAGCCCCAGACCTAGGATTTTCAAATGTCCTTGGCCAGTTATTACCAATGACTGTCAAATGTGTTCTCGGTGGTCTGGGTGTATCCCAGGGGAAAACGCCTTTTCTCAGGGCGTGGAGCTTTTACAGTTCATTTGTGACTTATATTTTAGCTGTATGTTGAATTCATACCTTTATCCACTTTTAACTGTCTTGTCTCATAGCAGCAGCTGTTGAATGTGGTCTGGGCTCATAAATTAGGTGTCTGATGTGATTGTCTTTATTTTGGTGGGTTGGGCTGGGAAGGGGACGCTACAGCCTTGGTCAGTGATATCCTGGGGAGAAAGTGAATCCATTGGCCCTGGATTCTGTCCAGCATATTCAGTTCCTTTATTTTACATCCTAGGGAGGTGACATGATGGTCAAGGTTACAGTACTTCTTCTTAGTGGTACCACTTGTCACCCAGATTTCTAAGTCACTGCGCTCATACCAGGA
Source organism: Talpa europaea (assembly GCF_964194135.1). NCBI lineage: Eukaryota > Metazoa > Chordata > Mammalia > Eulipotyphla > Talpidae > Talpa > Talpa europaea. The sequence goes on from NC_140068.1 coordinate 154,214,504, forward strand.
TTTGGGGGCTCTCTGATAGGAAGAGGGAGGCTCAGAGGTGAAGTGACTTGTCTGAGGTCCTGGCTGGTTGGTCCGAGTTGCATCTAGAACGCAAGCCTGCTATGGACTGTATTCCCTGAGCTGTTGTATCTGATTAAATGTTTTTAGAAACTCAATTATGGCTGGACTCTACCACAAAAACTAGCTGTTTAAACTTTCCCATTGTGATTGTAAGGAGAACAGTTCTCTGTGCTTTGTCTTACAGGAGGTGAGAACAGGGACACCAATTGAGATGTTTACTTTTCAGATTTCCTGAGGCCAGCTCTCCTTAGGTTGCCCCCACCCCAATCCTAGATCCAGACCTAGGGCTGCACTGCCTGAGGACTCTGCTCCACCCGCTGCCTCCGTTTTTCTACTACAGAAGCTGTGGAAGTGGGAGCTCCTTAAACAAAAACGATCAAGAGTGCACCATGCATTTCAGTTCCCTTTTGGAGCCAGGGTGGAGGGCAGAGAAAGAAAGGTGTGCTGTTCCACAATGTGGCTGCAGACTTTGCAGCCATTGGGCCGGCCTCCCCCTGGGCAGGAAAGTGGACAGACAGGGAGTGCTCCCAGTTTCAGGGGTGGCCCTACTGAGTGGCTTCCAGCACTTGTTACAAGAACAGTGACGACCTCCTGGGCAGCTGCAACAGGCGATAGGCTTGGTGGCCTCACTGGATCTTGAGCTGAAGCCAGGACTGTGCTGAGTGACCCCAGTCATTGAGCAGGGAAAGCAGTGGCCTCCGAACCTTCCTCTTCCCCACATCCCAGTCTCTCTGTGCTGGAGTCCTGGACAGGGCACCAGAGCATCTGGCTCAGTGAGGCTACTAAAGTGTTGCACTACTGAACACTCTTGAATCTGCTGCACCCTTTCTGTTTACACGGCGAGCAGAGTAATAGCAAGATTGTGCTATAGGTGATGGCTCTGCACTTAGCTAGGCTGTCAGGCAGGCCGGGCTCTGCCCCACGGTGGCCTCCGGCCATTACGTTTCCCTTCCTGTGCGGGTCTCTGCTGTCCCTGAAGCATCACCAGGACACCTTGGCAACCAGAGATATTTAGAATTCGGCCCTGTGTCTAGCCCAGGGTTGGAAGAAGTTTCTAGCAGTTAGGGCTTTCTGTTTGCTTCCTGGTGCTCTCACAGAAGTCCTTCATTTTTTCTTAAACCAAAACTGCATTTGTTCAGTTGTCATTGTTGAGGATGTATTTATTGTGTTGTACAGACGTGAGTATATATATATGTATGTACTTATATACATGTATGGATGTATGTAGAAATCCAAACGTATATGACAAGGTCAAGGCATGTATACTAGATATTTTGAAGTTATTTATCAAGGGGTAAGATGTGTGTTATAAAGTAAACAGAGCCGGTATTTTGTATATAATGTGGATAGCAAGAATTGCATCCACATTATACACAAGTTTCCTTTCCTCTTTTATTATCAAAGCAAAAAAAAAAAAAAAAGAGGACCGTAAATGCAGCTGTTCCCAGGGTTGTGAAGGCCAGGACACCGTTGCGGGAGGGACTCCCCGGCCCTGGGTTGCGCTCTGTGTTCAGGCCCAGCGTCACACTCCCCACTGGCTGGCTCTGCCTCCCCAGGGCTTCCGGAAGCAAGTGGCAGGGAAGGGATGAGAAAAGAGGATTGCTGGAGGTGATGGGAGGCAGCATGGGCGCTAGAGGGAAGGAGCTTACCTGGAGTCCATGCCAAGGGTAAATGGATCAGGGGGGGACAGATGAAAGGCACATCTAAGCCATGGAAGGTTCTGGAGATAAGTGAGCATTACATGAGATGTCTGGAACATGGTTCCTCTCAGGCTGACGGGCCTTTATCTGTGTTTTGAGAACAGCTTGTATGAGGGGGATGGCACAGGAGAAGGAATGACGGAGGAATTCTTCCGGGAACTTTAAAAAGTCTGGCTGATTTACTTCTAGAGCTAATCAAAGCTGTCAAGCTGTTGGCGTTTGCTAGGAGAATTTTAACACCAACCATACATGGAGTGCCACACCCCTGGGGTAGACCTGGGATCACATCCTCCCTTTATGGTGCTTTCCAGTTGTGATTTTCCCAAACTGCAGTCTTCAAGTATTCGTCGCCTGCCAAGTCACCCTTTCTGTCAGTCCCCTAACCCAGCCCCTGCACACACTTTCCCCTCAGGCATCAGTCATGAAGGCTCTTCTGTGTGGGCAGCCTCTTGTCTCCTCTCAGCTCTCAGGTGCCCTGCCTCCAGGCCTCACTCGGCACCAGAGCGTTTCTTTCTTCTTTCAGTAGTCCCCCTAGCTCTCCCACCGCCACATCACCCGTGGACCATCACTGTGTTTCCTCTCCTGTCTCGCCCCCCTCACTCTCCTTCCTTTGCTGTGCACCTCAGCTCTGTGGTCAGTTCGCTAGTTTTGTCTTTTTCTTGATTTCTTGTTTTTGCTTTCTCTATATTCCACATATCAGTGAGACCATCCGGTATTTGTCTTCTTCCTTCTGACTCCATGGGCTAGTGTACCCTTCCAGCTCCATCCTTGTTACCGCAGATGGCGAGAGTTTGTCTTTCTTGATCTCTGAGTAACATTTCATCGCGTGCCACTGCACCGGAGCATTTATGAAGAACATCCCTGGGAAGAGCCCAGCAGGAGTGGACCTGCCTCAGCTGTGTCAGTCTTTGGTCTCAGCTGTCCTGAGCCTCCCTGCTCTGTCCTCAGACCTCTCCTGGGTCTTCTCTCTCACCAGCTGGCCAGTGACCTCCAAGTGTGTCCCCCACCTGTTTACAATGAATTCTTGCTTTCGTTCATTGGAACTGAGGCCTCGGACATGGGCTTCTGGACCTTTTTTTCCGGACATTTCTGTACATTGGTATCCTCCTCTTTGCATGAGCAAGTGAAGGCAGCCCTCTTTATTCTATCGCTTGGTCTCATCCTTCCCAGCCTGCTCTGCGGGAGGCTGCGCCTCCCATGCTGTCTCTTGACATTTTCTTCCTGGCATTAGGAGAGACTCCGAGTAGCGGGGTCCCTGTGCTCCCCTGAAGAGGGAAAGTTGTACTTCCCAGAAGAGGGGAGTCCTTGCACCTCCCAAAGAAGATCTGAACTAGGGAGTCTCCATGGCAAAGCCTGCTAAAGCTCTCCTCTTTGTTCCCGGTTAATGCTGAAGTAAGTTAGTTATTCGTTGGCCTGTGTAAACCTAATTGGGACCCAGGTGACAATTGGCTTCTTGTTCTTACCCTTGAACTGTCACTAAAGAAGTAAAAATTGTTAAAGATATAGTTAGGAAAGAAATGTTTTGGCCCTGAGAACTATGGAGAACAAGCTGCCCTGAACCCACTGTGCCTAACCTGGGAGTACCTGTTTGCGGCAACAGTACATCTCCTGGTGTATGCGAAAAGTTAACAGTGTGCAGGTTGTGTGGAGGTTTGGTATTTCTAGTTGAAGGTTAGATTTCTGTAGAAATGAACAGTACTGATGAGTTACTTTAGATCACTTTGAAGTAATTGATAATGGGCTGGAGGAATTGAGTACTAGGGAATGGGTTGATTTTAGTCATAGAGCATAACAATGGACTTTCATGTCTACTCGGAAATTAGGAAAGCTTGACAGGGTGATTGATTGTTACTGAACATTGTACTGTGTTAGACAATGGATTACATTAGAAAAAGAGTTGTACCTAGGGGAGTCATTGTCCCTGTAGATTTTCTTAATCAGATTAAGGAAGTGTCCTTTTATAGTATGAGATCAAGAGGGTCTTTGTATGTTCATGAGGAAGTATGTAATGATGGCCTCTGTTCTGCTTTGATGCTTCTGCTGATGTCATCTCACTGCTGGCCTTAAAGTATAAAGACCTGCTGAGACCCTCAGGAGGAGATACTTGCAGGAGAGAAGGTGTCTGTGTCTTCCTCACTCCTACCTGGCTCCACTTCCCCTCAGCCCTCCCAAAAACTTCACCAAGGCCGTCCTCTCCTGCTGAGATCCCTGACAGGACATCTAGCTGGAGCTGGTCTCCAACCTGCTCAGATTCCCCACCTTGAACACTCCCTGTTCACTGAACTCTGCCCTTTATCCTTCCATCAGACAGGAGTATGGAATCAGGAAGAGGTAAAATGCATTTTGATTTTCCCTAATTCTAACTGAAATTTAGCATTTTATTTAATGGTGGCATCAAATTACAGTTGTAGCAGCAGTGTCTGTGATTGTCCTGCCAGCAGAACCACATGTATTTTCAGCTCTCATGATTGGTTTTGCTGATACATTTGACTGACCCTTAAGGAACAGGGGGTTCGGGCGCTGATCCCGGGCGATGGAAAATCCATGTATGACTTTTGAACCCCCGTAAACTTTATAGTCATCCCTTGGTATCTAGGGGAATTGGATTTAGGATTATCTCCCCCACACCCCCAGCAGATAGCAGAAGTGCACAAATGCTTAAGTTCCATAGAGTTGGCCTGGAGAGTTGCTGCAGACCAGCACAACAGTGAACGATGAGGCCTTCTCAGGGTTGAGAGAAGCGCACAGGGTGGTCAGGGCGTAGGCGAAAGAAATGACAGACAGACACACTTCAAGAGAGTGTGAATCTGAGTGTGTTTTTAATTAAGTTAATGGCCAGTATATATATGTTTTTTCTAAAGGCATAGGATCGGTGAACATCAAAGAAATCAGTTTGCTCATAGGTTTAGCTTATCATTGACAGGGCAGTGATTTATATCCAAAATACATCTGGACCTAGCCGCATTCCTAAGTAGACAGGCTATTAACTCTTTCTTTTGTTCTATATAATTATATTCTTGTTGTACTAACTACTATTACTACTACCTACTCATGTTTATTCATAATTAATTGTCATGGGTAAATTTATATTATAATGCAGTTAATATCAAAGGTACTAAAGTCAAGTACATAACAGAAAGATTAAAACCAACTATTCTATTATAACACAGTGTTTAGTAATGTTTCATTTGCATTAGCCTAATTATTAAATTACGTATGTTTTTTAGTTAGCAAACAATGACCAGAAAAAGGAAAGATTTTAGAAAGACAGTTGTAGCAGAATAGTTTGTGGGCCTTGAGAAAGCGAGATAATGTTCCAGCATTTCTTTTAACAATCTTTGTGGCGGCTTCTGGTCGTCGTTATCTCTTGGCAGGCATATGGCTTCTCTGCATCTTAGGGAGTTTGCTGTTCTCCCCCTGCACACATGGTACCTTGCCCATGCCGGACCTCAGGGACCATGGCAACAGCTATTAGCCCTGAAGGTCACTGCAGGGGGAGGTGCAGCAGAGAGTCCTCAACACAGAGTCAACCTGCTGACATCTGTTCACCGGACCGAGTTCAGCACTGCGAGCCAAAACACCACCAGGGCCTTTTGTCGTGTTGCTGGGCTCTGCCGCTTGCTGCTGCAGGAGGCCTTGTTGCTCCAGCCAGATAGGATACTGACAAGCAGCTAAGAGAAAAGGCCTCACACCGTGGGGCTGAAGATCTGGCATCCCTTTGCTTTTTGTTCTTGGTCATAGAGAGAGAAAAATTTATCAGAAAGGTACATTGGGCTATAAGTTATATGTATCAGCGGACTGCAAGCAATTGGCACAGAAAATTACCTGTTTAGAAATTAGTTACTACACAATTCGGCCCAATTATCAATGGGAGACAATTTATTGTATATTTCTGACAAGCAATCCAGCATAACAATTACAGCATATACTTGTTTTGATTTTTAGAAGTTTCCTTTTCATTTAGAAGTTTCTTAGGAAAGTTTTTAAATGAAGTTAACTGTGTTAAGAAGTTTGTAGGTAAAAAATAAGTTCTGATAACTGAGCAGCAGCTGGTCTCCGGCTGAAGGTCATGTGAATAGAATAGTCCTTTGATGCTTAGGCTTTAGCTGATAGGGATGCACTGGCGGTTATTCACTGTTTTAAATAATTGTCTAAATGAAAAAATAAGTAGCTTTAATGTTAGGTCTGGTTTATTATCTATCAACCTTTAAAGCTGCTGTCTAGCTGAGACCTGTAGGGGCCAGAGGTCTATGGGAAACATAATATACTAATTGTTTTTGCTTTACACATGATAATATATTTCCTTATTATTATTACTAATAATGAATAAAAAAAAGACCTGCTGAGTCTCTCGGAAGAAGATACTAACACCTCACCAAGTGTCAGTGTCTCCTCATTCTACCTCATCCCCTTCCCCTCAGCCCCTAAGTTTCAGCCCTTTCGTTTTCGCCTAGGCCGTCTCATCCTTTCAGGAACCCCTGGCAAGACGTTTTGCCAGAGGCTGGTCCCTGGCAGCTTGTGGTTCTTGCCCTCTGGGTTTTCTCAGTTCCAGCAGGGAATCAGCTCGTCCGTGGCTTTTACTCTGGTGACTGGGTAGCGCCAGAGACCTGCACTTGCTGACCTGTGCTTTTCCCCAGTGGTTCTCTGAGGAAAAAGGTGGGGGGGGGCACCTCAACACAGGGGCTGTCATTCAAGCCAGGTGTCATTCAATGCTGTGTCTGCCGCGCGTTCACCCGGCGTTGTGCCAGAGCTGTATGGATCCCACCCCCGAATGCTGCGCTTTAGGTCTCAGTTCTAGGGCTGTCAGGTCCAAAACACTGGCTGTCACCCTGTGCAGTGCCCGCTGCTAGGGCGTGACCCACACCCAGGATCCTGCACCTGGTTCTCTGTCCCAGGATGGGGTCTTGCTCCGCGCCTGGTTTCCCTTCTTACCGTTGGCCACACTGTGCTACTTTTCCAGTGTCCAAACCTTGGACAGTTTATCTGCATTTATTGAAGTGATTCTTTATTCAGTTTCCACACACAGCTCTCTCCTAGATGTCCTCCTGCTCTTTTTTTCATGTTTGTTAATGTTGGATTTAACGACTATGCAGTCCCTGATACTGCAGGGAGTTATTCTGCGGTAGGCACATTTTCTGTGTTCTCTCTATTAGTTTATTCTCACCGACTGTTTTCTTTAAGGTACTTCTTCAGGCATTTGTTTATTCACTCAGTATGTTCATGGGAAGTTTTTGACAGTGGTAAATTTTCTATGGTTGATGGTAAGAACAGTAATCACGGAAGGGGCCTTTGCTTTGTTGAAGTGATATATTGTGAGAAAGGAAAATGTGGGCCTTCCTGGTGGTGCAAGGGGTTAAAAGTACAGCACTGTGAAGCTATCTGTGGCCTCTGCAGCTCAAGTTCGATCCCCATCCAGCCAGGGAGCTAGCCACATGGTGTGGCAGACCTCTCCTGTCTCGTCTGCTGCTCCCCTCAGCAGTGTATTTTAGTCATCCTGTGTGTTCTACTCCCCACTGTGACTCTGGCAAATCCTCTCACTCCCTACACTTCTGTCCTACCCCTCTGCTCTTGTATGCATAAATGAATGAAATGAAACTTTAAAAAAATAAATAAGAGTTCAAGACGATGTTGTGGGGAGCTGTATAGTTATTTTCTATGTCCTTTTTTATCAACCATACTTGAGATATTGTGAAGAGACCTGATGAATATAATTCAGCCCTAAATCACTTCACTCTGTGGCTTTCTCCTGGTATGTAGGTGGAGTCATGTATTTGACTTTCGTGAGTCAAACATCCAAGCGACCCTCCTCCAGTTGATGAGTTTCTTTACATCTTAATTGCTTGGGTACATTTACGATGGTGTCATGTATCATGGATGAAGAAAATCTAAATGGATATGCTGTTTGTGGCTGACTGAAAAGATTGATTTCAGTCACCCAGAGGAGCCGTGGACTTCATTGTGGGCATAAAAGTTAGAGAAACGTGCTGAAGTTCAACTCATTTCATCATTTTCTCCTTCAGGGAATACAGTAACAGTTTATTAATATTCTCATGTTTGTTCATGGTAGTAATGGAGCCATGAATATTACTGGACGTTGTTGCCAAAAGAAATCTTCACAAGCATGTGATGAAAGAGCAGGTGAGCTTTTCATAACAGCGTGGAATTCTTGTGCATTCACATTAGCTAAGCACAGCATCTTTATGTTGAACACCGACTCTGATCCAGATATCAGAAGGTCAAGATTCTTCTTAAATACCTGAATCTTGATTTTGATGAAATGTGTCTTGGTATCTGAATGTCTTATTTAGACTATTTGTGAATTTCTTATGTGTATTTTTTAAATTCATGCAAGAGCTGGGGTGCAGGCCAAAAGGGGGTGTGTGTGTGTGTGTGTGTGAGAGAGAGAGAGGATTCACAAGAGACAGTGGGGCGCAGAACAGGCAGAGAGGAATACACTGCTGAGGGGAGCAGCAGGCAGGACAGGAGAGGTCAGCCCAGCCCTGTGGGTTGCTCCCTGCTGTGGAGGGGCGGATAGCTTCTGAGTCAGCGCGGTGCTTAACCCCTTCAGCCCCCGGGCGGCCCTGTTGAGCTCTCTTCCCTCAGAGCCCTGAACCCATTATGGGCCCCACAGTTTTCGTGGGCCTTGATCATCTGCCCATTCTCCTCAACCTCCACTCCTCCCACTTCCAAGCCGCAACCCCACCCCAACTTCGGCCTGACGGGCCGCGCAAGGGGTTGTGGGAAATGTAGTCTCCAGCCACCATGGTTCTCGCTTTGGTGTCTGGGTGGGGCTTCCGCGATCTGTGCAGGCGCGGCCCTGTCCCCGCCCGTCTGGAAGTTCCCGTGTCTCCAGAGCTCTGAGGTGCCCCGAGGTGAGCGCGGGCTGTGTCCCTGGAGGCCAGGCTCGGGGGAGCGGAGGTCGCGGGCAAGCCTGTCCCGGCCCCGTGGAGTCGGGCACTTTGGAGCCGCATCCCCGCAGAACGCGCGGGGTGCGGGGTGCCGGGGCGGAGTCCGTTGGGGAGAACGTCCCGGCCTTTCCGGGTTGTCCCCGGACGCTGCCGGGGTCTTCCCGGGGCGGGCCACGGGGTCGCCTTGGCTAGTGCCTGGGGATGAGCAGTTCCGCCTGCGCGCATGCGCGCTGACTCTCTGGGTCCTCCCAAAAGTCGGGCTTGAGGGAGAGGAGAGCCAGGCTGTGTTTCTGGGGGGGGGGGTGTATTGCGCCCGGGGGAGATTCAGGGCCTGAAGGTGGGCGGGTGAAGTTGGGCGGGTGAAGTCGCCTAGGTTGGCAGTGGGAGGCGGCCTGTGTGGGGCTGGGGAGGTCAGAGGGAAATTGGGTTTGCAGGGCTGGGGCAGGAGGAGTTCGTGGGGCATTAGAGGCTTGTGGACTGAATTTCCGGGCGCGAGCGCGCTGCTGCGTGTTCCCCCCCAGGCGGCGTCCTGCTGGCCGCTGCATTCCCACCTCCCGCCTGCACGTGCGCACCCAGGGGCCTTCGCTGTCCGGTGTCCACGGAGCGGAGGGCGGGAAGGGCGCGGAGCCACTGCTGGGGTGTCCTGGCAGAACAGTGCGTTTGGGCGTATGTGTTGGTGAGTTTTCCTCCGTCTTCAGTGTTTTGGAAGATGAAATTTCTTTGTGTTTGCTTCTGTCATGGTCTCTCTGATGATTTCTTTTCCGTGTCCCTGAGTGCTTGAGTATCTTGTGCTCCTGAATGTAGCTAATCCTTGTGTTCCGATCTGGTCTCCCGTCTTCACTCTGCACTTCTCCTGAGTGAGTCAGTCAGCTGTGTTTTGCCATTTCTGCCAGTTACACTTGAGTGTGGGCCTCTGCCCAGTCCTACTGCCACAGGCTCGGCTCCCACCTGACTGTACCTGTAGCTGTCCCGATGGCACCTGCCGCTCATGCAACGTACAAACCTCGTCCTGTGTTGTGCCCTCCCGTGTGGAATTATATCCTTCTCAGCCCAGGTCTCCCACCAGCAGAAAGGGATTTCTCTATTCCAGAGTTTAGTCTCACCCAATGCAAGTTTCTCTTCAATATTACTTGATACCTTAATGGTTGCTAACAACAGCACCACTGTGTGTGTGTGTGTGTTTGTGTGTGTGTGTGTTTCAGTTCACATTACAGTTCTCATTCTTGGCCAAACCTGATGGATGCAATTTCTCAGTGATGAGGCTGCTCCCTTTTCTGCCTCCCACTGGCCAGTGTGTGCTGACACCTCAGAGTTCAGGGGGAGAAAGTACTCTGGGGGTCAGTAAATGTAGTTTTTAATAAGGAGCTTCACATATCTGTCATTGACTCTGGAATACAGTAGGTGTGTGCATTAGTCATATATATGATTCTTGCTGAAGTTATCGTTAATGGTAGATTTTCTTTTTAATTTTGATAGAATATTTATAGAATATTGTTAGAAAGAATATATTTTACAACCTAATTTTCGCAGCTCTCTTGTCACTTGTGACCATGCAAGTGTTTCATTTTATAAACCTTTGCACTGTGGGGAGCAGCACTGGCTGCTCTTCTGCCCATCGTGACTGTTGCGTCCTTTCTCTCCTTTTCCTACTAAACCTGGCCCTCTATTTATTCATTCATTCATTTATTCATTCATTCATTTTTTAAAAGATATACTTATTGTTGCATACAAAAACTGGGGTACGGGCCAGAGGTGTGCGGGGGGGCGGGCAGGATTCGCCACCAGAGACAGATTGGGGAACAGAACAGGCAGACTGACTGAAATACATTGACGAGAGTTGCGGTGGGTGAGTCAGGGGAGGTCTGCCGCACATGTGGGTAGCACTCTGGCCGGGGATTGAACTCGTGCTGCAGTGGCTGTGGACAGCTCCATTGGTTGTGTCTTAACCTTTAGTCACCAGGAAAGCCCCTGACCCTTCATTTAAATGTAAAATAAAAAATCTCCTTTCGCTGTTTTTGCATGTGGTGTTCTTTGGCATTTTCTATCTGACAGTGTTATACAGCCATCACTACCTTCCAGATTTTTTCATTTCCCAGTAATAAAATACTGCACTCATGAAACTTTCGCTCCCAACTGCCCTGTCCCTCAGCCCCTGTGTCCACCATTTACTTTCTGTTCTTAAGAGTTTGACGACTCAGACCTGTATGAATGGAGTCTTGTTACACCTTATTTTCTTGGTGAATCTCTTATTTTATTGCATTGTTAACTGTTTTGTCATTTCATAGGTCTCGTACAGGAGTGCCTTCATATTGTAGTGTGTGTCGTTTAGTTCCATTGTGACACCCATTAATAATCTCTTATGTGTATCTGCCAGTCTTATTTACCCATTAATCCATCACCTGGGGCTTGGGTTGATTTTGCTTTGGGCTGTAATGACTGGTGGTGCCGTGACCGTAGGTGAGCAGACGTCTCTGCCCGTCCCTGCTATCCCTACTATTGATGAACACCCCGGGGTGGGGGTGGGTCCTCCTGTCATTCTGAGTTCCCTTTTCCCAAGAATCACCTTCCTGTCTTCCCTCCTGGCTGCATCATTTATGTTTGCCCCAGCAGTGCGCAAGGGAGCCAGGTCCCAATTTTTGCCAGTACTTGTTCTTTTCTTTCTTTTCAAATCATTGCGATCCCAGCGGATGTATAATCTGATCTCTTGTACTTCTCGTTCATTTTTCCTTCGTGACTGGTCGTATTGAGCACGTTCATGTGTTAGGACCCGCTTGGGTGTGTGATTTGCAGAGCTGTGTGTTCCAGTCCTTTCCTCATGGCTGCGCATTTCCATTTTGAACAGGGTCGAAAGCGCGAGGGGATTGTATTGTCCCATTTCGTCATACGGTGCTTTTATGGCATCCTGAGCCCACTCCTGCTGGGAGGTCCCGTGAGTTTCTGTGCACAGACATGAGCCATCCACCTTCTCTCTGCTGTTGTTTCATTTCTCGTATTAGCGTTTTCATCATGAGCCTATAAAGAAGAATGCATTTTTGTTTTCCTAGAACTGGGGTGTGCCGGGTTACCTTGTGAGAGTTGCTGTCAGTGCAGCAGGCTCATCGTGTCCTGGATGCTGTTGTGTCTTTGCATTTGTTTACTTCATTGTTTAACCCTCTGGATTTATTTATCCCAGGGAGTCTCTGCCCTTGGTTCCGCTACATGCATTGCTTACTGTTGTCATTTCCCTGGCAGCGTACAGGAGCTCCTGTGTGTGTGAACACGGGTGTGTGTTATACTCACAGTCTGCTCACTGGGTTTTCCTTTCCAGAGTTGCTTTACTGTGGCTTTCATTAGTTTTCCAAGAATGAGTTATAGGGCCTCCCCTGGTGGCGCCTTGGTTGAGCGCTGGTTTGCAAGGCTGCACAGAGCCTCTTCAGCACCAGTTCGATGCCCGGACACCGGCGAGGGTCCCACCAAAAAAAAAAAAAAGAGAGAGAGAATGAATTATTACTTGCTATGACCATTTTTACGCATGTTGTCTTTCTGTTGTTGCTGTTGTTGTGTAGCATCACCCGAACCCATTGTGAATAAGGGGACACTGAGCATCTTTGTTAGTCCTTCTCTCACTGGGAATGTTGATGTTGCCTGTGGCTGTGTCAAGGACTTGTTTTGTGTTGAGGAAAAATCCTCTTAATCCTTTTTTAGTTATTACAAATAGAAATTTATTTTTATGGGGTCCTAATGAATATGTGTGTGGAGGTACGCAAGATTTTCTACACAGGAAATGAAATGATGAAATCAATTTGCAGATTTCCTAAGAGGTTTGTTTTCTTATACCTAGCGTCATGTTTTCCAAAAGTCTTTCATTGCTATGATCTATTCTTTTTCTCCAACAGAAATATTAGTCTCTTCTAGTTGTTTTTCCTCTTCTTTCAATACCTTTTGTTCTGGTCACCGTGTTCCGCCCTTGGTGATGAAAACTATTAATAATATCCTGAGAATTCCCAAATTCTTTTTTTTTTCTTTTAGATTTATTTATTTTATTTTTGCACATAGTGCTCAGGTGTAGGCCACATGTGCAGGGGGTGAGAGGATTCATCAGAGTCAGCGTCAGGAGTAGAACAGGCAGACTGACTGAAATACACTGCTGAGGGGAGCAGCAGAGAGACAGGAGAGATCTGCTGCGCCTTCTGGGTAGATCCCTTGTTGGGACTCGAATTCTTGTTGCAATGGCTGCCGACAGCTTCATAGTGCTGAGACTTAAACTCTTGTGCCACCAGGGAGGCCCTGATTCCCACATTTCTGTTCTCAGCTTAGAGTTCCTGATCCATCACACTCATGTCCAGTTGCGTGTGGAATTCCAGTGTCTTCCAGCCCGTCATGCGGACAGCATATTAGGAAAACATTCCTCGTCCCTCAGCCACCAAGTTATCACCGAGTTCTCCTCCCCTTTGTCCCGTTTGAGAAGTGATGACCTGTTCTGTCTTCTCTGACTCTGTCAGCTGAACATCTTTTCTTAAAATTTTATTTTATATATAATTTGGATCATTTTTTATTTTGCACACTGTATGCATTTTCATCTTGGTTATAGTCACTGACAATTCCTACCCCCCTTATTTTAACCCTAATCGCTCCTCCCTCCACCCTCCAAAACCCCCTGTTTGAGAAACTCCATCTCTAGTTTATAGTTGCTTGTAGTTGAACATCTCTTACCTGTGCTTTTTCTCCCTTCATTGTTTGAACATTCTGGTTTCGGGTTCAGTTTTTGTTTACTGTGAGTTGGAGATCCCAGGCTTTGAGGTCACAGGAGTAAAATATTGGCACAAACTTGTACATGCTTTTCATTTGTTATGAAGCTCCTTTTGCACATGCTTCCAGGTATGTGTCTGTTACACCTGCCAACCAGGTTATCAGCTCCTGAAGGAGCAAATTTTATTCATCCTTTTTTTCTTAGAATCATACACACTTTCAAATTTATAAGGTAAGCTGTAGTTCTGCTTTAAGGACTGAATGGGTGAAAGTAGAGGCGAGGCTCTTTCAACTGTGAATTCTATACATCCTCTACAGTACTAAAGACCCACAAAATAAGATGTTTGCACTTGCTCTGTCTGACCCAGGCTGCCGGCCCGGAGATGAGAAATATTCCCTCAGAAGGGACTGTGTTATTTGAAGACGTGGTTGTGAACTTCACCTGGGAGGAGTGGCAGTGCCTGAGTGAAGCTCAGAGGACCCTGTACTGGGATGTGATGCTGGAGATCCGAAGTCACCTGGTGTCCCTAGGTGAGGATGCGCCAGTGTAACACTCTAGTGCAGTGCTGTCTTCTGCACCGATAAGTGTCCACTTGCTTATGAAACTGAGTGCTGGTGAGGTTGAACATGGCAGGCAGTGTACATTGTGGGTGTTTCGGTTTTTGTTTTTTGTTTTTTTTTTTAGGAAAGATTCAGATTGGCCTCTTTTGCACAGCTCTTCACACTGCATTTGTTAGTTTTCAAAGACTGAAGTTGAACTTGATCGAAGGCGAACACTATTTCTCGTCACAGGGCATTGTGTTAACGATCCTGAGGAGAGGATGAGGTCGGAGCAGGGAGTACAGCCGTGGACTGTGGACTATCCCCCAAACCAGGACCTCTCAGGTCAGTCAGTGCTTGCCAGGCCGGGAGGCTGAGAGGAGGCTGGGAGTGTGGCCAGTGATATTGGCCATACTGAGGTGTTTTCCCATTGTGCAACCTTGGACAGTATGTCTGCATATATCAAACTGATTCTTTTTTCTTTTCTTTTTTTTTTTTTTTTTAAATTTATTTATTTATACAAGCATGGGGTACAGTCAGTCAGAAGCGCGGGAGGGCAAGAGAACTCACCAGAGCCACAGTGGGGAGCAGAGCAGGCAGAAGGACTGAAGTGCACTGCTGAGGGGAGCATGGGGTGGCAGGAGAGGTCTGCGCGTCATGCGGGACCCTGCATCGGTGGCTAGGGAGCAGCCAGGGATTGAACCGGCGCTGCAGAGGCTGCGGGCAGATCGCAACCCAGCGCTCAACCGCTGGGCCACCGGGGAGGCCCTCAAACTGATTCTTTATTCAGTTCCCAAATATTGCTCTCTCGTGGATTTCCTCCTGCTCTTTTAATGGTGGTTGTCTATGTTCTTAACCAGTCTGTAGTCCCTGATACTGTGGGGATTATTCTGTATTAATCACGTTTCTGTATTCTCTCTCTTAGTGTATTCTCACAGACTGTTTTCTTTAGGTACCTTTTCAGGAATATTTTTATTTCTGTGTGTTCATGGGAAGTTTAGCCAGTGGGAAATTTTCTATGAGAGGGGAGAGCAACAGTACTCACAGAAATGATCTTTGCTTTCTGAACTTATACACTCTGTGAGGATAGAATATATAATAAATACATTTATTGATAGAGAGGTAAAGCCACAGAGGATGTTTGACCAGCATGAGTGAAACAAAGTGGAGGATGTTGTTTTTGCGTGTGTGCTCCATACGCATTATTACAGAGATTAATTCTTCTCTTTCAGAGCTCAGGTGAGGTGAAAGGCTTGCACTGACATGTCATATCTATAGTTCCCTCTGCAGTCTGGGCTAGAGGCTGTGTATTGCTATTGGAGATGTCACTTTGCAGGTGACTAACTCAAAAAGGATAGAGGGGCATTGACTGGAGAGTTATTTAGAACATGAGTAGTGTTTCAGGGGCAAGCCTTGTGACCGCCCACATAGTAAATGGTGAGGCTGAGGAGGACCCAGAAATTGTTCATCATTGGAAGGGATGTTGTGTGACATGGGAGGGGGAACTTGAGGTGGTGGTTTCTAAAGCCATGGCACCAAGAGTTTGAGGTTGGGGGCTCATACCTTGGGGAGCAGTGTGACCTGTGCAATTCCACCTTGTCGTGGGCATTGTTGGGAGGAAAGTAAAGGAATCAACGACAGTGTGATGTAGCTGAGAGTCACTCAAGACATAGAAACTGGAGTTACTGTGAACAAAGTAGAAATGCAGGTTCCAAGCACTGCGGTGAGAATACCATGGTGTTGCTCTCAAAAGCATGTGGGAAAAGCCTTTAACTCGATAGCCACAGGCTGGATGCAGAACTTTTTTCCTATCACTCAGCAGGGAACATGGGACACAATGATGAGGTGGAGTTTGCTGCATGTGTTAGGATTCTGAGCCTTATGTGATATGATATTTCAATAAGAACTGACAGGTCTCTTCCGTGCAGGGAAGCGCATGCTTCTGAGAACCTCTGCAGGTGTCTTGGCCAGGGCCGGGGTGGAAAGAAAAACTAAGAAATGGAGCAGCGGGGTCCTTGTGACTCAGCAGACCTCTTGCTTAAAGTGCCTGGGCAATGACTGGGTCTCTCCGTCCACAGGTTTCTGGGAAAGCCATGGCCTCTGCAGGGCTTGGTTATTCTGAAAGTACCCACAAGAGCTGCACAGGGTCAGTCTAACAAAGAAAGTATGTAGGATCTATGTTGGGTGAAATGCTTCTGGTTGAAATCGACAATTCTAGTTAAAGGACTGTTTTTACCAAATATTTATGGTTTTGTAAAACCATGGTGAAATTAGTTTTACTGCTTTGTTATCCTGGTTTGGCATTAGAAAATCTGTTAATTGGGGCCTCCCTGGAGGCCTAGGGATTAAGTCTCTTAGATCTCACTATTATGGCCTGAGTTTGATCTACAGTGAAGGAGCTCACCCACTTTGGCACAGCAGACCTCTCCTGTCTCACCCGCTGCTCCCCTCAGCAGTGTATTTCAGTCAGTCCGCCTGTTCTGTTCCACACACTGTCTCCACGCTCCCCTACAACACCCCCACTCCTGCACCTCTGGCCTTCACCACGGATCTTCTATGCTAAAATACAAAATACCAAGAAATCTATTCTCCACATAATTTGCTACGGGTAAAAAGCATGAATCAGAGAATCAATACCTGTAAATTGTGTTGTAATAGGAGCTTTTGTGCCGCTTAGTAGTATTTACTCAAAATGCTTCCTTTTTAGAGACATGGTCATTTTTATCTCACTTTAGATGTCCATACTGTGGATCACCTGACTCACAACAGCCCTGCAAATCAGGGCAGACATGTGTGGCAAGTTCTTACCGCCAGCACCAAAATACCATCCAACGAGAGAACTGACTTATGGGAAAAAAGCAATTTGGACTCAATTCTTTTTGTGAACCATAGTATCAAAAATGGAAACAATTCAGCGATGATGCCTGAGAACTTTACTATACATAGGACCATGATGATCCCTGGTGAGCCTCATGAAGAGCATGCTGGAGAGAACGAGGAGGTCTTTAGTAGAATGAGGGAACCCATCAAGTATCCTGAGCACCTTAATCACCAGGTGATTCAGAACTTTCAACAGCCTTTTGAATTTCGTGAACAAGGAAAAGTCTTGAGCGAAGAAACAATATTTTCACCTAGAGGAGCCTTTCCGGAAGGGGCTGCCCGTAAATGCAATGAGTGCAGGGACACCAGTGATGAGGCACCTTTCGATGTCCGAGACAGAACCCAAGGGGGACAGACTCTCTGCAGTTGTAATGAAAAGGGGAGAGCTGCGGAGATGACTCCAGTGCATTTGAATCTTCCTAGGTATGTTGAACACGAGCAGCAGGAATGTTATGAAAGTGGGGCCAGTCTCAGCAACACATTTCACACCTATCCGCATGAGAGTACCCAGTTAGGACAGAATGATTTTGGATATAAGAGATATGGTGAAGCGGCCTCTAAAACCTCTGTTCTGACTGAACATCGGAAATCACAAGCAGATGATCAACCTGATGAGTGTGGGGGCACCTCTGAGATTTCCTTACAGACGGGATACCAGAGAAATCTCACTGCAGTGAAGTTGTTTGGCTCTAACGATCATGTGAAAACTTTCTCATGGAATACTGCCCGCACTGTACATCCACAATCTCAAACGGGGGTGAAGCGCTACCCGTGTCTGGTATGTAAGAAAACTTTCAGGCACAAATCTACTTTTAGTGTCCATCAGAAAACTCATACAAGGGAGAAACCCTATGAATGTCAGGCGTGCAGGAAAGTGTTTTCCTGTAAGTCAGTTCTTGTTCTACATGAGAGGACTCACACTGGAGAGAAACCCTATGAATGTGAAGGGTGTGGAAAATCTTTTTCCAGTAAGTCTTACCTCACTGTGCATCAGCGAATTCACAGTGGAGAGAAGCCTTTTGAATGTCAAGAGTGTAAGATGACTTTCTCCTGGAAATCATCCCTCAGTCACCATCAGAGAAGTCACACTGGAGAGAAACCCTATGAATGTAAAGGGTGTGGGAAAGCTTTTTCCAGTAAGTATTTCCTCAGTGAGCATCAGAGAATTCACACTGGAGAGAAGCCTTATGAATGTCAAGAGTGTGGGAAGACTTTCCGCCAGAAATCATCCCTCAGGAAACATGAGAGAAGTCACACTGGAGAAAAGCCTTATGAATGTCAAGAGTGCAGGAAGGCTTTCCACCAGAAATCATCCCTCACTGAACATCAAAGAGTTCACACTGGTGAGAAACGCTATTATTGCGATGGGTGTGGGAAAGCTTTTTCTACTAAGGCACACCTCATTAGACATAAGAGAAGTCACACTGGAGAGAAACCCTATGATTGCAAAGGGTGTGGGAAAGCTTTTCCCAGTAAGTATTATCTCAGTGAGCATCAGAAAATTCACAGTGGAGGGAAGCCTTATGAATGTCAAGAGTGTAGGAAGACTTTCCAGTGGAAGTCATCCCTCAGTCACCATCAGAGAAGTCACACTGGAGAGAAACCCTATTATTGTGAAAATTGTGGGAAAACTTTTTCTAGTAAGTCACACCTCATTACTCATCAGAGAATTCACACTGGAGAGAAACCATATGAATGTGAAAGGTGTGGGAAAGCTTTTTCCAGTAAGTCATCCCTCTGTCACCATCAGAGAATTCACACTGGAGAGAAACTGTATGAATGTGAAGTGTGTGGGAAAGCTTTATCCAGTAAGTCTTACCTCACTGAGCATCAGAGAATTCACACTGGAGAGAAGCCTTTTGAATGTCAAGAGTGTAGGAAGACTTTCCACTGGAAAATATCCCTCAGTATCCATCAGAGAAGTCACACTGGAGAGAAGCCTTATGAATGTCAAGAGTGTAGGATGACTTTCCAGTGGAAATCATCCCTCAGTAACCATCAGAGAATTCACACTGGAGAGAAGCCTTATGAGTGTCAAGTGTGCAGGAAGACTTTCCACCTGAAATCATTACTCACTGAACATCAGAGACTTCACACTGGTGAGAAACGCTATGATTGCAAAGAGTGTGGGAAAGCTTTTTCTACTAAGGCACACCTCATTAGACATCAGAGAAGTCACACTGGAGAGAAACCCTATGATTGTGAAGAGTGTGGGAAAGCTTTTACTCTAAAGTCATCCCTCATTCACCATCAGAGAAGTCACACTGGAGAGAAACCCTACGAATGTGAAGGGTGTGGGAAAGCTTTTTCCAGTAAGACTTACCTCACTTACCATCAGAGAATTCACACTGGAGAGAAGCCTTATGAATGTCAAGAGTGTGGGAAGACTTTCCATTGGAAATCATCCCTCAGGAAACATAAGAGAAGTCACACTGGAGAGAAGCCTTATGAATGTCAAGAGTGCAGGAAAACTTTCCACCGGAAATCATCCCTCACTGAACATCAGAGACGTCACACTAGTGAGAAACGCTTTGATTGCGAAGGGTGTGGGAAAGCTTTTTCTACTAAGTCACACCTAATTAGACATGAGAAGTCACACTGGAGAGAAACCCTATGATTGTGAAGAGTGTGGGAAAGCTTTTTCTAGTACGCCACACCTCATTACACATCAGCGAATTCATACTGGAGAGAAAACCTTTGAGTGTCACGAGTGTGGGAAAACTTTCCGCCAGAAATTATCTCTCAGTAAACATCAGAGAAATCACACTGGAGAGAATCTTATGAGTGTCAAGAGTGTGGGAAAACTTTTTCCAGTAAGCACTCTCTCACTGGACATCAGAATAGTCACTGGAGAAAGCCCCTGTGATTGTTAAGAATGTGGGAAAACTTTTCAGGAAGTTAGCCCTCACTAGGCATGACAGAATCCACACTGGATGGAAATGCTATGAATGTCAAGAGTGGACAGGCAGGCCTCCCCTGGTGGCGCAGGTGGTTGAGCGCAGCGCTGTGAAGCTGTCTGTGGCCTTTGCAGTGCGAGTTTGATTTCCTGGCCAGCCAGGAGCAGCCCCATGGTGCGGCAGACCTCTCCTGTCTCGCCCGCTGCGTGTATTTCAGCCGTGTATTTCGGTCAGTCTGCCTGTTCTGTTCCCCGTCTGTCTGGTGCAGCCTCTCTCCCTCCCAGACATCTGGCCTGTAACCCGTTTCTTGTATGCTTGAATAAATAAAAATCATTTAAAAAATATTCAAACTTGGGAGCTTAACCACATCATTCAGTTGAGAGCAATGGGAACTGACATACAGTTTCACTCCTAATTGCGTGGAGTTTCCTGGTTCACTCTTCTCCCAAGTTCATGCAGTGATGATGTCGCTGTTCCTGTTGCTGTTGCTTCTAGTGTACTGTTAAGTTCTTGGGCGATGCCATTCATGTCCACAGTAGCTGTCTGTCTACAGGGCACACTGCATGTTGCGTGGGTAAGTGATCTCTCTGGGTTTTCTAACTTAGTCATCAAGTTCTGTCCAGTACTCTAAGCCTCATGGTGCCCCCCGATGCTGGATTTGCTCACCTCCAAAATGTCCTCCTCTAGAAGGAAAAGTTGAACTGTGTGCTATCGGCTGTAGGTTGAGGTCTGCAGCTGTCTTTACCTACCGTTAATGATGAAGATTTTTCGGGGCCTCCCTGGTGGCCTCGGGGTTAAGTCTCAGCGCTATTGCCTGCTCTGGGGATAGTTTCAGCCCCAGCTAGGGAGCCGCCCCACATATGGCCGCAGCAGGCCTCTCCTGTGTCACCCGCTGCTCCCGTTACCCAGGTATTTCAGTGGTTCTGCGTGTTTGTCTCCACACTTAGTATCTGGTGAATCCTCTCACCCCCGAACCGCTGGTCTACACACCAGTTCTACAAAATAAGGGAATTTTTTTGGAAGATTATTGCTGCATTCAGGAACTGGGATGCAAGCCAGAGGTGTGAGGGGGTGAGAGGATTCTCCACAGTGAGATTGGGGGGCACAACAGGCGGATCTACTGAAATCCACTGCTGATGGGCCCAGTGGGGAGACAGGAGAGGTCTACTGTGCCATGTGGGTCACCTCCCTGGCCAGAGATCGAACTCGTGTGTGCAGTACTGAGAACAGGTTTATAGTGCTGAGTCATCACCCGTGTGCCACCAGTGGCCCCAGAATTTTTTTTTTTTTATAGAGGCATGTTTTATTTGTTTGTTTGTTTGTTTATACATGCACTGGGTACAGTCAGAAGCGCAGGAGGGTGAGAGAATTCACCAGAGCCAGAGCGGAGAGCGGAGCAGGCAGAAGGACCTAAGTACACTGCTGAGCAGAGCAGCGGGCGGCAGGCGCGCCATGAGGGACCCTCCTCCGGTGGCCGAGGAGCAGCCAGGGATCGAACTGGCGCCGCAGAAGCTGTGGGCAGGTTCGCAACCCAGCGCTCAACTGCTGCGCCACTGGGGAGGCCCACCCCAAATTTTTTTTCAAAGGAAAGGATTCTTGCTTTTTAAAAAAAATTTTATTATTGTTCATCTTTGTGCAATATTGGATTTCTCCCCTTCTGTATAATTCTTGCAAATGTCCTGTCCGCACCGCCCCTGTGACCCGTCACCCCAGGCCCTGGTGCTCCTCCTCCCCTCCTGGCCCCTCTTCTGCTATGTCCCCTGTTCGTGTCTCAGCTCTGTCATCTGCCTGCCAGTTTTGTCTTTTTCCCTGACCCTTTCTTGTGTTTCCCTGTATTCCTCCTGGAGCTGATTGATGTAATCCAGGTCTTTTTCCTTCACTCTTTGTTCAGAACATAGTCCTTTCCGCCGTTGCTGGCCGTGTCCTGAATGTGGTGTTTGTCTTAGTCAGTTCATACCTTGGGGTGAGTGGTCAGCGTGGAATGTGGTGGCCGAGGAAGTCCTTGATGTCACTCTCGCACCCACTCCCCCTTCAGGGGTCCCGAACACCTTCTGGTGTATTTCTTTGGCGCCGTGGTGATGCTGAGTGGAGAGAGACCCCAAATAACCAAAGCTTTCCTGATTAAAAGTGGGGGGAAATGAAGGAGTCACACTTCTGACCTCAAACTAAAGGTAAGGCGCCTCCCTGGTGGCCCAGTGGTTAAACACAGTGCTCTCAAACTACTGCAGCCACCGTGTACAAGTTGCATCCCCAGCAGGCCGGGAGCTGACTGACATGGCATGGCTGACCTCTCCTGACTGGCCTGCTGCGCCCCTCAGCAGTGTATTTTGTCAGTCGGCCTGTTCTGTTCCCTGCTCTGTCTCTGGTGAATCCTCTCAACCCCGGCATCTCTGGCCTGTACCCCAGCTCTTGTGTGCATAAATAAACAAATCTTAAATATTCGTTAAACGAGCATTTTGGAAAGCCAAATAATTGAGCTAGAGTTACCTTATCAAATTCCCAGTTATAAATTAACCTGACTTGCGATATCATCATTTTGAAGAACACCAATAAGTATGTGTAGATTCATGAAACAAATCTGTAAAAACGCGTGCAAGCTGATTGGACCATCCCAAGAGACAGAAAATACACCGAGACAGGCCAGGAGGAGATGCGCCCCTTCTCACGAGCAGGGATGGGCGTCAAGTCCTCTCGGCCGGGAGAGGTGGCGTTTCCAGCTTGTGTCCTGAGACTCTCGTGGGCTTGGCTGTGGGGCCGATATGTGGCTAAGGTGAGGTGATTGTGGCCTCTCATGCCGTCCTTAGGAGAGAGCTGGTGGGTGCCGTCCTCCTGCGGAGAGCTGGGGTGGAGGATTCGACGCTGTTCGGGGTGCTGTTTTGTGAGTTTTCGCACCCTGCTCGCCGGCCTTTCGGGGTGAGCTGAGAAAAAGTGTGGAGCACACGTGAGGTCTGTGATGATGTCCCCAGCGCTAGCCGCGGTCCCTGCTCAGTAACCCGGGAAACTTTTCCCTCTAATGTGAGCCCTGTGCTGGCTACGGCGGCTTCCGACCCTCCAGGTACACTGTCCGGGGCAGCCCGGGTGGCCGCCTCCCTGGGCCTGAGTCCCGAACTTACAGGGGGAGGTTCCTGTGGCTGGGGATTGGGGGTGGGGGGGACAGTTGGGGTGCGAAGGAAGCCCCGACCTTGGCTGGGCCCTGCGCCCGTCCGGGCAGAGGCGGCCCCGGCACCGTCACCCTCGGGGGCTCGCACTGTTGGGGGCGCTCCTTGGCTGGTCGCACCGTGCCCGGGTTCCTGGTGGGACCCACCCCCCCCCCCCGCGCCCCCTTGTCCTCCACCCCGCCGCGATGGTCCCGGCGCCTTCGGAGCGTCAGCCCGTCCGACACGTCCTCCCCGCGAGCCGGGTTCCGAGCTGGCGAGACGGGTTCCGAGCTGGCGGCGCCTCCTCCCAGGTTCGTGGTCCTCCCTCATCCACCCAGGGGTGCTGTTCCTTCGGTTCTATGTCTCTCACTTGCCTCCTCCGTCTTCTCGGGGGGCGTGATGTCGAAATTGGGAATTTAAAAAGGCCTATTGTTACAGGAGGGGGGGACCGCAAAGCCCCCAAAATATCCGCTCTAGAAAGGGTCCGCCATCTGCTGCATCCAGAAAAAGCATAAAAAGGGGCCTCCCCGGTGGCGCAGCGGTGGAGCGCTGGGTTGGGAAGCTGCCCGCAGCCTTATAACGCCGGTTCGATCCCCAGCTGCACCCGGCCACCGGAGAAGGGTCCCACATGGCGCGCAGAACTCTCCTGCCGCCCGCTGCTCCCCTCAGCAGTGTACTTCGGTCTTTCTGCCTGCTCTGCTCCCTGTTCTGGCTCTGGTGAATTCTCTCACCCTCCCATACTTCTGAGTGTACATAATGCTTATATAAAAAAATAAATAAATCGTTAAAAAAAAAAAAAGAAAGACAAAGCATACATTTAAAAAGATCTGGCCAAGCATCTTGAGGAAGGGATGGTTGCTGGAACCCCGTGGGCAGGAGGGGAGCGGCTGAGCCCTTTACCGTGGGACCAGGGCTGCTGCCCCTCTGGTGGCCCAGGCTGCGGACACGGAAGCAACAGCATTTTGCTGCCCCCAGTCCCTGCGTGCAGAGCCCCTCAAGCCTCTCAGCGCCCCAGTTTCTGCGCGACCTGTCTCCTCGGGCCTAGGGCCTTGCTGTCGATGGAGGAGCAGGTGAGACCTGGGTGGGGGGCGTGGGAACACCCCCATGCGGCTGCCCGCGAAGAAGGTCCTTGCGGGCCCTGTCGGGGCACTGCAGGTGGGAACCGGGGGGCTTGGCTGGCGTCTTCCCGGGCCCGGAGGACCCTGGTGGTCGGGCTTCATACCTGAGCTTGACCCTCCGTTTCCTGCCTTTGCGGACAGGTCTCCCGGTGCGTCGTGCCAAGTGGGTTCACCTGGGGTGGGTGCACCGGGCCTGTCATCCCCACCCATTTGTTCATCTCAGGGACTCGCCTCTGGGGTTGGGGACCGCGGGGTGACATAGTCCAACGCTGTCGCCCCCTCCCTGCCGGGTCTGACTGGCAGGGGAGCACCCCACCCCACCCTTTTCTGAATGGCTGCCCTGAAGGAAGGGGAGCTGGTCTCTCTACCCCACCGTGTGTCCTGGGGGCAGTTGATGAGGATCTAATCCGGGCTCCCAGCCTCTGCCCTCCAGAGAGGATCTTCAGGAAGGGAGCCCACAGGGCCTCCCTTGGGAGCAAGGGTCAGATGCTGCTCTGTGAGGCTGTCCGCAGCCTCTGTAGTGCGAGTTTGGACCCAGCCAGGGAGCTGCCCACCTGACGTGGCAGACCCCTGCAGTCTCCCCGCTGCTCCCCTCAGCAGTGTTTCAGTAGATTCTCCTGTTCTGCTCCCCACTCTCTCTCGTGAATCCTCTCACCCCCCACACCTCTGGCCTGTACCCCAGTTCTTGTATGTATAAATAAAAAAATGAGGAGATAAGCCCTCCACGTGATTAGGTCACGAAGGCCGGGAGGCAAAGTCCCTCTGTGCTCGTGCTTCTTCTCTAGTAAAGTAAATTCAAACTTTTTTTGAAAGAAAGTGGGTCAAACGGCTTCCTGGGTGAAAATCTTCACTTTATTTTTTTTCCCCAAAGATTATTTATTTATACAAGAACTGGGATACAGGCCAGATGTACGGGAGGGTGAGAGGATCCACCAGAGCCAGAGCTGGGAACAGAACAGGTAGCCTGACGAAATACACTGCTGAGGCGAGCAGCGGATGTGGCAGGAGAGGTCTGTACACCATATGGGACCATCGCCGGCTGGCCAGAGGTCAAACTGTTGCTGCAGAGGCTGCGGGCAGTTTCACAGCCCAGCGCTCAACCACTACGCCACCAGGAGAGGCCCCCAAATCAGGCTGCATGTTCACAATGAAGGGCAGGCTGTGGGTTCATAAAGACCGGCAGCTCCCCTCCTGGCTCCCCGTTGGCTAGTTGCTTTGGCAACTATCAGTTCAAAAATTACATCTGATAGAATGAAAGTCTCCCAGTAATTTGAGCAGAGGCCATGCCAGGGACTGTATTGATTCAGGTTGTCCTAAATTGCCTTCTGAGTGGAAACAAATTTTTTTCTAGCTGGCGTGCAAGGCTGTGATTGAATAGGAAGGGAAACCAGTGGCTCTATGAGTTTCATTTTTCTAAATTGTTGATAATGTAATTTGGGATATTCCTCAGATTTTCATTTTAGGTTTCTCCACCTAGCCATGGTATTTGGGGGGTTTCACCCGCGAGGCCTCTAAGCTCGATGTCTAAAACAAGAATTCTCATTTGAGGCTGGGGTATGTAGAAAGAAAATCGACTTTTAGAAAAGCATGAAAAATATTTTAGTAAGTTTATTCTAGTTTTATCTACTGCAATGCGCGTAGTAGGTAGATAAAGAAATGGGAGGAATAAAGCCCGAGATAGTTGACTTTTTAAAACAAAACTCACTACGAGTGGGCTTGGGATACACATTAGTGCTCCATTGGTCCTAGTTTCTGTTTAACTTTAAGAATTAAGGGAAAATTCCTTTCTCTTTAAGATTGCTGTTTGTTGTTTGTACTTGGAATGAGTTACCAACACTTTATCAGAGGCATGGCCAAAGATGGTTATAGCTAGCTCAGCCAGTCACAAAACTCCTGTCGATTTATTCTCGAATGCGTCCTCTAGCAGCTACAATACCAAGTAGCCCCAAATAAACAGGAATGAACTAGCAGGAGTCGACTATGGTGCCTTCTGGCTTATGAAGAGTTTTCTTCTACTTGGAACTTGGCTCACCTCTGACATTCAACTGTTATCTTTAACTGTAAACTAAAAGACTTTCCTCCAGTTAGCCCTTGCCTTAAATGGCCACATATCCATGCTAAAGGACTTGGCCCAGGGATGTATAGAGCCTTTTGTTCCCAGAAGTTTTTTCACTTGTTCATGTAAGGCCAAATGTTGACTTGCTGCCTTTGGCAGAGAACTACTAATTTTATAAGAAATGTAATATTTATATCACGCACTGCCATTTGTCATCAAACTGGTTATTCGGTGATTGACCAGTATTTGCAGTTTTACTTTTAAATGCCTATTTTAGCAATGGTAGAAACTAGCCATAAACAAATGAGGAGACTCTGGCAGGAGTCAGCTAACGAGATTCCTGATTTTTCAGAAATCTGTCCCATGCCCCGACTTCTGTCAGACAACATGAGTAGCATGGTCCCCGTGATCTTTCTATTCAGGCCCTTCTGAACTGGTCTGATGTTCTTGCATTCAGCATTTCACCCACCCATTTAGACAATCAAGTTGCAACAAATCCTTGCCGCCATTGGGAACATCAAAACACACACATAACGTTCTCACATCTTATAATCCGGTAGTACACCTAAGAGCAGTTCTGAACAGTGAGGAAGGGAGAGCACTTAGTGAAGGCTCAAAGTCTCCAAGTACCAGCTGCTCAAATGTAAAATGTGATGATGAATTTTTTCCATCGGGGTGGCCTGGAAGGCAGTCCTTGATGAAGACTCCACTGTCCTAAGCTTTAGATCCAATGCAGGAACTAGTAGTTCCTTCCTAAATCTGGAATTTCTTTGTGATGTTGGTTTCTCTCATATTAGGCCCATTTCTTGTTTTGTAGACCAGGGATTATATTTTCTCCTGCTAGATCAGTGTTGCTTCCATAGTTTGTGGGCACTTGCTTGATAAGAACGCATGCATTATACTACAAGTCATTCAGGTTTGTGTTTACTGGTCAAAGAGAAGTGTGTGTCCTGTCATGCCCATGTATCCCCCACCCTCTCCTGCTGCACACAGAGACACACACAACCAGTTTCCGGTTTTACTTCCTGCTGCTTTTCTCCTATGCCTTTTTAGCACCTGTTGTGACAAGTCTGGGTGGATCAATATGAAAAATGACATGACTGCAGTAATTGTCATGAGAATGAATTACACATATATACACATATACGACGTATGTCGAATTTTGTGTAGAAATGAAGAAAAAATAACTTCACCTCATTCCAAGTAGTAGGCTCCCACTTTATTAACCCATGTTTACCTTAATCTCTCCTAAGCAGAAAAGATCCCTCTGCCTAGATATACCTGGGCCGTCTCTACATTTGGCAGCTGCAGTGGCCCCTGCCAGCAGACTTTCCAAGAATTCTAGAGAACAGATGACAAAGAATTGTAGCTAACTCACAGCCAAGTAGATGTGGTACGGCGTGTGTGACCAAAACTTCTACATTCTAAAAAAATGCTGATGCACAACATTCAGAGTCTGTTGTCATGTTCATTCAAGTTCAGGCTTCCTCTTGAACAATCGCTGAGTCTACATCTGCTGGGTGAATTCCTGTGAGGTGACTTGATCTGTGACTGCTTCTGCGGCAGGAATGTGGCCCACCAAGGCTGTGCAAAATGAGATCACCATATCGAAGTTGGTGTTTGGACTTCCTCTAAATGCTGTCCTAATTCTGGAAACACATTTCTTTCCTGATTTTACTCAAGTTCTGTCTTCTTTGATCCAACCAAACTCTCCCTTCGGCCATGATTGAAAATGAAACACTAAAAAATGTTAGAAGCACTTCTTAAGCAATTACAGATTAATTCATTTCTTGATCAATATTTGTGCTCAAATTTGATGGGAGTTCAACTCCAGAATTATGTTCTAGAACATCTAAGTATGTAAGTCCCATGGTCTCTGACCTGTGCACAGTGGCAATCAATGCTTTGGAAGAAGGACATAGTGGACAATTTTGAAGAACGCCCAGGGGTCCTTAGTAACAGCAGCTGATAGGGATTATGTGCACAAAGCCTTCGGGCGCTTAGTAGTCCTCAGTCTTGAATTCCCCCAAATTCTAATATCCTTTTAGAGCACACTGAGGGGTGGAAATCGACAAGGGCTATCTGAGACTGCCTTGGGCGTGGTGAATCACTGGGGACCCCAACATCAAGGACCAGCAGGAACAGTAGCTAAAGAGATTATTGGAGGGAACAAGACCTGTGACCCAGTCTTTCTAGGTCTGAGACTGCTCACCTGGAATATGGGTGTTCACAGGGGAGCCTGGAGAAGTCGGTCAGTCTTCAGTGTGCCGGGCTAAGGAATCTGGACTTGACATTTATGTTTCCTCAGGCACCAAAGAGTATCTGGGAAGACCAGCTGGGAATCAGTCTGGCTTTGAAGTGCTAGAACTATATGCATTAGAGAGGAAGCAAGTGGCGGGGAAGGGATGAGAAAAGAGGATCCCTGGGGCCTCCCAGGTGGCACAAGGGGTTAAGCACCGCACTGTGATGCAGTCCGCAGCCACTGCAGCACGAGTTTGATCCCCGGCCAGGGAGCTGACCCACAGGGCGCAGCAGACCTCTCCTGACTCCCTTGCTGCTCCCCTCAGCAGTGTATTTCAGTAGATCCGCCTGTTCTGTTCCCCACTCTGTCTCTGGTGAATCCTCTCATCCCCCGCATCTCGGGCCTGTACCCCAGCTCTTGTACGCATGGATGGATAAATCTTTAAAAAAAAAAAAAAAAAAGAGGATCCCTGGAGGTAATGGGAAGCAGCATGGGCGCTAGAGGGAAGGAGCTAACTTGGAGTCCATGCCAAGGGTAAATGAATAAGGGAGAAACAGATGAAAGGCACATCTGAGACATGGAAGATTCTGGCGATAAGTAAGCATTATATGAGATGTCTGGAATATGGTTCCTCTCTGGTCCTAAGGGGCCGCTTTCCCCTCTGCTAAGGGATGGAGACATTTGCACAAGTCCTTCCAAGGTGAGAACCTGGTCGCCTCCTCACGGGGATGTTCCCTTACTCGGGGAAATGAGTCTCACAAAAGGGCAACCTCCACCCGCCTGTCGGAGCCCCTCCGTCTGACTCCCAGGAGCGCCCAGTAAGTGTAATCCTCCTGTCACAGAGGCGCCTTGTAGAGCTGCAAGTGTCCTCGCAGGGGCCACACAGGCTCACAGCCCTGCATCTGATTAATGCACGTGCTGGGTCAGCTCAGCCTCTTGGTCATGACCAGATGGAAATTTAGCTATCAACTCCCCATCTTTTTCGTCCTCCATGATACTCCCCTGGTGACGAGGGGAGGCCGTTGGCCCCTCACCTTCCTGTGCCGGGCCTGTCCGCCCCAGCCCTGCTGTGTGGCTCAGCCTGCTGCCCAGTGAGTGTATTTCCCCCAAATACCTAACTCCCCTTCAAGCTTGATTTATTGAAAAGATTCATTTTCATTTATGTGTGCGCGTAAGAGGTGGGTACAGGCGAGATGTGTGGGGGTGAGAGGACTCTTAAGAGACAGAGTGGGGAGCAGAGCAGGCAGATCTGAGGTGCTTCACTCCTTGTGCCACCAGGGAGACCCCACATATCCTTCTACCCTGGTGAATTCAGCTCACATGTCCCACAGTTCATAAAAGCTGACTGACTTCAGTTCCAGAATACTTTCACTGTCTCTCCTGCCTTACTGCCGGGGACTCTGCCTGGCAGCCTGCTCTCTGCAGGTCAGTTATCATGGCGAGTGCTTTTTATTTTCTCACTCTATGACATCTGCTGTTGTCTCATCCTCATGACAGTGTGATTGACAAGCAAGAGCTCAGCGTTTGGGTCCTCAGTGACGTGTAACCCAATACTACAAAATGCTGGTTTTCCTTCTCTTGTACCGTGTAAGCGTTCAGAGGGTTTTCACACCGCTACGTAGCACGTTATTCCACGTATGTGTCTATTCTACCTGCCAACCAGGTGATAAGCTCTTCAAGGAGATTTTATTCATCCTTGTATTCATAGACTCAAAGATATTTCCAAATTTGTATGGTAAACTATTGTGGTTCTTTTAGGAGCGAATGGGTTAATCTAGAGGTAAGACTATTTCTCCTGAGAACCGTTCACAACACAGTGTAGAGTAGGAAGATGGTTCCTCCTGTACAAGCGCACAAGGAGGAGCGTGTACACTGTTGCTGTGTGACCCAGGCTGACGGCCCTGAAATGAGGAGAAATGTTCCCTCACAGTGGATGGTGTCATTGGAGGACGTGGCTGTGAACTTCCCCTGGCAGGAGTGGGAGGACCTGAATGATGCTCAGAGGACCCTGTACCGGGATGTGATGCTGGAGACCTGCAGTCACCTGCTGTCCCTCTGTGAGGAAGCTGCCATGTAACACAAGTGCAAGTGCTGTTTTCTACACTGATTAAATGTGCTCTTTCTTGTGAAATTGGGTGGTGGTGAGGTTGAACATGGCCAACAGACTAGATTGTGGGTGTTCGCCCTTTTTCTGAAAAGTTCCAGTTGACCTTCGTTGCACAGCTCTCAACACTGCTTTCGTTAGTCTTCAACACTGAAGTTTAACTTGACCGAACCAACACTGTTCCTCATCACAGGGCATGGTGTTACCGATCCTGAGGAGAGCATCAGGTTGGAGCAGGGAGTACAGCCATGGACTGTGGAGGAAGCCCCAGGCCAGGACCTCTTAGGTCAGTCAGAGCTTGCCTGGCAGGAGGCTAGCAGGAGTCGGGGAGAGTGGCCAGTGATATTGGTCACACTGTGCTACTTTTCCAGTGTCCAAACCTTCAACAGTTTATCTGCATTTATCGAAGTGATTCTTTATTCAGTTTCCACTAAGCTCTGTCCTAGATGTCCTCCTGCTCTTTTTTTAACGGTTGTCCATGTTTTACTTCACCAGTATGCAGTCCCTGATACTGCAGGATATTATTTTGCAGTAGTCACATTTTCTGTGTTCTCTCTATTAGTTTATTCTCACTGACTGTTTTCTTTAAGGTACTGATTAAGGCATTTGTTGTTTTTTAGTTTTTTTTAATTAATTTATTTATACAAGCACTGGGTACAGTCAGAAGCGCGGGAGGGTGAGAGAATTCCCCAGAGCCAGAGCGGGGAGCAGAGCAGGCAGAAGGACCGAAGTACACTGCTGAGGCGAGCAGCGGGCGGCTGGAGAGGTCTGCGCTCCATGTGGGACCCTCCTCCGGTGGCTGGGGAGCAGCCGCGAATCGAACCGGCGCCTCAGAGTGCGGGAAGCTTCGCAACCCAGTGCTCAACCGCTGTGCCACCGGGGAGGCCACATCTCAGTGTGGTTTTAATTGACATTTCTCTTACAATAAATTAAGGTGAACATTCCTATGTCTGTTGGACCTCGGAATTTTCTGTTTAGCAAAGTGTTTATTTCCTTTGCCCTTTTTTATTGACTCATTGGTTGGTTTTTCGCACTGCGTGGGATCGTTACAAATTTTGGAATGAACCCCTTGTCAGATGTGTTGCATGTGTTCTGTTCTGTAGGATGCCTTTCTGTTTCTGTGCTGGCTTCTTTTGAGTTCTAAAAGCTTTTAGATTTGGTGTTGTCCCACTTGTGAAACTTGCTTTTGTTTCCCTTGGTGTTGGTGTTGTGTTCCCTCGTACATTTTGCAGCAAATGTCCTGTAGTGTACCCTTTTCTTTCACTGCTTCATGCTTTGGGCTCTTATGTCCACACTTTTAATCCATTTGGAATTAGTTTTCTGTATGCAGTTTTTCTTTTAAAGATTTATTTATTTATGCATACAAGAACTAGGGTACAGGCCGGAGGTGTGGGGGGGGTGTGTGTGAGAGGATTCAATATGTTTCACAACCAGTGACAGTGTGGAACAGAACAGGCATACTGACTGAAATACACTGTTGAGGGGAGCAGCGGGCGAGTCAGGAGAGGTCTGCTGCACCATATTCGTAGCTACCTACCTGGGGATCCAACTCATGCTGTAGTGGCTATGGATATCTTCATATGTTGTGCCACCAGGGAGGCCCTGTATGGAGTTTTGAATGGGTCTTGGTTCTTATTTTTGCAAGTCATTGTTCATGTTTCCCTGCGCCATTTTTTAAAAATATGTATTTATTTTTTTATGCATAGAAGAACTGGGGTGTAGACCAAATGTTCCGGGCTTGAGAGGGTTCACCAGAAAGAAAGTAAGGAGCAGAACAGGCAGATCCACTGAAATACACTGCTCGGGAAATCAGTGAGAGGGACTGGTGAGGTCGGCTGTGCCACATGGGGGTCAGCTCTCTGGCCTGGAATAGCCATGATAGCACTGACTCTTAACCCCTAGACCGCCGGGGGGGCCCATCCCAGTACTATTTATTAAAGAGGCTGTCTTGTCTGAATTGTGTGATTTTAGCTCCTTTGTCCAAGATTGAACTCTTCATATTTATATCATTTGCTCTCTGGGTTTTTAGTTGGCTTTCATTGCTCTGAGTTCTTGTTTTGTTCCAGTAAAATAATGTTGTGATTACTGTTGGTGTTACATATATTTTGAAGTCAAGAAATATGATACTCCATTTTCTTCTTTTCTCCCAAGATTTTTTGCTATTTGGGACCTTCTGTGGGTTCATATAAATGTGGGGATTGTTCTATTTCCTTATAAAAACATCCTTGGTATTTGGTAGGTATTGCATAAGTTTGTAAATTGCTCTAGACAATAAGGCCATTTATGATGTTCATTCTCCCCACCTTGGAGGATGGGACATCTTTGTATTTCTCTGTGTCTTTTATTTCATTTAATAGAGTTTTCTAATTTTCAGGGTTCAGGTCCCTCACATCCTTTTTTTTTTTTTCAAGGATCATTCATTCTTTTTTATTTTAATAGAGGCGTGAGTTTTATTTATTTATTTATTTGTTTGTTTGTTTTGTTTATACATGCACTGGGTACAGTCAGAAGTGCGGGAGGGTGAGAGCATTCACCAGAGCCAGAGCAGGGAGCAGAACAGGCAGAGGGACCGAAGTACACTGCTGAGGGGAGCAGCGGGCGGCAGGAGAGGTCTGCGGGCCATGTGGGACCCTCCTCCGGTGGCCGGGGAGCAGCCGGTGATCCATCTGGCGCTGCAGAGGTCATGGGCAGCTTCGCAACCCAGCACTCAACTGCTGTCCCACCGGGGAGGCCCCATCACCTCCTTTCACTTGAATGGTACAGTCACAGTTATTTCATTCCTTTCCGTGTGAATGTCAATGGAAATGTCAGTCATTTCACACACGTTCTCTCTCATAGCTTGTTTATACTTCCAAAGAAATGAACCAAAAATGTTATCATGTATTGAATTGTAGTAAAATTTTAAAGTAGTTGAACCTATATAATTAATTTTTTGAGAAATAACACTCATAAACAGTAGCTTTTATTATAATGGATTCCATGTTGTATGTCTACCTAGTGGGTTTGAAGTATGCACATAGTATCACCCACAGCTCGGTTTCCTTCATAGTATTTGAATAATCTTGAGTTCGTTGACAAGACTACATTCATCCATGTAGTGTGTATGTGGTCCCATTTTTAGTAAGTGAAACGTAACATTATATACTGTGTCCTGTGTCTTTCCCTTTTTAACCAAACCATTCTTGTCGGCTACAAAACCTGCTGTGCTCATTCATTTCGGGTCCTCTCTGATTCATTTTAGCTCAGATCTGTAGGGAAAACCGTGGTCTGTAATTTCGTGGGTATTTGAGGAAATGGTTACGTAAAAGATAAAGTTTATTAAAAGCTCAGAGAATTATATCTGGTTTATACATGAGTCTAATGAAAGCTGTGGGAATGGGGTCTCCCTGGTGGGGCAAAGTTTAAGCACATCACTGTGAAGCTATCCGCAACCTCTGCAACACGAGTTCGATCCCTGGCAGGCCAGGAGGCTGCCTTCATGGCGCAGCAGACCTCTCCCGTCTAATCCGCTGCTCCTCTCAGCAGTGTACTTCAGTCAGTCTGCCTGTTCTGCGCCCCACTTTGTCTCTCTGGTGACTCCTCTATCCTCCCGCACCTCTGACCTGTTCCCCAGTTGTTGTATACATAAATAAAAAAAAGTCTTTAAAAATATGATCGTTTTTGTTGTTGTCACTTTGCTTAGTATTTGATCATTAACTACAATTTCCTTTCAGTCTTTCATCTCCTTTTCTACTATGAATTTTCCAGTTGTACTGTCTCCTTCTTGTACAGATAATGTGCCCTGGGTCCGATTTGAAGTCACTGAAATTATAGCGTCTACGGTGGTTTCGTGGGCATATGTGATCCTCTGGGCTCAGTGGGTGCATTAGACTGTTCCTGTGTAAACATGGATGTCACTGCATAAGGGCTTTCTTCTTTCTCAGAACCAGGTCTCCCCCTTTTTTTAAAGATTTATTTTATTTACTTATACATAAATTGTTGAGGTTTGGGCAGAGGTGAGGGTTTGCGGTGGTGAGATGATTTACCAGAGACAGAGTGGGGAGCAGAACAGGCAGACTGACTGAAATACACTGCTGAGGGGAGCAGTGGATGAGACAGGAGAGGTCTGCTGTGCCATGTTAGTAAGTTTCCTGTCCAGGGATCAAACTTATCCTTCAATGGTTGTTATAGCTTCATAGTGCTGAGACTGAACCCCTTGTGCCACCATGGGGCACCTCAAAACTCTCTTTTCGCCTTCTGTCTTATTTAGAGTTCTGCTGGTGGCCATGTAGTAACTGTATATTTTGATTTCAAGAACCCTTGACCTGCAGAGATATGGCCATCGAATTCTCACACAAGGAGCAGGAGAGCCTGCACCAGCTGCAGTGGAAATTGTACAGGGACGTGATGCTAGAGACCTACAGAAATGTGGTGTCCTTGGGTGAGGAGAATATCCCTCTAGATTTCCTCGTCTGCCCTCAGTGTTTTCTGTACCGCGTGTGGATGTGCTCCAGGGATGCCCAGAATTGTCAGATACATTTAGGCCCCTATTTTAAAGACGAACAGTGTGGGTTTGTTGGAAAGTCTCATGATGTTTCATCATGGCTTAAATTTCTCCTGTCTTAGGATGATCTGCAGCCTGCTCTCTGTATGAGTGCTCATTCAAGAAAGTATGTGACTTAAGCGTTATTGCTACAAGCAAAATCCCAGCTTCTCTATCACATTGCTAGGAGTCAGAGGCCTAGAAATGGTTCTTAGGATGTGAAAATTTCAATGATTTGTGGTAAAGGTGCTGTCAGAAAAAGTATTTGCAGTGATTCTTTTCCAGTACCTTCTATGTGTCCCCCTACTGTGCACAATACTGTACTGGGAATTTGAGAATCTTCAGGCCATCTCATATCACCTGTCCTAATAAACAGGTCTTGCTGTGTCTACGCCCGAGCTGGTCATCTTGTTGGAGCAAAAAAAATGGAGCCCTGGGATGTGAAGAGAAGTGCAAATCCTGTCCTCCTCCTAGGTAGGTGGAATGAATCCAGCAGAGGACACAGCTGGTCCACAGGAAAGCATCCTAAATGTCTGGGAAGCTCTGTTTCAGGGGTTGTAGACATGCTCCTATTTTGTCTTGGAGTCTTAGTCTTGCTCTCCCTGGGTGCGTCTCCTCTCTGACACTTGAGGCCTCTGCCTTTCCTTCTTACTGAATTGAACTTAGGTTTTGTCCATTTTGTTGATCTTTCAAAATCCCGACTTCCTTTCGTAGAGAAGCACCTGCTCTTTGGCCATAATGTTCTATTTTTTTTTTCTTTTTTTTTTTAAATGTCTTCCTTTCTGCCAATACAGAGCTAAAATTGTTCTTTTTCTAATTCCTAGAGGTGTGAAGTTATGTTGCTCAACTGAGATCTCTCTTATTGCTGGTGTAATTGTTTAATGCTTTAAATTTATCTCTTAGTATTGTTTTCTGAGTCACATGTTTTGGGGAGTTTGCTTTGTTGCAATGTTTTCTCAGTATTGCTTAGTTTTTTGGAATCAAGGAACCATGGGTGTACCTCACTCTTTGTGATTCAGGGAATAGATTCTCCTATCCTCAGATGTCTGTCACCACCACACCCACCACCTGTGCATTGTGGGCTTCTCCATAAATCTTTGAATCCCCTGCCAGTTTTGTAACCACACGCACTGTTCTTCCCTCTTTGTACCCTCATTCTGCAGTCCTATTTCTAGAGTTTATATTGGTTTGCATTGTCAGTTTCTTTGCCTTGTTTTTCCGAAGTCCAAATAGGAGTGAATTCAACCAGTAAGTCTTTCTCCTTCTGATTATTTTCACTGAGCCTAATCCTCCCCCAGCATTCCATTGTTGTTGTTGCACATGGCCAAATGTATCCTTTTTCATAGCTCAGTAGTATTTCTTCCTGTCTATGTACCACATCTTTCTTTTCGATTTATTTTTCACCCCTGTTTTTCAACTCTGATTCCTGAGTTTATAACATTATTTTCCTTCCAATTGCAATTGGGCCTTGAACCTCTCCTTGATGTTACCGTTTTCATCTGCATTGAATTCTGTCTTTGTTTGTGCCACACATTCCGGACCTCATCTTAATGTATAGGTAATATTACAATGATTTCTCAATACAGGTAGTTTTCTGTTACTTTCTGGGGTCATTCTTTTCATTCTGTGATGCTTTAGACTCAGATCATATCATTAGAGTGATCAACACGGCTCCATTTTCATGATTTGTCTTCATAGTATGTAGTTCCATCGTTAACATTACACATGGTGTGCTGAAGGCTATGTTGAGTGTCATATAGGTAAGATTGAATTGGTGTTATTTTTAATTCATTCAGACACATTTGTCATTGTATTGGGGACTTTTATTTACACCAAAGTATTTCTGAAAGGGGTACAGTCAGAAGCAGGAGAGGGTGAGAGAATTCACCAGAACCAGAGTGGAAAATAGAAAAATCAGACTGAAAAGTACACTGCTGAGGGGAGCAGTGGGTGGCATCAGAGATCTGCACACCATGTGGTACCCTTGCCGGCAGCCAGAGATCTAACTGGCACAGAAGAGGGTGCAGGCAGCTTCGCAGCTCAGCGCTCAACCGCTGCGCCACTGCAGATGCAGTATTCTCAGTCATTTTATACCCCATTTCCAACCTACTGCATCACAGTATATTTTTTGACCTTTTCTTATATGCTTTAATTCCTCTCTCCTTTCTTGTTGGTGATTTCCCTCCACTAATGAAGGTATATTGGTTTGTAAAGCATTGTCATCCAACCTATGTACACATCACATCAGTCTCTGTTTTCATTTTTTTTCCATGTATTGCACGGTATCTTTTTTCTCATGGGGATTCCATAGCATGTTGAAAAGTTGTGACAGTCTTTTCTAAAGTGAAAACCATGTAAATTCAGCTGCATACCAAAACTCCACTCTTTAACATTTCGACCCCTACTGACATCACAAATTATATCTCATGATATTTGTATTCTCTAACATGAATCTATGATTTTTTTTTTGGTGCCATATTTCCAAATTCTGAAGCAGAAACAATATTTTGACTATCGTGTTATATCTGTATTTGCTATGTATTTACCTTTCCCTAAGGACGTTACCTATGCATAATCCTGTGTTGCTGTCTTGTGCTGATGTTACCTATCCAAGCATCATGTCGGGGGTCTTTATATGGTATTCATTTTATGTCTGAAATATTTAAAGTATTTTGTCTTGAGTGCTGTGCGTGGGGTAGTTACTCCTCGTTGTCTTCCTGCCCTGTCTTAAGACAACCAGGTCTCCATGCCACAGTCAGGCACAGAAGATTTGTTGTGAAATGTGGGACCGGGAGGAGATGGAATCGGCACCTTTGAGAATTTACAATTATTGATAGACCAGACATGTCAAGAGGCATGTGAAGGGCACAACAGTTGTTGCCATGAAGATTCCCAAGAAGGAACAATTATCCATAACACAATTCCTGTGCAAAATGATCCTGTGTGTAAACCATGTTTGGGTGAAACTCCCATTTTACGTCTGTTGCAGGTAGAGATAAATATGTTTATGTTATGAAAGATCCATGTGACATGTTTAACAAGACACAATCTCTGAGAAGAATGTGGGAACATATGGGAAGTCCCCTAGTCCATAATGCAAATGATTATTCAAAACATTGTCAATGTAGGATAGATTTAAACTTTTAGTCATGTCATTGTCAACATCTGAGAAATAGAAAGGAAGATGAAAAATCTACACAGGATACTATTGAGGAGTCCTCAATAGGTTTCCAGCATCTTGCACTTCATGAGAAACTCTACAATTGTAAAGGGTATGGCAAAGCTAC
The DNA here is from genome assembly GCF_964194135.1 of Talpa europaea. NCBI lineage: Eukaryota > Metazoa > Chordata > Mammalia > Eulipotyphla > Talpidae > Talpa > Talpa europaea. The sequence continues at coordinate 154,252,683 of NC_140068.1, forward strand.
CAAATGGTGCCCAAGACTGAACTGAACATCAGAGAGGAAAACCTCACAAGTGTGAAGAGCGTGGTAAAGCCTGGTATTGGCATCCACAGCTGACTAACTGTCTAAGGATTCATGCTGGAGAAAAGCCTACACGTGTCCTGACTGTAGTAACACCTTCCTGTGCTGTGTCACCTTTCCCGACACCGGAGAGTTCATACTGGGGAGAAACCTTACAGATGTGAGGAATGTGGGAAAGCCTTTAACCAACTGTCAGCCTTTAACTATCTTAGTCAGCATCACAGAATTCATACTGAGGTGAAACCTTACAATTGTGATGGATGTGGCAAAGCCTTTAACAATAAGTCATGTATTACTTGACATCACAGAATTCATACTGGGGGGAAACCTTAGAGGTGTGAAGCATGTAGGGAAAGCTTTCTACCATCCATTACTTTGAGTCAACATCACAGAATTCATACTGGGGAGAAACTTTACAAATGTGAAGAAAGCCTTTCACCGCAAGTCAAGTGTTACTCTACATTAGAGAATTCACATCAGAGAGAAATGTTAAAATTGTGAAGTCAATTTTTTTCTCTTTAGTCTCTTTTTTTCAAGATTTATTTTATTATGCATGCAAGAACTGGGGTATCTTCCAGAGGTGGGGGTGTGTGAGAGGATTCATTAGAGGCAGAGTGGGGAGCAGAACAGGCGGATTGAGTGAAATACACTGCTGAGGGGAGCAGCAGGCGAGACAGGAGGGGTCTGCTACACCATGTGGGTAGCTCCCTCACCGGCAATCCAGCTCGTACTGCAGTGGCTGCATATAGCTTCATAGGTTGAGTCTTAACCCCTTGTGCCAACAGAGAGGTCCCAACTTTGGGGTCTTTAACCAGAAGTCCAGAATTTTAACCAGAAGTGTCAAAGTGATTAACCAGAAGTCAGATCATCGTAAACATCAGAGAGCGCAAACCAAGAGAAACTGTGAATGAAAAGTGATGAGTGGTTTGTCCAAATATGAATTTTGAAACCACCAGATTTTCATACTGGAAACTTGAAAGAAGTGAAAATATGATTAAATACTTTATAATGCAATTTAGATTCATATTAAGATATTTCAATACAGTAGGAAGTGAGAAACACTTTACATTCCTTAAGTCAGAAAATTGTTATGGAGCATAAGCCAACATGAAAACACTAAATATTAGCATAATTGAAAAGTCTGAGGGCCTTCCTGGTGGTGCAGAGGGTTAAGTCACAGCACTGTGAAGCTGTCAGCAGCCACTGCAGCGCGATTTGGTCCTTGGCCAGGGAGCTGACCACATGAAACAGCAGACCTCTCCTGACTTATCTGCTGCTCCCCTCAGCAGTGTGTTTCAGTCAATCTGCTTGTTCTGCTCTGCACTGTCTTTGGGGAATCCTCTCACCCCCTACACTTCTGGCCTACCCCTCTGTTCTTGTATGCATAAATGAATAAAATCAATCTTTAAAAAAATAAATAAGAGTTCAAGACGAAGGTTTGGGGCCCTATATTGGTATTTTCTTTGTCCTTTTTTTATCAACCATACTTGAGATATTGTGAAGAGACCTGATGAATATAATTCAGCCCTAAATCACTTCACTCTATGGCTTTCTCCTGGTATGTACTTGGAGTCATGTATTTGACTTTCGTGCGTCAAACATCTAGGGGACCCTCTCCAATTGATGAGTTTCTTTACATCTTAATTGCTTTGGTACATTTATGATGGTGGCATGTATCATGGATGAAGAAAATCTAAATGGAGATGCTGTTTGTGGCTGACTGAAAAGATTGATCTCAATCACCCAGAGGAGTCGTGGACTTCGTTGTGGGCATAAAAATTAGACACAGAAAAATGCTGAAGTTCAAGTCATTTCATCATTTTCTCCTTCAGGGAATACACTAACAGTTTATTAATATCTCATGTTTCTTCATGGTAGTAATGGAGACAATGAATATTATTGGACGTTGTTGCCAAAAGAAATCTTCACAAGCATGTGATGAAAGATGTGAGCTTTTCATAACAGCGTGGAATTCTTGTGCATTCACATTAGCTAAGCACAGCATCTTTATGTTGAACACCGACTCTGTGATCCAGATATCAGGAGGTCAAGATGCTTCTTAAATACCTGAATCTTGATTTTGATGAAATGTGTCTTGGTATCTGAGTGTGTCTTATTTAGACTATATGTGATCTTCTTATGTATATTTTTTAAATTAATTCATACAAGAGCTGGCGTCCAGGCCAAAGGGGTGTGTGTGTGTGTGAGAGAGAGAGATGGGGAGGATTCACCAGAGACAGAGTGGGGCGCAGAACAGGCAGACAGAGAGGAATACACTGCTGAGGGGAGCAGCAGGCAGGACAGGAGAGGTCAGCCCAGCCCTGTGGGTCGCTCCCCGCTGTGGAGGGGCGGATAGCTTCTGAGTCAGCGCGGTGCTTAACCCCTTCAGCCCCCGGGCGGCCCTGTTGAGCTCTCTTCCCTCAGAGCCCTGAACCCATTATTGGCCCCGCAGTTTTCACCGGCCTCGCCCCCCCTGCCGGTTCTCCTCAACCTCCACTCCTCCCACTTCCAGGCCGCAACCCCGCCCCAACGACGGCCCCACGTCCTGCGCAGGGCATTGTGGGAAAGGTAGTCTGAGCCCCCGTGGTTCCCGCGGAGTTTTCTGGGCGGGGCTTCCGCGATCTGCGCGTCCGGAAGTTTCGGCGCGTCCGGAGCGCCGCGGCGCCCTGAGGTGAGCGCGGGGTTTGTCCCGGGAGGCCCGGCTCAGGGGAGCGGAGGCGCCGGGCGGTTTGGGGAGCGGGGGGCGCGGGCGAGTTCGGCCCCGGCCCGTGGAGTCGGGCGCTTTGGAGCCGATTCCCACCGGGGCGGACGGGGGCGGAGGCCGCTGGCGAGAACGCCCCGACCTTTCCGGGGTTTCCCCGGCGCAGCCGCCTGGTCCTGTCCCCGGACGCTACCGGGGTCCCCGAGGCGGGGGTTTAGGTAGCGCGGGTCCGCCTGTGCGCATGCGCGCTGAGTCCTCTGGACCCCGCCCCCGAAAGTCGGGCGCTGAGGGAGGGGAGAGCCCGACGGCGTTTCTCGGGTTGGGGGGCCCCTGGGCGCGATTCGCGCACCGGAGGTGGGGCGGGAGAGGCCCGCGGGTTGCCGGGGTAGGCGGCCCCATATCGGGAAAATGGGTTTGCAGGGCGGGGACGGGGTGGGGGGGAGGAGTTCGTGGGGCGTTAGAGGCTTGTGGACTGAATTCCCGGGCGCGCTGCGCGTTCCCCCCCAGGCGGCGTCCTGCTGGCCGCTGCATTCCCGCCTCCCGCCCGCACGTGCGCGCCCAGGGGACGCGGCGCTGTCGGGCGTCCAGGGAGCGGAGGGCGGGAAGGGCGCGGAGCCACGGCCGGGGTGTCCTGGCAGAACAGTGCGTTCGGGGCGTCGTCTCGCTGGAAGTCGGGTCCACGCTCTGCAGCGACTCCTCAGCTCTGAGACGGTTGCTCCTGCGTGACCGTGGCGCAGGCAGTGGGCAGTGTCACCTTTTACTGAGTTGTGGTGAACCGTCCGCCCAGGCTCTGCCGCGCGTGGACTCGGGGCCGTTCCTGCCCTGCTAGAAGTGCCACCCGCTGCCACGCGCGGTGACTCGCTGGTGTCTCCAGGCAGCGTGTGGCGGGCTCTGGCCAGGAGACTCCGGACCCCGGCAGCCGCCTCCGTCCTCTGTGCTGGACCCCATCGCCCCCCAGCGCCGCTCCCGAGCCCTCGCGCGTCTGTGAGAGCAGCGACCATGGACGAATCTCTGGTGAGTGGCGTGTTGGCTTCAGCTCGCGGTGCATTGACTTTATGCGAGTTCATCCCCGGACATGCACATTAGAAACATAGTTTTCTGCAGGGACACATTCCTCACCAGGGAAAGGTGTGGCGTAGGCCCAGGCCCTTCCCATGTCCAGCGTGCGTGGAGATGGGGCTCTGCCCTGGTGCTCCCGCAGCGCAGAGTCTGTACCTGGGTCTCCATTGATGACGCTGAAGGTGTGGCCTGTGGCTCTTCACCCCGCTGGACACAAACACTTCCCAGCTCTGCGCTGCTCAGGTGCGGGGTGAGGGATGGGATGAGGATGGGGCCTGCGGACGCGTGTACAGATGGGGGTGAAGGAGCCACGAGTCGTTTAAAAAGGACAACTGAATTTTTTTTTTTTTTTTTTTTTTTTTTTTTTTTATAGAGGCATGCTTTATTTATTTGTTTGCTGGTTTGTTTGTTTGTTTTGTTTATACATGCACTGGGTACAGTCAGAAGCGCGGGAGGGTGAGAGAATTCACCAGAGCCAGAGCGGGGAGCAGAGCAGGCAGAAGGACCGAAGTACACTGCTGAGGGGAGCAGCGGGCGGCAGGAGAGGTCTGCGCGCCATGTGGGACCCTCCTCTGGTGGCCGGGGAGCAGCCGGGGATCGAACCGGCGCCGCAGAGGCCGCGCGCAGTTTCACAACCCAGCGCTCAACCGCTGCGCCACCGGGGAGGCCCAGGACAACTGAATTTTTAAGGCTTCTGTGCAGTTGCTGAAATCCTGTCCTGTGTCCCAGGCCGCTCTCGGAGACTTTCATGCAGGCGTCAGTCTTGGCACCTGTGACGTTGAGTCCACTTGGGCGTCCTCACATCCCTGCCTCTGCTCTTCTCTCAGGGGGTGTGCAAACCCCAGGCGTCCAGCAGGCTCTTCAGAGTCTTTTTTTCTGGCGGTTGTTTGCACTGCTCCTGCACATTTCTCCTTGGTGTGGTCTGCATGCATTTCTAGTGACGCTTCCCAGCACCCTAAGTTGTTCCCCAGTCCAGTGACACTCTCCAGCCTTTGCTTTCCCCAGGTTCCTGCCATGTTTGAGAACACCGTGTGTGACCTTGGGGAAATTCCATTTTTTATAATTGTTTTAAAGCTTTTTTTTTTTTTAATAGAGGCATGTTTTATTTCTTTGTTTATTTGTTTGTTTTGTTTATACAAGCACTGGGTACAGTCAGAAGCGCGGGAGGGTGAGAGAATTCACCAGAGCCAGAGCGGGGAGCAGAGCAGGCAGAAGGACCGAAGTACACTGCTGAGGGGAGCAGCGGGCGGCAGGAGAGGTCTGCGCGCCATGCGGGACCCTCCTCCGGTGGCCAGGGAGCAGCCGGGGATCGAACCGGCGCCGCAGAGGCCGCGGGCGGCTTCGCAACCCAGCGCTCAAGCGCTGTGCCACTGGGGAGGCCCTGTTTTAAAGCTTCTTATACTTTTTTCTCTTTTACTTATTTTCCCTCCTCGATCTGTCATTGACATGTGGAGCATTAAAAGCCTTCTGCTCAAATAGTTGCCAGTTTTTTCCTAGACTCCTAATGGGTGTTGCCCTACCCCTTGTTTCCCCCTCTACCAGACCACCCTGGCCCATCCCCATCTGCCTCCCTCCCTAACTTCTCCACCCTTTCCCCTGTTCCCTCTGGTAGTCATCTTTACCTTCACATGTCCCTGTTCAAGTTTGATTCAAGTATTTTGCCTGTAAATGTTTTTTGGGTATTTATTTTCCACAGATGAGTGAAGCCATCTTATATGTGTCTTTACTTTTTGGCTTATTTCACTCAAGAATAGCACCTCCCGGAGCCTCCCTGGTAGCACAAGGGTTTCAGATGCAACCGATGGAGCTGTCTGCAGTCTCTGCAGCACAGGTTCCATCCACCGGGCAGCCAGGGAGGTACCCACATGGTACAGCAGACCTGACTGGCCTGCTGCGTCCCTCAGCAGTGTATATCCGTCAGTCTGCCTATACTGTTCCCTGTTTGTCTGCTATATCCTCTCACTCCCCTCCCCCACACCTCTGTCCTATACCCCAGCTCCTGTATGCTTGAATAAATAAATCTTTTTTTAAAAAAAAAACAGACTATCACCTCCTTGCCCACCCATTTTATCCTCAGTGTGACCCTTTGCTCCTTCCTCACAGCCCTGCAGTGCTCCCCTGCGTGTGCTCCACCTTTCCTGCCCTGCCTCTGGTGAAGGGATGTAGGTTGGGCCATGACTGGGCAGTTGGGAACAGAGCTGCTCTGCTCCCGGGTGGGAGTGTCATATAGGTAAGATTGAATTGGTGTTATTTTTAATTCATTCGGACACATTTGTCATTGTATAGTGGACTTTTATTTACACCAAAGTATTACTGAAAAGGAGGCGTTAACTTTATTAAAGAATGATTCCTCTATTCTCAGTCATTTCATTTTTTAAAAATTATAAGATTTATTTATTATTTATTCAAGCACGGGGTACAGTCAGAAGCACGGGAGGGTGAGAGAGTTCACCAGAACCAGAGCGGAGAACAGATAAGCAGACTGAGAAAGTACAATGCTGAGGGGAGCAGCGGGCGGCATGAGATGTCTGCGTACCATGTGGGACCCTCGCTGGCGGCTGGAGATCTAACTGGCGCTGCAGAGGCTGCGGGCAACTTCTTGACCCAGCAGTCAATCGCTGCGCCACTGCGGATGCTCATGTTTCTTCACTGTAGGAATCGAGATCATGAATATTATTTGATGCTGTTGCCAGAAGAAATCTTCACTGGCACATGATGAAAGTGCAGGTGAGTTTTCATAACAGGGCGTAGAATTCTTGCCAATTCACATTAGCTGAGTCAAGCGTCTCTGTGTTGAACAGAGTGACTCTGTGGTCCCGGTATCGGACAAGATGCTTCTTAAATGCCAAAATCTTGATTTTGACAAAAGAGCACACAGTGGTTTCTGAATGTCTTATTTGGACTATATGTGAGCTTAACGTATATTTTAATAAAGCTGATTTCCTTTTTAATGTGGTCATCCTGATGCGTACTTGATAACAGTTGTTGATCCTCAGTATTAGCCTCTCCCTCCATATCAAAACTAGGTAACAGAGGGGAACAGCAAGCGGGTTGTCTACACAGTGTCATTTATCACTAGCAGGCTCTGTTCTCAGATACCTTACATCTCAAATAGTTTTGATGAATTTTGCAACAACTACACATTCTTTTTGTTAGTAACCCTGGACATTGTCATGAGTGTATAGAATATAATGTAGGATTATTTTTAAGAATTTTGCCTGACACTCCATGATATTGGTGCTTTGCCATCCATTTTTGTACGTAAACTATGGGGACTGAAGTGACACTAGACCCCCTTTTAGAGGTTCCTGCTATACTCTCCATGATACCCTTCAGGATCACAAGGAAATATAAATTCTTCACATGACTTCACATGCAGACATTGGCATGCCTCCCTATCTCTGTGGGTAAAATCTCCACAGAGCTGACAATAAACAATACTTACATTCATTAAGTAATACCTAATGTATTTCTCCTTTGAGTTTACCTGGAGTAATACAGTCTTCAGGACCTTTGTAACACTGCAGTTAGGGACCTTTTCATGGCCTACAAACACACACATGGTCACGGTTTGGATGTATTTTGAATCCAACACGTACATTAATTGAGACATTACTCAGGAATGACAGTGGTTGGAAAGGAAGTGCGTGCTTGTTCATGTTGTGTGCAATGGGAGAGCAGGATGTGCGTAGGGAAGCATGTCCTGATGTTCTGGCGTGGGAAGCAGTTGCCTATTTTTAGGAGAAGAGGCGAATCCTTCTAAAGCGGGACTGTTTGTACGCGGTGTCTGGCGGGATGGAGGCGTCCTCCATTCCATTTCGCGAAAATCAGGCGACTGTGAGCAGCTCCCACTAAGACCTTTTAAGAAATTGTATGGGGCCTCCCCGGTGGCGCAGCGGTTGAGCGCTGGGTTGCGAAGCTGCCCGCAGCCTCTGCAGCGCCAGTTCTATCCCCGGCCCCCGGGCGACGGTCCCACATGGTGAGGCAGACCTCTCTTGTCTCGTTCGCTGCTCCCCTCAGCAGTGTACTTCGTCAGTGCCTGTTCTGTTCCACGCTCTGGCTCTGGTGAATCCTGTACCCAGTGATTGTATAAATAAGTAAATAAAGAAATAAAAGAAGTTGTATGAAGGGACTTTGGCTCAGCCCTGGCGGCCCAGCAGATTTTGGGGAGCAAGGTGATGCAGGGATGAATGGGGTGTTAGAATACCTTCTGCTGCCCAATACCTTCTGCTGCCCACCTGGCAGGCAAAGACTAAACATGGAAATGCCTTACAAAGAGCTTGAAATAGATGGTTGGCCACGGAGTCGTACCTGCCTGAGGCTGCAGCTCTGAACTAGGAAGGAGTGGAGTGGTGAAGAACCCCATTTGGAATCCAATTATAGGATTCCACAAGGTCCCTATTTAAGGAAGATTTATTTTTATTTCTGCATGCAAGAACGGGAGTCTAGGCCCAAGGTTGGGGGGGGGCGGTTTGAGAAGATTCACCAGAGACAGGGTGGGGAGCAGATGTACTGACATCCAGTGCTGAGGGGCGCGGCGGGGAGACAGGAGAGGTCAGCTGCGCCCTGTCGTCAGCTCCCTGGCCAGCTGGCCGGAGAGGGCAGTCAGACCTCAGTGGCTGGTGAGAGGGTGACAGCGCTGAGCCTTAACCCCTTCACCCCCGGGAGACCCTGTTCAGCTCTTTTTCATTGCAGCCCGGACCCAGTTCTCACCCCGCAGTTTTCAGGGGCCCGCCTACCCGTCCAGTGTAACTCAACCTCTGCTCATGCCACCTCCAGGCTGCAAACCCAGCACACAGACGCCCGCGACGGGCGGCGCACAGGATTGTGGGAAATGTAGTCTCCTGAGCTCACGTGGGTCCAGGAAAAGGCTCTGGGCGTGGCCTCCGGGTTCTGCGCAGGCGCGGCCCCGCCCCACGGCGGGACGTACGGGGCCTCCACGCGCCGCGGCGTCACAGTTGTGCGCGGGCGTGTCTCGGGGGCCGGGCTCGTGGGGAGCTGAGGCGGGGCGGGGGCGAGGGCGAGGGCGGGGGGCTGGGCCTGCTGGGTGGGGAGCGGGGGGCCCGGCCGCGTGGTGTGGGCAGCTGGGGGGAGGCCGGGTGCGCGGGGTGGGGAGCGGGGGGCCCAGGTGTGTGCGGTGGGGAGCGGGGGCGCCCGGCCGCGTGGTGTGGGCAGTGGGGGTCCGGGGCGCGTGGGGTGGGGAGCGGATGGAGAAGCGTCGGGTGAGGCCTGAGGGCGGGCGTGGGGGTGCCTGGGCCCCTGGACGGCGCGGGGGGGGCGCGGGTGAGGGTGGTCTTGGGGACCCCGCTCTGGACACGGGGAGCCCCTCACCGGACCCCTTCGCGCTCCCCAGAGTTCTGGGCGTGACGCCGGCGGCGCGCATCCTGGGTGAGGAAGCCTCCTGCGTCCCCGCCTGATGGGCGCCCCGCGGCCGTTCCCGGGGTGTGGGGGGGGCTTCTGCATTGCAGCGGATTCCCGGGTGTGCGCGGTGTGACTGGGGCATGGAGGCCGAGGGGACCCTCCGCCTGGCTGAGGCTGGCTGAGAACGTCCCGGCCTTACTGGGCGATTCCCCGGTGCGCCGGGCTGTGTCTTCCCCGGGGGACCGCGTGTTCTCCCGAGCGCTCTGCCTGCCTCCGGCCTCGCCCAGGGCAGGTCCACGCCGTGTCAGGGGGTGTCCACGGAAACCGAGGCGGGAAACCGAGGCGGGAAGCGGGGCGCACCGAACCATTTCTGGGAGCGTCCTCGCAAAACAGTCCATCAGGGGCATCTTTCCCATGAAACTGTGGTCAGCGTTTTTGCATGTGACTAACCATCTTCGAAAAGTTTTAAGTTTCTGAACTTTGAATTTCTTGGATCATCACTTGTGTTTCGACACAGGAGGCAGGTAGGCCGGGCGGGGGCGGGGTGTGGGAGAGGGAGGGAGGAACCCCATCCCATGGAAGTGTGAGCACAGCTGTCAGCGTGGTGACTCTCTGGGCTCCCAGGCAGTGTGGGGGGCCCTGGACAGGACACTCCGGGGCCCCGTGCAGCTGCCTCCGTCCTCTCTGCTGGACTCCATCCCCTCTCCCAGCGCTGCCTCCGGAGTCCTCGCGCATGTGAGAGAGCAGCAGGCAGTGACTCCATCTCTGGTGAGTGATGTGTTTGCATTAGCTTGTGGTGCACTTCATGGGAGTTCATGACCTGAAGTGTAAATTAGAAGCGTAGCTTTCTTGAGGGAACCAACATCACAGGATAAAGGTCTGTAGATCCAGGAAATCACATGTCCAGCATGCGTGGAGATTGGGCTCTGCTGTGATGCTCATGCATCAAACTCTGGTTGACATCGACGATGGTGTGGGCTGTGGCTCTTCACCCCGCTGGACAGAAACACTTCCCAACTCTGCGCTGCTCTGGTGCGGGGTGAGGGAGGAGGAGGAGGGGCCTGAGGACTGAGCGCAGATGGGGGTGAAGGAGCCACGTGTCATTTGAAAAGGACAACTGAATTTTTAAGGTTTCTGTGCAGTTGCTAAAACCTATACTGTGTCCCAGGCCACTCTCGGAGACTTTCATGCAGGCGTCAGTCTTGGCATGTGTGACGTTGGGTCCAATGGGGCATCCTTCCATACCTGCCCCTGCTCTTCTCTCAGGGGGGTCTGCAAACCCCAGGTGCCCAGTAGGCTCTTCAGAGTCCTTTTTTCTGGCCATTATTTCCACTGCTCCTGCGCATTACTTCTTGGTGTGGTCTGAATGCACTTTTAGTGATGCTCACTACACCCTACGATAAGTCCACTTCCACTTCTGTAGCCTTTATCTCCCCAAATTTCCTGCCATATTTGACAATACCATGTATGACCTTGGAAATTTTGGTTACTTTTTTTTTTTTAAAGATTTATTTTATTTTATTTGTTTATTCATACAAGCATTGGGTACAGTCAGAAGCGCGAGAGGGTGAGAGGATTCACCAGAGTCAGAGCGGGGAGCAGAGCAGGCAGAAGGACTGAAGCACACTGCTGAGGGGAGCAGCGGGCGGCAGGAGAGGTCTGCGCGCCATGCGGGACCCTCCTCTGGTGGCCGGGGAGCAGCCGGGGATCGAACTGGCGCCGCAGAGGCCGCGGGCAGCTTCGCAACCCAGCACTCAACTGCTGTGCCACCGGGGAGGCCCAATTTTGGTTACTTTTTTAATTGTTTAAAATCTTGGGCCTCCCTGTTGGTGCAAGGAGTTGAGACGCAGCCTATGAAGCCATCTGCAGTCAGTGCAAGCTCGGGTTCAATCCCCAGCCAGGGAGCAACCCACATGGCACAGCAGACCTCTCCTGGCTCACCCGCTGCTCCCCTCAACAGTGTTTTCGGTCTGTCTGCCTGTTCTGTTCCCTGCTCTGTCTCTGGTGAATCCTCTCGCCGCCCCCCCCAGACACTTCTGGCCTGTACCCCAGTTCTTGTGTGCATAAATAAATAAATCTTTCAAAAAAAACTTCCTATACTTGTTTGCATGTTTACTTTTTTTTTAAGATTTATTTATTTATACAAGAACCGGGGTACAGGCCAGATGTGCGGGAGGGTGAGAGGATTCACCAGAGACAGAGTGGGGAACAGAACAGGCAGACTGATGAAATACACTGCTGAGGGGAGCAGTGGGCGAGACAGGAGAGGTCTGCCGTGCCTGTGGGATTCTCCCTGGCCCGCCAGGATCGAACCTGCGCTGCAGAGGCTGCGGACAGCTTCACAGTGCAGCGCTCAACCACCTGCGCCACCAGGGAGGCCCTGCATGTTTACTTCTTTTACTTATTTTTGGCTTCCTCAGTCTGTCTTGACATGTGTGGCACTGAAAGCCTTCTGCTGAAATAGTGGGCAGTTTTCTTTTACATTCCTAATAGGTTTTGCCCTACCCTTTTTACCCCTGTACCAAACCACCCTGGCCCATCCCCCTCTGCCCCCTCCCTTTCTTCTCCACCCTTTCCTCCTTCCCACTGGTGGTAACCTTTGTCTTCTTTTTCCCTCATTCAAGTTGTATTCCTGCTGTATATTGCCTGTAAATGTATTTTGGGTTTTTATATTCCACAGATGAGTGAAGCCATCTGATACATGTGTCTTTACTTTTTGACTTATTTCACTCCAGGTAATCACGGCCCAGTACATCCATTTTGTCCTCGGTGCACCACTTGCTCTTTCCTCACAGCCCTGCGGTGCTCCCCTGCGTGTGCTCCACCCTTCCTGCCCCTGCCTCTGCTGACGGGATGTAGGTTGGGCCATGAATGGGCAGTTGGGAACAGAGTTGCTCTGCTCATGGGTGTAGATAAATCTTTTTTTGTATTTGAGATTTCACTTTTCAATATATAACTTACAGAAGTATTGCTGATCATGTGGAATTTCCATTTTTATTTCCTTAAACCTCTGCATCATTAGCCACAGAGACTATACCAACTCTCATGGCCACCAACCGTGGATGAGAGCTCCTTATTCTCTGTATCCTCTCCACCGTTCTGAATTCCATTCTTCTTTTTTATTTGGGCCATTCTCAAGGAGTGAGGTGGCATCTCAGTGTGGTTTTAATTTACATTTCTCTTACAGTAAGTTAAGATGAACATTCCTATTTCTGTAGGACGTTAGAATTTCCTCTCTAGAGAAGAGTTTATGTACTTCCTTTGTCCATTTTTTAAATTTTTTTTAAAGATTTATTTATTTTTATACAAAAACTAGGGTACAGGCCAGAGGCACAAGAGGGTGAGAGAATTCACCAGAGACAGAGTGGGGAGCAGAACAGGCAGACGGACTGACGACACTGCTGAGGGGAGCAGTGGGCGAGTCAGGAGAGTCTGCTGCGCCATGTGGGAATCTCCCAGGCCAGCTGGGATCGAACTGGTGGTGCAGAGGCTGCGGACAGCTTCATAGGGCTGTGCTCAACACGCTGCACCGCTGGGTAGGCCCTGTCCATTTGTTTTTATAAAGATTTATTTATTTGGGCCTCCCCAGTGGCGCATTGGGCTCAGCGCTGCACTGTGAAGCTGTCCGCAGCCTCTGCAACGCCGGTTCAATCTCGCACGGCCAGCGAGGGTCCCACGTGGTGTGCAGACCTCTCCTGTCACACCCACTGCTCCCCTCAGCAGTGTATTTCATCAGTCTGCCTGTTCTGTTCCCTCTCTGTCTCTGGTGAATCCAGAGACTAAGTTACTTAGTCTAGGTACTAAGTTACTGAGTTACTTAGTTACTTTCCTCCCGCGAATCTGCCCTGTAGTACCCCAGTTCTTGAATAAGTAAATAAATCTTTAAAAAATAATATTAATTCAAAACTTATTCAACATCATGGAATTCATACTGGGCAGAAACCTTACAAATGTGAAGAATGTAAGAAAGCCTTTAAGCTGTAATCATGTCTGAGCATCAGAGAATTCATACTTGCCAGAAAGCTTACCAATGTGAAGTGTGTGGCAAAGCCTTTAACAAGAAATCACATCTTACTTGATATCACAGAATTCATACTCGAGAGACACCTTACAAATGTGAAGAATGTGGCAAAGCCTTTACCTCGATGTCAAGTGTTTCTGACCATTACAAAATTCATACTGGGGAAAAGTCTTATAAATGTAACAAATGTGGCAAAGCCTTTAATAATAATTCAAAACTTACTCAATATAATAAAATTCATACTGGGGAGAAACCTTATAAATGTGAAGAATGTGGGAAAACCTTTAACCAGCCATCACATCTTAGTCAACATCATAGAATTCATTCTGGGGAGAAACTTTACGAATGTGAAGAATGTGGCAAAGCCTTTACCCAGAAGTCAGGTCTTACTCTGCATCACAGAATTCACATCAGAGAGAAAGGTTAAAATTGTGAAGTAAATTTTTTGACTTTAGTCTTTTTAGCCAGAAGTCCAGAAGTTTAACCAGAAGTGGCAAAGTGATTATCCAGAAGACAAATCATCCTAAGCATCTGAGAGTGCCTACTGAGAGAAACCCATAAATGGAAAGTGATGAATGGATTGTCCAAATACATGTTTGGAAACCACCAGATTTTCATACTGGAAACTTAAGAGAAGCTAAAATAGGAGAAAGTAATTTATAATGAAAATTAGATACATATTGAGACATTGCAGTGCAGTAGGAAGTTAATTACACTTGCCAGACATTACCTAAAATGAGAATATGGTTATGGAGCATAAACCAAGATTAAAACACTAAATATTAGTGTAATTTAAAAGTTCAAGAGACCTCCCTGGTGGCACAAGGGGTTAAGTTGCAGCATTGTGAAGCTATCAGCAGCCACTGCAGCACAAGTTCCATCCCCATCCAGGGAGCTGACCCACATGGAGCAGTAGACCTCTCCTGTCTTGCCTGCTGCTCCCCTCAGCAGTGTATTTTTGTATATCCACCTATTCTCCTCTCCACTCTGTCTCTGGTGAATCCTCTCACCCCCCCTAACCTCTGGCCTATACCCCAGTTCTTGTATGCATAAATAAATACATCTTTAAACAACATAAATAAAAATTGAAGACAATGGTTTGGGTCATGTATAGTTATTTTCTATGTCCTTTCTTATTAGCCATGCTTCAGATATGAATAGATGAATGTAATTCAGCCCTAAATTACTTCTTCTACGTACGTCATGGCTTTCTCCTCATACATATGTCACGTCGTGTTGATTGTTGCTACCTCAAACATCTAAGGGACCCTCCTCTAATGGATGGATTTGCTCACATCTAACTTGCTCTGGCAAATTTAAGATGGCGTCATATATTATGTATGAAGAAAATCTGAATGGATATGCTGTTTGTGGTTGACTCAAAAGATCGATCTAAATCACCCAGAAGAGTCATGGGCTTCATTGCTGGCATAGAAGTCAGACAGAAATGTGAGCCTCCAGTGGGTTCAGAGACCTGGGACACTGATCACAAAGGACACACCAGACAGGAGACTGCTATGAGCCAGAAGCAATGATTCTTTACCTTTCTCAGCATGGCTATATAGGAATTATGAACAAAGACATCTGCATTTTCTCACAAGTCAGAGAAAGCCAAAACAACCTTGCCTCGCACGCCGTGTACGTGAGCTCATATATGCCACATATGTGAGGCCTTGTGGACATGTCCGCCCCAGAGGGCCTGTATTACTAGGTCACAACTGAGGAGACTTCCAAGGATAAAGCAAGTTTGGTGCGTCCCTCCTGAGCAGTTTTCTGTGCTGGTGTATGAGTTTTCGCAAATGTTTTGGTCAGCCCTCTCCCTTGCTGTCCTCAGGTCACCTCTCGATCATCCTCATGCAACAAGAAGCATGCTGAAGTTCAAATCATTTCATCCTTTTGTCCTTAGGGAATATACTAACAGTTTCTTAAAGTCCTCATGTCTCTTCATGGTCGTAATAAAGATCATGAATATTATTTGATGTTGCCAAAAGAAATCTTCACAGGCACGTGATGAAAGAGCAGGTGACTTTCACAAAAGGGCATGGAATACTCGTCCATTCACATTAGCTAAGTGAACAGGCTCTGTGTTGAACACAAACTCTGGGATTGTGGTAGCAGAAGGTCCAGATGCTTCTTACATGCCTGAATCCTGACTTTTACGAAAGAGCATACAGAGCTCTCTGAATGTCTTGTTTAGACTATATGTGAACTTTATGTATTTTAATAATGCTGATTGAGGGCCTCCCTGGTGGCGCAGCGGTTGAGCGCTGGGTTTCGAAGCGGCCTGCAACCTCTGCGGCGCCGGTTCGATCCCCAGCTGCTCCCCGGCCACCGGAGGAGGGTCCCACATGGCGCGCAGACCTCTCCTGCCGCCCGCTGCTCCCCTCAGCAGTGTACTTCGGTCCTTCTGCCTGCTCTGCTTCCCGCTCTGGCTCTGGTGAATTCTCTCACCCTCCCGCGCTTCTGACTGTACCCAGTGCATGTATAAACAAACAAACAAACAAATAAATAAATAAAAACATGCCTCTATAAAAAAAAATAATAATATAAAAAAAATGCTGATTGATTTTTTTTTAATAGAGGCATGTTTTATTTATTTATTTGTTTGTTTGTTTATACATGCACTGGGTACAGTCAGAGGCGTGGGAGGGTGAGAGAATTCACCAGAGTGGGTAGCAGAGCAGGCAGAAGGACCAAAGTACACTGCTGAGGGGAGCAGCGGGCGGCAGGAGAGGTCTGCGCGCCATGTGGGACCCTCCTCCGGTGGCCGTGGAGCAGCCGGGGATCGAACCTGCGCCGCAGAGGCCGCGGGCAGCTTCACAACCCAGTGCTCAACTGCTGCGCCACTGGGGAGGCCCTGCTGATTGATTTTTCATGTCATCCTGATGTGTACTTGATCATAAGTTGTTGCCCATCAGCATGAACCAATTCCTCCATGTTAAGGCTTTCGGTCACTGATGAGAACAATCAGGTGGTTGTCTACACAGTGTTACGTAATCACTAGCAGGCTCTGTTCTCGATACCTTATATCTGAAATTGTTTTCACCGCATTTTCAACAACTACACACTTTTTGTTCTGTTAGTAGCCCCGGATATTGTTGAGTGCTTTTAAAATAACACCACAGTATTTTGAAGAATTTTGCAAAACACTTCATGGTATTGGTGGTTTGCCATCCATTTTTTGTACCTAAAGTATCTCTGGGGACTGAAGTGACACTAGACCCTCTTTTAGAGGTTCCTGCTATACTCAGTTATAACACTCTGCATGATCACAAGAAAATACAAATTCTTCACATGACTTCACATGTGGAAATTGTCCTGCCTCTCCTGTCTAGTGGCCTTCTCTTGGTTGGCCCTGGATAAAATCTCCACAGAACTGACAATTGACAATACTTAGTTACTTCCATTAAATAATACTCTATTTCTCCCTTTGGTTTACCTGGAGTAATACAGTCTTCAGGATCTTAGAAACACTCCAGTTAGGGACCTTTTCGTGGCCTTCAAACACACATTGTCTTAGTTTTGATATTTATTTATTTTTAAAGATTTGTTTTATTTATTTATACAAACACTGGGTATAGTCAGAAGCGCGGGAGGGTGAGAGAATCCACCAGAGCCAGAGCAGGGAACAGAACAGGCAGACTGACGAAATACACTGCTGAGGGGACAGCGGACGGAGAGGTGTGGGCGCCATGTGGGACCTTCGCTGGCGTCCGGGGATTGAACCGGCCCTACAGATGCTGTGGGTAGCTTCACAGCCCGGTGCTCAACCGATGTGCCAAATCGGTTGTATTTTGATACAGTTAGGCAGGTAGGACAGGTGGGGGAGGAGGGGGTTGGGTGGGTGAGAAAGGAATTACATACCACGCTGTTCTGTCTGTCCATCTGTTTAATTTCTTTTTAATCCTCATGTTTTATTTTTTTCCTGCTCATTCTCTGTCCTTGGTCATGTTATATATATTGCTCAGTGTTTTCTTCTCTGATTGCTACTCCTGGAGCTCCCGTGTATGTGAAGACTTTATATTATTTTATACTGTGCTCATTGAATTTTCCTCTTTAGAGTAGCTTTAATGTGATTTTCAAAATCTTCAAAGGATGAATTGTAACTACTTATGACTGTTTTTACTTATGATTTCTTTTTTCTGTTGTATAGAGTTATCCTAACCCTTTGTGAATAAGGGGTAACTGAGCATCTTTGTTATTCCTTGTCTCTGTGAATGTCAGTGTCACCTGTGCCTGTGTCAAGGATACTGAATGTTAAGGAAAAATCCTCTTAACCCTTTTTTTTTGTCACAAAAAATGGAGAGTATTTGTTGAAGGTCCTAATCAATGTATATGTGAATATACATAGGATTTTGTACATAGCAATAAGAGATGATGGAATGCATGAACAGATTTCTCAAGATTGAAGTTTTCTTTTGCCCAGTGTCATCTTTTCCAGAAGTCTTTCATTGCTCTCATCAATGTTTTCTTTCTCCAGTAGTAAATATTAGTGTCTTCCAGTTGTTTTTCCTCTTCTTTCAATTCCTTTTGTTCTGGTCGAGCTTTGTTATTGCCTATGATGATGAAAATACCAGTAATATCCTGGAGATCCCCAAATTTCTATTCTCAGCTTAGAGTTTCTGATCTACAAAACACATGTTGCATGCGAAACATCCTTATCTACCAGCTGGTCATGTGGACAACATGTCATGAAAATATTTCTTCTACCTTCAGCCACCAAGTTCTTACCTAGTTATTCTCTCCTTCACCCTTCCATTTTATTTTTATTTTATTTTATTTTTTTTTTGAGTTTTGTGAACTTATTTTAAAGATGTAACTGAAATGAAGTAGATTTTATTTCTTGTATGTTCTAGAGTATGACACAGATCTCTTTTTTTTTTTTTAAATAGAGGCATGCTTTTATTTATTTATTTGTTTGTTTGTTTTGTTTATACATGCACTGGGTACAGTCAGAAGCACGGGAGGGTGGGAGAATTCACCAGAGCCAGAGCGGGGAGCAGAGCAGGCAGAAGGACCGAAGGACACTGCTGAGGGGAGCAGCGGGCCGCAGGAGAGGTCTGCGCGCCATGTGGGACCCTCCTCCGGTGGCCGGGGAGCAGCCGGGGATCGAACCGGCGCTGCAGAGGCCGCGGGCAGCTTCGCAACCCAGCACTCAACCGCTGCGCCACCGGGGAGGCCCCACCCTTCCATTTTAGATGTACTGCCCGGGTCTGTATTCCTATGAGTCTAT
This sequence comes from Talpa europaea, assembly GCF_964194135.1. Lineage (NCBI taxonomy): Eukaryota > Metazoa > Chordata > Mammalia > Eulipotyphla > Talpidae > Talpa > Talpa europaea. Next base: position 154,271,115 of record NC_140068.1, read on the forward strand.
CAGGTGAGCATCTCTTACCTCTGCTTATCTCCCCCTCATTGTTTGAACATTCTGGGTTAGGGTCTAGGTTTTGTTTAGTCTGATGTGGCAATAACAGCTTTGAGGGCACAGGAATAAAATATTGGCACAGATTTTTACATACTCTTCATTAGCATATGATCGGATAACATTTGATACAGGTGAATTCAGCTCACATGTCCCACAGTTCATGTAACCTGACTGACTTTAGTTCCAGAATACTTTTACTGTCTTTCTCATCTCCCTGCCCGGAACTCTGCCTGGCAGTGTGCTCTCTGCAGGTCAGTTACCATGGCGAGTGCTTTTTATTTTCTCATACTATGACATCTGCTGTTGTCTCATCTTGATGACAGTGTTTTTTACAAGGAAGAGATGAACGTTTGTTTTTTTAGAAGGAAGAGATAAGTGTCTTCAGTGAAGTGCATCCTGGTAGTCCACACTGTTGGTTTTTCTTCTCTTGCAGGTGTGTCTTCATCACAGCTTTCCACATAGCTTTTTAGCGCATTCTTTCAGGTATGTGGTTATTCTACCTGCCAACCAGGTTTTCAGCTCTTCAAGGAAAAAATTATATTCATCATGTAATTCTTAGCCTCAAAGACACTTCCAAATTCATAAGGTAAGCTATGAAAGTACTTTTAGGAGCTAATGGGTTAATCCAGAGGTAAGGCTATTTCTACTAAGAATTCTGCTCACATCACAATGTAGAGTACAAAGCTGATGCCTCCTGTACAAGATCAGAGACCCACAACAGAAGATGATTTTACACTTGCTGCTGTCTGACCCAGGCTGACGGCCCTGAAATGATGATAAATGTTCCCTCACAGCGACTGGTGTCATTTTTGGATGTCTTTGTGAACTTCATCTGGGTGGAGTGGCGGGACCTGAATGATGCTCAGAGGACCCTGTATGGGATGTGATGCTGGAGACCTGCAGTCACCTGGTGTCCCTAGGTGAGGAAAGTTCGATGTACCACTCGAGTGCAGCGCTCTTTTCTACACTGGTAAGTGTGCTCTTGCTTATGAAATTGGGTGCTGGCGAGGTTGAACATTGCAGGCCAAGCAGATTGTGGGTGTTCACCCTTTTCATGAAAGATTCAGATTGACCTTTGCTGCACAGCTCTTAACACTGCTCTTGTTTGTTTCATAGACTGAAATTTGACTTGATCAGAGATCATCACTGTTGCTCATCACAGAGCATTGTGTTAACGATCCTCTGCTGGGAGCAGAGGGCACAGCCATGGAACATGGAAGAAACCCGGAACCAGAACCTCTCAGGTCAGTCAGTGCATGCCTGGCTGGGAGGCAGACACACCAGCAGGTATTGACCACGCTGAGCTGCTTTTCCAGTGTCCAAACCTTAGACATTTTGTCTGCGTGTATCAAAGTAATTCATTATTCCTTTTCCAAATATTGCTCTCTTGTCGATTTAATGTTGTTCTTTTAATGATTGTCAATATTCTTAACCAGTATGCAATCCCTGATACTGCAGGAAATTATTCTGCCTTAGTCACATTTTCTGTATTCTCTCTAGTAATTTATTCTCGGAGACTGTTTTCTTTAGGTTATTGTTCAGGCATTTGTTTATTCTTTCAGTATGTTCATGGGGAGTTTTAGACAATGGTCAATTTTCTATGAGAGTGGATGGCAAACATGGTCACAGCAATGGCCTTTACTTTATTGAAGTTATATTCTGTGTGAAAAGACAATGAAACTAATACATGTATGAAATAGTGAGGTCAAACAGCAGAGAGTATTTGACCAGGATGAAAGAGAAAAAGCGGGGGATGTGATTTTAGAATGTGCTCCAGTGGAAGCGTTGTAGAAATGAAGTCTTTTCTTGCAGAGCTCAGGGTAGAGATGGTTTCACTGCTACATCGTGTATATAGTTTTATATACAGTCTGGGCTAGAGGTTGTGTATTGCTATTGAAGGTGTCATTTACCAGCTGATTAACTCCAAAGTGATAGAATGAGAGGAGGTTGACTGGAGAGTTATTTAGGACATGAATAGTGTTTTATGTTTTATTTAGGACATGAATAGTGTTTAATGCCTATGGCCCCCCTTCATGAGAAACTGAGGCAGAGAAGGACCCAGCAAATCATTCATGATGGGAAGGGATGTTCCTGACATGGTGTGGAAATCTGAGATTGTAGTTTCTAAACCATGAAGCGATTCAGGTTGGGTGCTTATACCTTGGGAGAGTATGGACTGTATTACAGCTTCTTTTGTGGTTTTCATTGTAAAGAATGTAAAAGAATCAGTGAACCCTTGGGATTGCAGCTTAAGTAAGATAATGTCAAAACAATAATACTCGATAAAAATATGACATGTTATGAATCAAGTAGAAACACAGGTACCAAGTAGTGCAGAGAGAATACCAGGAGTGTTACTCTCTGAAGGGTGTGAAAAAAGCTGTTTATGATGGTGGACACAGGCTGCATTGTAGACCTTTTTCTTTTTGATCAGCTGGACGAAGAGATGAGGCAAAGTTTGCTGTATCTGTTACAACTCTGAGAAACATGTGATGTCATATTTAATGACGAATTAAAGAGGGTCTCTTTGGTGGTGTAGGGGTCAAGTCTTGCTTGCAACAGCCTGAGTTCATGTCCCAGCAGGGAGCTAACCTGGCACAGCAACCTCTCTTGTGTCCTCTGCTACTCCCTTACCACTGTATTTCAGTAATAGCTGTCCGTTCTTCTCCCCATTCTGTCTCTGGTGAATCCTCTCACCCCCCCCCCCCCCCGATACCTCTGATCTTAAAAACATTAAAAAAAATCGACAGAAAGGGCCCTCATTTTTTAAATATTTATTTATTTATACAAGCACTGGGTACATTCAGAAGCATGGGAGGGTGAGAGAATTCACCAGAGCCAGAGCTGGGAACAGAACAGGCAGACTGAGGAAGTAGACTGCTGAGGGGAGTGGCGGGCGGCAGGCGAGGTCTGCAGGCCATGTGGGACCCTCGCTGGCCCTCCAGGGATCGAACCAGCGCTGCAGATGCTGCGGGCAGCTTTGCAGCCCAGCGCTCAACCGCTGCGCCATCGGGGAGGCCCAAATGTCTCTTTCTTGACGTGGAGGAGAGTACATGCCTTTGAAAACACCAACATATGACTGTCGACTGTGCCAATGGAGAAATAAAAAGAAAGGAATGTAGATGTGGGATCCTTGTCTGTAACAAGACTCTTTCTTAAAGTGACTAAAAAATGACCCTGCATTACTTCCAATCAGTAGGTTTTGTAGGAAAACCGTGACATCCACAAAGCTTGAGGTTTCAATAAATACCATCACAAGTTGTACGGAATCATTGTAAGAAAGAAGGTATAGAGGCAGAGTGTTAGGTTAAAAGCTTCTGAATGAAATGGATATCTACATTTAAATGAACATGTTTACCAAATATTTATGAATTGAAGAAAAAAAATATGAAATAAGTTTTACTACTTCCTTGTCAACCTGGTTTGGCATTAGAAAATCTGTTAATTCATACAGTGCGGAGAATCCATACAGTGGGGAAAGCCTATCACTGTCAGTGTAGGAAGGCTTTCTTCCACAAGTCAGGCCCCTGCAAACATCAGATGGCACACACTGGCGAGCACCCCTGTGAATGTCAAGACAGTGGAAAAAATTTCCCCTGTAAGTCATCCCTCACTTACCATCGCAGAATGTGCACTGGAGAGCAATCCTGTGAATGACACGGCTGTAGTCAAACTTCCTTCTGGAAATCAGCCCTCACTGTACATCTGAGATGTTGCACTACAATAAACTCTATGAATGTCCAGAGTATAGGAAAACTTTCTCCTGAAATTGGACCTCACTGACCATCAGAGAATTCTCACAGGGGAGAGACCGCATGAATGCCAAGAGTGTGGGAAATCTATCTCAGAAGTAAGTCCTTAGTGTACATGAGACAATTCACACTTCATAGCTTCTTTGCAGTGTCTAGAGTGCAGGGAATCCTCAATTTAGTCCTCTCTAGGGAACTCACAGGAGAGCTACACTGTGAATATCCAGAATGTAGTGAAGCTTTTTGCTATAAATTCCATATCCCTGGATAGCAGAGAACTCACAGAGGAGAGAAGCCCTGTGACTGTCTGTGCTGCAGGGTCACTTTCTGCCAGAGGGAGCTCTCACGGCATCGGGGTATTCACACAGGGGAGAAACCTGTGGGGCTAGTGAGCTGGGAATACTTTCTAAGGAAGTCAGACTTCAGCGATCCTAGAAATTTTAAGAGCAGCGTAACACTGGTGGAGACTGTTCACATATTTACACAGCATTTTGATGCTGTTGGGCAGACCACGTGCATTTCCCTGCCTCGTTGTCCTATGCTGAACCCAGCCCAGGAGGATGTCAGCACAAACAAGGATCATTATTTCTATTTAAACTGCACCCAAAAAGTTGTGCTTCTTCCCAGCTCTCCTTCCCTGTGCTCTGAGGGGCATTTGTTTCCCAGGTTTGCTAAAGGCACTAAAGGGGGAAGACGGTGACATGATTGAGGAAAGGGATTGATTGGGGGGAAGAGTTTCCCAAACTCTCCTGAGCTCTCTTTGTTGTTTCCTCGAAGAAGAGGTACGTGCTTTGTTGAAACTTGCCTTGTGGTGTTTCTCTTCCTGTCAGTCCATTCTAAACAGTTCGCCTTGTCAGTCTGACTTCCGTGAAAGTTACCAGGCCTTTCCCAGAATTCACACAGGAATGACGGCATTTTGTTTCCTTTTGTTCTAAGTCACTCAGTGGAAAAACAGAAATAGTTTCATGTTCCAATGAAAAGAAAAGGCGACAATTACTCTATCCTAATTCCAGAGTATCCTTAAAGAATGCCCCTTAGAGGGGCCTCCCTGGTGGTGCAAGGGGTTAAGACGCAATCTAGGAAGCTATCCATAGCCACTGCAGCACAACTCGATCTCTGGCCAGAGGTGACCCCCATGGTGCAGCCCTCTCCTGTCTCCCCGCTGCTCCCCTCAGCAGTGTATTTCAGTCCATCTGCCTGTTCTGCTCCCCACTCTGTCTCTGGTGAATCCTCTCACACACACACACACACACACACCCCGCACCTCTGGCTTGTACCCCAGCTCTTGTATGCATAAATAAATACATCTTTTAAAAAAATGCCCCTTAGAGGTTACTTCATGCCCAGTGGAGCAGCACTGGTCTGCTGTCCCTATTTTCGAAACCTTTGATCACAACAAAGCGCCCCTGGCCATTACCTGACCTGAGGACTCTGAACATACAGAGGAGAGAGGAAAAGTCTGAAGTTTGCCCTGCGGTGGCGCTGGGGAGCCATTAGACAGGAACTCTTACCTGTGCCATTTGAACCGGTCTACCTGAGAGCAGTGAACTGGACCAACACAATTTAGATGGGACCAGGTGCAGTTATACTGTGGAACCAGCAAGAAAAGAAGGAGTTTTCGGACTCCTGAGAACTGGTGATTGTGGACTTTGAGCCAGAGGACAGAATCAGCTGCATTTCCCTGCTTTCTGGCAAATGATCCGATTCCTGATAGCAGGAAATAGTCTGAGCTTGTTGACACACTTATCATCTCTTACCATCTACCACATTTTCCTCCTAGAAAATCCTTCCCCACTCTCCACTGAGCACAGCGTAGGTTTCTAGTGACTCTGTGCACCCTGAATCGGAACACTTTGAAATGAACATGTGACTTTACTGTCTCCTGACCCTTGAGGGTAATGGCACAGAGATAAAAGGTGAACAGACCGTCCATTCAAGGGAGATGGTGGGTGGGAGGCACTTAGTGCTGAGTGGTCCTGGGAACTTTGACTTGGGCGGGCTATGTCAGTTCCTCGGTTCAGGTGCAATATGCTGGGAATTACTCCTTAATGCGTGACTGTGCTCTCTGTCCCCCACTTTTTTCCCTTCCTCGAGCTGTGGTTTGGTTTTGTAGGGAAGCACACTTGCCCTGTGACTAATGTCGGTTTCAGCTGTGCAGGTCCATTTACACGCTGATGTTTTCATTGTACAGATTTTAAAATTTGGACATTTGTGACTTTTTTAGGATTTATTTATTTATTTATACAAGAACTGGGGTACAGTGGGAGGGTGAGAGGATTCACCAGAGACAGAGCAGGCAGATTTACTGAAATACACTGCTGAGGGGAGCAGCGGGCACGACAGGAGAGGTCTGCCACAACATGTGGGACCCTCACCCCCGGGATCGAACTGGTGCTGCAGAGGCTGAGGACAGCTTCATAGCATGGCGCTCAACCGCCTGCGCCACTGGGGGGGGGGGGGGCTGTGACTTTTTTTAAAGATTGATTTATTGGGCCTCCCCTGGTGGCGCAGCGGTTGAGCGCTGGGCTGTGAAGCTGCCTGCAGCCTCTGCAGCGCCAGTTCCATCCCCGGAAAATTTATTTATTCCTACAAGAACTAACATGTAAGCCAGAGTTCCGGGGTGGAGGTGAGAAGATTCACCAGAGAGAGTGGGGAATAGAATAGGCAGATCCCCTAAAATACACTGCTGAGGGGAGCAGTGGGCGAGGAAGGAGAGGTCTGCTGCACCATGTGGGTTGCTCCCTGGCCTGCCTGGGATAGAAGTCGTGCTACGGTGGCTGGCAATAGCTTGATAGCACTGACTTAAACCCCCGCACCACCAGGGAGGCCCACATTTGTGACTTTTTATGACTCACCAACTTTGCATCCTATGTCGTCAAAAATGTTTTAAGGGAGGGGCCTCCTTGGTGGCGCAGGCAGTTGAGCGCAGCGCTGTGAAGCTGTCTGCAGCCTCTGTAGCACTGGTTGGATTCCTGGCAGGCCAGGGAGAATCCCACAGGCATGGTAGGCCTCTCCTGTCTCGCCCGCTGCTCCCCTCAGCAGTGTATTTTGTCAGTCGGCCTGTTCTGTTCTCTGCTCTGTCTCTGGTGAATCCTCTCACCCTCCTGCGAATCTGGCCTGTACCCTGGCTATTTTATAAATAAAAATAAATCTTTAAAAAAAAATGTTCTAAGGGAAACTTCAGTATATCATCAGTGCATGAAACATACATAGCCTGTAGTCTGTTTACTGTCATAAAGCAGGCATAAGCTTTTATAGAATGTTAAAAATCATTAAAACTTGGGCCTCCCCTGGTGGCACAGCGATTGAGGGCTGGGCTGTGAGGCTGCCCACAGCCTCGGCAGCACTGGTTCGATCCCCGGCCTCCAGCGAGGGCCCCACATGGCGCGCAGACCTCTCCTGCCGTGCCCACTGCTCCCCTCAGCAGTGTATTTCGTCAGTCTGCCTGTTCTGCTCCCCACTCTGGCTCTGGTGAATTCTCTTACCCTCCCACGCTCTGACTGTACCCAGTGCTTGTATAAATAAATAAATCTAAAAATCATTAAAATTAAATATAATGCACCCTTTGGTTGAGAGCACTGTGAACAAACATGCAGCTTGAATCATTGTTGCATAAAATTATCTAGTTCATTCTTTTCTCCAAGTTTTTGCAGTTGTTATGTAGCTGTTCCTGTTGCTATTCTTCTAGTATCCTCTGTGGTTGCTGGATGTTGCTATTCATGCCCATGGCTGCTGTTTGTCTACCTGGTACCTTTCATGTTGCATTGATCAGTGTTCTCTGGGGCGCTTCTAAATTGATCATAGTGTTCTGTCCAGTGCTGTCAGCCTCTGTAGTGCCATGGGACTAGACAAAGTGTCACCAGTCATGCTGGAATTGCTCTCCACACCCAATGTCATGTTATTAAAATGTTGAACTGTTTGTTGTTTTTTTTTTTTTTTTTAAGATTTTCTTCTGTATATTTATGCATAGAAAAACCAGGATCTAGGCCAGAGTTATAGGTGGATGAGAGACATTGTTGAAGCAGAACAGGCAGATCTACTGAAATACACTGCTGAGGGGGAGCAGCGTGAGAGACAGGAGAGGTCTGCTGTGCTGTGTGGGTCAGCTCCCTGGCCAGGATTAAACTTACACCACAGTGGCTGGTAACAGCTTGATGGAGCTGAGACTTAACCCCTGCACCACCAGGGAGGTCTCACAATGTTGAACTGTTTGATGTCTACTGTGGATTGAGGTCTGCAGGTGTGCTACGACCTTTTAGAAGAGGGTATTTAGCTTAAGGACCAGTGAAAACAAAAATATTCTAAAACCATAGCGGTAACTCAACAGGCGGTCCAAACCCTTGCACTTACTCGAAATGCAAAATTTTGTCCATATAAGAAAATATTGCTATGAGATGGTTCCACTTATAGACAGACCATGTAAGGTTATGAGGTTGAGGAGTATGACACGGTCCTATTAACCTGTTCTGTTTCTCATTTTACTGACATTTTATTTTCCCCTAGTTTCTATTAGAATGTAGTTTATAATATAGGTATCACGCTACTTTCTGAGTTCAGCGTGTGGAGCTTAACTCAAAAAGGTTAACTCAAGTGAATTGGTCAACTGCGTGGCCAGGGGATTAGTGCCCCAGCACCCACGCTGCTCCAGGCTCAACTGTAGTTTCTTTAGTCTGACTTTCTGCCCAGAAGAATATCTTCTCTTTTTTTTGATTGATTGATTGATTGATTGATTGATTTATACAAGCACTGGGTACAGTCAGAAGCGCCGGAGGGTGAGAGGATTCACCAGAGCCAGAGCGGGGAGCAGAACAGGCAGACCAACGAAACACAGCGGGCGGCAAGCGAGGTCTGCGCGCCATGTGGGACCCTCGCGAGCGGCCAGGGATCGAACCGGCACTGCAGAGGCTGCGGGCAGCTTCGCAGCCCAGTGCTCAATCAATGCACCACCTGGGGAGGCCCAGGGAAGAATTTTTTCATGGGAGCTCTTTCTAAAGCTTTTCTATGTGATGGATTTGCATCCTTTTAGGACCTTTTGGGGATTTTGATACATTATAATCCACACCATTGAATTGAAGCCACACCCATATTTTAGAGCAGAAGAACATCATGGAAACTCTGGGGTGATTCAGGGACAGGACTCATCACATTTGAGAGGCCTGTGAGGATTTGCAAGCGACCCTAGAGGAGCAAGAAGGGTCCGTGACAATATAATCTTGCCTCAGAGATTTATTCTGAGGTTCCATTTCACTGCTGTGTGCTGAGTGTGATCTTTGAAGTCAGTTCATCTGACTAGAGTAGCTGGAAGGAAGCCTAACTGATTTCTGCCTCCATTTGGCTTTACCATGGCTGTTCTTCACAGTGGAACAATAGTTCTTTTTCAGTCCTTCTCCTGCTACATCTGCCTTATGCTGTGTGACTCAGGGAGCCATGAATTTCTTGTCTCTGAGGAAGAAACGCCATCTAGGGCCTTCCTGGTGGCCTAGGAGTTAAGTCTCAGCTCTGTCGCTGCTGTGACCTGAAATGATCCCTGACAGGGAGCTGCCCCACATATGGCAGAGCAGACCTCTCCTGTCTCGCCTGTTGCTCCGTTTAGCAGTTTCTTTTACTCCGTGTGTTCTGTTCCTGACTCTGTTGCCAGTGCATCCTCTCACCCCCTGCACCTGTGGCTTACACCCCAGATCTTCTATACAAAATTTGAAAAGTAATAATGAATAAATGCAAAAATATAGATAGAAAAAAAGAAAATGCAAAATATACCAGAATTTGTTGTCCTGGATGATCCACAGATGTGTAGGTAAGAAAGGATTTGCTCAAGAGAAACTAAAGAAATCTCTAAAGATTACAGGGTGAGGCATATATGTGGCCTGACATCTGCATGAGAGTATTCTTGTCTCAGATCAGCTTCATACCTGATTTAGCCTTTCAGCCCTCTGGGTCAGCATAGTGACAGGCTCCACGGCACATCAGCCCTGAGAGCATCTGTCCCGTGGTAGCTGCCCTTAGTCTTCTGAGTGGACTTGGCTCCTGTGCTCTCTGCCTCATGATTGCTCCCGCTGCCGGGAATGATGACTTTGGGGAGCAACTAAGTGTCTTAGGTAATTCATGTTTCATTTGAAAGTTTCCTTACCCCTGAGTTTGTCACTGTGTGAAGTGTTCTCTGGGAAGGGAAGTCTCCCTGGATGTGTCGGCTTTTACAAGAGGAGGTTCTGAATCAGCGAGGCCTCTGCCTGTCAGTCTCCGTTTCATTCCAGTCACATCAGACATACTGTTCTTTGTGATCTCTAGTTTATGAAAAGAGAACCGTCATCATATACATAGTATGTATTCTGGTGCATAAGATTCTGAAATATAGCTCAGTTCATAGTATAAATAAAAAATTCTAGTATATACAATGGTAGGAAATTAATTAGTTCATGTCACTTTCCATGTTTGTTTCCATAGTGCTTTGTAATAGGCATGTCCGTATGTATGTATTTGTGACTTCCTCAATTGAAAAATTCCTAATTTCAATGATAATGAAAATGTCCATGGTTTCTCTTTCACTGATATCTAGCATCAGTGTAGTATTTGTGTTTTCTGCATTCTCTGCTGCTAACTGTTAGTATGTTTCCACTTAGTTCAGAACCCTGCTGTGTACATTCTTTTAAGGTTGTCAGGACATTTATCTGTGTATTCTCTTTCTGATAAACTGGGAAAAACCCAACTTCTACAGTTTATTGGTGTTTAAATATTCAGATAGGATGAATATTAGTTTTTTCCAAACATTTTTGGGGTCCTCCCCGATGGCCAAAGGGGATCCCCTGTCCGGGGATCGAACTCGTGCTGCAGTGGCTGTGGATAGCTTCACAGGTTGGGTGTTAATCCCTTGCGCCACCAGGGAGGCCCCAAATAAATAAATCTTTAAAAAAAATTTGTATTCATTGAAACCTAGTCCAGTAATATCTAGTATATAACAACTGTTCAAAAAAAGGGTAATATTTGCCATTTTGACCCTGATACAATGTGAGGAACTGCATTTGCCATGAACTTTTTACTTCAAGTTCTGTTACTTTGCTGTTCTATTGCTATTGCTTTTATTTAAGACACACGGGACTGGAGAGATACGCCCATCGTGTCACTGGGGAGCCTGTCAGGAATGATTAACCCCCCCCCCAACCCCCGTAACTCCCGAGGCAGCGTCTTCCCCTCCTTATTCATGTTCCCATGAACATTTGCTCCGTTCGCTTCTGGCTCACCATGACTTTCCCATGGGAGACAGTCACAGCATTTCCCCCGTACTTTGCAGCGGAGTGCTGTCATGCGTGTGCTGTGATGCCTTCACTGTTTGCTTTCTCTTCCGGCGTGAATTGTGTCTATACTCTCTCTTTTTTTTTTTTTTAAATAATAAATTTTATTGTTATATTCCCCATACAATTGCACCCCCCCATTCTGACCCCAATCCTTCCCCTCCCGCCCCTGCCCCCCTAAAAGTGTCTCTGGTTCATAGTTTTTTGTTGATTTTGATTTTCACTTTCTTATAGTTATTCATTTTCCTGGTCCCTTATTTAAGTTTTCTAGATTCCTGTTATGAGTGAGACCATCCAGTATTTTTCTTTTTCTTTTTGGCTTATTTTGCTGAGCATGATCCCTTCCAGCGCCATCCATGTTGCTGCAAATTGCATGTGTTTATCTTTTTTGAATGCTGAGTAATATTCCATAGTATATATGTACCACATTTTCTTGATCCAGTCATCTATTTTTGGGCATTTGGGTTGTTTCCAAAGCTTAGCTATTGTAAACAGTGCTGCTGTAAACATAGGGGTGCAGGTGTTCTTTGGAATTGATGTTTCTGTTCTTTTGGGTTAATACCTAGGAGTGGAATTGCTGGATCATATGGAAGTTCTATGTTTAGTAGGTCCAGAAATCTCCACACAGCTCTCCATAGTGGTTGGACCAGTTTGCACTCCCACCAACAGTGCAGAAGAGTTCCTTTTTCTCCACACCCTCGCCAACATTTGTTGTTGCTAGTTTTTTTAATATGTGCCATTCTCACTGGTGTAAGATGGTATCTCATGGTAGTTTTGATTTGCATTTCCCTGATTACAAGTGATGTTGAACATTTTTTCATATGCCTGTTGGCCATTTGCATTTCCTCTTCCGAGAAGTTTCTTTTTAGCTCTTCTGCCCATTTTTTGACTGTATTATTTTCTTTGTTGTAGTTGAGTCTCGTCAGCTCTTTGCAGATTTTTGTGATCAGTCCTTTATCATTAGTGTTGGGTGCAAAAATGTTCTCCCAGTTGGTGGGGTTTCTCTTTGTTTTTGTTATTGTCTCTTTTGCTGTGCAGAAGCTCTTTAATTTCATGTAGTCCCAGCTGTTGATCTTTGCCTTCACTATCACTGCTTTGGGTGATGTGTCTGTAAAGATGTCTTTGATGTGCAAATCACGTAGAGTTTCGCCTATATTTCCTTCTATATATTTTATGGTTTCAGGTCTTATGTCTAGTTCTTTAATCCATTTTGAGTTGATTTTTGTGTATGGTGTGAGGTAGTGGTCAAGCTTCATTCTCTTGCATGTAGCGACCCAGTTTTCCCAGCACCATTTATTGAACAAACTTTCTTTGCTCCAATGCATAGTCTTTGCTCCTTTGTCAAAGATTAGTTGACCATAAATCTGTGGGTTTATTTCTGGATTTTCTATTCGATTCCATTGGTCTGTATGTCTGTTCTTGTTCCAATACCATGCAGTTTTGATGATTATGGCTTTGTAGTATAGTTTGAAGTCTGGGAGTGTGATGCCTCCATTCCCTTCTCTTTTTTTCAGGAGAGCTTTGGCTATTCGGGGTTTTTTGTGATTCCATATGAATTTCATCAATAATTGTTCTATTTCTTTGAAGAATGACATTGAAATTTTGATTGGAATAGCATTGAATCTGTATATTGCTTTTGGAAGGATGGCCATTTTAATAATGTTTATTCTTCCAATCCATGAGCAGGGGATGTCTTTCCATTTCTTTGTGTCTTCTTCTATTTCTTTTAACAGTGTTTTATAGTTTTCTTTGTATAGGTCCTTTCCTCTTTTGTTAGATTTATTCCCAAATATTTGATTTTTTTTGTTTCAATAACAAAAGGGATGTTTTTTTTTATTTCTTCTTCTTCAGATTTATTGTTTGTGTATAGGAAGGCTACTGACTTTTGCGTGTTGATTTTGTATCCTGCCACTTTACTGAACTGACTGATGAGTTGAATTAGTTTTTCTGTGGAGTTTTTGGGGTTCTCTATGTATAATATCATATCATCTGCAAATAGTGATAGTTTGACTTCTTCTTTTCCTATTTGGATTCCTTGGATGTCTTTCTCTTGTCTTATTGCTCTGGCTAGGACTTCCAGTATTATATTGAAAAGCAGTGATGAGAGTGGGCATCCTTGTCTTGTTCCAGATCTTAGTGGAATTGCTTTCAGCTTTTCACCATTGAGAATTATACTGGCTGTTGGCTTGTCATAGATGGCCTTTATGACGTTGAGGTATGTTCCTTGTATCCCAAGAATTTCAAGGGCTTTTATCATGAATGGGTGTTGCACTTTGTCGAAAGCTTTCTCAGCATCTATTGATATTATCATATGGTTTTTATATTTCTTTTTGTTGATGTGTTGGATAACGTTGATTGATTTTCGGATGTTAAACCATCCTTGTGTCCCTGGAATGAATCCTACTTGGTCGTGGTGAATTATCTTATGGATACATTGTTGGATTCTGATAGCTAAAATTTTATTGAGGATTTTTGCATCAGTGTTCATTAGGGAGATTGGCCTGTAGTTTTCCTTTTTTGTGTTGTCCTTGTTCGGTTTTGGTATTAGTGTAATGTTGGCTTCTTAGAACGTGTTTGGTATTGTCCCTTCCTTCTCAATTTTTTGGAAGAGTTTGTGAAGGATAGGCACTAATTCGTCTCTGAATGTTTGGTAGAATTCATTTGTAAATCCATCAGGTCCTGGGCTTTTGTTTTTGGGGAGGTTTTTGATTACCATTTCAATTTCGCTGCTTGTAATTGGTCTGTTTAGGTGTTCTATTTCTTCTTTATCTAGCTTTGGGTGATTGTAGAGTTGTAGGAATTTGTCCATCTCCTCTAGATTGTTGAACTTGTTTCCATATAACTGTTCATAGTAGTTACTGATTATTCTTTTGATTTCTGCTGTGTCCGTTGTGATTTCTCCTCTTTCATTGATGATCCTGTTTATTTGTGCTTTCTCCCTTTTTTCCTTTGTGAGCCTGGCTAGGGGTTTGTCTATTTTATTGATTTTTTTCAAAGAACCAGCTCTTGGTTTCATTGATCTTTTGGATTGTTTTTTTAGTTTCAATTTCATTTATTTCTGCTTTGGTTTTTATTATTTCTTTTCTTCTACTGGTTTTGGGGTTTTTTTGTTGTTCTTTTTCTAGATCTTTGAGCTTCGAGATTAGGTTGTTTCTTTGAGTTCTTTCTTGTTTCTTGATGTGAGCTTCTATTGCTATATATTTTCCTCTTATTACTGCTTTTGCTGCATCCCATACATTTAGGATATTGGTGTCCTCCTTGTCGTTCAATTCAAAAAATTTTTTAATTTTTTCTTTGATCTCCTCATTAGTCCAGTGGTCTTCCAGTAGTGTAGTTTTTAATCTCCATGAGGTAGGAAAGTTCCTTGCCTTCTTTTTATGGTTTATTTCTAGTTTGATGCCTTCATGGTCAGAAAACATGGTTGAAAAGTCCTGAGGGCAGATGGTGTCTCTGTCAAAGTGTGGGAGCCTTTTCAGGAATTTTCTTTACCGCTCAGATTTTTCTTCTGTGTGTTTGTTGTGCTTGCAGTGGTGTCCTCGGCCGACAGCGCTGTGTTGGTCGCCCAAGGACCAGTGTCCCCTCTCGGCTGTCAGTTACCCTGCCACGTCCATGACCAAAGCCCCAGGAACCCTCCACCATTTGCCTCTTCACCCCTTTTTCTCTTCCCAGCTCCTCCCTTTCTCCTCTGGCAGCCCCAGTGTTGCAGTCAGATGTCAAGGATTTGTTTGGGTTGCTCTGTGTGGCTCTTTCTCTGTCTCTTTATCGTCCACAGGTGTGTGCCGTCTTCCGTGTCTGTGTGTCCAGCTCCTGACTTACTCTGCCGTGTCCTGCGTCGTGTAATTCCCTCCAGTCCCACACACGTTTTCAGAAAACAAGAGTTCATCCTGCTTGCAGCCAAGTCGTATTCCAGTGTGTCTGCAGACCGTGTCTGAATCCACTCGTCTGTTGTTGGGCCCTCAGGATGTTTCCAAAGCTTGGCTTTTACAAGCAGTGACGAAAGGGGTGTGTGTGTCCCGTCAGATGGGGTTTGTGTAGTCTTTACAGAGAGCCCCAGGAGGGGGCTGCTGGGTCTCATGTCAGATCTATTTTTAATGTGTGCAGCGTCTGGTTTTCAAATCAGTGTTTGCCATAACCCATCACTGTCGCCTTAGGGGACGGACACCACCACACTCTCTGCTGTGTTCAGCGAGAAATACTTTGGTCATTATTGGGATTCCCGAGCAGTCAGTCACATCCCTTCCCCTAGAGGACGCTTGTAGCCTCACTGGCTGAGCACAGTGTCTGCTGTGTGTTGACAAATGGCCTTCAGGGTCATGTTTGAAGGGAAATAGCTTCAGACACCAGCTTTCTGCCATTTCACCAATGAGAACTCACCGATAGACACTTCTGCACATCACCTCAGGTCTGCAGAGGCCAGGTGGTGACTATTCATGGGATCCTTCTCTCCTGGGTCATCAGAGCGTGATCTCAGAGCCCAGCTTGTCTTGTGTCATGTAATTTCTCTGGGTCACCATTTCGTCCTCAGTTAAAATGTTGCTAATGAAATCTGTCTTATAGCAGTGTTATGAAAGGAAATAAAATGATTTCTAAAGGCCTACAGCACAATAGACCCTAATAAGTAGTGGGTCTCATTTTTTATTTTTTTAGGATTCATTTATTTGCGCATACTAGAGCTGGGGTGTAGGCCAGAGGTACAGGGGTGAGAGGATTCACTGAGACAGACTGGGGAGCAGAACGGGTGGACTCACTGTAATCCACTGCTGCGGGGAGCAGCGGGCCAGACAGGAGAGGTCTGCTGCCATGTGGGTCAGCTCCCTGCCTGGGATTGAAGTGGTGCTGCAGTGGCTGTGGTTTGCTTTATCATGCTGAGATTTAACCCCTTGTGGCTCCAGGGAGGCTCTGGTGGCTCTCATTTCAGAGGGCAGGTCAGTGGGGATAGCAGTGCCTGCTGGGAGGAAGTGAGAGAGAGAAGAATCCACCCAGAGCCTCCAGAGCTTGCAGGACCCCCCCACCCCCTGAATAAGGATTGGAGCCAGTTTTTCAGCTACTTAAATAATTGGTAAGTTAGTTAGCTGGTTCGCTAATGGACTCGTTTTCTGCTTAGCACATTTGTCAGCTAGTTAACTAGGTGGTGAGGTAGCTAGTTAACTGGTTAGCTAGTAGCAGGTGGTCGGCTAGTTACCTACTTAGTTAGCAGATTAGCCAGCTAGTTAATTTATTCAGCTGGTTAGATAGCTGCTTAGCAAACAGGGTGACTATTTACTAGTCATCCAAGTAACTAGCAGGTTAGCTGGGTCATCAACTAGTTAAATTGGTCTGTTATGTTACTGGTGAGTTTGCTAGTCACCTCATTTATCAGTCAGCCAGATGGTTGTTTAGGTAGCTGGCTAGTCAGCTAGTTTAACATTAGCGAGTTATTCAGCAAATTGGCATCCATGAGTGAGCTCATCAGTCAGCTGGTTAGGTAGACAGCTAGTTAAAGTAGTCATCTTGTTGGTTGGCTAGTTAACTTGTCAGCTGTCCCTTTGTCTGTATCCTATTTCCATCATCATAGCATCCCAGAGAACCGCGACACTGCTCTAAGATCCCCCACCCTCAGCCCCGGACGCCTCGGGCCATTTTGCTGCCTGTGTGGCTTTGCTGTCTGCAGAACGCGTAGAGGTGGCGTCAGGCGTGCAGAGCATTTCCCATTGGCTTCTTTCCCTTTGCGGTAGGCATTTCACTTGGCTCCCCACCTGCTCGTGACCTGGTGACGTCATGCTTGGAGCCGTCATCAGCACTGCACTGTCTGCTTGCACCAGCCTTGTCCCTTCCCCTCCTGAAGGAAATCACAGCTGCTTCCGGTTTCAGGCGCGTGTCAAGCCGTGTCAGCATCCGTGGTATCGTGGACGTGAGTTCGCAGCTCCTGTGGCTGAACACCATGGGGCAGAGCCTGGGTCCTGGGATAAGTGTGTTATGATTTCTAAGCAACTCCCAAGCCGTCTTTCAAATTGGTGCCATTATTATTCCCTCTGCAAGATGAGAGCCTCAAGGTCCAGAGCAGAAAAAAACTGAGAAAGAGGCGCCACAAGACCAGAAACGTGGCTCACTCCAGGAGGTGGGGGTAGAAGGGATGAGCACAGCCATGGACCCACCTGTGGGAACCAAGACCCCAGGCTCCCTACCCCTGGCTCCCGAAGCATCACACCCGAGCAGGCGGCAGAGCGCGCGTCCACGGGGAAAGACACGGCGACGGGGCCGCGGTGGACTCTCCGTCCCGTTCAGATTCCGCAGTTACCCAAATCAGTCGCTACGCCGCAGGCTCTCCAGGAGGGGCCCTCCCGACAGGAGGCTCTGGCGGGGCCGTCTCTGCTCGGGCTCCGGGCAGCACCAGTCGGCCACCTTCCTGCCGCACAGAGGGTCCTTGGGCGCGGGCGGCCCGGCCCCACCCAGGGAGCCCCGCCCCGGGGAGCAGCCCCAGAGGCGCCCAGAGTCACCTCGTGGTCCAGAACCCGCGAGACCCCGAAGATATATGCCTGTCCCGGCTCTGAGGTGGGCCCGGGGTCGGCGGCCTCTCCATGCAGGACCTGAGGCGTGAGGATGAGAGAAGCGGGGCAGAGCCTGGGGGTGGGAGACGGTCTAGGAGACCAGCCGGGAGGGACAGAGACGAGGCGACCGACTTTACAGACCAGGCCACGGGCGGGGCGAGGCCGCAGACACCCACACCCGCAGAGCAGGCCCCGCCCCTGAGAAGGACGCCTGGGAGGAGCCTGGAGGGGAGCCCGGAGGGGAGCCCAGCCTGTCGTGCCACCCCAAGGAGAGGGAAGAGGAGTCGTCTTGTCTCGCACTTCAGTCTATTCGTTGGACACTAAGTCTCCACTGAGAACTAGAGCGTGTTAGATGATGAAAGAGAAGATTTGGGGCCTCCCCTGGTGGCGCAGGCGGTTGAGTCGCGCGCTCTGCAGCTGCCCAGAGCCTATGCAGCGCCGGTTCGATCCCGGCCGCCAGCGAGGATCCCACATGGCGCGCAGACCTCCCCTGGCGCCCGCTGCTCCCCTCAGCAGAGTACTTCGGTCCTTCTGCCTGCGCTGCTCCCCGCTCTGGCTCTGGGGATTCTCTCACCCTCCCGTGCTTCTGACTGTGCCCAGTGCTTGTATAAATAAATAAATAAATATTTAAAAAAAAAAAAAAGAAAACTCAAAGAAACAATCTAATCTTGAAGCTCAAAGATCTAGAAAAATAACAAAAACCCCAAAACCAGTAGAAGAAAGAAATAATAAAACCAAAGCAGAAATAAATGAAATTGAAACTAAAATAAAAAAAAAAAAAAAAAAAACCAAAGATCAATGGAACCAGGAGCTGGTTCTTCAAAAAAATAAATAAGGTAGACAAAATAGGCTCACAAAGGAAAAAAAGGAGAAAGCAAAAATAAACAGGATCATAAATGAAAGAAGAGAAATCACAATGGACCAGCAGAAATCAAAAGAATAATCAGAAACTACTATGAACAGTTATATGGAAACAAGTTCAACAATCTAGAGGAGATGGACAAATTCCTACAACTCTACAATCACCCAAAGCTAGAGAAGGAAGAAACAGAACACCTAAACAGACCAATCACAAGCAGTGAAATTGAAATGGTAATCAAAAACCTCCCCAAAAACAAAAGCCCAGGACCTGATGGATTTACAATTAAAGAGCTTGTGCACAGCAAAAGAGACAATAAAAAC
Source organism: Talpa europaea (assembly GCF_964194135.1). Classification (NCBI taxonomy): domain Eukaryota; kingdom Metazoa; phylum Chordata; class Mammalia; order Eulipotyphla; family Talpidae; genus Talpa; species Talpa europaea. The sequence continues at coordinate 154,289,907 of NC_140068.1, forward strand.
AAAGAGAAACCCCACCATCTGGGAGAACATTTTTGCACACAACACTAATGATAAAGGACTGATCACAAAAATCTGCAAAGAGCTGATGAGACTCAACAAAAACTAAGAAAATAATCCAGTCAAAAAATGGGCAGAAGAGCTAAAAAGAAACTTCTCGGAAGAGGAAATGCAAATGGCCAACAGGCATATGAAAAAATGTTCAACATCACTTGTCATCAGGGAAATGCAAATCAAAACTACCATGAGATACCATCTCACACCAGTGAAAATGGCACATATTAAAAAACTAGCAACAACAAATGTTGGTGAGGATGTGGAGAAAAAGGAACTCTCCTGCACTGCTGGTGGGAGTGCAAACTGGTTCAACCACGATGGAGAGCTGTGTGGAGATTTCTGGACCTACTAAACATAGAGCTTCCATAGGATCCAGCAATTCCCCTACTAGGTATTTACCCAAAGGACACAGAAACATCCATTCCAAAGAGCACCTGCACCCCTATGTTTATAGCAGCACTGTTTACAATAGCTAAGCTTTGGAAACAACCCAAATGCCCAAAAATAGATGACTGGATCAAGAAGATGTGGGACATAGACACTATGGAATATTACTCAGCATTCAAAAAAGATAAACACATGCAATTTGCAGCAACATGGATGGAGCTGGAAGGGATCAAGCTCAGCAAAATAAGCCAGAAAGAAAAAGAAAAATCCCGGATGGTCTCACTCATAGCAGGAATCTAGAAAACCTAAATAAGGGACCAGGAAAAAGAATAACTATAAGAAAGTGAAAATCAAAATCAACAAAAAACTACAAACCAGAGACACTTTATGGGGATTGGGGGGCGGGAGGGGAGGGCTTGGGGTCAAAATAAGGGGTTTTAATTGTATGGGGAATATAAAAATAAAATTTAAATTAAAAAAAGAAAATAAATTTAAAAAAAATCAGTCATTATCTAACACTATACACAAAAATTAATTCAAAATGGATCAGTTGGTATTTTCAGTCTATTCTGATAATCACTGACTTTAAATTGGAAAGCTTGGTGATGTAACATTTAATGCAATTATTGGCAACATTGTGATTTAGTTCTATTGCTTTACCATTTGTTTTATGGTTGTTTCTTCTGTATTGTTTTACTCTTTTCTGATTTTTTTTTGCATTGTTTAAGTGTTATTCGAATTTTATTTTTATGTGACTACTAGCTTTTTTAGCTTAATCTTTTACCTTATTATAATGATTGCTCTAAGGATTACAATAGATATTCTTTTTTTTTTTCCCATTCAACTTGTTTCTAACATTTCATACAAACTGTAGAAAGGAGGTATTCATCTCTTATGCCATAGTAGAAATATTTACCACATACAAGTTACCTTATAAGCCCCACAGGCAATGTACATTTGTTTAACTTGTTCTGAACATTGTCCTTTAGAATTTCTTGTAGTACTGGTCTGTTGGAAATGAATTATCTTAGTTTTTCCTCTATTTAGATGTGGATTCATTTCACATTTATTCCTAAAGGGTAATTTTTCTGAATATAGAATTTCAGGTTTTTTTCTTTAATTGCTTTCAGGAATTTGGTTTACTGAGTTCTGATGAGAATCTGTGTTAAATAAATTACTATTTCTCCATCGGGAATTGCTGTTTTCCTTTGCTTGCTTTCAATATTTTTTTTTCTATTTAGTGTTTGCTGCTTTGACTATGAAGTGACAGGCATGGATTCCTTCCTATTTATCCTGCTTTATTTTTGCAAACTTCATGAATATTTCCATTTGTATATTTCACCATATTAGAAAAATATTGATCATTATTTCTTCAAATATATTGTCGGCCCAATTCACTCATGTTTTCTTCTGGAACTCCAGTTAAATATTTTGCTGAATATTTTGACATAGGTCTACCTATGAGGCTTTTATTTTTCAACTTTTTTCTCTCTAACTTTTCTGACTTTCTCTCATTCAATTAGTTAAATTTAAGTTTTAAATATTTTTGCATTTTGTATTTTCACCTATAGAATAAGTATTTATTTCTTTCTCTTTCTAGATGTCTATTTTCTTTTTTCATTGATTATATACTTTTCCTTACATCTTTAAATATTATTATAATTGCTAGTAAAAATACTTTGCTACTAATTGTAACTTGTGAATTATCTCAGGATTATCTTTCCTCTTCAACATGGATCAAATATTTTGGTTTTCATATGTAGGTTATTTTGTATTATATTTTGAACATTGTTCTGCTATAGACGTTTAGGACTATTTTATTCATTTTAAAACGTTTACAATTTTGTTGTTATAGATGTTGTTTTGGACTGGAAATGAACTTGTTTTTAGGAATTCAGTTCTGAGTCACATTTTTTTCAAATTCAGTTTAGTCTGTTAGTCCTTTGCTGAAAGCTCTCAGATTGTATGGTTCAGGAATGAAACATTTGCGCAGAGTTTATACACAAAATTGGGGCACTTATTTTGCTAGGCTTTGCATTTATTGGATGTACCCTCACTTTCAAGATGCTTTTAGTTATCTCAAATTCTATCATCTGCTTTAAGTCACAAGCCTTACGTGGTCTAGCAAAATGTTAGCTACTCTACGGCTAACTTTTACTTAAAACTTAGAAATCAAAAGGCATCCAAATATCTTGTTTCAACATATTTTTACTCCCAAAACAATCTTTCTGCTATAGTGCACTTTAATGTATTTGTTTTAAAGTAATAGTTCCTAGTTTATAGTTCTTAGATACAATTGCATTATGTCCTCTGGGAGATTATTTGATTACAATGGATTACGGCACTAATCTTTATTTTTTTTAAAACATAAGCTGTTCTAACTACCCACGAATACTGGAAATTTATTGATGATGTATAATTATTTTACTTCCTTATTTGTTTTTACACGATATAGGATTTCTCCCCACAGGTGTGGCACCATAGTTTTCCTACCATCAAAGCACCCACAGTCCTCCAACCTAGTCTTGTTTTTGTGCTGCTTACCTAGTTGTATAAATGATTATAAATTACCTAGTTCATTTTCTCCCAATATCTTTCAGTAATCAGAGCCTGAGAAATAAAACCCCACAAGGGCAGTAGGAACCTACAACCACATTTAAATATTCAGAGATTCAGAACAATTTTGAGATATACTCTTGCTTTAATTACAGTAAAGAACCCTGTAGAAATATGAGCAAATATAGATGAAAATATCTTTTTGAGGGTATTTTTGAATTAAAATCCTCTCCCCAGTCACAAGATGTTGAGTATATGTTTAAAGATCCTGTGTCATAGAAGTTATGGTACAGGTCTTTCTTACAAAAAAATTGGACTGTCAATAGGAATGTAACTAGAACCGTGTTTTCTGATAGCACTGATGGTTCTAAACCAATCATCCATAGCACCTTATCAATTTCACTGAAAATGGAATTTGCAGAATGAATTTCTAAAACTAAAGGTTTTGTATACAGTCACAGAAAACAAAAAGGATAGCTTTAGCAAAAGGAATTATTTTCAAAAATAAGTTCTTATTAAACACAAGGAGGATGTTTAAGCTATCCTAATCCAAACCATTATAAGTATATAAGCTCTCCAAGACACAGTACCGGACTGAAGACAGACTTGTGTCTTGTTAAACAAAAGATACAAAGTTTATGCAGACATTATTTGGACTTTTTAGGGAAATACATATGCATATGCACACACACTTTTGTAAATGTGCATAGATTGTCATTGAATATTTTTATGAAAGAATTCTATTAAAAAATGAGTCTAACTAATGTCTGTTTCTGACTTTTTCTCTATCCTTGTCATTCTAACTTATCAGTCCTGCTGAGAAGCTTAAACATGAAGGTTTAGTGTTTTACTGAATAAGATTTTCATTTTTATTGTTTAACCCAATATGAATTTTTATTAGACTCGCTGAATTTTAGTATTGATTTCTCTGCAATTTTCTAAATGAGTTTCTGTCACTGTGGGGTACTATGTATTGCTACCAGATTAGTAGGTAGAGCACAGGTTTATTATTAGACTTCTATAAATAATGCATATTCACTTACACAATATAAGTTAGTGCTGAAAATTATTTTGTAAAAAAAGTGAAATTTTGTGCCTCGCCGGTGGCACAGTGGGTTGAGAACGGTGCTGTGGGACTGTCTGCAGCCTCTGCAGCATGGGTTCGATTCCTGGCTGGTTAGGGAGCTACCCACTTGGCGTGGCAGACCTCTCCTATCTCGCCCACTGCTCCCCTCAGCAGTGGATTTCACTCATTCTGCCTGTTCTGCTCCCCACTCTGTCTCTGGTGAACCCTCTCTCCCTCCCGCACCTCTGGCATGTTCCCCAGTTCTTATATAAATAAAAATATATCTTAAAAAAGTGAAGTTTTTAAGTTAAAGGATATATGATCTCAAGTTGATAGAATGGTGCTGATTTCTTGCTCTCCTAGATCTTGAATTAAGTGTTGGCTAGAACATTCTGGGTAAATAAGACTATAAACCTTTGGTATATCAATATCAGCTTTAAATTTATTATTCTAAAGATTTATTTATTTGTGCATACAAGAGCTGGGGTACAGGCCAGAGATGCGGGGTGGGGGTGTGGGTGAGAGGATTCACCACAGACAGACTGACTGAAATACACGGAGGGGAGTGTTCAGGCAGACTGACTGAAATACACTGCTGAGGGGAGCAGTGGGCGACAGGAGAGGTCTGCCATGCCATGTGGGTATCTCTCTGTCCTGCCAGGGATTGAACTTGGGCTGCAGAGGCTGTGGATTGCTTCATAGTGTGAAGCACTTCATTGCTTCGTCCTTCGCCACGAGGGAGTCCCATCAGCTTTAAATTTAAAGGCTAATTAGTTGGAGAAGTTTCATGAAAACTGGAATTAGGAAGATACTTGTCCAAGCTACTTGATATCCTCATTCTTTTCATTTTGTTTTCTATAAGTCAAATATGACAAAGCTCAGTGATGGTTAGAGTTGAAGATGACGGATTCCTCATATGTAATTTTGTGAGCAATAAAAGCAAATGCCATTCAAATTATAAATTACAATTGAAATTAGGCATTCCCTTGTTTAAAGAACTAATTTGAAATATGATGAGACATTAGATATATAATCACTATATTGGTATTTAGTATGGATAAAAATTAGAAACAAAATAAATGCTCAAAGTTACAATGTTTTAGAAAAAATATTTAATAACACATAAGATAATCACAAGATGTTTCTAAATTGAATAGAATACAAATCAGTAGATATAATATTAATCTAATTTGTGGGCCTCCCCTCGTGGCGCAGCAGTTGAGCACTGGGCTATGAAGCTGCCTGCAGCCTCTGCAGCACCGGTTCCATCCCCGGCTGCCGGCGAGGGTCTCATGGTGCACAGACCTCTCCTGCCGCCCGTTGCTCCCCCAGCACTGGGTATTTCATCAGTCTGCCTGTTCCGTTCCCTGCTCTGTCTCTGGTGAATCCTCTCACCCTCCTGTGCTTCTGACTGTACCCAGTGCTTGTATAAATAAATAAATAAATCTTTAAAAAATATTAATCTAATTCATAATGTATGAATATTAAAATGAACTATATATAACAGGCTGACATTGTTTAACTCTCCATAAAAATTATATGTGATTTTAAATGTTTTCTTATTTGGCTAAACTATATTTTCTAAGAATAATTAGAATTATTTCTAGCTAATCTATAAGTTCCAAAATTAACATATTTTTGAATAAGGAAAAGTGGCCATTAAAGACTTTTATTGTTTAGTGCAGTTATAGATTTGCCGAATAATTAAGCAGAGGATATATAACGTTTCATATCTAAAAAATCATCAACAAGCCCAAGGCCACAAAATTTCTTTTTGCTATGTTAAATTCTCATTCTTTTGTGATTTTGTGTTTTACGTATAGATTTATGACCAGATTTGTGTTAACTTTTATGAAATTTATGTCCATGTCTAGATTTATATTTTTATGTAAAACTATTCCACCACCATTTATTGAAAGGGTTCTATTTTCTCCACTGAATTGCCTTTGCATTTTTGAATAAGAACAACTGAATATATTTGTGTGCCTCTATTTCTAGGCTCCCTGTTTTTATTCACTGGTTTACTTATCAGTTGCTTTGCCAGTAACACGCTGTCTTGATTACTGTAGCTTTCTACTGAGTCTTAAAGGTAGGGAATCACTCCTTTGACATTGTTCTTCTTCAATATTGTATTGACTGTTGTAGGGTCTTTGTCTTTTCCTTTGAACTTTAGGGTTAGTTTGTTGACATCCACAAAATAACTGGCTGAAAATTTGATGGGGACTAAGTTGAATATGTAGATCAATTTGGATGAAAGTGACATCTTTAAAATACTGCATTTTTTTCTATTTGTGAACAGGAAGTATGTTTTTCTATTTTTCAAGTTTTTATTTCATCAGAGTGCTGTAGATTTTCTCAAATGTGTACAGGATCTTCTTCACTGCTCACATTTTGTTCAATTATGCCTAATTATTTCCGTCTCCCACTTCTGTATTACTGGTTTTCAGGTAAACCAGGGAGGGGGTTGATTGCCTCCACCAACAGGATGTAGAATCCCCAGAACCAGAGATGGTTGTCCCAGTGGTAGATCCCAGCTGGGACCGCAACAATGGGAGAATGAAATGTTGGTCTATAAAGAGTGTTTATTGGTAGGACTGCAGCAGGGAACTGCCAAGCAAAGAAATTTCAGTAAAATTCTACAGCTTGAACATAGAGATAACAAGGATGCATCAGAGTTCCTTGAATGAATTATCCAGAGATGTACCACCCACCCGGATATAAATCCAGATGCCCCAGCAAATGCTCATCTGATCACTATGGCGTTCATGACACATAGTGCCCTAGATATGAGGAGAAAGTTAGCAAAGGTGGATGGTGTCACACAGATGACTCCATCCCAATCGGTAGACTTGGCATTTCGGGTTTATAGTAACAGAGAGGACAGGAGACCGAAATCTGGATGCTTTTTGTACAGAGGGAGCACAGGACAGAGGTTCAAAGAAACAGTGACAGAATGGGGAGAGCACCCCAGGAGAAGTGAACCCCTGGGGCGAGATCAGTGTACTTACTGCAGGAAAGAGGGACATTGGAAGTACAGTTGTCCCAAATTACAGGTAAATAGGAGACAAAATAATGACAGAAGGCAGGAAAGATGGCTGATGACACCACAACATGATGATTCATACAAGGGTTCCAGGAGAGAATACTGATGGAGTGCAAGGTTCTGGAACCCGGATAGAGGAAAGGAGACAAAGGATAGCACAGAGTAGAGGCTCAGACGAAGACAGGAGGGAATATGGACAGAGTAGAAGGAATCAAGAGGCAATTACAGAGGAGAGGAGACAGATGGTAGTACATGGAGAAGGTTCAGATGAAGAATAGGGGGCCCAGGGGTGCCACTAGATCTAAAAGAGCCCCAGGAGGAACTGACCCAAAGACAAAAACCCACTGGTCTTGTAAACCCATTGGGGACCCGAAATATTTAAAAAAAAGAGAAAACTTATGTTATTCTCTTGTCTTCTTTTCCAGCTACTGTAGCAGGATAATCCAGGACTCACTTTCTGAAAAAACTCGGAGATGACAAATACGCTTGAACCAATCTTCTTTCAAAGTTTAGGAGATAGGAAATGACATCTGAAGTCATGCAGTTTTGCTGACAGTACTTTCTCTTTAATAATTTAATTTTTATTACATAGAAAGGCCTTCAATCTTGATTTTGGTATTTCCTTTTAACCTTTGCCTTTTTTTTATCTTTGAGGTTTTTTGTTTTGGTTTTTTTTTTTGCTTGTTTTTGTCATCTTGGCCTATGAGTGAAACTAAAGAGCTGTCTTTAGTTATCTACAGTCTATATGTTGTATGTCCTTGCTTTGGCCTCTAGTGGTTTTAAAATTGGTATAGATGGTGCCTATAGACATTGGGAAAAAAAATATCTCCATGCTCTGCTCCCCGCTCTGGCTCTGGTGAATTCTCTCACCCTCCCGCGCTTCTGACTGTACCCAGTGCATGTATAAACAAACAAACAGATAAATAAATAAAAAACATGCCTAAAAAAAAAAAAAAACTCCAGTTATGAGGAAGAACTAAAGGTTATGGTTTGAGTGTCGACATTGTATTACTGACCTTAACTGGAGCTTTCATAGAGATTAAATATTGTTGTTCCTGCTGTTTTTCTGATATCTATGACAAAGCTTCCTAGAAAATCAGGCCTCCCCTGGTGGCTCAGTGGTTGAGTGCTGGGCTGCAAAGCTGTCTGCAGCCTCTGCGGGCACAGTTCGATCCCCGGCCACCAGTGAGCGTCCCACGTGGTGCACAGACCTCTCCTGGTGCGCCCGCTGCTCCCCTCAGTGTATTTCTTCAGTCTGCCTGTTCTGTTCCCTACTCTGACTGGTGAATTCTCTCACCCTCCCGTGCTTCTGACTGTATCCAGTGGTTGTAGAAATAAATAAATCTTAAAAAAAAAAAAAAAAAAAACTGTCTTAAAAAAAAAAAAAAGTTCCCAGAAATGTAAATTGAAGTAAAATTTGGTAGTCTGTCATTTGGTTGATAAAAGGAAATTTTGTGGAACCTCAGTAGAGCACCTGAGACACTCCACAAAATTTCTCTTTTTCTTCTGGGGAGAATTTGTCCTATTTGGTTTCCTCAGTAAAGAAAACTGGAAGGGAAGCATCATCACTTGGCAAAATGATAAAACTTCGGCATGTACAGAAATTTTAACACTGTTTTCTGAAACTTGTGTAAAACCTTTCATTACCTATGTATGTCAATTGCCTGTGTTGATTGTTGTCCCACAATACTGTGTATGTAAATGGTTTGGTATCTGCAGAAATTGTTTCTGGAGAAAAAGACCCCACATGATTCCAATTAATGGAACTTTGACAGTGAGAATTTCATACAAAGGACTGAATAGACCGGTGAAGAGAAACCTGATTTTTACTAAGTTTTGGTTGAAATAATGCTGGTAATTTTGTTTGCATTTTGTTTTGATTCAAAGGAAATTTTCTCATTTTGACCAACCGGGATAGGCAGCGATATTGCATTGTGTTTCCCAGCAGAGTAACTTGTGCTTGCGTTTTCTCTCCCCTTGATACCAACACAGTATGAAAAATAGTGGTAGTATTTTTCAGTGCTCATGGCAGAGTATTTTTGCATAACTTCAATGGGGAATTTTGCTTAAACTAGAAAAATTGGAAACATGTTCCACTGAGTGGCTTTGATTGGAATTCTTCCAGGCAGTTGAATTTGAGCTGAACCAGGAAGAGAACCTGCTCTTTTGTTTATAGGGTTCCAGAGACCTCCAGAGATGGTTAGGAAGCTGCTTCCATTGGCAGGACTGGACGCCCAGGAAAATGCAAAAGACCTGGTAAACCTTGAGACGAGGACACACCAGGTGGACTCTGGAGAGACCAACTTCGTTCCTGCACAGACCAGATGTCAAGAGTTCACTCTGATCCTATGTGGGGTATTCCAGCACAGCCCGCTAAAACTGCTGTTGGTTATGCTGTCCGATGTTTTATGCAAAAATAGGATAAATGGTTTAAAAGTAGATTTAGGTGTTTTTGTTTTTTTTTTTTTTTGTTCTTGCTAAACAGCCATCTGTGTTTCTCCATCATAACTTCTTTTAAGTTTGTGGCCTTTCCTGACTCATCTTTCAATGTTTTCCAGAGAACTTGCCCACGTGGAAGAAAATGCACACCACATAATGACTTTTTATTTCCCATGAATCCCTAATCAGGTTCCTTTGTTCACAACCAAGTAGTTAAAAAAAAAGATTTAGTTTGCAAATTTTCACTATATTGTTGGATAAAGTTGGGGTCAAGGTGGACTAGAACTTTAAGATCAGTTAATCAGTTTTTAAGATTTTTTTTTTCTTCTTCTTGTGATTTTAATATTTTTGCTGTTTTGTTTTGGCTAGTGCCTCCCGATGATTTTCTTTTGGCATGGACTTAATTCTCTTCCAGGAATAGAGGACTTTTGTTTGCCACACTTGACGAAACCTGGAGACTGGTTTTTGTTCTAAACTGGAACCCTGAGAAATTATCATCTGAGCCTGAATCCCAGCATATACACATCTGACCTTCAGCAACATAGAAATGGGGGCAAAAAATGAAAGGGGGGAATTGTTGGGGAGAAAGGACGCCCTGAACAAACTCCACTACACAGGTTTATGTGGACTCCTCCCCCCACTCCAGACTAAACACTGGGAACTACAAATCCCATAATGCAAACTTCATGGAAGGAAGGATTGGAGGGAACTGAGGGTGGAGTTAAACAGGCCCGGTATATAACCTGATAGGTGGACCTTGGGGGTTCGCTTGGCATTTCGCCAGCTCTCTGTATGCCGTGTGGGCCTCGTGTGCCATGAGGGACTCCAGCTCGATGGAGCTAGTAGGATGCATTCACCAATTTATCTCCCTCTCCTTGAGTTCTTCATTCCCCCTTCTTTTGTAAATAAACCATTGATGAACCTTTCTGTGTGTCTGTCTGCAGTTCAGTCTTAAGTTCTCCGGTGAGGACCCACAGTCAGGCAACCCATTTTATATCAGCGTTACCCTGTAACATGAATCAGGGAGAACACAAAAGGGGGAGAGTGATGGAACTCATCACTTCATTGAGAACTCATAAAACATACTGAGTGATTTGTATGGGAATATTAAGGCTGAGTTAAAGAACAAAACAGTCAGTATAGGGAAAGAACAAATGGTGTAGTTGATTTATGCCAAAAACTCAAGGTACTACGGGGTAATAGATGCTTTACATACGGAGGGTGTTTAGTGGCATGGCAGTTGTCCAGTGGCTTAGTTAAATGGAGCCTTTAACCTTTATTAGGAGGCTTCAGGAGAACTACTGACAGCTGCTCCGCCAGCAAGTCAGAAGAGACTGCGGCTGCCCTTCCCTTCCCTCAGTGATCATCACTGTCTCCTCCTCAGGCCCGTGGGTGCTGAGGGAAGATGGCTTTCAGCGGCACCTCCATGTCTTCATCGGTGACAAGAGGGGGCAAAGTATGGGGATTTTTCAATTCTAAAACAAGTATTTTTCATTGATGAATCAGAAGAAAAACCTACACAGTTCAGAATGTAATCAGGATTGTACTGATCCTGAAAGATTTCTTTGGTGATGATCGTGTGTAAAATCAATATTTAGAAGTTTCTAGAGATTTAAGTCTGCAGACTTCTGATGTCCTCATAGAACAATGAATGCTCTTAGCGAGCTGAAGAGACTCAAAAAAACAAAGTAAATATTCCAGTCACAAAATGGGCAGAAGAGCTAAAAAGAAACTTCTCCAAAGAGGAAATGCAAAGGGCCACCAGGCATATGAAAAAATGTTCAACATCACTTGCAATCAGGGAAATGCAAATCAAAACTACCATGAGATACCATCTCACACCAGTGAGAATGGCACGTATTTAAAAAACTAGCAACAACAAATGTTGGCGAGGATGTGGAGAGAAAGGAACTCTCTGCACTGCTGGTGGGAGTGCAAACTGGTCCAACCACAATGGAGAGCTCTGTGGAGATTCCTCGACCTGCTAAAGACAGAGCTTCTGTAGGATCCAGCGATTCCACTCCTAGGTATTTACCCAAAGGACACAGAAACATCAATTCCAAAGAGCACCTGCACCCCTATGTTTACAGCAGCACTGTTTACAATAGCGAAGCTTTGGAAACAACCCAAATGCCCAAAAATAGATGACTGGATCAAGAAGATGTGGGACATAGACACCATGGAATATTACTCAGCATTCAAAAAAGATAAACACATGCAATTTGCAGCAACATGGATGGCGCTGGAAGGGATCATGCTCAGCGAAATAAGCCAGAAAGAAGACGAAAAACACTGGATGGTCTCACTCATAGCAGGAATTTAGAAACCTAAATAAAGGACCAGGAAAAAGACTAATTATAATAAAATAGAAATAAAAATCAACAAGCAACTACAAACCAGAGACACACTATGGAGGGAGGGAGGTGAGGAGGGATTAGGGTCAAAATGAGGGGGGTGGGAATTGTATGGTGAATATAACCAAGATGAAAATGTATACATTGTACAAAAATGAACAACGATGTAAAAATTATATAAAATTAAAAAAAAAAAATAATGCTCTTAGCGGCTGGGTTACACGCACTGCATGGTAGCCTGAGAGTGAGTGAGCAGACACCGGGGGAGAAGTAGGTCCTTGACTGTCACTATTGCTGCTTAGTGACAAGAATTCCCGCCGCCTTCTGACAACGGACAATCTTTCATACACAACATCTGCGTTTTCAATCAGCACCTTGAGGGCCTGGAGCATCAAGCTAGAAGCTCTTACAGGCTGTCCTTTTGGGGTTCTGTGGCGGCTTCCTAACATGGGCGTGATAGATGAAATCACTGGCCCTTGATGATGATCTCAAGCTACATCCTCGCCCCCTCACAGGAAATACGTACTGATCTCTCCCTCTTACACTGGTATTGTGTACCTTTGACAAATACATACCTATTAGATCAAATATGCATAAAAAATATTTACTGAGGTTTATTTTTCCTTTATTTACCTACATTTATTTTAGTTTATGACTATACAGTATATAATTTATGACTATATAATTCTCCTTTCTGAAGGGATTCTCAGCATAAGCTGAACATGATTATCTACTGAGTCAATAGATTGGACAGACACAGCAATCTTTGATGGTGTGATAAAAGTGAGATATTTGGAATCAAGTAAAAACAAACCTGTAAGGCACAAGTAAGTTACACAAACAAATGTTGACTTTCCTTGTTGTACTGACTCTCATCTCTTAATTCACATCTATGGGCCTCATGAGGGGCTACACAAAACCAATGAATGAAAAGAACTCAATTCTGAGAGATAACTTTGCTAGCAGAAAAATGACCCGCTGCCACAATGTGGCGCCATTGCTGCTGCTCTGCAATCTCTCAATAAACACATCTGCAATTGTGCACTTATTTTTTCTCTGTATTTCTATATTTTAAAAATAAAGTACATTGTTGTACATCCTTGTTAGTTCTTTGTTAGTGTAGGATTTCTCCCCTCAAGTGTGGTCGCCATAGTTAACCTACCAGCAAAAGACCTGTAGTTCATGACCTTAGTCTATCCTTTGCACTTGTTTTCTTCACGTTGTATAGAAGAAATGGATTAAGTAGAAGAAGCCATACATTTCTGGGCATTAAAGAATAGTTTGAGTGGTTGTTCAGAAACCTAGAAAAAAATAAGATCGAAATACTGAGGATAAGTAAGCTTGGATGAAGGATAGGTGTATATGATGAAGTAACTTATATCCTGAAAACCAGGGAGTCATTTTGTGGCAGGTGATTTTATCAGAAGGCTTACATCTTGGAAGGCGCAGTGATTTATCTCTCCATATCGTCCAGATATTTCTTAGCTCGTAAGTGTCTTCTAGTACCACCGTCTGAAAATTACAGAAGCTTGGTTAACAACATGGGAATTCACATTGCATTGCCTTAGACTAAAAAGAATAATTTGGACTAATAGGCATATAGCAATCATTGGTGTGACATATGCAGGACCATCAAGAAAGTCCAGAATAAATAAGAATACAGAATGATCAATTAAACCAGCAAAGGGGCTGGCTGGAGACAGTACCCTGAGGAGCTGAGCACAGTATATAAAACTAAACTATTGGGCTATTTATGGTGCTGTATCCCTAGCAGCTAGACTACACGTGTCTGAGAGTTAAGGAATAGAAGTATGATGAGCTCTAGTCACCATCATTCATACTGACTACTTAATGTAATTTACACTTCTCATCTGTAAAAGTTAATTTCACTGGAATAAAAATCTTGCCTCCATGGGGTGGGGGTGGGAAAATGATTTTACAAGACATTACAATGAGAATACCACTAAAATTAAAGATACAAAGGGCTACATATTTTGTGCATTAATGCTGGCATGCTAATAGGCAAATAAAAGATTTTATCTATTGATGATGATCTAGTTGCCATAATTGTTTGATTAGTAATGATCCTGCTCACTGTGACAGGTGGGGGAACTCACATTGTGAGTAGGAAGAGCTATTTTCCGACCTGAGGGACGCCTGATACTTATATGCCTGAAATAACTGAACACTGGTATTTGTCACAACCATAACCCGATGGGTATATCCCAACTAAGTCTTCCCAAGAGGCAATCAATGAAGACCGGTAGAAGACAGGCTGAAGCACAGCGGTACAAAGTAGAATGAGTGGGAACGGAGAAAAATGATGTCAATTATGGCAAAGTTTCAACTGGAGCAGAGGGGGCTGTGTCTGCTCCGCTGACACTCTTCTGCAGCGACCTTTGTGGTGATCGAGGCACTGTACAACTATGTCGGTCATCTGATTTAATATGCACGGTATGACAAGGGAGCGAGCAGTGTTGGTCTATGTTGAAAACATCATGTCCCCGCCTCTTAGCTCTGTTTCAGCTGCTGGGTTTGGGGGAGGTTGTTTTGTGTGTGTTCGCTTGTTTGGTAATTAGAAAACGTAGGATGTCTCTTGTGTTGAGGAAGGCCACCACGAGAATGTGAGCACTTGTTGATTCAAAGTTGGACCTGGGATATTAAAGGTGCTGTACCTCTTCTCCCATCAGTATACATTGTGTTTGCCTTCCTTGCTCCTAGAAGCTGCCCAAGGACATATGACTGAAAAAGAAAAATGTTTAGACAATTTGGACAATACAGGTGATGACATAAACTTTTCAGTTTCGGTGATTACATTAACTTTTCAGAAAACTCCTTGTCTTGTAGCTGACCAAGACAAAGTTTTGTAAGTACGTACCATTCATTATTAAAAATGCCACCTACCAATATTCTAAGATCTTTCCAGGCCCTCCATGGATGGCAGTGGTTTCATATCACGCTTAAAAAATCTCCTGAGGTTGTGACCTGTGACACAAGCACAGAGAATTTGCAAAACTATGAGACATGGCAATATGGATGGGTACAAAATGAAAATAGTTTCTACGTTTTCTTATATTTTTGGCCTTTTCAAAGTTGTAAACTTTATATCTGTTCAAAACTTGTTAGGAAATTATTTTACTAAACATTTCAACTATAAAGACTCATACAGTTGGAAAAGTTATATAGTGATCTCTTGAATAACCAACAATTTACCCCTATAAAAAAATTCTGGAATGAACATAAAGGATTATACACTGATTTCTGACATTACGTTTTTCTCTAACCACTGAGAACAGAATGATTGTATGACTCCAAGACCATCCTCCAGGTTGTAACCTATGTGACTTTTCTGTCTGTAATTGTGTAACGAGAAAAGCCATCTACCAACATCTGTTTTGAAGAATCCATAGCTCTTAGCTTTATATCATTATCTTCCTAGCAAAAAACCTGAGTATTCTAGGACTATTAAAATTATAGCTTTAAACACATTACCAAACCACGATTTAAGGTCTGCTAACACCTATGGGAATACAATTGGCTCGAGTTTTCCAGTTGAGATCATGGTCAGAGGTGTGATACATGCCAGAAACCTCAGAAAAACACATATTCACACATCACTCCACCCTTTGCCACAAGGGAAAAAAAAGGAAACAGAAGACTAGCAACTGTCCACCTTTTCCTAAAGTCAAGGCATTACCAGTTCCTCTGTGCAGACTGGGTTGTCAAGTTCCATGTCTGAATACACAGAGAAATGCACAGGTCATAGGTGAAACACAGCAGCAGACAACCTGTTTTAAAGAGCAGGTTCTCGTGGCATTCTCTGTACTAGATTTGACCATTATTAAGTCCCAAAATATCCTAAAATAGAACTGTCCGAAATTCTTCAAAGCATATCCTTGAGGAAACTAGAATGTATCACTGTTTCTCACTAAATGAAAACTTGAAATAGAAGTAAAAATAGTCTTCTACTTCAAGATATCATAGAAATTAATTTGTCGATGTCATTCACTGTGAAGTTTCAACACCATTTGAATAGACTTTGGAAAAATTTTATTATCATTTATAACTTTGGGGAAAAAAGCTACAGAGAATCAGATTAAACATTACAGCCATTGTTTTAAAATGCTCATTATTGTATCATTCTGCCCTGATATTATCTAATCATTTTATTATTTTTACTAACATGAAAAGGACCTATGAACATATGAGTCAAACCAAAGCTAAACTGTGAATAATCAAACAAAGTTAAACATTAGGTCTTCCCACATGCGTAACTCTTACTCTCTCTACTTGACTGAAATACACTGCTGAGGGGAGCAGCAGGTGAGACAGGAGAGGTCTGCTATGCCATGCGGGTAGCATCCTGGCTGGAGACTGAATGAATGCAGTGCTGCAGTGGCTGAGAATAGCTTCTTAGTGGTGGCAACTTAACCCCTTGCACCACCAAGGAGGCCCCCGACCTTTAAATTCTTAATGTTTGACCCATGTTGTTATTTGCTTAATGCTTTGTGGTGGATAGATACAGCTAAAAATATCCAAAGGGCTGACTTGAATAACCTAGAAATAGATTACAATATCTAAAAACTGATTGATTTTTTCATACTGGTTAAAGTGCTTGACTCTTGCTAGAAGCAGATTTCCATGTTTTAAAAATAAAATGCAGATTTTAATATTGCTCTGAAATCTCTGACACTATTTTATATGCCAAATGTGCTTGCTTTTTATATTGCAAATTTTTAAAATTATTCTGTCATTTTGCAGTCAAGGATATATCTGTGTAGTGTAATATAATCACAAACTAGCTAAAGACCAGGCCCATCATGTCGTCCTATTATTCTGTATGTAGGTTTAGGTTACTTCTAATGAAGAGATTAATTCCACATATTCAAGTTAACAGATATTTATCAGGCAGGTTTATGGGATGGAAATGCTTACAGATCATCCAATGCTTACAGATTGGAGAGTGGTATGAAATACACTTGTAATATATTTTCTTAGTTATTTTTATCTGTTAGGCTTATAGACCTATAAATAAAAGTGGTGGGTTTCCCAAAGGAATTAAGATTCAGCTTATGAGTTTATTTTATGTAGCCTTCATTCTACCTGTACAACACCTCAAGTCCTAACACAGGCAAATATAAAGCAACATCCTATTTTATTTTATTAGTGTATTTTACAACAATTGTGCTGCTGCACCTCCCCCTGCAGTGACCTTTAGGGCTAATGGCTTTCACCAGGGTCCCTAGG
The DNA here is from genome assembly GCF_964194135.1 of Talpa europaea. Taxonomy (NCBI): domain Eukaryota; kingdom Metazoa; phylum Chordata; class Mammalia; order Eulipotyphla; family Talpidae; genus Talpa; species Talpa europaea. The sequence goes on from NC_140068.1 coordinate 154,307,053, forward strand.
TCTGGCTGGGCAAGGAACCAGCGCGCAGGGGAGTACAGCAAATTTCCCTGAAGACATAGATGAGACAGACCTATCAAAAGATAACGACCACCAGGAGCCACCACAAAAATGCTGACCAAAAGGAGCCTTATCTCGTCTCCTCAGACCTACAAACTTTATCCCTTCACTCTCTTTCTAAAACTTCTTCCTTCTCCTCTGTAAAGGTCATTGATTGCTAAATTAAAGAAACATATGAAATCTAGTCACAAGGATGACTCAAATGAAACACCACTAAACCTTGTGTAACAACAAAATTGTTAGTTCAATAATTGCTCTGTTATATGTTAAAATTCCTTAGCTTTGATCCCTAATGAAAAAATGTTATTACATAAAAATAATAATAAGTGCACCTGTTATAATTAATAATGATTAAGGAATTTGGTGGTTAGCTAGGAGAAAATGTAATTATATAAAACAAAAGACAAAACTAATGGTCTGACTGCTTAGGAATGTGCCTAGATCCAAATGTAACTCTGGACATAAATCACTGCCTTGTCAATGATAAGTTAAACCTATGAGCCAACTGCTTTAGTTCACTGATAACCGATCCTATGCCTTTAGAAAAACATATATACTGGCCACTAACTTAAATAAAATTACACTCAGATTTCCACTTTCTTGAGGTGTGTCTGGGTGTCATTTATTCACCGAATCCCTGACCACCCTGCGCAGTCTCTCAACCCTGAGACGGCCTCCTCGTTCACTGCTGTGCTGGTCCGCGGCATTGTGCAGATATACAAGTTTCAGAGATCAAAAACACCCAAGGTCTTGAAGACTTTACCTTCCTGTAAAATGCTTTTTGAAACCTGGTTCTGTCTTCCAATCTAAAAACACAGCACTACCCTGGAAGGAAGAAAGATTTATCTCTTCTCAATTTACAAGTAAATCCATTGTTAACCCACTTCACCTCTTGACCGGTAAAGGGCTGATTTATGATTGAAGGTCAATGAGTCTATCTGAGGCCATTTCTATAAGGTCAAGAAAAAAAGTACAGAAAAACTAGTACATTGTGCATTGTTTAATGCAAATTAAATGAACTGAGCTGCATTATACTACATCACATCAATCCTAAGGAACCATCTGACAGTGCAAAACATATGTCCATGGTGAGACTGATGCCAAAAGCAAGCAATTACTTATTCCTCCAAAAGAACCTTGGTCAAGGGCCTCACCAGTGGCGCAGCGGTTGAGCGCTGGGTTGCGAAGCTGCCCGCAACCTCTGCGGTGCCGGTTCGATCCCCGGCTGCTCCCCGGCCTCCGGAGGAGGGTCCCACATGGCGCGCAGACCTCTCCTGCGGCCCGCTGCTCCCCTCAGCAGTGTACTTCGGTCCTTCTGCCTGCTCTGCTCCCCGCTCTGGCTCTGGTGAATTCTCTCACCCTCCCGCGCTTCTGACTGTACCCAGTGCATGTATAAACAAAACAAACAAAAAAATAAATATATAAAGCATGCCTCTATTAAAAAATAAAAAAAAAGAACCTTGGTCAAGATGATTGGCAAAGGTCAGCATGGCACACTTGTCTCCTAATAATTTTGCTGAATTCCCATTTATAAATAACTACTCGCCCATTTATCTCCTGCATTTTCCTCCAGTTAATTTTCAAGTCCATTTCTTTGTTGGCATGAATATATTATTCTATGCTATGGGACACAAATATCACATGTCTTTATAACAAAATATAGCAAAACCCAAATATCACATGTCTTTATAACAAAAGAATGTTAAAACAGGGCCTCCCTGGTGGCACATGGGGTTAAGTGCCACACTATGAAGCAATCGGCAGCCTCTGCAGCATGAGTTCGATCCCCTGGCCAGCCAGGGGGCTACCCACATGGTGCAGCAGACCTCTCCTGTCCAGCCCGCTGCTCCCCTCAGCAGTGTATTTCAGTCAGTCTGCCTGTTCTGTTCCCCGCTCTGTCTCTGGTGAATCCTTTCACCACCACCCGCCCCCCGCATCTCTGGCCTGCGCCCCAGCTCTTGTATTCATAAATAAATAAATCTTTAAAAAAAATGCTGAAACAGATTGAAATAGGAAAACAGGTACATTTTAAGGAAACTTCCTTAAAAATGGAAAGTGCAGTGAGTGTGTGGAGTTTCAAATCCTCCACTAATTATCCCTTTAAAGATTCTTGTTTCCTGGAGTATAGAGCATAGTTGTGGTTTCTTAAGGATTTTTTTCTGGGATGTAGACCTCCTAAAACACCCTTCACTTCATTATTACTCTTTCTTAGTGAATAAACAGTCAAAGAACTAGGAGGCTCTGGATGTGACCATAAGACATTATGATCAAAGGGATCTGACCATTTGGGATCCAGGGGGAATTATAGCGAATAGTAGCCTCTTCCTAATGTAACCTGTCTCTGGTGCGGTGTGTCAAAACAACACGTGAGGGATATTGTGTGTGGTATCCTTTCCTTGCGGCTTTGTAGAGCACATTGACTTTAAAATGCTCCAAGAAATTCTGTGACAGAGAGGTCTATTCAAGCTTGCACAGTCTATGTTTCTGCACGGATTTTGCAGTTGTGATTGCAGTAAACCTCATTCACCCATTAGTAGTGCTAGTCTAATCCAAATTTTCTTAAAATGTGGAAATTGAGACACCAAAATGTAAGTGATTTAGCCATGATATCCCAGATTATATCAGAGCTTCAACTAGACTTCGGATTTGTGGCTGACAAACTCATGGCGCCTTGGGGTGTTCTACTGAAACCTTTGTGAAAAGTTTGAGATATAGTTAATATCAGGGAAAAATAAAGGAGAAGAAAAATTTCTTTGCTCAAATATTTAAAAAATCTCATTTGCCCCAATATGTTATTTTTCTTAGATCTATTTATTTATGCATAAAATAGCCTGGGTGCAGGCAAGAGGTGCAGGAGGTGAGAGGATTCACCAGTCAGAGTGGGAAGCAGAACAGGCAGGTTGACTGAAATACAGTACTGGGAAGTAACAGGCAAGACAGGAGAGGTTTGCTGTGCCATGTGGGTCACCTCCCTAGATGGGGATTGAACTTGTGCTGCACTGGCTGCGGATACCTCCATGGTGTTGCGACTTAACCCCTTGCACCATGAGGGAGAGGCCCCGCATCTATTATTTCTTTTTACTGCTATATGAAATGGCTCAAAACATATTACTTTATTTACCTTTGTCTTGTAATAAGGCATTCTACTTAAGGAATTAGCCAAAAACATGGATCATTCTTCTTTAAAGTTGGAAAATTTAAATTGTATATTCCTGTATTTGTCTGTTCCAGTGACCATGACAAAGTAACTCACACTGGGTGGCTTAAATAACAGATACTTGTTTTCTCAGCTCTGGCGGCTGGAAGTTCAGATTAAAATGCTGTTAGTGTTGGTCTCTGACAGAACCTTTCTCCTTGGCTTGGAGATGGTTTGCCTTACCACTGTGTCCTCACAGGGTATGTCCTTTCTTTGGGTAAATACTTGGCGTTTATTCATTTTCGATAGTGACACCAGTCCTACTGGATTTGGCCATACTCTATGACTTTGAATAACTTACTTACCCCTGCAAAGTTCTTACCACCAATTACAGTCACCCTGGGGACAGGGTTTTAACATATGAATTTTAAGGGGGATACAATTCAGCCCAAAACATTTCCAATCATGTCTGTTACTTTTGTCTATCATTTGTTCTTTTGGCAAAACAGTTTTGTTTCATTTCTGACCTCTAAGGGCGTCCCACGTTAGCACATTCTTGTCCTTATACTTTTCATACATATTTTACCACTGAAAAACTGAAGTTTGGGCCTCCCCAGTGGCGCAGCGGTTGAGTGCCGGGTTGCGAAGCTGCCCGTGGCCTCTGCAGCTCTGGATTGATCCCCGGCTGCTCCCCGGCCACAAGAGGAGGGTCCCACATGGCGCGCAGACCTCTTCTGCCGCCCGCTGCTCCCCTCAGCAGTGTACTTCGGTCCTTCTGCCTGCTCTGCTCCCCACTCTGGCTCTGGTGAATTCTCTCACCCTCCCACGCTTCTGACTGTACCCAGTGCATGTATAAACAAGCAAACAAACAAACAAATAAATGAATATTACATGCCTCTTTAAAAAAAAAAAAAAAAACTGAAGTTTAGTGAATAGACCCAACTTCAGTCTTGATTTTCATTGCCTTCAGCGTTTTAGAACTTATATTCCTGCACAGACCAGTCTCTGTCTCCAAGCTCTCAGTTTTGGAAATATGTCTCAAGCCACATGCTACTGTCCTTGAATATTTCCAACCATCAACTGCCCAAAATGCCCACTGCTTCTCTGATTAGATCCCTAGTCATTTTATAGAGTGGTTTCTGGGTCAGGATCCCATCTAGGAGGTGAACCTTTCCACTGGTTTCAGCCTGCTAGCCTTATCAACTTGTTCAATCTTTCTTTAAAAAGTAGTCAGTCTGCATGTTCTAGTCCCCACTCTGTCTCTGGTGAATCCTCTCACCCACCAGGATACAGTACCTCTGGCCTGCACCCCAGTTCTTAATAAATAAATGATTTAAAAAAATGAAGGGCCAAGGTGGAGGATGGAAAGCAAATTTGGTGGAGACTGTGATGTAGTACATAATACAGATATTCAACTCTAGTGCTGTCATCTGATCCGAAAACTATATAAAGTTGTAAAACAATGTTAATTCAAAAACATTAAATAAAAAATTGAAAATAGTAGATATACATTAGCAAGGAAATAAGCATAATTGTATTGTTGCTAACTTGACCAGTTCATCTGACATTCAGCAATAAAAGCAGAGTTATGGTAAGGTATGTGTTCAGTGAATGTCAATTCTGCTTCAGATTCAGTGGTTAAAGTGAATCGGACCAATGCAAAAGGAGTAAGTTGCATTCAATAACTTTATTTTATTTTTATTTATTTTTTAAAGATATATTTATTTATGCATAGAAGAACTGGGATGTAGGCTAGAGGTGAGAGGGTTAAGAGGATTGACCAGACACAGAGTGGGGAGCAGAACAGGCAAACTGAATGAAATACACTGCTGAGGGGAGCAGTGGTTGAGACAGGAGAGGTCTGCTGCGCCATGTGGGTTAGTTCCCTGGCTGGGGATTGAACTCAGGTCTAGAGGTGATAGCACTGAGACTTAACCCCTACACCACCTGGGGGGGGGGGCTGCATTTGATAACTTTAAAGACAACCTTTACATTAGGCATCATGCTGTGTGATTAAAATGACAACTGACATCTTCATGTGGTTTTCAGTTATGCTTTTTAAAAAATTCCTTCTCAGAATAATTTTTGCAAAGTGAGAAACAGACATAGGTAGTTATACGACTTGGCTAGGATCATGCAGCTATTAAATGATTAAACCTAACTTAAACCTAATTGATTTCTACTGAAATTCAATAATTAACTCATCCAACATTGACTGCTTGCCAAATGGAGACAGACATTAATATGACAATAAAAATAGACTGTAGGATTGCAAACCTGAGAATTATTTGTTTCTATTAATTTAGGCTTTTTCGTGTATGAAATTTCACTAGCCATCCAATTCACCTGTTCATAGTGTTTAATAATCCATAAATCCAATCCATAATTAATATGACTACATTGCCTTTCTTTTCAATTAACACAGTGAAATGAATAACAAAAATGCATACAACTAAATGACAAAATTCCTGTTTTTATCAGAAAATGTGTATTTCAGACAGACAGAGCTTAGAAACCCTGGCAGAATTTATATCCAGACCTGCCCTCTAGACTCTGGTGAGAAGACAGAAACATTTATGGTGAAAAGTTGGGGAAACTTTAAGGCTGTGATTGGCCAAGAAAATCAAAGGAGGATTCAGAATTTCAGCCATGGGAGGGACAAAGTAGTTAAGTCAAAGAGGGGCATCTCCTTCATAGGGACGGGCTAGAGACTGATACAAGAAGGTTTTTTTTTTAAATTTATTTATGCATACCAGAGCTGCGGTACAGGCCAGAGGTGTGGGGGATGAGAGGATTCACCAGAAACAGAGTGGGGAGCAGAACAGGCAGACTGAAATACACTGCTGAGGGGAGCAGCGGACAAGGCAGGAAAGGTGTGTTGTGCCATGTGGGTAGCTCCCTAGCCAGGGATCAAACTTGTTCTGCTGTGGCTGCGGACTGCTTCATAGGTTGCATCTTAACCCCTTGCACCACCAGGGAGGCCCTGATGCAAGAAGTTTTTTTTTTTAAAAGCGTTTAGTTTAAGGTTTTTAGTTGCCTGTTGATTTTGATTTTTACTTTATTATAATTAGTCTTTTTCCTGATCCTTTATTTAGGTTTTCTAGGTTCCTGCTATGAGTGAGACTATCTGGTATTTTTTTCTTTCTGGCTTATTTCACTGAGCATGATCCCCTCTAGCTCCAACCATGTTGCGATAAATGCCATGAGTTTATCTTTTTCAATTGCTGAATAATATTCCATTGTGTATATGTACTACATACATCTGAAAAGCATGAACCTATCTATAGACCCCAAATCAGTTACAATGTTGTAAATTATTATTATCTTAATAAAATAATTTTTAAAAAAGCATTTAGTTTAAGAGAGAAGCTACTATAATGACTGACATTTTTTGGAAATAATTTATGCTGTTCACCATTAAGTGCCACTACAGTGGGAATTGAATCATACCATGCACCCAGTTTCCAAAAAACTATTCATGGTTTGAAACACATTTTAATTTTTGACTATTACTTTTCCGTGTCAACCTAAGACTGTAGGAACAAGCTTCCCAAATCTAGTAAGGACATTAAATTCCAGAGCTAGATGTTGGTGTCTGCTATCGAAGGCATGGAAAGTACATGTCAGTGTGTATTCTTCATACCATCAGCCCCAAAGAGTAGAAGAAACACCCTAAACTTTCCTTCAGTACCTCATTGCAAACACTAGATTTCACCATCTTGAATATATGTCTATTCTTTATACTTTAAGGTATAACATTCTTTAATTCATCACCTTTAATATTTGACTTTTTGTTACTTTTATAATTGTTTAAAAATCAAAAGTTATCTTCACTCTACTCAGGTGCAGCATTTGGATCTAAATATTTATTTTCTCTATCTTTTATACTCATCAAAATATCAGCAGCATATTTTTTATATCTTTATAAGAAAAGTCTGAGCTTATCTGATCTTCTCACAATTGTCCCAAGCCATTGCTAGTATTTTGTTTCACTTAGGTTCTATGTTCAATAATATTTTAATGATTGGTAGAGGAATCATCAGCATATTTCTTTGTAATAAACTCCTCCTTTTACAAATCATCCATTCAATACAATATTAAATACCTACCCTATGTCATCTATTTATTAACCATATAATTCAGCAACATGTTGATTTTTCCTTTTTCAAAGGAAATTTATTTTGTCTTGCTGCACGAGAATCAAGAAAGATTAAAAGCCTATGCACACAAGCAAACAGTTACCAGAAAAGCTTTTTATGATACCTGATTCTAACATGCCAGAAGAAAATTGCATTGAATATGATGTAGTCTATCACCCAAAGCAGTGATAGCGAAGGCAAAGATCAACAGCTGGGACTACATGAAATTAAAGAGCTTCTGCACAGCAAAAGAGACAATAACAAAAACAAAGAGTAACCCCACCGACTGGGAGAACATTTTTGCACACAACACTAATGATAAAGGACTGATCACAAAAATCTGCAAAGAGCTGATGGGACTCAACACAAAGAAAATAATCCTGTCAAAAAATGGGCAGAAGAGCTAAAAAGAAACTTCTCTGAAGAGTAAATGCAAATGGCCAACAGGCATATGAAAAAATGTTCAACATCACTTGTCATCAGGGAAATGCAAATCAAAACTACCATGAGATACCACCTTACACCAGTGAGAATGGCACATATTAAAAAACTAGCAACAACAAATGTTGGCGAGGATGTGGAGAGAAAGGAACTCTTCTGCACTGCTGGTGGGAGTGCAAACTGGTCCAACCACTATGGAGAGCTGTGTGGAGATTTCTGGACCTACTAAACATAGAGCTTCCATAGGATCCTGCAATTCCACTCCTAGGTATTTACCCAAAGGACACAGAAACATCAACTCCAAAGAGCACCTGCACCCCTGTGTTTATAGCAGCACTGTTTACAATAGCTAAGCTTTGGAAATAACCCAAATGCCAAAAAGAGATGACTGGGTCAAGAAGAGGTGGTACATATACACCATGGAATATTACTCAGCATTCAAAAAAGATAAACACATGCAATTTGCAGCAACATGGATGGCGCTGGAAGGGATCATGCTCAGCAAAATAAGTCAGAAAGAAAAAGAAAAATACCAGATGGTCTCACTCATAGCAGGAATCTAGAAAATTTAAATAAGGGACCAGGAAAATGAATAACTATAAGAAAGTGAAAATCAAAATCAACAAACAACTATGAACCAGAGACACTCTATGGGTGGTGGGGGGCGGGGAGGGGAGGGATTGGGGTCAAAATAAGGGGATTGCAATTGTATGGGGAATATAAAAATAAAATTTATTTAAAAAAAAAAGAAAATGATGTAGTCTAAATAATAAGAAATACATTTGAAATTGAAAATTAAATATACTTTTGCATATTCTGATATGCTACTTCTCTTGCCTCATTTGCATGCAAATAATGGTTCAACAGCTATTTTAATTGCTATATTCTCCCAAAAGCAAGGAAAGAAATTTCAAAATATATATATTATTTTGTATTGGGAAGAATGTTAATATTCACCAAATAATTACCTAATTTACATAGTGATTAGACTCATCTGCAATAAAGTACTTTTATAAATATACAGAGGAAACATTAGACATTGTGAAATTTGACAAGTGAAATATCAAGCAAATCTAATAAGTAAAATTGTATGAAGCTGAAAAACTTCTAGTACATTATTTTTAATATAACTTTATTACTAATGTCAGAATAGTAAGTCAAATCCTTAAGCATTCTGTACATCATATTTGGTAGGTGAGAGTGGAGAAAGCAAATATAATGTTGTTAAAAAATATTGAACATGATCAAACACATCAGAAAGAGATCAATTCCTTAGGGAAGAATTTCTACCTACATAATTTCAAGTGGAGTAATCTGTTTTCTAATTAGCAAGGAAAAAAATCCCCTGTATCTGACCTTCAATTCTAAAATATTAGCTCTGAGGGAATATTTACAATCCAAAAGCTCAGATGCATAATGAAAATACGGACATGACTTTTACTGTTGCTAAGGTTCTTTTTAAATCATTCTTAGGCATAATCAGCCTCGGTTGACTGACATTTATAGTATGGAAATTGGCTGGAATACAAATCCAATGGCATTTGAAATTAGAAAACACATTACTGAGGAGGCAGGTTAAATATTTGTGGTGTTCAAAGTCATTTTTCTTGGGAGAACCGATACCTTTGTTCATTTTGATCAAGCTTATATACTAAATGAGTTTTACATGTTGAAATTATTTTAGTTCTCTAATGCTGCGTCCTTTGTCATTTTATATGCAGTTATTATTTATTTCAGAGAAATGTATTTTCCAGTTTTCAATGTTTTAAGTATGATAAAGGAGGGCAGACTTTAGGATTTAAACATAAAGAATTTGTCAGGTAGATATGTTTGTTACTTGAACACCAAGTGCTTGTATCCATAATTGATTGTCCTGATTATAAACAATCTGTTCACATATTTGTTTGTGGGTTTACAGTGATGTAGACACAACAATTAAAACACGAACAGGAGACTGAACAATGAAGAAAAAGAATGCAGAGCCTTAATGAAAAATTCCAGTTCACAACATTTTCTCCACGAATCCAGGACAAGACAGGTTCCTGAGCTTCTGGGAGAACAGTAAGATACTGTCTAGACTTGGGAACTGCAATTATAAGGAAGAGGACATGGGGGCCTCCCTGGTGGTGCAAGCAGTTAATATGTAACCTATGAAGCGATTGGCAGCCACTGCACCCCACACACCTATGACCTGTACCCCAGTTCTTATATGCATAAATGAATAAATCTTAAAAAAAAAAAGGCCACTGCAATGAAATCTATCGGGATTTTAGAGCGGTGAAAACTTGATCCTCATTCATATTCTCTGATTGTAGGAACTTCTGACTATTCAGAAGTTTAGGCTTAAGTGAAATGAGAATGAAGATAGTATCTGCCAGAATGATGGTGAGGATTAAATAAGATTGTTAGTGATCATAAAGTCTGCACGTGACCCAATTAAAAATAATGGCAAATATGAATGTTGTAGAAGGTTCAGACTCCTGGGGTGTTTATCCCTTTAGCAACTCACTTTCCCAATCCTTTGAGATAACAATGGTTTGGTGTCTGTGATTGTTTCTATGGTATGTTTAAGAAAGCTGACAGTTAACATTCACAAGGACAGAGATCAATGTATATATTCTGAAGTAGTAAATCAATGCAATAAAACTCTATGTGATTATAAATGACTGGACATCCTGCCAAATGGATATTCATCTAACTCTTTATTTCTACTTATTCATTGTCCAGGAGCTGAGGATAACTCCTCAAATAAAGTAGAATTATACCAGACATATAGTAATGACTGAAATTTATATTATAAATGGAAATTTCTTAAAAGTGGACAATGTAAGAAAATTCTGAATTTCAGTCTTCTAGGACACTGAAGAAGTCTCTCTGATGGGAAAGGGACCGGAAAATTGACACTCAAGAGTAATCCTGTATGAAGTCACACAGAGCATGGGAAATGTGGAGATATGTCCAAATACTGAATAATTCTGCAAGGCTTTTGTAACCTTGATATCAAAACCAAAAATAAAGTATATTGCACAGGCCCAACAAAAAGTCCATTGTCAGGCTAAATCCTGCATAAGTGGACTTTTTCCAAAGAATGCAAGGGGTTTTGGCACTAGAAAATCTAGAAATCTAACACTCTCTTAAAAGATTAGAGAAAACACACAGATACAGGAAAGAATCTGACATTAACACCCATTTGTAATTAGATTTTGTCCCACACTAACATTAAAAAGGAATTTTCCTAACTGAATAACCAGCGTCTGTAGAAAATCTCAGTCAAGAAGGAACCATTCAACATAAAGTGTCAGGACAATTGTTATTCTAGAAAAATACATTTTGAAAATGCTGCGTATTTTTTATGATGGATTTGTCATGAAACTCAGAGCAAATGTCATAAATTGTCTATGGAATCTGCCCAAACCTGCTTTAATTAAGAATGCCAGGATTTTTTGAGATGGTACAGGACAGAGGTGAAAGGTCAGCAGAAAACATCATACTGTGTAACAGCCCTGTCCATCAGAAATACAAAGCAAACCACATGCCTATTATAAATTTACTGGTAGCCACATTAAAACAACAAATAGGTAAAGATATGTGGCTGGTGGCTGCCACATTGGTGCATTGGACAGCACAGTTGTAAAAGCCCCAAGGGCCTAAAGAAACCAGATTTGCATGTCAATAAAAAAGGGTAGATCAATATGTGTCCACTATCAAGGAAACAATTGTGAGGATGTTGTTCCTCAAACACACTACCACTTCATTCCCTCTATTCTGTGTGATTTTATTATTCCCCATTTTCCTTTTTAAAAATATGGGGTGAGGGCCTCCCCAGTGGTGCAAGTGGTTAAGTCCCAGCACTATGAGGCTATTTGTAGCCACTGTAGCATGAGTTCAATCCACGGCCAGGGAGGTGACTCACATGGCGCAGCAGACCTCTCCTGTCTCACTTGCTGCTCCCCTCAAGAGCGTATATCAGCCAGTCTGCCTGTTCTGCTCCCCACTCTGTCTCAGGTTAATCTCACTTCCCCCATGCACATCTGGACTACACCCCAGTTCTTGTATGCATCAGTAAATGAAAATAAATCTTTAAAAAATAAAGGGTGAAATGCAATGACTTTATTCTGAATTTATAATTTCAGAATTTACAAGCGTAACTGGACCCCATCAAACATGCTTTTAAGAAATGATCTTGGCGGACTCGTGCCCCATGGCCGCCGAGCAGGAGCCGGGCGAGCCCGGGAAGGGAAAGGTAAAATTAGAAGATCATGTGATGTTGGAGTAGGAGGATTTTTCTTAGTGACTTTAGGATGCTGGTTCCACTGTAGGTATAACTATGCAAAACAAAGAATCCAGGAAAGAATTGCCAGAGAAGGAATTAAAAATAAGATTTTATATGAAAGTACCCACCTTGATCCTGAAAGAAAACAAACCAATGGCAACAGCAGCAGCTGAGCAATCTCGGGCATAGAACAACGGAAGTCAGTGTGAAAAAAGCCGAGAGCAACTATAAAAAAACCTACCTATTATGTACCATAAAGCCTTCAATCAAGTAAAAAAAAAAAAAAAAAAAAAAAAAAAAAAAAAGATCTTAGCAACTGCGTTATATTCTGTATGGATTTTTGAACATTTTTATTTTATTTATTTTTTGCAATTATTTAAATTGTATTTTTTATATTCCCCATACAATTACAACCCCCTTATTTTGACTCCAAGCCCTCCTTTCCCTGCCCCCAACCCCCAAAGAGTGTCTCTGGTTCATTGTTGTTTGTTGATTTTGATATTTTCTTTCTTATAGTCATTCTTTTTCCTGGTCCCTTATTTAAGTTTTCTAGATTCCTGCTATGAGTGAGACCATCCGGTATTTTTCTTTTTCTTTCTGGCTTATTTCGCTGAGCATGATCCCTTCCAGCGCCATCCATGTGGCTGCAAATTGCATGTGTTTATCTTTTTTGAATGCTGAGTAATATTCCATGGTGTCTATGGACCACATCTTCTTGATCCAGTCATCTATTTTTGGGCATTTGGGCTGTTTCCAAAGCTTCGCTATTGTAAACAGTGCTGCTATAAACATAGGGGTGTGGGTGCCCTTTGGAATTGATGTTTCTGTGTCCTTTGGGTAAATACCTAGGAGTGGAATTGCTGGATCATATGGAAGTTCTGTATTTAGTGGGTCAAGAAATCTCCACACAGTTCTCCATAGCGGTTGGACCAGTTTGCACAACATTTGTTGTTGCTAGTTTTTTTAATATGTGCCATTCTCACTGGTGTAAGATGGTATCTCATGGTAGTTTTGATTTGCATTTCCCTGATGACAAGTGATGTTGAACTTTTTTTTTTTTTAGATTTATTTATTTATTTATTTATACAAGCACTGGGTACAGTCAGAAGCACGGGAGGGTGAGAGAATTCACCAGAGCCAGAGCGAGGAGCAGAGCAGGCAGAAGGACCGAAGCACACTGCTGAGGGGAGCAGCGGGCAGCAGGAGAGCTCTGCGCGCCATGTGGGACCCTCCTCCGGTGGCCGGGGAGCAGCAGGGGATCGAACTGGCGCTGCAGAGGCAGCGGGCAGCTTTGCAACCCAGCGCTCAACCTCTGCGCCACCAGGAAGGCCCGATGTTGAACATTTTTTCATATGCCTGTTGGCCATTTGCATTTCCTCTTCGGAGAAGTTTCTTTTTAGCTCTTCTGCCCATTTTTTGACTGGGTTATTTTCTTTGCTTTTGTTGAGTCTCATCAGCTCTTTGTAGATTTTTGTGATCAGTCCTTTATCATTAGTGTTGTGTGCAAAAATGTTCTCCCAGTGGGTGGGGATTTTTGATCATTTTTAAAAAGAAAATCTCTGACCGTTAGTCTCTGGTATTATTTGTCTATACTTCAACAGTGTCTTGATGAAGTGCTGTTATAATAATCTGTGTGCAAAAATGTTCTCCCAGTGGGTGGGGATTTTTGATCATTTTTAAAAAGAAAATCTCTGACCGTTAGTCTCTGGTATTATTTGTCTATACTGCAACAGTATCTTGATGAAGTGCTGTTATAATAATCTGTGTGCCAGGATGGGACAAAGATGCTTTTCAGAAAGGTTGTACTGAAGGTAGCCATCAGAGAGTGCTCCTTTGCCACCCAAACCTATTGTGATTTAGAAAATTCCTTCTCCAGGTTAAGAAGTGGTGCATTGTTTCCCTGAGGTGTCTCCACAGCTCCATACAGAGTGGAAAGAAATTAGATAATGCTAAAGACTTACCAGATGGATAGTCAATCAGTACTTTTGTGTAAAATTCTTTCTCTAAATTGAATATTGAAGAAATAGCTACATTGAACTTTTAAATTTAATATCTTTGTTTTCTAGCACCCTTCCCTGCCATGACTGCCCAGCTCTAAGGAAAAGAAGGATGGAGTGTGTGTTGGATGTGTTTACAGAACACATGGCAGTGGGCATTAAGAATAACCCCAAAATAATTGGCTGAAAACAAATAATTATTTTCAGTGCCCTTGATTCAAGATTTGCGATAACAAATTACCTTTTTAACAAGAAACAGATTTTGTGTTTAAATCTTGTCTTCTTTTAGAGGCTGCAACTATTGACAACAGTCATTTGTTGCTTTCCATATCAAGTCTCCTAATGATATGTTTCTTGTTACTCTAAATCTTGACCTTCCGTTTGTGTTTAAGTCCCTTTATAATCAACCTTCACCTTGGCTGGATAAAGATATACCCCCTGCTCACTAATATATAGAGCTTCCTCCTATCTGCGTATCCTGCACTATTATGCACTGTGTGATGTTATCAGTAACACTCACTAGACAGTCATTCCCTAGCAAAGCTCTCTCTTTTCCTGCAATTTGTTCAAATTCTGCCCAGCTTTGGAGGTGCAGTTGATATCCAGGGTTTTGTTAGCATTGGGGACAAGAGTAGGCATTCTCAGTTTAAATAATGGGATATAGAAAGGTACTGTTAAAATCTGGGAAGAGTCATGGAATGTGCCATATTAAGAAAATTATAGGCTTGGAACCAAGGAAGTGTGTGAGGTATCTATAGTACGTTGTCGGTATTATAATTTGGAAGGAGAGAGTAATTTTTGGATTTTCAGATTGATCTTTGGTAGATGATGCCCAGGGCATTGTCACTGGAGGGGAAACAGATTGTAAATTTTTAATCCTATTCTATGGAATTTTGGGGGCAATTGTTGGTAGTGTTTCCAGGTTGTTCTGACTCAGATGTCTTCAATTTCACTGTATATTGGAGTTGACCATAATGACAATGGAATTTGAGTACCTATCTACTGACTGTAGAGATGTTGATATGGATATGTGATTAGGAACGTGGTGTTAGGTCACAAATGAAAAAAAATGTAAGAGGTGACAGGATCCATAAATGTGGGCCTTAAAGATGGAATATCCAGAAATGGGGACTTTCATGACCTTAATCACTTCAAGTAATAAAAGTCTTCTATGTTGTGATACAGACAGTTGGGGAATATTTTTGGTAAGCACAGCAGAAGGTGGTGGTAGTGGGGAGGTAACATACATCTGAAGAGGTGTGACCACAACCCCCTAAATCATATCCAGTGTTGTCAACCAATATGACCTCACAAAAGAAAAAACAAAATGTCTGATATTTCACTTTCAAAAAAGAAAAGAACTATTAATGTATATTCATACTGGGAAAGAAAATAAGTATTAGAATCAATCAATTTGAATCAATAGTGCTGAATTATAAATACTACATTGTAAGAATTTCTTAGCTAAATATGATTTATCATCAGGATGACCATACATCCCCATTTGCTTTGGGCAGTTCAAATTGATACCTGCTGTCCCTGTATATTATCAATTGCACCTCTTTATTCTCATAGTTGTTTCTATTTGGATGGTAAATAATAGGGACCCTGTGCTAATTCCTACTGAGCATTTATTACATGACTTGTGATATTCTGAATGACCTCTGAATTAACTTCTCTACACAACACCCTCATAAGATAGTAAAATCATTTTTTCAATGAGCAAACAGAATCCCAAGGATTAGCATTCAAAAGATCTCACAACTATGAAGTTAAATCAGCTATATAGGCTACCAAAAGAGAATTCAGGCAGATTTTAATGAATTCTAACATAGAATCATTGAGAACAGTTAAAATTGTTCTTTGGTAAGGGAGTTAGAAAGTATATGGAGATTTTTCCGCAGGGTAAAAATAAACAAATATTTCAATCAATGACACCTATTCTTTGCTAAACAAAACAAAGGCTCTGTGATAGGATGAACATAAATAGTTGGTTGGGGGTTGAGGTGTGCAGGAGGCAGGGTTGGGAGCAGGAATTGATTCAGCTATGAAAAAGATGACATCTACAGTTCATTAACATAAGCCACACTGCTCCTCGGAACACCAGAAAGCATCTTAAAGTTCTTTAGTATCCTACAGGTACTTGGTATCCTGAAAGAGTTCTGAATAGGGTAGAAACAGAAGGTCAAAAATATAATTGCTTTGGAGTAATTTGTCTTAGGTAAATAACTGTTCATACCCATACTCTTCTGAGCGCTGTTAATCTAAATCAAACTGGTAGCTAGTTGGAAGATATTAGCAATGGTGGTATTCCTTCTGGATAGAGTAACAGACTCCACTGATTCTACTCGATATACGTGCTCATCTGTGCTCAATAAATTCTTTATGAGTTTTGCAAGGGAGTAAATGCAGATCCAATCCATGAATAATATGCCATAACAAATGCACCTTAGAAAATTTTAAATATCCAATTCAATTTGAATGAGTAGCACATTGAGAATGAATTGCATTTTTAAACAAACAGCCCATAATAGTTGATTCTTTGGGATCCGAACACCATTACTATTCCATACAAGTGTGTTCTTGTCCAAGCTGTGTGTAATGGTCCAGGTCACAATCCTTAGTTTACTTTTATAAAATTCCTAATCTTTAATATAGAGGATGCTCAAAGTATGTGCTTCCTCATTGCATTTCTCAGAAAGTTTTATTTTCCCTCTGAAATGGTCAAATTTGTTGGATGCCTGCTCTGTTTAAGAATGACTTCCATGATCTAGAAAACTTAAATAAGGGACCAGGAAAATGAATAACTATAAGAAAGTGAAAATCAAAATCAACAAAAAACTATGAACCAGAGACACTCTTTGAGGGGTGGGGGGACAGGAGGGGAGGGATTGGGGTCAGAATGGGGGGGTTGCAATTGTATGGGGAATATAAAAATAAAATTTATTATTAAAAAAATAAAATGAAATGAAAGAATAAAGGATAAAAAAAAAAAGAAGTTTCTAGGTAGAAAACCTGAAGGCCATATGAAGAGTCTTTTGATGCTTAGGCTTTAGTTGATAGGATTGTATTGACGGCTATCAACTGTCTTAGGTAATTGTCTAAGCTGAAATAATGAGTTTTAGTGTAAGGTTTATTTTTTTTTTATGTATTAACCTTGAAGGCTACCGTCTTGCTGAGACCCGTAGGAGCCAGATGTCCATGGAAAAAGAATGCACTGATTGTTTCTGCTTTGCTTCCATGCATAAGTTGGTGTAATCTCAGTGCTTGCCTAAGTGTATAAATAAAGACCCACTGAGACCCTTGGCAGGAGATACTAACACACACACACACACACACACACACACACACACACACACACGAAAGAATGACTTCCATGTTTCTTTGATTGTTTTACCTCGAAGTTCCATGTTCATATTTTGTTCTTTGACCTGAAAATCTATGTTCTACATCTGGAACTAAAATGAAAGTAAACTCCACAGTCTTTGACTGAGTAATTTCATAAAGAGGATAAAAAATAAAAATAGCTTCCTCCAATGGGAGAAATATATGCCATCTTATTTTCTCTATAATGGCATAAACATTAAACTTGTTTGCAAGAACTCAGAAACACCTATAACAATGTCATCTTAATGTATAACTTTTCTCTCCTGTGAATCATAGTGGTTATAAATGGACATTTATATCTTATCAACTAAAACATTCTGGTTTAGCACCTGATAATTTATTTTTAAGTACCCAAAATATTTACTTTTATTATTTTTTTAAATTTAAATATTTTATTATATAATTCTTACATCTTTTTTCATCTTTGCACAATGTATGCATTTTCATTTTAGTTCTATTCCCCATAAAATTGCACCCCCCCTTATTTTGACACTAGTCCTTCCTTTCCCCGTCCCTCCCTACTCGCCCCCCATTGTGTCTCTGGTTTATAATTGCTTATTGATTTTGATTTTTACTTTGTATTGATTAGTCTTTTTCCTGGTCTCTTATTTAAGTTTTCTAGATTCCTGCTATGAGTGAGACCATGCAATATTTTTCTTTTTCTTTCTGGCTTATTTCGCTGAGCATGATCCCTTCCAGCTCCATCCATGTTGCTGCAAATGGCATGTGTTTATCTTTTTGATTGCTGAGTAATATTCCATTGTGTTTATGAACCATATCTTCTTGATCCAGTCATCTATTTTTGGGCATTTGGGTTGCTTCCATAGCTTAGCTATTGTAAACAGTGCTGCAATAAACATAGGGAGGAGTGCAGGTGCCCTTTGGAATTGTTTCTGTGTCCTCTGGGTAAATACCTAGGAGTGGAATTGCTGGATCATATGAAGCTCTATCTTTAGTAGGTTGAGGAATCTCCACACAGCTCTCCATAGCGGTTGGACCAGTTTGCACTCCCACCAGCAGTACAGGAGAGTTCCTTTTTCTCCACAATCTCATCAACATTTGTTGTTGATAGTTTTTTTTTAACATGTGCCAATTTTTAAATAGGTGAAGTAGGGGGCCTCACTTGGTGGCACAGCAGTTGAGAGCTGGGCAGTGACCGCAGCCTCTGCAGCGTCCATTCATTCCCCAGCTGCCGGCGAGGGTCCCACAAAAAAAAAAATAGGTGAAGTAATATTAACGTACTTGTTTAACTCTAACACTGGGAACACACTTCCTACCTATTCCTAGTTCTTCAAGATGAAGATATGGACAAACATCTTGGTTGATTTCTAGGACATATATAATGTGTCCATATATAGAGAGCTGATCTATATAGTAAATCTTTTTTTGTTTATTGAACACAAATATTTCTTGACTATCATACTGGAAAAGTAGGTTCAAAGATGAACCAAATAATGGGCCCTATTAGAAGGAGATTAAGGTCTTAAATATCAACATATTCTGATGAAAATATATACAACACTGAGATGTTTGCAAATTGAATCGCCTTCCCCTAGTGTTATTATTTTTTTTTGTGGGGGGGAATAAGGAAGATGTTTTATTTTATGTAGTAAATCTTTCTTTTAAGATTTATTTATTTATACAAGCACTGGATATAGTCAGAAGCATGGGAGGGTAAGAAAATTCACCAGAGCCAGAGAGGGGAACAGAACAGGCAGAGTGACGAAATACATTGCTGAGAGGAGCAGTGGGTGCAACAGGAGAGGTCTACACGCCATGTGGGACCCTCGCAGGTGGCTGGGGATCGAACTGGTGCTGCAGAGGCTGCCGGCAGCTTCACAGCCCAGCGCTCAACCGCTGAGCCACCAGGGGAGGTTCTATGTAGTAAATCTTTACTTACATTATTGATAGGTCCTAGGAAGCAGAGATTTAGGCGAAGGACATATATGATGAAATCAACTTCACCACAGGTTAATTGATATAAACAAAAGTGCAGTTGTTATGACATATTTCTGGTCACAAAAACATCACCAAACTTCTAAAGAACCAAAGCATTTGTAATATTAAACAATAATTTTTATTCATTCATTCATTTTTCCAAGCAACTTATTTTTTCCTTCAAGATCTGGGTTTGCCAGATGGTATCCCAGAAGTTCAAGGCCCAAACCCATTCATTCATTTTCCAAATATACCAGAGGGTATCTCAGAAGTTCAAGGCCCAACATTGGGACCAACCGTGGATAGGAAGTCTTCCCACCCCAGGACACACTCACACTGAGACTGCAGCAAGTTAGACATGACAAAGACTGTCATGTACACCTCTTTGAGATATGGGAGGGGTGCAGAGCACCCGGAAGAAACCCACAGAAATGGGGACAATGTACAGGCCCCACACAGACAGTGACCCCTGGTAGGTCATTGAATGTCTTTCCTCACCAATATTATAAATAAACGACTTGAATAAAATGGCATTATTCAAGGACCTGCCGTGTGTGTGTGTGTGTGTGTGTGTGTGTGTGTGTGTGTATGTGTTTAGTTTACATATCATAGCAAGATTTTCTTTACAATAAAAGAAAGCAAAGTCCAAATTACTTTCTGAGAGCTTTATACCTACAGCAGTTACTATAGTTATATCTACATTCTTTCTAATGAGAAATGGTGAACTAATATAGAACTTACTGCCTTGGGGAACTTTCTAGAACATGGCATGGAGAGATGAAACCTATGCAGAAATCAGGAGTCTAGCTAAGCTAACTAGGCTAGCTGTGACTGTGCAGGAAGATATCTGAGACCAGTACTGTGGAGGCCCATTGAAATTCTGGGGCACAATAGAAATTGAAATTCTGGGGCAGGTAACCCAGGAGCACCCTGCAGCCCTCTAACTTCCATGCTGTAAAAGGGTCTGGTCATCTGTGCGCACAAAGATAAAGGAGACTCTTAGTCTCCTTTAATAAATTTATGCATATAAAGAGAGAAGAGAAGAAAAGATATTAATGTCACAGTAAAACACCCTAGAATTATCCATTCCCTATAGGTAAATGCCTGGCCCAACAGGGTTGGCCCCAAACAGGGCCACTAAACTATAAAATCTTGCCATGAGTCTACCTCCTCAGTAAAGCCAGTTGTACCAAAAAATTTAATGTATACCCAGTACACTGAGCAGTGAAGATATAAAATTAATGTTTTTGAATGAGTGATAAAGGAGAACAAACTTAGTCCAAAATATATAAATGAAAAGATATCATAAAGAACAGAAATCAGTGAGGTAGATTCCAGGAAAATAATAGAGAAAAATCAACAAAGCAAACACTTTTTAACCCTAAATTCCATAACTACATTCTCTGATACACAAAAGCTGCAGGAAGGTGTGACAAAACACAAATTCTAAAGACAGTCTTCTAAAAGTCTTTTCCAAAAAACTGATACAATGGAATGTCTCAAGCAATAGTGTTTGCAGAAGAGCTGAAAAAAGCCAAATTGTCAATCTCAACATTAAAAGGACTATCTCTGCTAATTTTATAGTCATTACACAATAATAAGAGACAAGTAGAGAAAACTTTATAATAAATATGATAATCAAAATAAAATAGATACCTCTTGAAACACACAATTTAATGAAACTGACACTATAATAGCCTGAATAGCCCTCAATCTAGTAAAGAAATCAACTACTTTTATTAAAAATGTAATTTATACCAATTACACTGAACAGTGAAGATATGAAATTAATACTTTTGAATGAGTGAATGAATAGCGTGAAGTATGCTTACAGTAAGTGCTAGAAATACAAAGCTGACAAAGAAAATTAGAAGTCTGGTTGGATACTATATTTGTTTCTTTCTGAAAGTCTTCACTCAAAACATTCATAGTGTTAAACAGTATTAGCTATCATCGTTCCTAAGGTGCTGTGCTGAGGGTAACATAGGTTTTTATTTTGCAAAAGTCCTCTGTGAGGGTGGAAGTCCCTAGGACTGGAAACATCTTAAAATAGATAATGTAATGTGAGTTAATCAACACAAATGGAAAACACGGTCAGCTCCTAAAAGGGTGATACATGATAGCAAGGGAAGGGGAAAGAGACAATATAGGAACATAGGAAAATATCCGAGACAAAGACTTCGTAATTTTTCCAGAGCGACCCATGAATGGGAGTATGATTAAATCTAGTGTCATTAGAACTTTATTGAAACAACCAAAGCCTTTTTCCTTCAACCTTCACAACTACTGTATTATGCAATGACAGTTTCTTAAAATGAAAAAAGATCAATCCCACAAATTTTTGAAAAAATCAATTATCCAATGGGAAAGAGATGGATCACCATTGATTACATCCTGCCTGTGTTAGAGATGATAAATGGCGGCAGCCATGGCACTGATCTGTGGGAAAGGCTTCCACTCGTCTTGCATGGATTATGGGTGACCCACTCAGACGACGCATGCATACCGCACAAGCTCCAATTTTATATTCTATCGGGCTTTTAGACTATTCTTTTGCGCATATTACTTTGACTGTGTCTCTAAATGCAAACATTGTTCCTTACCTTCAAAATTTGTTCAGATAGAATTCCTATAAAGAATTTATAGGACAGACAAGTGCAGGAAGAGAATGTGAGAGACCTGTCAGATAAATGAGCTTTTGACAGTCACTGTAGTTTGTTCCTGAGTGAAGCACCTGAGCTCATCTTGTACCTCATACAAATACTTCACATTTTTCAAATAACCAGGGAACATGTGAAATATTATACGTTTATTCCAACCTGCACCATTCAGGATGATAAATATTTCCTGCTCAGGTTCAATTTATATACGCTATAAAATACTATATATATATTTTTTTTTTATAGAGGCATGTTTATTTATTTGTTTGTTTGTTTGTTTTGTTTATACAAGCACTGGGTACAGTCAGAAGCGCAGGAGGGTGAGAGAATTCACGAGAGCCAGAGCAGGGAGCAGAGCAGGCAGAAGAACCGAAGCACACTGCTGAGGGGAGCAGCGGGCAGCAGGAGAGGTCTGCGCGCCATGTGAGACCCTCCTCAGGTGGCCGGGGAGCAGCCGGGGATCGAACCGGCGCCGCAGAGGCAGCTTCACAACCCAGTGCTCAACCGCTGCACCACCGGGGAGGCCCTGAATTTTTTTTTTTAATCAATAGGGACTTGTTAGTTAAGTGGAATGCATTGTGACATCAAGAAGACCATTTTTATTTAAATTTATTTAAATTACATATTCTTTCTGGAAAGGTATCTCAACTTCAGCCTGCATCTGTTGTTTGTAAAATCACCTGAACTCACTGGTAACAAGAGGAATTTCAGATTCTACGATGAATCTACTATTCCTTTGATTGTGTACTGAAGGCAGCAGTTAAGGTGCACTGCAGCCTGCTTTCCTCACTGATTCACTGTCTGATGAGCAATCTGCCAAAGGCCATTTCAGGGATGCTTATTGGAACCATATTAACCATGTAATGTCAATTAAACTGGACAAAGACCAACTTATTGTTATCATCATGATATTTGTAGTGCTCATCATACAGAACAAGCAGGAAAAAGCTGTTGGTGAGTGAACTCTTGGTGAGCAACAGAAGAAGGAGTTGTGTGTTTATCTCTGTTGCACATTAACCTAAGCAAAATTGATTGTTCAGCCAACATCAGTTTATTTTTGTATTTATTTTGCTGGGAATACATTGCTAAAATGCAGTGTTACAGGGGGACAGTACATTATAAAGAGAAGAACTGTCATTGCAAATTTCAGAGTGTAGTAGCATTTATTAGCAAACAGGGTAGTCCGTCAAACTGGCTTGCTTTTTGGCATAGACCTAGGTACTTGGAGCTGTAGCTTAAATGAAAGGTCATTACTAAGACAGAACACTAGCTATTAAGAACAAGTAATAACCCACTCAGGTGTGTGTTATTGTATATTTGATATACCATATATACTTTGATGGTAACATATTTGATACTCAATTATTTTAATGTAAATTACCAGGTAAGTATTTGAAGTGCAAAAAACAAAACCACGTAAGACAAGCAGGCCAAAATGGAGTTGCTCATGCCAAGCCCCACCAATGTTAGTACACAGACTAAGGGGTACTCTGGGGTTCCCACATCTGCACATTAATGGGGTTCTGCCATCAACTGCACAAAGACAAAGTGTAAAAGACCTTTAAAAGGATTGGTGTGCTTACAAAGAGAAGAAAGGATAATATTACCCAAGGTTACCCACCCTCTATTGGGTAAGTATCTAGACAAACAGGGTTAGCTCAAAGATGAGCCACTGAAACCTGAAAATTTGTCACAAGTGTAAGTCACCTAAGGAAGGGTACACAAGGGACCAGGTAATTCTGGGATAAATGAAGGAAAACCAAAGTACAAATCAAGATTATACTGAGCATAATACCTTCTAGCTCCATCTATGTTGCTGCGAATGGCATGAGTTATCACTTATCGCAGGAATATAGGGGAACCAAGTAAGACATCAGTGTAAAAAAATAATAACAATACAACACACAACAAAACAAAATAAAAATAGACAATTATAAACCAGAGACATCCTGCAGGGGAGCAGGAGGGAGAGGGATCAGAGAGAGGGAGGGAGGAGCACAGGGGATTGAGGTGATGGTGCACAGGTGCCTTGGGGAAGGAAACTCTAAGGGGACTACACCTGAGCAGCGGGGGATTGTTTAAAAATGAACAATGATATAAAAAATAGGGCTTCCCCGGTGGCGCAGCGGTTGAGCGCTGGGTTGTGAAGCTGCCCGCGGCCTCTGCGGCCCCGGTTCGATCCCCGGCTGCTCCCCGGCCACCAGAGGAGGGTCCCACATGGCGCGCAGACCTCTCCTGCCGCCCGCTGCTCCCCTCAGCAGTGTGCTTCGGTTCTTCTGCCTGCTCTGCTCCCCGCTCTGGCTCTGGTGAATTCTCTCACCCTCCCGTGCTTCTGACTGTCCCCAGTGCTTGTATAAACAATAATCTTTGAAAAAAAAAATAAAGTGACGATTTGCACCCATGAAGCTGCCTGATCCACTTTCTTCCAAAAAAAGTTTGAATTTACTAGAGAAGAAGCTTGCGCAGGGAGGGACTTCTTCCTGCCCATGGTGACCTAATCATGTGGAGGGTTTATCTCCTCATTTTTAATTTATACATACAAGAACTGAGATACAGGCCAGAGGTGTGGGGGGTGAGAGGATTCACCAGAGACAGAGTGGGGAACAGAACAGGCAGATTGACTGAAATAAACTCTGAGGGGAGCAGCGGGGAGACAGGAGGGGTCTGCTGTGCCCTGTGGGCAGCTCCCTGGCCAGGACCGAACTCACGCAGCAGAGGCCACAGACAGCCTCACAGGGCTGTGTCTGACCCTTGCTCCCCAGGGAGGACCTGTGGCCTCCTTCCTGAACATCCTCTCTGGAGGGTAGCGGCTGGGCGCCCCGGGTTAGATCCTCATCACCTGCCCCCAGGGCACACAGTGGGGTGGAGTGACCGGCTCTCCTTCCTTCAGGGCCGCCATTCAGACCCGGTTGGGGGCGGGGTGCTCTCCTACCAGCCAGGCCAGAGCAGGGAAGGGGCGACGGCCCTGGACTATGTCACCCCGCGGTCCCCAAACCCTGAGGAGCGTCCCTGAGATAAACACGTGGGTGGGGAGCAGGACAGGCCCGGTGCACCCACCTCAGGTGCACCCACTCAGCACGACGCGCCGGGAGACCCGTCCAAGGAGGCGGGTCACGGAGGGTCACGCTCAGGAATGAGCCCAGACCCCCAGGGTCCTCCCGGCCCGGGAAGACGCCAGCCAAGCCCCCAGGTTCCCACCTAACAGGCAGATGACAGAGCCGAGATACCAGCAGGGGACGGGGCAAAAGAGGGGCCAAGATGGGAGGGGGAGCACCAGGGCCTGGGGTGACAGGTCACAGGGGCGGTGGGGACAGGAGATTTGCAAGAATTATACAGAAGGGGAGCAATCCAATATTGCACAAAGATGAACAACAATTTAATAAAAATTTTTTTAAAAAGCAAGAATCCTTTCCTTTAAAAAAAATTCAGGGGCCTCTGGTGGCGCAGGGGTGAAGTCTCAGCACTATGAAGCTGTTCTCAGTACTGCAGACACGAGTTCGATCCCTGGAGAGGGAGGTGACCCACATGGCACAGTAGACCTCTCCTGTCTCCCCACTGGCCCCCTCAGCAGTGGATTTCAGTAGATCCGCCTGTTGTGCTCCCCACTCTCTCTGCTGAGAATCCTCTCAGCCCCTCATACCTCTGGCTTGCACCCCAGCTCTTGTATGCAGAATTAATCTTCCAAAAAATTCCCTTATTTTGTAGAACTGGGGTGTAGGCCAGAGGTTCGGGGGTGAGATGATTCACCAGATACTGAGTGTGGAGACAAACAGGCAGAACCACTGAAATACCTGGCTAACGGGAGCAGCGGATGACACAGGAGAGGCCTGCTGCGGCCATATGTGGGGCGGCTCCGTAGCTGGGGTTAACCACGGCCAGAGCAGGCAATAGCGCTGAGACTTAACCCCAAGGCTACCAGGGAGGCCCCCAAAAAGCTTCATCATGAAAGGTAGGTAAAGAAAACTGCAGACCTCAACCTACAGCCGACAGCACACAGTTCAACTTTTCCTTCTAGAGGAGGACATTTTGGAGGTGAGCAATTCCAGCATCGGGGGGCACCACAGAGGCTTAGAGTACTGGACAGAACGTGACGGCTAAGTTAGAAAACCCAGGGAGATCACTTACCCATGCAACATGCAGGGTGCCCTGTAGAGAGACAGCTACCGTGGATATGAATGGCATCGCCCAGGAACTGAACAGGATACTAGAAGCAACAGCAACAGGAACAGCGACATCATCACTGCACGAACTTGGGAGAAGAGTGAACCAGGTAACTCCACGCAATTAGGAGTGAAACTGTATGTCAGTTCCCATTGCTCTCAGCTGAATGATGTGGTTTGTGCTCCCAAGTTTGAATATTTTTTAAAAGATTTTTATTTATTCAAGCATACCAGAACCAGGATACAGGCCAGATGTGTGGGAGGGTGAGAGGATGCACCAGACAGAGCGGGGAACAGAACAGGCAGACTGACGAAATACTCTGCTGAAATACACGCAGCGGGCGAGACAGGAGAGGTCTGCCGCACCATGGGGCTGCTCCTGGCCGGCCAGAGAATCAAACTTGCACCGCAAAGGCCACGGACAGCTTCACAGAGCTGCGCTCAACCACCTGCGCCACCAGAGGAGGCCTGCCTGTCCACTCTTGACATTCATAGCATCTCCATCCAGTGTGGAATCTGTCATGCCTAGTGAGGGCTGACTTCCTGAAAAGTTTTCCCACTCTTCACAATCATAGGGATTTTGGCCAGTGACATCTCTGATGCCTAGTGAGAGTGTGCTTACTGGAAAAAATTTTCCCACACTCTTGACACTCCTTAGGCTTCTCTCCAGTGTGACTTCTCTGATGGAGACGGAGGTTTGATTTCCACCGGAAAGTCTTCCTATACTCTTGACACTCATAAGGCTTCTCTCCAGTGTGAATTCTCTGATGGTCACTGAGGGATGATTTCCAGGAGAAAGTCTTCCTACACTCTTGACATTCATAAGGTTTCTCTCCAGTGTGAATTCTCTGATGCTCACTGAGGTAAGACTTACTGGAAAAAGCTTTCCCACACCCTTCACATTCATAGGGTTTCTCTCCAGTGTGAATTCTCTGATGTCTGATAAGATGTGCCTTAATAGAAAAAGCTTTCCCACACCCTTCACAACCATAGCGTTTCAAACTGGTGTGACCGCTCTGATGTTCAATGAGGGATGATTTCCGGTGGAAATTCTTCCTGCACCCTTGACATTCATAAGGCTTCTCTCCAGTGTGACTTCTCTGATGGTGACTGAGGGATGATTTCCAGTGGAAAGTCTTCCTACACTCTTGACATTCATAAGGCTTCTCATCAGTGTGAATTCTCTGATGCTTACTGAGATAAGACTGACTGATAAAAGCTTTCCCACACCCTTCACATTCATAGGGTTTCTCTCCAGTGTGACTTTTCTGGTGGTAACTGAGGGATGATCTCCAGTGGAAAGTCTTACTACACTCTTGACATTCATAAGGCTTCTCTCCAGTGTGAATTCTCTGATGCTTTCTGAGATAAGACTGACTGATAAAAGCTTTCCCACACCCTTCACATTCATAGCATTTCTCTCCAGTGTGAATTCTCTGATGCTTTCTGAGATAAGACTTACTGGAAAAAGCTTTCCCACACCCTTCACATTCATAGCATTTCTCTCCAGTGTGAGTCCTCTCATGTAGAACAAGAACTGATTTACAGGAGAACACTTTCCTGCATGCCTGACATTCATAGGGTTTCTCCCTTGTATGAGTTCTCTGATGGACACTAAAAGCAGATTTGTGCCTGAAAGTTTTCTTACACACCTGACACGGGTAGCGCTTCACTCCCGTTTGAGATTGTGGATGTACAGTGCGGGCAGTCTTCCATGAGAAAGTTTTCACATAATCGTTAGAGCCAAACAACTTCACTGCAGTGAGATTTCTCTAGTATCCCCTCTGTAAGGAAATCTCAGAGGTGCCCCCACACTCATCAGGTTGATCGTCTCCTTGTGATTTCTGATGTTCAGCCAGAACAGAGGTTTTACAGGCTGCTTCACCATATCTCTTATATCCAAAATTATTCTGTCCTAACGGGGTACTCTCATGCGGATAGGTGTGAAACGTGTTGCTGAGACTGGCCCCACTTTCATAACATTCCTGCTGCTCATATTCAACATTCCTAGGAGGATTCAAATGCTCTGGACTCATCTCCGCAGCTCCCCCCTTTTCATTACAACTGCAGGGAGTCTGTCCTCCTTGGGTTCTGTCTCGGACATCGAAAGGTGCCTCATCACAGGTGTCCCTGCATTCATTGCGTTTACCGGCAGCCTCTTCCAGAAGGGCTCCTCTAGGTGAAAATACTGTTTCTTCACTCAAGACTTTTCCTTGTTCACGAAATTCAAAAGGCTGTTGAAAGTTCTGAATCACCTGGCGACTAAGGTGCTCAGGATACTTGATGGGTTCCCTCATTCTACTAAAGACCTCCTTGTTCTCTCCAGCATGCTCTTCATGAGGCTCACCAGGGATCATCATGGTCCTATGTATAGTAAAGTTCTCAGGCATCATCGCTGAATTGTTTCCATTTTTGATACTATGGTTCACACAATGAATTGAGTCCAAATTGCTTTTTTCCATTAAGTCAGTTCTCTCCTTGGATGGTATTTTGCTGCTGGTGGTAAGAACTTGCCACACATGTCTGCCCTGATTTGCAGGGCTGTCATGAGTCAGGTGATCCACAGTATGGACATCTAAAGTGAGATAAAAATGACCATGTCTCTAAGAAGTAAGCATTCTGAGTGAATATTACTAAGCAGCACAAAAGCTCCTATATTACAACACAATTTACAGGTATTGATTTTCTGATTCATGCTTTTTGCCCGTAGCAAATTATGGGGAGAGTAGATTAATTGGTATTTTTTATTTTAGCATAGAAGATGTGGGGTGTAGCCCAGAGGAGCAGGAGGTGGGGGTGCTGTAGGGGAGCATGGAGACAGTGTGTGGAACAGAACAAGTGGACTGACTGAAATAGACGGTTGAGAGAAGCAGCGGGTGAGCCAGGAGAGGTCTGCTGTGCCAAAGTGGGTGAGCTCCTTCACTGTGGATCAAACTCAGGCCATAATAGTAAGAGCTAAGAGACTTCATCCCTAGGCCTCCAGGGAGGCCCCAATTAACAGATTTTCTAATGCCAAACCAGGATAACAAAGCAGTAAAACTAATTTCACCATGGTTTTATAAAACCATAAATATTTGGTAAAAATAGTCTTTTAACTAGAGTTGTCGATTTCAACCAGAAGCATTTCACCTAACATAGATCCTACATACTTCGTTTGTTAGACTGACCCTGTGCAGCTCTTGCGGGTACTTTCTGAATAACCAAACCCTGCAGAGGCCATGGCTTTCCCGGAAATCTGTGGACGGAGTGACCCAGTTATTGCCCAGGCACTTTAAGCAAGAGGCCTGCTGAAACACAAGGACTATGCTTCTCCATTTCCTTTGTTTTTCTTTTGACCCCGGCCTTGGCCATGGTCACCGGCAGAGGTTCTCAGAGGCATGCGCTTCCCTCCACGGCAGAGACCTGTCAGTTCTTATTTAAATATCATATCGCATAAGGCTCAGAATCCTAATACATGCAGCAAACTCCGCCTCATCATTGTGTCCCACGTTCCCTGCTGAGCGATAGGAAAAAAAGTTCTGCATCCAGCCTGTGGCTATCAGCGTTACAGGCTTTTCCCACATCCTTCTGAGAGCAACACCCTGGTGTTCTCACCACACTCCCTGGAACCTGCGTTTCTGCTTTGTTCATAGCAGCTCCAGTTTCTATGTCGTGTGTGACTCTCAGCTACATCACAC
This sequence comes from Talpa europaea, assembly GCF_964194135.1. Lineage (NCBI taxonomy): Eukaryota > Metazoa > Chordata > Mammalia > Eulipotyphla > Talpidae > Talpa > Talpa europaea. The sequence goes on from NC_140068.1 coordinate 154,336,918, forward strand.
TGTCGTCGATTCCTTTACTTTCCTCCCAACGATTCCCACGAGAAGGTGGAATTGCACAGTCACACTGATCCCCAAGGTATGAGCCCCCAACCTCAAACTCTTGGTGCCATGGCTTTAGAAACCACCACCTCAGGTTCCCCCTCCCATGTCACAGAACATCCCTTCCCATGCTGAACAATTTCTGGGTCCTCCTCAGCCTCACAATTACTATGTGGGTGGTCACAAGGCTTGCCCCTGAAACACTACTCATGTTCTAAATAACTCTCCAGTCAACGTCCCTCTATCCCTTTTGAGTTAGTCACCTGCAAAGTGAATCTCCAAAAGCAATACACAGCCTCTAGCCCAGACTGCAGAGGGAACTATAGATATGACATGTCAGTGCAAGCCATTCACCTCACCTGAGCTCTGAAAGAAAAGAATCTCTATAATGATGCGTATGGAGCACACACACAAAAACAACATCCTCCACTTTGTTTCACTCACGCTGGTCAAACATCCTCTGTGGCTTTACCTATCTATCAATAAATGTATTTATTATATATTCTTTCCTCACAGAGTGTATAACTTCAGAAAACAAAGATCATTTCTGTGAGTACTGTTGCTCTCCCCTCTCATAGAAAATTTACCACTGGCTAAACTTCCCATGAACATACAGAAAGAATAAAAAAATTCCTCAACAGATACCTAAAGAAAACAGTCTGTGAGAATACACTAAGTTAGAGAACAGAAAAATGTGATTACTGCAGAATAATCCCCACAGTATCAGGGACTGCATACTGGCTTAAGAACATAGACAACCATCATTAAAAGAGCAGGACAAAACTCACAAGAGAGCAATATTTGGGAACTGAATAAAGAATCAGTTTGATATATGCAGACACACTGTCCAAGGTTGGACACTGGAAGAGCACCTCAATGTGGCCAATATCACTGGCCACACTCCCAGCATCCTCTCAGACTCCCAGCCTGGCAAGCACTGACTGACCTGAGAGGTCCTGGTTTGGGGGATCATCCACAGACCACGGCTGTACTCCCTGCTCCGACCTGATGCTCTCCTCAGGATCGAGAACACAATGCCCTGTGATGAAAAACAGTGTTGGTCTTCGATCAAGTTCAACTTCAGTCTTTGAAAACTAACAAATGCAGTGTGAAGAGCTGTGCAAAAGAGGCAAATCTGAATCTTTCCTAAAAAAAACTAAAACCTAAACACCCACAATGTACAATGCCTGGATGTTCAACCTCACCAACACTCAGTTTCGTTAAGCAAGTGCACACTTATCGGTGCAGAAGACAGCCTTGCACTAGAGTGTTACACTGGCACTTCCTCACCTAGGGACAGCAGGTGACTGCAGGTCTCCAGCATCACATCACAGTACAGGGTCCTCTGAGCTTCACTCAGGCACTGCCACTCCTCCCAGGTGAAGTTCACAGCCACGTCGTCAAATGACACCGTCCCCTCTGAGGGAATATTTCTCATCTCAGGGCCAGCAGCCTGGGTCAGACAGAGCAAGTGCAAACACAAATTATTTTGTGGGTCTTTGGTCCTGTATAGGATGTATAGAATTGGCAGTTAATAGAGACTTGCCTCTCCATTCAACCATTTGGTCCGAAAAGTAGAGCTATAGCTTACCTTATCAATTTGGAAGTGTCTATGATTCTAAGAATAAAAGGATGAATAACATTTGCTCCTTGAGGAGCTGATAGCCTGGCTGGCAGGTGTAACAGACACACACCCATAATCATGTGCTAAAGGAGCTTCATAACAAATGAAAAGCATGTGCAACTTTGTGGTAATACTTTACTCCTGTGACCTAAAGCCTGGTTATCTTCAACTCACAGTAAACAAAAACTGAACCCGAAACCAGAATGTTCAAGCAATGAGGGGGAGAAAAGCACAGGTAAGAGATGTTCAACTACAAGCAAGTATAAACCAGAGACACACTATGGGGGGGTGGAGGGATTAGGGTCAAAATAAGGGGGGTGGGATGTATGGGGACTATAACCAAGATGAAAATGCATACATTGCACAGAAATGAAAAATGATGTAAAATATATATAAAATAAAATTTTAAGAAAAGATGTTCAGCTGACAGAGTCAGAGAAGACACAACAGGTCATCACTTCTAAAATGGAAGGACAAAGGGGAGGAGAACTCGGTAATAACTCGGTGGCAGAGGTACGAGGGATGTTTTCCTAATATGCTGTCCGCATGACGGGCTGGTGGACACTGGAATTCCACATGCAACTGGACATGTGTGTGATGGATCAGGAACTCTAAGCTGAGAACAGAAATTTGGGAGTCAGTGCCTCCCTGGTAGCACAAGGGTTTAAGTCTCAGCACTATGAAGCTATCGGCAGCTGCTGCAGCACAAATTCGATCCCCAACCAGGGAGCTACCCATGAGGCACAGCAGACCTCTCCTGTCTCCCCGCTGCTCCCCTCAGCTGTGGATTTCAGTCAGTCTGCCTGTTCTGTGCCCCACTCTGTCTCTGGGGAATCCTCTCACCCCCTGCACCTGTGGCCTACACCCGAGCGTTTATATGCATACATAAAATAAATATTAAAGAAAAGAAAGAATTTGGGAATCTCCAGGATATTATTGATAGTTTTCACCACCGTAGGGGATAACACGGTGACCAGAACAAAAAGTATCGAAAGAGGAGGAAAGACAACTAGAAGAGACAAATACTTCTTTTGGAGAAAGAAAAAAATAGATCATAGCAATGAAAGAGTTTTGAAAAATAAGACACTAGGTATAAGAAAACAAACATCTTAAGAAATCTGCAAATTTATTCCATCATCTCATTTCCTGTGTAGTAAATCCTGTGCACCTCCACATACATATTGAATAGGAACCCATTAAAATAAATTTCTATTTCTATTGGCTAAAAAGAGGATTCAGAGGATTTTTCCTCAACACAAAACGAGTCCTTGACACAGCCACAGGTGACATCAACATTCCCAGTGAGAGAAGGACTAACAAAGATGCTCAGTGTCTCCTTATTCACAGTGGGTTCGGGTGACCCTATACAGCAACAACCAAAACAACAACAAAAACACAACATAAGTAAAAATAGTCATAACCAGTTATAATTCATCGCTGGAAAACCAATGAAAGCCACAGTAAAGCGACTCTGGAAAGGAAAACCCAGTGAGCAGACTGTGAGTATAACACACACCTGTGTTCACACACACAGGAGCTCCTGTACGCTGCCAGGGAAATGACAAAACAGTAAGCAACGCATGTAGCGGAACCAAGGGCAGAGACTGAGCTGGAATAAAGAAACCCAGAGGGTTAAACAATGAATTAAACAAATACAAAGATACAACAGCATCCAGGACACGATGAGCCTGCTGCACTGACAAGCAACTTCGCAAGGTAACCCGGCCACATCCCAGTTCTAGGAAAACAAAAATCATATTTATAGGCTCACTGGTTAAAACAGTTATACAAGAAGTAAAACAACACAGAGAGAAGGTGGATGGCTCATGTCTGTGCATAGAAACTCACAGGACCTCCCAGCAGGAGTGGGCTCAGGATGCCATAAAAGCACTGTATGACGAAATGGGACAATACAATCCCCTCGCGCTTTCGACCCTGTTCAAAATGGAAATGCGCAGCCACGAGGAAAGGACAGGAACACACAGCTCTGCAAATCACACACCCAAGCAGGTCCTAACACATGAACGTGCTCAATACGACCAGTCACGAAGGAAAAATGAACGAGAAGTACAAGAGATGAGATTTTACATCCGCTGGGATCGCAATGATTTAAAAAGAAAGAAAAGAACAAGTACTGGCAAAAATTGGGACCTGGCTCCCTTGCGCACTGCTGGGGCAAACATAAATGATGCAGCCAGGAGGGAAGACAGGAAGGTGATTCTTGGGAAAAGGGAACTCAGAATGACAGGAGGACCCACCCCCACCCCGGGGTGTTCCCCAATAGCAGGGACAGCAGGGACGGGCAGAGACGTCTGCTCACCTACGGTCACAGCACCACCAGTCATTACAGCCCAAAGCAAAATCAACCCAAGCCCCAGGTGATGGATTAATGGATAAATAAGACTGGTAGATACACGTAAGAGAATATTAATGGGTCTCACAATGGAACTAGACACTGACACACACTACAATATGAAGGGACTCCTGTATGAGACCTATGAAATGACAAAACAGTTAACAATGCAATAAAATAAGAGATTCACCAAGAAAACAAGGTGTAACAAGACTCCAGTTATACAGGTGTGAGTTGTCAAACTCTTGAAAACAGAAAGTAAATGGTGGACACAGGGGCTGAGGGACAGGGCAGTTGGGAGCAAGAGTTTCATGAGTGCAGTATTTTATTACTGGGAAATGAAAAAATCTGGAAGGTGGTAACGGCTGAATAACACTGTCAGATACTAATTGGTAAAGAACACCACATGAAAACAGCGAAAGGAGACTTTTTATTTTACACTTAAATGAAGGGTCAGGGGCTTTCCTGGTGGCTGAAAGGTTGAGACATAACCAATGGAGCTGTCCGCAGCCAGAGAGCTACCCACATGACGCAGCAGTGCTCTCCTGACTTGCCCACTGCTCCCCTCAGCAGTGTATTTCAATAGATTCGCCTGTTCTGCTCCCCACTCTGTCTCTGGTGAATCCTCCCTCTGCCCCACTTCTGGCCCATCCCACAGTTTTGTATGCATAAATGAGCTCATCTTTTCAAAAATGAATGAATGAATGAATGAATAGAGGGCCACGTTTACTAGGAAAAGGAGAAAAAGAAGCAACAGTCATGCTGGGCAGAAGAGCAGCCACTGCTACTCCCCACAGTGCAAAGGTTTATAAAATAAAACACTTGCATGGTCACAAGTGACAGGAGAGCTGCTAAACTTAGATTGTAAAATATATTCATTCTATCAATATTCTATAAACATTCCATCAAAATTAAAAAAATCTACCACTAACCATAACTTCAGCAAGAATCATATGTATGAGGGCCTTCCTGGTGGCGCAGCGGTTGAGCGCTGGGTTGTGAAGCTGCCCGCAGCCTCTGCAGCGCCGGTTTGATCCCCGGCTGCTCCCCGGCCACCAGAGGAGGGTGCCACATGGCGCACAGACCTCTCCGGCCGACGGCTGCTCCCCTCAGCAGTGTACTTCGGTCCTTCTGCCTGCTCTGCTCCCTGCCTCTGGGGAATTCTCTCACCCTCCACGCTTCTGACTGTACCCAGTGCTTGTATAAACAAACAAACAAACAAACAAACAAACAAATAAAAACAAGCCTCTATTAAAAAAAAAAACATACATATGACTAACGCACACACACCTACTGTACTCCAGACTCGATGACAGAAATGTGAAGCTCCTTATTAAAAACTGCATTTAGGATCACTGACATAAACTCCCAACAACCAAAGGTCAAATGATGAACATCTGTGCTACCTGGTTTTACTCAGCGAGTGCCTGTGTCATGACCCTTGTTCAAACGTGTCCCACTGACCCAAGTACTTTCTCCCCTTGAACTCTGAGGTGTCACCACACTGGCCAGTCGGAGGCAGAAAAGGCAGCAACCTCATCACTGAGAAAACGCATCCATCATGTTTGCCCAAGAATGAGAACTGTATTGTGAAAGAAAGTGAACACACACACACACACACACACACACACGAATGCACGTATGCACGCTCGCACGCACACGGCGGTGCTGTTGTTAGCAACCATTAAGGTATCAGATAATATTGAAGAATAACTCGCTTTGGGTGAGACTAAACTCTGGAACAGAGAAATCCCTTTCTGGTGGTGGGAGACCTGGGCTGAGAAGGATCTAATTCCACACGGGAGGGCACAACGCAGGACGAGGTTTGCACGTTGCATGAGCGGCAGGTGCCATAGGGACAGCTACAGGCGCAGTCAGGTGGGAGCTGAGCCTGTGGTAGTAGGACTGGGCAGAGGCCCACGCTCAAGTGTAACTGGCAGAAATGGCAAAACACAGTTGACTGACTCACTTAGGAGAAGTGCAGAATGAAGACGGGAGACCAGATCGGAACACAGGGATTAGCTACATTCAGGAGCCCAAGATACTCAAGCACTCAGGGACACAGAAAAGCAATCATCAGAGAGACCATGACAGAAGCAAACACAAAGAAATTTCATCTTCCAAAACACTGAAGATGGAGGAAAACTCACCAACACATACGACAAGGTCAACATTGCCCTGATCCCCCGCAAAAAAAAAAACAGCTTAAAAGGGAAAAATAGACCAACAGCACCATAGAACAGAGAAGCGAAAATCCTCAACAAATTCCACCCGACTTAATACAGCAACATGGGGCCTCCTGGGTGAAGCAAGGAGTCAAGACAAAGCACTATGAAGCTACTATCCACAGCCCCTGCAGCATGACTTCGATCCCCAGTCGGGGAACTGACCAATACAGCACACCTGACCTCTCCGGTCTCCCTGTTGCTCCCCTTAGTAGTGTATTTCACCAGATCTGCCTGGTCTGTTCCCCACTCTCTCTCTGGTCAATCCTCTCACCCACCACATGTCTGACCTGTACCCCAGTTCTTATATGGATAAATAAATCAATCTATAAAATTCCAAATGGATTAAATATTTGGTGATGTACTTGACAGAAAATATAGGGACACAGTACAGTACAGTTGCCACAACGTGCACTAGGGAACACAACCCCAACACCCAGGGAAACAAAAGCAAAAATCAACAAGCGGGTCACCACCAAACCTAAAAGCTTTCATACTCAAAAGAAAGCAGCCCAAAAACTGAAAGGCAGTCTACAGAACAGAAAGAGAATCTGCATGCCACACATGCGACAAGGGGTTCATTCCAAAATTTATAACATCCCAAACAATGCAAGAAACCAACTGATGAGTCAATTAAAAATGGACAAAGGGGGGCCTCCCTGGTGACACAAGGGGTTGGGACACAATCTATTAAGCCTCTGCAGCGTGAGTTCGATCCCTGCCCGCAGAGACAACCCGCATGGCGCAGCAGACCTCTCCTGAATCGCCTGCTGCTCCCCTCAGCAGTGTGTTTCAGTCAGTCTGCCTATTCTGTTACCTGCTCTGTCTCTGGTGAATCCTCTCACCCTCTGCATCTCTCGTCTGTACCCCAGTTCTTGTATGCATAAATGAATAAATCCTAATAAAAAAATGGACAAAGGAACTACATAAAATCTTCTCTAGAGAGGGAATTCTGACATCCTACAGACAACAGGAATGTTCACCGCAACTTATTTTAAGAGAAATGTAAATTGAAAGCACACTTAGATGCCACCTCTCCCCTTGCGAAGGCCCAAATAAAAACGAATGGATTTACACAAAACGGGGGGTGGGGGGTGAAAGTTTTATGGGGAGTATAATAAAAATGAAAATAATTACACTGTGCAAAAATGAAAATGATGTAAAAATATGTAAGATAGTATTTAAAAAAGTGAAAGACTGAAAAAAAAAACCATATGCAATGAAGAACGCTGGAGAGGGCGCAGAGAAAAGGGAGCTCTCACCGACGGCTGGTGGCCATGACAGTCGGAACAGACCCTGTGCATGAGGGTGCGGAGGTTTCTTAAGGAAATAAAAACGGAAATTCCATGTCATCTGCAATACTTCCACACATTATCCTCACGGGAAAACTCAAACACAAAAAGATTTATCCCACCCGGGAGCAGAGCAGCTCTGTTCCCAACGGCCCAGTCATGGCCCAACCTACATCCCTTCGGCAGAGGCGGGGAAGGAAGGGTGGAGCACACGCAGGGGAGCACTGCAGGGCTGTGAGGAAGGAGCAAAGGGTCACACTGAGGAGAAAATGGGTGGGTAAAGAGGCGATAGTCTTTTTTTTTTTTAAATATGTATTTATTTATACAAGCACTGGGTACAGTCAGAAGTGAGGGAGGGTGAGAGAATTCACCAGAGCGAGAGCGGGGAGCAGAGCAGGCAGAAGGACCGAAGTACACTGCTGAGGGGAGCAGCGGGCGGCAGGAGAGGTCTGCGCGCCATGTGGGACCCTCCTCCGGTGGCCGGGGAGCAGCCGGGGATCAAACTGGCGATATAGAGAATGCAGGCAGCTTCGCAACCTAGCGCTCAACCGCTGCGCAACCGGGGAGACCCAAAAGTCTGTTATTTAAAAAAAAAAGATTTATTTATTCAAGCATACAGGAGCTGGGGTACAGGACAGAGGTGTGGGGGAGGGAGTGAGAGGATTTAGCAGACAAACAGGGAACAGAATAGGCAGACTGACGGATATACACTGCCGAGGGACGCAGCAGGACAGTCAGGTCTGCTGCACCATGTGGGTTGCACCCTGGCTGCCCGGTGAATGGAACCTGTGCTGCAGAGACTGCAGACAGCCCCATCGGTTGCATCTCAACCCCTTGTGCCACCAGGGAGGCCCCGGGAGGTGCCCTTTTGTGAGACTCATTTCCACGAGTAAGGGAACATCCCCATGAGGAGGCCTCCAGGTTGTCACGTTGGAAGGACTTGTCCAAATGTCTCCGTCCCTTATCAGAGGGGGAGGCGGCCCCTTAGGACCGCACCACCCGCACCCTTGTCGCTGGGCTCCCCACTGCCCCCCAGGGCTGATCCCCATCCTCTGTCCTTTCTCTGGGGTTGAAGATGTCCTTGCAGAGGGGCAGAGGCCAGGTTGGCAGGTCACTCAGTGTTCCTGGGTCTCCCCAGGTGAGCGAGGAGGCGTCCGTGTTTCCTCAAGTGCATTTTCTCCCACGGATGCCCTGGACTCCGGGAAGGTCTCCATGGAGAGCCTGCTGGGTGGATGAGGCGACGTGTCCTCCTCCCAGGATCCCAGAGCAGACCCGGAGGAGTTTACAGACAAGGAGACAGGGGGTGCCTCAGGGCGAACCCGAAGGGAAGGGTTGACCCAGCTGGGGGGTCCTCAGCCCATGCTGGGGAATCCAGGGCAAGGCCCCCTAACAAGCAGAGAGAAAAGGGACCTTATAGGATCACCCCAGGGCGAGAGGAGGGAAAGCCCAGGAGGAAAGGGAAGTTGCAAAGCAGCGGCAGGCGGCAGTGCCAGGGGCAGACCCAGAGGCACCCTGAGACCCCAGACCCTGTGCACCCTCCACCGGCACTGCCATCTGCCGCGTGCGGGGCAAACACCCCCTCACGTAACTGCCCTGCCGTGGAAAACAACAGGGTTGGGGTGCAAGGGAGAGAAAGACAGAGTTAGACGGTTTGCAAGGAACCAAAGCCTCCCGGGCCTGTGGGGTCAGTCCCGTGACCCCCACAGTGATGATCCCGGCTTTGGGCAGCACCTGCCGCGTCCTCTCTGCAAGTGCCCCCTCCGCAGGCTGTGGGGGGAGAGGACACCCCTGACCTGCCCTCAGGCTCCTGAGTTTTAGGGGACTTGCTGTCGGGGTCTCCGCTGCCTCAGTTATCTGTTCTGAACAGACCTGCCCCAACAAGGGGCCTGAGCCACAGGGGGTCTCTGTCCTCCCCCCAACCCCCGCCTCTTTCAGTCCTGCCCACACTGCAGAGTGATGCCCAGACTCACTGCGGGGACATCCCCGGGGCAAACACCTGCCCAAGAAGGCGGCTTCTGCACGGGAGAATCCAGCTCGCCAGGGAGGTCCACGGGAACGTGGAAGGGGAGACCCCAGCAGGCGGCACCTCTGGGCAGCCACCTGCAAGGGAGCAGAATAGCCCCCCCACATGCCGCTGTGGCCCATGATTCAGTGCAGGACAGGCCCTTGAGAAAAAGCTGGGTCAAGAACACCAGCCCCCACCCCCCTGAAAGCAGGAGCTGAATCTCCCCTGCCCGGGGCTGCCCCAGGGAGAGGGGAGCTCACAGGGGTCTGCGGGTCCGTCTCCCCTGCCAGGGGCCCCGACCTTCCCTGGCTGCTGTCCCCGCAGAGCCTGCCCTGCCCCAAAAGCGGCGCCCCTGGGGTCCGAGGACCCGCCCGGAGTCTGCTCATCTCTCCCTGGAGCACAGATGTGTGTGGGGACGGGACACCTGACGCCCCCACTATTAGAAATGCCTTCCCGGTTCGTGCGCATCACAGGGCTGGGTGGAGGCTCCTCTGCACTTACCCAGCAATTTCTCTCCCACAAGGTTTTCCTCTAATGCCACAAAGAGCAGCACGTGGAGCCCCCGCGCCATCTTCTGGCCAAGACAGAGAGAAGCTGTTTAAACAACGAGCGGGAAGGATGGACATTTTCCCAGGTAACAGAAGTCACCGAACAGATCTGAAGACCCGCTGCTCCTTCCCACTGAACGAAGGTTTCCCCGGTGGCCTGGCTGCTGCATGGGAGGTGGGTGAACTGCAGCGCGCCCTCGGCGAAGGTCACCAGTTGGGTGGGGCTCAAAGGGCAGACTGAATTTTCAGGACGCCCCGTCCTGCCCCCAGGGCTCTGATGGAAACTGTTTTTGGGCCACAGATCTTGGAAACAGCGAGAAGGAAGGGACCAAGGCCGAAGTCGGAAAATGTCTTTCAAAATCTTTTTATGGGGCCTCCCTGGTGGCGCAGGCGGTTGAGGGCCGCACCGTGAAGCAATCCGCAGCCGCTGCAGCACGGGTTCAATCCCTGCCGGTCAGGGAGCAACCCACATGGAGAGGCAGCCCTCTCCTGTCTCGCCCGGTGCTCCCCTCAGCAGCATATGTCAGTCTCCTCTTCTGTTCCCCACTCTCCGGTGGATCCTCTCACCCTGCATCTCTGGCCTATATCCCAGCTCTTGTATGCATAAATAAATTAATATTTTAAAAAGTCATTTTATGGCGCCTCCCTGGTGGGGCAAGGGGTTGGGACTCAGGCTATGGGGCTGTCTTCGGCCACTGCAGGTTGGATCCCTGGCCAGGGAGATACCCAGGTGTACAGCAGACCTCTCCTGCCTCCCCGCTGCTCCCCTCAGAAGTATATTTCGTCAGTCTGCCTGTTCTTCTCCCCACTGTCTCCAGTATATCCTCTCACCCTCCCACGCATCTGGCCTGTACCCCAGTTCTTGTATTACAATAAATAAATCTTTAATAAATGAATGAGTGAATAAATAAATAAAAAGGTGGACTGAAGTCTAACTTGACTTCAAAGCTCACCCAACTTTCCTGAGAGTCTGACCAGCCTCCCAGTGATCAGGCGCACAACACTGTCCCTAACTAAACTAAGAAGCTAGTAGTTTTCACTGGCCTTGGGACTCTGCACACACAGCAAGCCAACCCTCCTGCTGAGTGTCTGGCTTTGTGCCTTACTCCAGCATTTCAGGGCTCCCCGGGTGGGTGTTGCCCTAACTAGGGACACACGGGATTTAGAACAGCTCCTCTGCGAGGAACAAATATCCCACCCACATTCTTTTTAGTCTAACAGCACTCGAAAAATGGGCTGCGTCCCTGGTGCAATGTGCTCTCATGTCCCAACCCCAACACTTGCTATTCTACTACGGCTTGGCTTGTGACCAAGCCTACACTCAGCGCTGGCCCCAATGACTTTGCTCCAGGGCAGGGAGGGGGCAGCCCTGACCCCACAAACCTGCCTGCTCTAAACAGGTTCTGCCATCCTGCTTCCTTCCTTCTGTCTCCTCTGCAGCTTTTCTTCTCTCCCTGCTCAGCTCCACCCTCCCTTGGGTGGGGCAGGAAACCTGGAACCTCCCCTTTCCTGGGGACCCCCTGTTACAACTTCACCTGTGACCGAGGGCCCTTAGCCGCTGCTGTACTTCTCATTCTCCTCTTCAAATCTTAACATACACAATCTCCTACTCAAATTTGTTTCTTCTAAGCGAGGGGGAGCGCCTCAAGGTTAAACTCCTCCTCCCAACAAACAGCTCACCCCTACAAGGGGAACAGCCTGTCCAGATGCCCCACCCGTGCACTCCAGATGCCCCCCCTCGCCTCCCTCCAGAGCCACCAACAGGCAGCTCAGGGAGGAGTGTCAGGGAGACCATCTCCCGGGCCCCTGGAGGCAGGGCCAGCTCTACATGCCACTCCAGCAGGGAGCAGCTCCGGAAAATGGACCTCCTCCCTGCAACTCCCCAAAAGATTTTGGGCTGGATATGGTCGGGGTGGGGGGGGGGGGATGATGGAGGACAAGAATGGAAAGACTGGAAAGGACGAGCCCCAAGGCCAAATCCTGACTCACACTCGGAGGTGGGGGTCGAGCACATGCACAGGACCCTTAACCAGCTGTGCAGGTCACACCCTCAGGCGCCAGCGCCTTGTCAGGAGGCAGGAGAGGGAGCAGGGTCCCTGCTCTAGGGAGTGGGGCACGGCCTGAGGGGAAGGATGTGGAGACTGACCCACCCCGGAATCTCTGGTCCCTTTCTAGCGCTGCCTGTTGCCCAACATCCGCAGCAAGCAGCCGCCCCGGAGGAGCGCGCCTCCCAAGGAGAAAGGGGCTGTGGCAGGGCAGGCTCCGCACAGGCCCGGGGCAGCCGCCCCCCTGCCCGCCCGGGACCACGCAGGAGCCTCTCCTCACCAGCTCTCGCCTCTGCGGGGCCGCAGCCTCCTGGCGGGTGGCCGGTACCTGCCAGGACGTCTCCAGGGACCTCCCTCAGCGGAGGCCGCTCTCCTCAAGGCCGCCGCCTGCAACCGCGCAGGCCTCGCTCAGCAAACCTGCCCCTTCCCTTCCCCTGAGAAACCTGCCCTGTAAACACAACTAACGTCTCCGTCTCGTGGAGGAGCGACCTGGGGAACTCCCGGGGGCTGCTGAAACAGGGTCTGGGGAAACATTTCCCAGAGTGAACCCCAGGACCTTGCACTCCAAAAACCCCATCACCCCCACCCGATTCCCCAAGACCCACAGGAAAAACCCGCAGTTCTGGAAGGACACTAGGGAAGATCTCTGGCGCCACCTAGTGCCCAGAACAAAATCACCACCTTCCTGATGGTGGGAAGCCAGGGATCCCCAAACCACCCTCAGGTGCTGAGAGGGGCTGGGCCGCGCCTACGGGGTAAGAAGGGAAACCAGGCGGGGAGCAAGACCCCATCCTGGGACTGAGAACCAGGCGCAGGACCCGGGGTGGGGACGCGCCCTAGCAGCGGGCACTGCACAGGGCGACAGCCAGCGTTTTGGACCTGACAGCCCTGGAACTGAGCCTAGAGAGCAGCATTCGGGGGCGGGATCCACACAGCTGCGGGCACAGGGCCGGGTGAATGCGGGGCAGACACAGCACCCGGCTTGAACGACAGCCCCTGTGTTGAGGTGCCCCCCAACCCTTTTCTCAGAGAACCACTGGGGAAAAGCAAGGTCAGCAAGTGCAGGTCTCTGGCGCCACCCGGTGACCAGAACAAAGCCACCGAGGAGCTGATTCCCTGCTGGAACTGAATAAACACAGAGGGCGGGAACCACCGGGGGCAGAGCCCAGCAACAGGACATCAGCCCCCTGGTGGTGTTTTGGCTCCCGGTGCAAGACTCGGTCTGGTGAACAGATGTCAGCAGGTTGACTCTGTGCTGAGGACTCTCCAGGCCAACTCTATGGACCTTCAGCATCTGTGCACTTCTGCGATCTGCTGGGGGTGTGGGGGTGTCATACTAAATCCAATTCCCCCAGATACCAAGGGATGACTATAAAGTTTCTGGGGGCTTAAAAGTCATACATGGATTTTCCACCGCCCGGGATCAGCGCCCCAACCCCATGTTGCTTAAGGGTCAGTCAACCGTAAAAGCAAAACCAATCATGAGAGCTGAAAATACATGTGGTTCTGCTGGCAGGACAATCACAGACTCTGCTACCACAACTGTAATGTGATACCACCATTAAATTAAATGCTACATTTCAGTTAGAATTAGGGAAAATCAAGATGCATTTTACCTCTTCCCTGATTCCATACTCCAGTCTAATTGAAGGATAAAGGGCTGAGTTCAGTGAACAGGGAGTGTTCAAGGTGGGGAATCTGAGCAGGTTGGAGACCAGCTCCAGCTAGATGTCCTGTCAGGGATCTCAGCAGGAGAGGACGGCCTTGGTGGAGTTTTTGGGAGGGCTGAGGGGAAGTGGAGCCAGGTAGGAGTGAGGAAGACACAGACACCTTCTCTCCTGCAAGTATCTCCTCCTGAGGGTCTCAGCAGGTCTTTTTTTATACCTTAAGGCCAGCGGTGAGATGACATCAGCAGAAGCATCAAAGCAGAACAGAGGCCATCATTACATATTTCCTCATGAACATAGAAAGACCCTCTTGATCTCATCCTACAAAAGGACACTTCCTTAATCTGATTAAGAAAATCTACAGGGACAATGACTCCCCTAGGTACAGCTCTTTTTCTAATGTAATCCACTGTCTAATGTACTGTCTAAGACAGTACAATGTTCAGTAACAATCAATCACCCTGTCAAGCCTTCCTAATTTCCGAGTGGACATGAAAGTCCATTGTTATGCTGTATTACTAAAATCAACCCATTCCCTAGTACTCAATTCCTCTAGCCCATTACGAATTACTTCAAAGTGATCAAAAGTAACTCATCAGTACTGTTCATTTCTACAGAAATCTAACCTTCAACTAGAAATACCGAACCTCCACACAAGCTGCACACTGTTCACTGCTGCACCTCCCCCTGCAGTGACCCTTAGGGCTAATGGCTTGCGCCACGGTCCCTAGGTCCGGCTGGGCAACCAGCGCGCAGGCGGAGAACAGCAAAACCCCCTGACTTGCTGCACCTCCTCCTGCAGTGACCCCTAGGAATCCCTAGGTCCGGCTGGGCAACCAGCACGCAGGAGGAGAACAGCAAAAAACCGCCTGAAGACATAGATAAGACGGAAGCCTGTTGAAAGATAACGACCACCAGAAGCCACTACAGGAATGCTGTCCGCTCGGAAACTTATCTCACCTTCTTTAGACCCACAAACTTTATTCTAATACAACTGTCTCTCTAAAATCTTTTCTCTTTCTCTGTTTAAAAGGTCATTGGTTTGCCGATTAAAAAAGAACATACAAAATCTAATAACTAGGCTGATTCAAATGAAACGTTACTAAACTCTGTGTATTAATAGAACTGCTAGCTTAATAATTTCTCTGTTGTATACTTAGCCTAGTTTGTATTAATCTAAATGATAAAAATATTACATTGTGAAAAGTAAAATTCACCCGTGTTAATTAATAGTAATAGTGAGTAGTTAAAACAAAAAGTAATCATATAAAACAAAAAGAAAAATTAATAGCCTAACTACTTAGGAATGTGCCTGGGTCCAGATGTAAATCACTGCCCTGTCAATGATAAGCTAAACCTATAAGCAAGCTGATTTCTTCACTGACATTCGCCATTCCTATGCTTTTAGAAAACATATAAATACTGGTCACCAACTCAAATAAAATTACACTCAGATTTTCACTCTTGAAGTGTGTCTGTTTGTCATTTCTTTAACCGAATCCCTGACCACCCTGCACAGTCTCTCAACCCTGAGACGGCCTCATCGTTCACTGCTGTGCTGGTCCGCTGCAGTTCACTTTTCGCATACACCAGGAAATGTACTGTTGCCACAAACAGGTACCCCCCAGCTTAGGCTATGGTTTCCAAGCACAGCTGGTTCAGGGCAGCTTGTTCTCCATAGTTCTCAGGGCCAAAACATTTCTTTCCTAACTATATCTTTAACAATTTTTACTTCTTTAGTGACAGTTCAAGGGTAAGAACAAGAAGCCAATTGTCACCTGGGTCCCAATTAGGTTTTCACAGGCCAATGAATAACTAACTTACTTCAGCATTAACCAGGAACAAAGAGGAGAGCTTTAGCAGGCTTTGCCATGGAGACTCCCTAGTTCAGATCTTCTTTGGCAAGTGCAAGAACTCCGGTCTCCGGGAAGTACAACTTTCCCTCTTCAGGGGAGCACAGGGACTCCCCACTTCTCGGAGTCTCCCCTAATGTCAGAGAGGCGCAGCCTGCCGCAGAGCAGGCTGGGAAGGATGAGACCAAGCAATAGAATAAAGTGGGCTGCCCTCACTTCCTCATGCAAAGAGGGGGATACCAAGGTACAGAAATGTCCGGAAAAACAGGTCCGGAGGCCCATGTCCAAGGCTTCAGTTCCAATGAAGGAAAGCAAGAAGTCATTGTAAACAGGTGGGGGACACACTTGGAGGTCACAAGCCAGCTGGTGAGAGGGAAGACCCAGGAGAGGTCTGAGGACAGAGCAGGGAGGCTCAGGACAGCTGAGACCAAAGACTGACACAGCTGAGGCAGGTCCACTCCTGCTGGGCTCTTCCCAGGGATGCTCTTCATAAATGATCCGGTGCAGTGGCACGCGGTGAAATGTTACTCAGGCATCAAGAAAGACAAACTCTCGCCATCTGCGGTAACAAGGATGGAGCTGGAAGGGTACACTAGCCCATGGAGTCAGAAGGAAGAAGATAAATACCGGATGGTCTCACTGATATGTGGAATATAGAGAAAGCAAAAAAAAAAACAATTAAGAAAAAGACAAAACTAGCGAACTGACCACAGAGCTGAGGTGCACAGCAAAGGAAGGAGAGTGAGGGGGGCGAGACAGGAGAGGAAAACACAGTGATGGTCCACGGGTGATGTGGCGGTGGGAGAGCTAGGGGGACTACTGAAAGAAAAAAGAAACGCTCTGGGGCCGAGTGAGGCCTGGAGGCAGGGCACCTGAGAGCTGAGAGGAGACAAGAGGCTGCCCACACAGAAAAGCCTTCATGACTGATGCCTGAGGGGAAAGTGTGTGCAGGGGCCTGGGTTAGGGGGCTGACGGAAAGGGTGACCTGGCAGGTGACGAATACTTGAAGACTGCAGTTTGGGAAAATCACAACAGGAAAGCACCATAAAGGGAGGATGTGATCCCAGGCCCACCCGGGGCGTGTGGCACTCCATGTATGGCTGGTGTTAAAATTCTCCTGGCAAACGCCAACAGCCTGACAGCTGTGATCAGCTCCAGAAGGGAATCAGCCAGACTTTTGAAAGTTCCCGGAAGAATTCCTCCCCCATTCCTTCTCCTGTGCCATCCCCCTCATGCAAGCTGCTCTCAGAACACAGATAAAGGCCCGTCAGCCAGAGAGGAGCCATGCTCCAGACATCTCATGGAATGCTCACTTATCTCCAGAACCTTCCATGTCTTAGATGTGCCTTTCATCTGTCTCCCCCTGATCCATTTACCCTTGGCATGGACTCCAGGTCAGCTCCTTCCCTCTAGCGCCCATGCTGCCTCCCATCACCTCCAATGATCCTCTTTTCTCATCCCTTCCCTCCCACTTGCTTCTTTTCTGATGCATATAGTTCTAGCACTTCAGAGCCAGACTGATTCCCAGCTGGTCTTCCCAGATACTCTTTGGTGCCTGAGGAAACATAAATGTCAAGTCCAGATTCCGTAGCCCGGCACACTGAAGACTGACCGACTTCTCCAGGCTCCCCTGTGAACTCCCATATTCCAGGTGAGCAGTCTCAGAAGACCTAGAAAGACTGGGTCACAGGTCTTGTTCCCACCAATAATCTCATTAGCTGCTGTTCCTGCTGGTCCTTGATGTTGTGGTCACGAGCGATTCACCATGACCAAGGCAGTCTCAGATAGCCCTTGTCTGATTTCCACCCCTCAGTGTGCTCTAAAAGGATATTAGAACTTGGGGGAATTCAAGACTGAGGACTGCTAAGTGCCCGCAGGCTTTGTGGACATAGTCCCTATCAGCTGCTGTTACTAAGGACCCCTTGGCGTTCTTGAAAATTGTCCAGTATGTCCTTCTTCCAAATCATTAATTGCCAGTGTGCACAGGTCAGAGACAATGGGACTGACAGATGTTCTAGAACATAATTCTGGAGTGAAACCCCCATCAAATTTGAGCACAAATATGGATCAAGAAATGAATTAATCTGTAATTCCTTAAGAAGCGCTTCTAACATTTTTTAGTGTTTCATTTTCAATCATGGCCAAAGGGAGAGTTTGGTTGGATCAAAAGAAGACAGGACTTGAGTAAAATCAGGAAAGAAATTGTGAGACTTAGCCACTATTCCACCATCTTGTGTATAACCGCCATCTTAGTATTTCAAGTTTTGCTTACTCAAGACTAATTAGCCTGCATTCCAAAGAGGGTTTATGGCTCCCACCCCACTCTGGTCTTATCTCTGATGGCCAGCCACAGTGGAGCCGAGTAATGGGTCTAATTGGCCATAAAATAGAACCGAGCAATGCAGGCCACTGATGGGGTCAAACTAGCCATAAAATAACTGTGTATCCACCGTTGTTAACAAATGCACCTGTGTAATCAATGAATGATGCACCTATGTAACTAATGAATGATTGCCAACATGATTTAATTTTTAGAAATCTACTTGTATCCCTATATAAGATCCCTGTCTCCTTTGTTCAGGGCTCCTGACCTCCACTGTTACATCAGTGCGTGTCGAAGGCCCTGCCTCGAGCCCGCAATAAACTCCTTTGTGTTCTTACAGCGATTGTCTGTGTGTCCTTGGGGGCTGCACTGGTTGACGCTGGGCACAACAGAAATGTGTTTCCAGAATTAGGACAGCATTTAGAGGATGTCCAAGCACCAACTTCTATATGCTGATCTCAATTTGCACAGCCTTGGTGGGCCACATTCCTGCTGCAGATGCAGTCACAGGTCAAGTCACCTCATAGGAATTCACCCAGCAGATGTAGACTCAGAGATCCTTCAAGAGGAAGCCTGAACTTGAATGAACATGACAAAGGACTCTGAATGTTGTGCATCAACATTTTTGTAGAATGTAGACGTTTTGGTCACACACACCGTACCACATCTACCTGGTTGTGACTTAGCCCAAACTCTGCGAAATGACATCTTTGTCATCTGTTGTCTAGAATTCTCGGACAGTCTTCTGGCAGGGGCCACTGCAGCTGCCAAATGTAGAGACGACCCAGGTATATCTAGGCAGAGGGATCTTTTCTGCTTAGGTGAGATTAAGGTAAACATGGGTTAATAAAGTGGGAGCCTACGACTTGGAATGAGGTGAGTGATTTTTTCTTCATTTCCATACAAAATTCGACATACTTCGTATATGTGTAATTCATTCTCATGCCAGCTACTGCAGTCATGTCATTTTTCATATTGAACCACCCAGACTTATCACAACAGGTGCTAAAAAGGCATAGGAGAAAAGCAGCAGGAAGTAAAACTGGAAATTGGTTGTGCGTGTCTCAGTGTGCAGCAGGAGAGGGTGGGGGATACATGGACATGGCAGGACACAGACTTCTCTTTGACCAGGAAACAAAATCCTGAATCACTTGTAGTATAATGCATGCGTTCTTTTTTTTTTTTTTTTTTTAACAGAGGCATTTTTTTTTTTCTTTGTTTGTTTTGTTTTATACATGAACTGGGTATAGTCAGAAGCCCAGGAGGGTGTGAGAATTCACCAGAGCCAGAGCGGAGAGCAGAGCAGGCAGAAGGACCGAAGTACACTGCTGAGGGGAGCAGCGGGCGGAAGGAGAGGTCTGCACGCCATGTGGGACCCTCCTCTGGTGGCCGGGGAGCAGCCGGGGATCGAACTGGCGCCGCAGAGGCTGCGGGCAGCTTCCCAACCCAGCGCTCAACTGCTGCGCCACAGGGGAGGCCCTGCATGCGTTCTTATTAAGCAAGTGTCCCCAAACTATGGAAGCAACACTGACCTACTATTGCTAGGGGCAAAAAGATGTCCTAAAGCTAATTCCATACAGGCTTTGTGGACTACACCCTCACCCCACGCCAAAGCCACTGGGAACTCCAAATCCCATCCCCACCCAAGGGAAGGTGGCTGGGACCTGAGGGTGGGGTTCAGCAGCCAGGTTGGTATAAAGCCAGACCCGTGGGCTTTGGAGGGGTCCCCATTTTGGCTCTAGGCCAGCTCGCAGGTCTGGCTGTTACCAAAAGCCGGCCTCAGTTCCCCTCAGCCAATAAAAGGAAACTGAGTTTGAGGAAAAGGAAAGCGGTTTTATTGGTCGACAAATGAGGAGGGCGGCAGACTCATGTCCGAAAAACCACCGTCCTGCTCTTTGGCAGCGGGCAGGGGTATTTATACAGGGGGAGATGGGTAGGGGTCCGCGAAGGGGAGGGGGAAGGGGTCCGCACAGAGACAAGTGGGCGCCAGCTCAACAGGGAGATGGATGGGTGTCAGCTCATTCATCTTAAGGGAAGGGGAAGGTGTCAAGGCACAGAGACGGGTGATCGCCAGCTTGTTTTTCTTCCCAAGGGGAGGGGAAGCTGCAACAAATGGGAAAGACAAGCCATCAATCCTGCCAATGCTAGATAAGGGGAATTGCAAGAAATGGGGAAAGACAAACTTGTTAACTGTATCATGGCCAGCTCTGAGAGTGCCTTTGGGTTTCCAGGTCAGCGGATTGGGAAGGACGCATTAGACTTTATCTCCCTATTTTCTCCCTGAGTTGTACATTTTCCTTATTTCCTTTTCCTTGTAAATAGACCTTTTATTAACCTTTTGTGTGTGCCTGCAGTGGAGTATTAATAAGTATTAATAAGTCCCTTGTAAGCATGCGGGTCAGGACCCACAGCCAGGCAACCTGTTCAATATTGGGCCTGCCCTATAACACTAGGAGAAAATATAATCCCTGGTCTACAAAACAAGAAATGGGCCTAATATGAGAAAAACCAGGATCATAAAGAAATTCCAGATTTAGGAAGGAACGACGAGCTCCTGCATTGGAACTAAAACTTAGGACAGTGGAGTCTTCCGTCAAGGGCTGCCTTCCAGGCCACCCAGATGGAAAAAATACATCATCACATTTGACAGCTGAGCAGTTGGTACTTTGAGCTTTGAGTAAGTGCTCTCCCTTCCTCACTGCTCAGAACTGCTCTTACGTTTACTACCGGATTATAAGATGTGAGAATGTTATGTGTGTGCTGTGATGTTCCCCCTAGGGGCAAGGATTTGTTGCAATTTGTGTAAATGGGTGGGCCAAATGCTGAATGCATGAACATCAGACTGTTGGGGTTGCTCTACAACAAGACCAGCTCAGAAAGGCCTGAATACAAAGATCATGGGGACCCTGCTACTCGTGTCCTCTGACAAAAGTCCGGGCATGGGGCAGATTTCTGAAAAATCAGGAATCTCCTTAGCTGACTCCTGCCAGAGTCTCCTCATTTGTTTAGGGCTAGTTTCTACCACTGCTAAAATAGGCATTTAAAAGCAAAACTGCAAATACTGATCAATCACTGAATAACCAGTTTGATGGCAAATGGCAGTGCGATACCAATATTACATTTTTCATAAGTAGTTTTCTGCCAAAGGCAGCAAAATTCAACATTTGGCCTTACTTGAACAAGTAACAAAACTTCTGGGAACAAAAGGCTGTAAACATCCCTGGGCCAAGTCTTTTAGCATGGAGATGTGGCCATTTAAGGCAAGGGCTAACTGGAAGAAAGTCTTTTACTTTACAGTTAAAGATAACAGTTGAATGTCAGAGGTGAGCCAAGCTCCAGGTAGAAGAAAACTCTTGATAAGCCAGAAGGCACCATAGTCAACTCCTGCTATTTAATTCCTGTTTATTTGGGGCTACTTGGTATGGAAGCTGTCAGACGACACATTCAAGAATAAATCGACAGCAGTTTTGTGACTGGCTGAGCTAGCTATAACCATCTTTGGCCATGCCTCTGATAAAATGTTGGTAACTCCTTCCAACTACAAACAACAATCAGCAATCTTACAGAGAACGGAATTTTCCCTTAATCTTAAAGTTAGACATGGAAACTAGGCTGCCTAGATAAGTAGAAGGGTAATAGGCAGAAAACTCCTTGTTTACATTAGGGGAATTCCTCCCTGAAGGGAGAGCTGGGGGCTAGGGAGGAGTCAGTGCAGCTTGCCTGGCAAGATCGCCCTCCAGACCCTTGGTTCCTTCATAGCCCGTCAATATTAAAACAACATACTATAGATGACAACTTCTAGATAAACGCCTTCTGGTTTCTGCTTTAATCAATGAGTTATATGTTAGTCTCAACTTTACAGGTTAGTTAGAAAAAAATCCCTCTGTCTCCCTTCCCCCAGGTAACTTCCTGCCCTTTGTTTCCCCAGCCCTTAGTTCATCCTTCACTCAGGAAACGTGGCCATGTGAGTGCAGCCTCAGAAGCCTTTTGCTAGTAAAAGGCTTTCAGAGAAATGACTATTCTGAGAAACTTTTGTTGACCTAATGAGCCTCCTTTAAATCAAAAAACAATAAATGTCACAGCCTCTGCGAAAGGGTCAATCAACCCTGGCTGCTCTGGGGAAAGATGTGACTGTTCCCTTCCCTCATGCCTGTGCTCACGCGCTCTCCCGGGTTGCCTGAAATGCATAAATGAAGGGCTGCGGAGACCCGCAGCAGACCCGCAGCAGGACGAGGCCCGCAGCCTGACCCAGTGTCTGCGTCTCCTCATCCCCCTCCCTTATTCTCTACAATTGCGCCACCACCGTCCCATCCTTCAGGAACCCCTGACACCCAGACGGCTGCGGCTGGCTTGCAACAAAAGATTTCATCTTTGTATTATTATTTCCAATTTTCCATTGTTGTGAAGTGAAGGGAGACTATGCACCAGAGACCTGCCTGCGTGCACGCTCTAGGCCAGCAGAGGGTGGAAAGGGATGCCGGTCCAACCGGGAGTCAGCTCCTATCAGGCCAATTAGCAATTTGCCTGAGCTCACTGAAGATGGTGACCAATGCAAGAAAAATTACTCTGGGCTGGTCAACCACGGGGGAAGCTTGGAAAACACGTTGGGCGCCAGCTGTTATGCGGCAATCCCGATATTGAACGGGTTGCCTCACTGTGGTCCTCACCCGTGCGCTTAAAAGGGACTTATTAACACTCCACTAGAGGCGCACACAAAAGGTTAATAAAAGGTTATTTACGGGCCTCCCTGGTGGCGCAGCAGTTGAACACTGGGTTGCGAAGCTCCCCGCGGCCTCTGCAGCGCCAGTTCGATCCCCGGCTGCTCCCCGGCCACCAGAGGAGGGTCCCACATGGCGTGCAGACCTCTCCTGCCGCCCGCTGCTCCCCTCAGCAGTGTACTTCGGTCCTTCTGCCTGCTCTGCTCCCTGCTCTGGCTCTGGTGGATTCTCTCACCCTCCCGCAAGTCTGACTGTACCCAGTGCATGTATAAACAAAACAAACAAACAAATAAATAAAACATGCCTCTATTTAAAAAAAATAATAAAGGATTATTTACAAGGGAAAAGGAAATAAGGAAAATGTACAACTCAGGGAGAAAATAGGGAAATAAAGTCTTTAATGCGTCCTACCCGATCCGCCAACCTGGAAACCCAAAGGCAGGACGCTGCGAGCTGGCCGAGAGCCAAAATGGGGGAACCCCCCAAGCCCATGGGTCTGGCTTTATATCAACCTGGCTGCTGAACCCCACCCTCAGGTCCCAGCCACCTTCCCTTTGGTGGTGATGGGATGTGGAGTTCCCAGTGTCTTTGGCTTTGGCCTGGGGTGGGGGTGGAGTCCACAAAGCCTGTATGGGATTAGCCTTAGGACAGCCTTTCCCCCTAACTGCCCTGGACCAGCACAGCAGAGGACGATGAGACCGTCTCAGGGTTGAGAGATGGCACGGGGTGGTAAGGGATTCGGTGAATAAACGACACACAGACACACTTCAAGAGAGTGAAAATCTGAGTGTAATTTTCTCTGAGTTTGTGACCAGTCTATATATGTTTTCTAAAAGCATAGGAACCGTGAACATCAGTGAACGAAGTCAGCTTGCTCATAGGTTTAGCTGATCATTGACAGGGCAGGGATCTATGTCCGAAATACATCGGACCTAGCCGCATTCCTAAGTAGACAGGCTATTAACTCTTTCTCTTGTTCTATGTAATTATATTCTTGTTGCACTAACTACTACGACTCCCTACTCATTTTCACTCATAATTAATTGTCATGGGTGAATTTATTTTATAATGCAGTTAAGATCAAGGGTACTAAAATTATGCACATAATACAAAGATTATTAAACCAACAATTCTATTATTACACAGTGTTTAGTAATGTTTCATTTGAATGAGCCGAATCATTAAATTACATTTGTTTTTTAATTAGCAACCAATGACCAGAAAAAGGAAAGATTTTAGAAAGACAGTTGTAGCAGAATAAAGATTGTGGGCCTTGAGAAAGCGAGATAAGGTTCTGTGTGAGCAGCATGTCTTTTAACCATCTTTGTGGCGGCTTCTGGTGGTCGTTATCTCTTAACAGGCATCCGGCCTATCTAAGCTTTAGGGAGTTTGCTGTTCTCCCCCTGCGCGCGTGGTTCCTTGCCCACGCCGGACCTCAGGGACCATGGCAACAGCCATTAGCCCTGAAGGTCACTGCAGGGGGAGGTGCAGCACCTAACAACCCCACGCACACGCTAAATACCACCACCGACCCACTCCCATGTCTGCCTCAGAGTCCATAACCCTCCAGAGTTACAAGTAAGTCATTACATTCAGAAGGACACCAAGGTGTCCAGGTGATGCTTCAGGGACAGCAGAGACCCGCATAGGAAGGGAAACGCAATGGCAGAAGGCCACCGTGGGGCAGAGCCCGGCCTGCCTGACAGCCTAGCTAAGTGCAGAGCCATCACGTGTAGCACAGTCTTGCTATTACTCTGCTCGCTGTGTAAACAGAAAGGGTGCAGCAGATTCAAGAGTGTTCAGTAGTGCAACACTTTAGTAGCATCACTGAGCCAGATGCTCCGGTGCCCTGTCCAGGACTCCAGCACAGAGAGACTGGAATGTGGGGAAGAGGAAGGTTCGGAGGCCTCTGCTTTGCACTGCTCACTGACTGGAGTCACTCAGTACAGTCCTGGCTTCAGCTCAAGATCCAGTAAGACCACCGAGCCTATCGCCTGTTGCAGCTGCCCAGGAGGTCTTCACTGTTCTTGTAACAAGTGCTGGAAGCCACTCAGTAGGGCCACCCCTGAAATTGGGAGCACTCCCTGTCTGTCCACTTTCCTGCCCAGGGGGAGGCCGGCCCAATGGCTGCAAAGTCTGCAGCCACATTGTGGAGCAGCACACCTTTCTTTCTCTGCCCTCCACCCTGGCTGCAAAAGGGAACTGAAATGCAGGGTGAACTCCTGATCTTTTTGTTTAATGAGCTCCCACTTCCACAACTTCTGTAGTAGAAAAACGGAGGCAGCGGGTGGAGCAGAGTCCTCAGGCAGTGCAGCCCTAGGTCTGGATCTAGGATTGGGGTGGGGGCAACCTAAGGAGAGCTGGCCTCAGGAAATCCAAAAAGCAAACATCTCAATTGGTGTCTGGCATTTTCCCATGAGATACACCCAGACCACCGAGAACACATTTGACAGTCATTGGTAATAACTGGCCAAGGACATTTTGAAAATCCTAGGTCTGGGGCTTGCTGCATCACCTACACACAAAGTCAACTTAGGAAGTCAACTGTTAAAGGAGTTGAGCGATATTTCTGTTTCGGAAGGGAAAGAAAAATGAAATTCTGCTGCAGCTCTCTCACTAACCTTCTGGAGGAATGTGAGTGTGGCTTCCTGCTCAACAGGAGGGTGTTGACAGAAGTGAGTAGAGCCCCATGCAGGTTGCAGTGAGCCCTCATCTCAGCTGCTCCACAGGGCAGGAGGGCAGCCCCCTACAGAGTCTGCAGGGAGTGCTTTCCTGCCCAGGAGAAGGACAGAGGCCCAAATCCTTCTAGGGAGGCAAACGGGTTTGATAGAGAGCAAAGGCTTTGGAGTCCATTTTGCTGAATATCTATGGACTTTCGGCAAGTTGCTCTTCCTTCAAGTCTCAATTTTCTCACGTATAAAATGGGACCAGCAATACCCACTGCTGAGCGTGGTTTACAGATGAATGAAATCACAGATCCACAACACTGCACACAGTAGAAAAATCAAGAAATGTTGGCGCACAGGGGGTTCCTCAATGGCTCTCTGCAGATAAAGTGTTTGGAAGGAGCTGTCTTGAGTTGGAGAGGGCCAAGGCTGCCCCTGAAGTGTCCAGATACACCTGACACAGGTAATGAAGGCCAGGCAACTAAGGAATGTGGCTGGACTCTGCAACACCTCTCCCATCGTGGAGAGACTGAGAGTGATTGCAGACTCTCCAGAAGAAAGCTCAGAGAATCCAAACTTCCCAAGTAAGCCCAGCGCATTTCCAAACACTGGACACCAGTGGATACCAGAACATCAGACTTACACCCTCTTTCAGGATTGGGAATTTGGGATCCCTGTGAAAGCAACCAGTGGCATCAGCCACATGTTCAGTACTAGAAGCAGCCCCACGTGGCAAAAAGTAAACCAGGGAACGGCAGAACTAGATGTGAAAACATGTAAGTGCTGCCTCCACCCAACAGGTTCCTTGCTACATCTTAAACAAAGCCGAAAGGCGCTGGATTATCACCAGGAGTTCTTCCCTGGTCAGTCAGTGCATGTGCCCAGACACCTAAGGGCGCTATTGACCATCTGGGCTGAAACAAAGCCTTCCGCAGAGTGCCGTCCAGGGCTTAAGATGACCGTTTCCTATTGTGTCTCCCAGTCGAGGCTTTGCAAGTGGTAAGACTGGGACCAACGGAGCACTAACGTGTATCCCAAGCCCACTCGCAGTGAGTTTTGTATTAAAAAGTCAACTATCTGGGGCTTTATTCCTCCCATTTCTTCATCTACCTCCTACACGCGTTGCAGCAGATAAAACTGGAATAAACTCACAAAAATATTTTTCATGCTTCTCTAAAAGTCTATTTTCTTTCTATATACCCCAGCCTCAAATGAGAATTTTTGTTTCAGACATGGCGCTCAGAGGCCTCGTGGGAGAAACCTCCCAAGTATCATGGGTAGGTGGAGAAACCTAAAATGAAAATCCGAGGAATACCCCAACTTACATTATCAACAATTTAGAAAAATGAAACGCACAGAGTCACTGGTTTCCCTCCCTATTCAATCACAGCCTCGTAGGCCAGCTAGAAAAACACTTGTTTCCACTCAGAAGGCAATTTAGGACAACCTGAACCAATACAGTCCCTGGCATGGCCTCTGCTCAAATTACGGGGAGACTTTCATTCTGTCAGATGTGGTTTGTACTGATAGTTGCCAAAGCAACTAGCCAAAGGGGAGCCAAGAGGGGAGCCGCAGGTCATTGTGATCCCACAGTCTGATTTCGGGGCCTCTCCTGGTGGCGCAGACTGTTGAGCATCGTGCTTGAGTCTGTCCGCAGCCTCTGCAACGCCAGTTCAATCCCGGCCAGACTACGAGGGTCTCACAAGGTGCAGCAGACCCCTCCTGTTGCGCCCGCTGCTCCCCTCAGCAGTGTATTTCCTCAGACTGCCAGTTCTATTCCCCGCTCTGGCTCTGGGGGATCGTCTCACCCTCCCACACATCTGGCCTGTACTCTGGTTCTTGAATAAATAAATCTTTGGAAAAAAAAAAAAAAAAGTGAAGGTTTGCACCCAGGAAGCCACTTTCTTCCAAAAAACGTTTGAATTTACCCGAGTGGAAAAGAAGCGTGAACAGAGGGACTTTGCCTCCCGCCCTTCGTGACCTAATCATGTGGAGGGTTTATCTCCTCATTTTTTGTTTATACATACCAGAACTGGGGTACAGGCCAGAGGTGTGGGGGGTGAGAGAATTCACCAGAGAGAGTGGGGAGCAGCACAGGAGGATCTACTGAAACACTGCTGAGGGGAGCAGCGGGGAGACAGGAGGGGTCTGCCGCCCCCAGTGGGCAGCTCCCTGGCTGGGAGGGAACTTGCACAGCAGAGGCTGCGGACAGCCTCACAGAGCAGCATCTGACCCTTGCTCCCCAGGGAGGCCCTGTGGCCTCCTTCCTGAACATCCTCTCTGGAGGGTAGCGGCTGGGCCCGCCCCCTTAGATCCTTATCACCTGCCCCCAGGGCACTCGGTGGGGTGGAGAGACCGGCTCCCCTTCCTTTGGGGCCACCATTCAGACCCCGTTGGGGGCAGGGTGCTCTCCTGCCAGCCAGACAGGGGCGGGGAGGGGGCGACGTCCGTGGACTATGTCACCCCGCGGTCCCCAAACCCTGAGGTGTGTCCTTGAGATGAACACGCGTGTGGGGAGCAGGACAGGCCCGGTGCACCCACCCCAGGTGCACCCACTCGGCACGACGCGCCGGGGGACCCGTCCCGGGAGGTGGGTCACGGAGGGTCACGCTCAGGAATGAGCCCCGACCCCCAGGGTCCTCCCAGCCCGAGAAGACTCCAGCCAAGCCTCTGGGTTCCCACCCACTGCACCCCCGCCGGCCCTCGAGGCCCCTCTCCGAGGGCAGCCGCACGGGGGTTTTCCCATGCCCGCCCACCCCCGATCCCAAAGGCCCCAGGCCCGAGGAGACGGGTCGCGCCGAAACTGGGGTCCGGCCGCCCCGACTTCACGCCGGGGCTCAGGTGGGGCTTGTGGGCGCGGGCGGGAACACACAGGTGCGGCCGGCAGGTGCCTGGGGCCGGCACACCTGGGCGCCTCCCACGTGGGCCCCTGCGGGGAGTTCCGCCTGGAAGGGAGGAGATGGCCGGTGTCTGCTCCCAACACGCCCACGGACATGTCGGGAGCCTTTCGAGGGGCGACAGGCGTCTGTCCCGAGCTGGGCACCTGCTCGGGATTCCTCAGCGGGGACCAAGGACGCGCCAGACCGGCCCTCCCGGGAGAGACAGGTGGGCCCACTGCGCCCGTCGGGCGGGGGCGCTGTGCACCCGGCTCCCCGCCCGAGCAACACCCCAAGCCCTCGCCGCCCCTTGTTCGCAGCATCCCCGCTTCTGGGCACCCGGCTGGGCGGCCTCTTCTCTGCCCCGCCCGGACCGAGGCCCATGCTGGGCCCCGCATCCTCCTCAGCCCGCTCCACCGTCCACCTGCAGCTGCCCCAGCGCACCAGGGACACGGTCCACTGTCCTCTGTCCAACTGTCCTCGCGGTTGGCACTTACACATCGTCTCCAGCGATTTGTTGCTGCAAGACACGGCTGGTGAGCTCATTTCCAGGCGAAGAATTTCATGGGCATTGAAAAGCATCTCCTCAGGTCACTCCCCCGGGAAAGGAAAGCCCCCATCAAGCAGTCTGCATATTCCAAATGCCCAGCTCTCTGCAGGAGGATGGCACCATTTCATTCTTGTCCCGGGAAGGAGAGAGGGGATGGATCTCACCGCACCGTGGCCAACATGTCCCTCCAGGCGTGCAGGGCGGGGAGCACCCGGCCCAGGAGAACCAAGAACTCGATAAAGGTTCATTATAGGCCAGAAATATTTAACTCCCCAAGACGCTCAACAGTAAGCAGCCTTGGCTCCGGAGCGCAAATAAGGGAAACACTTAAACAAGCTGAGTTTTCAAGGGGAACAGAGGACTCCAGGAGGGCAGCAGGCAGAACGGCCAGATGCTCGCGGGCACACGGTCTCTGCGCCACACTGAGATCCCATCATGGGTCTCCACCGCGGCGGTGCTTGCGGGAGCGGCAGCCGCCCGAGCAGGGCAGGAGGGAGGTCTGCTCGGGAAACCTCCCACCTCACCCAGGGTCCTTCCCCACCCCGCCTTTGGCTGCAGCCAGAGGACTCCACAGACACGGAGCAACACACGAGGAGCCGGAGCTCCCAAATGATCAGGCAGATGCCCCCAGCCAGACAGGCACCCCCAGGAGAGAGGGAGGGAGCTAGAGGCTGAAGCACCCGGTGTTCCAGGTTCCACATCACAGCACCTGGGGCCGTTTACTGTGAGCGATGCAAATGGTGTCTTGAATGACGACGACATCCTGGACACCCCGTGAAGTGTCTTCTCCTTTATCGGAGCACCCATCCCGCGCTGCCTTGTCAGGATCACCTCCCAGGACCCCAGCTGCCCGATGTGTACATTTTTCCCAAGTTGAGATGACAGCTCTCCATTGAGAAAACTGCCAATAATTACTGTCATCGGAAACTTCTGGACGTTCTCATGAAGCCGGAACTCCACTGGCTCTAAACAACAACTCCGGTTTCACTGTCAGAATCATTCTCCTGAAACAAGGGGAAATGGAAGCTCCTTGACCTGTGACTCTGTCGACTGTCCAGTTTATGTTTCAGAGCCTTCCCGAGTGGCCGACTGACCTGGACACATTCTGCGGCGCTGAGAGGCTTGAGGGGCTCTGCACGCAGGGCCTGGGGGCAGCAAAATGCTGTTGCTTCCGTGGCCGCAGCCTGGGCCACCAGAGGGGCAGCAGCCCTGGTCCCACGGTGCAGGGCTCAGCCGCTCCCCTCCTGCCCGCGGGGCTCCAGCAACCATCCCTTCCTCAAGACGCTTGGCCAGATCTGTTTAAATGTATGCTTTGTCTTTTTTTCTTTCCCTTTTTTTTAAAAAGGTTTATTTATTTATTTGTTTATACATGCACTAGGGACAGTCAGAAGCGTGGGAGGGTGAGAGAATTCCCCAGAGCCAGAGCGGGGAGCAGAGCAGGCAGAAGGACCGAAGGACACTGCTGAGGGGAGCAGTGGGCGGCAGGAGAGGTCTGTGCGCCATGTGGGATCCTCCTCCGGTGGCCGGGGAGCAGCCGGGGATTGAACTGGTGCTGCAGAGGCCGCGGGCACCTTCGCACCCAGAGCTCAACCGCTGCGCCACCGGCGAGGCCCCTTTTGGTACTTTTTCTGGATGCAGCAGATGGCTGACCCTTTCTAGAGCGGATATTTCAGGGGCTTTGCGGTCCCCCCTCCTGTAACAATAGGACTTCTTAAATTCTCAATTTCGATGTCACGCCCCCCAAGAAGAAGGAGGCAAGTGACAGACACAGAACCACCCCCGAACTCACTCTTCTCTCCACACTCTGACCGATGGCCGCCTGCAAGACCCCTGGGGAAGCCCCGTGTCCGGTGGCACCAAAGGAGAAGCGCCCCGGGAGAGACGAGGGTGGCCCTCTGGCCCTCGCCTGCCCCCCCTACCTTGTAGCCCCTGGACCCTCTACCCCCTCTTACCTTATTTCAGTCTCTTCGCTCCCATCGGTCTTCTGCTGCTGTCTGTCTTCAGCAACCTTTTTTCACAGCCCCCACCTCAGGTGTGCCCCGGAAGCATTCACACCCCTCCTCACAGGTGTCCACCGTCAGGCTGTGGACGGTGTCTTTCCTCCCCAACGCCCCTTTCTCTACCCCAGGTTTGCCACCAAAGTTTTCGGAGCAAACCCCCAAAGGCAGGTGTCTTCTCTTACCCCTCCATGCACACTGCCACGTGTTCTCTCTCCACAGCCTGCACCTGGCTTTCTCTTGGCGCCACCCCTGCCTCCAGGGCCCACCCAGGTGAGCTGCGCCCCTGAGCACTACCATGGACACAGCCGAAACGGGCTCCCTCCAGCCAGGGCACCCCGAAAAGTTTCATGAGCAGCTCAAGTGCACGCGTCCCCCCCAGGTTCGCTCTAGATCGCCCCCCACACCTCCGCTTCCTCCAGGGGGAGCCCCTGCTCAGTCTCGGACTCCGGCCTCCCCAGCAGGCGCGTGCGAACTCGGGGCCTTCTCCTGGCTGCGGGCTCGGCGCAGGCCGCCCCCCACCCCCAACCCGGGGTGCGCACTCTGAGGTCTGAGACCCTCCGGTCTCTTGGGGGGACCCGCCCAGCCCCAGGGGTACTCACTGCCGTCCCCGCCGCACCAGGTCTGGTCACCGCCCTGCGGGCGGCCCCTGCGCTCAGGCCGCCCTCGGCCGGGGGGCACCGCCCGCCCAGGAGAGCGCGCTCCCCGCGGGCCGCTCCGGGCGCCTCCCCGCCGTGGGCGCCCCCACAGGCCGGGGCCCCGCAGGGCCCCCCCGCGCCCGGAGGCTCCTCGGGCCCCGACCCTCCCTCTCCAGCCCACGGGCCGCGCCCCAGGGGCCGCGAGGCGGCTCTGCTGCTCCCGGAGCCTCCTCAGCTGCGTCCCCCGTTCCGGGCTCCCGACCTGGGCGCCGCTTTGGGCGCGTCTGGGCGGCTTCTTGAGACTCTCCCGCCGCTGCGGAGAAGCTCCCCCCAGGCCGCTGCAGGCCGCCCCGACTGTCCTCTCCGGGGCGCAGAGGATCCCCTCGCTCCCCCTCCCCGGGCGGGCGCCACGGAGAAGGCGTCCCCCGCCCCAGCCCCTGGCGTGCTCGGGGGTCCCCGCCGTCCGTGGCGGGGGCCCCGTCAGCGCCGGGCGAGCGGCTGGGGCGTCGGGCTCCTGCTCCCCCGCCGCTGCGCCTGCGCCTCGGCTCGGGGTCCTGGGCGGGCCCCGCGGCAGCTCCCCGCTCCGCTCCAGTCTCCGGCGGCGCTCCCGGGCCGCGGCCGCCTCCTGGGGGTTCCCGGCGCCTCCAGGCTCGCCCTCCCCCCACGGGCAGGGCTTCGAGGGACGCTCGCCCCAGACCTGCTCCGAGCGGGGCCCAAGTCCGTCGGCGGCCCCCGCCGTGCGCACCCCGCGCCCCGCTCCCGTCCCAGCACTTCGGGGGCCGCGTTCCCGTAGGCGCCGGGTCCTGCCGCCCGGGCCGGCTCCGGGAGCTCCGGGCACACGGGCAGAGGGTCCCGGGGATCCCGGGGCTGACGGGGCCTTTCGCGTTCTCCCCGACAGCGCAGCCGGGCGCCCGGGGGCAGGGCGGGCAGGAGGCCCGGCCCCGGTGAACCCCGACTCTCCGCGCTCTCTGGGCGGGTCGCGGGCTGAGGGGCCGGGATGCGGGGCTGAAGTGGGGGGGCTCCAGGGGGGCAGGCCCCCCCAGCGCCCGGGCATCTGGACGCTCTCGGGGCTCTCTCCGGCCTTCCCGCGGGGTCTGCTCCCGTCCCGGCCGCTGCGCGTCCTCTCTCGCCGCCGCTCTCGCTGGGGGCCCGAGCCCGCCCGGCCGCCGGGACGCCGCCTTATATGCTCCGCCCCCGCGCCCAGGGGTGCGCCCTCGCCCGCCCCGCGCCTCCCGCGCCCAGGGCCCAGGTGCTGCCGCAGAGGCCCCGGCGCCCGAGCAGAGCGGCGGCCTGGACGCCA
The DNA here is from genome assembly GCF_964194135.1 of Talpa europaea. NCBI lineage: Eukaryota > Metazoa > Chordata > Mammalia > Eulipotyphla > Talpidae > Talpa > Talpa europaea. The sequence goes on from NC_140068.1 coordinate 154,369,637, forward strand.
CAGACCCCCCGCTCTGGGCCTGAGCCCCACCCCGGTGCGCGCCCCGGATCTGCTCGGAGCCGCCCCTCAAAGGGTCGCAGCGTCTGGTGTGTTTCGGGGGAGACCTTGAGACCGACTTTACAGTGACTTCAAATGCACAGGAAACTTTCAGGGCAGCTCAGGTGCTCTCTGGCTCACGCTCAGATTCCTGCTTTCCCGTGTATTTTGCTTCCCATGAAACAGTCATGTGTTTTCATCACGATATTCCATTTTGTATTGAACCAAAATATTCCGGGGATCTAGCACATCACCCCCAAAATAAATCATCCTGGTTTCCATGTTAGAATCCATTTCAGCTGTCCCCACCTGCTCCGCCTGGGTGAGAGCATCTTCTTCCCTCGGATCGACTCTTCTCTTTGGCAGCTGTTCCTGACGCTGCTGCTTTTTCACAACCACGAGGGGTGGAGTGTGTGCCCCTGCCTGCACTGTGGGGTGTCTTTTGTTTTTTTTTTAAGATTTATTTATTTATGCATACAAGAATTGGGGTACAGGCCAGAGGTGTGGGGGTTTCCGAGAGGATTCACCAGAGTAGGGAGCAGAAGAGGCGGATCTACACTGCTGAGGGGAGCAGCTGGCGAGGCAGGAGAGCTCTGCCTCGTGGTTGCTCCGTGGTCAGGGATCGAACTCGTGCTGTTGTGGCTGCGGACTTAACCCCTTCCGCCACCAGGGAGGCCCAATAAATAAATCTTTAAAAATAATAAACAACAGCATGCTGTCACCGGAGCTCCAGAGACTTCAACTGGGCGTATGATCAACGGGGTGTGTTGCTGAAACACTGATTGTGAATCACTTATCCTGCAAAAAACCGAGAAACTAGAGAACTGTATCCTTAAAACTTTAAAAGACTCTTCGCTTTTGTAGGTGACGCGGGGGGGGGGGGGGGGCGCTGGGGCGGGTGAGGGCGCACACCTGGGGAGCCCGGGCGGAGCATCCATGCGCAAGGAATTGAACGCAATTTAGTAAAAGGTCCTTTGAAACACAAGCGCCAGGAATCCTTCACAGACTCCCGAGGCCTTCACCCACTCTGCGAGAACAAGAGCCACAGCCACAGAGATGAAACACGTGCCATTCACACGGTTAGAAAGAGTTGAACAAAAAAGGTGGCGAGCTGACCTCATCCCAATCTCCCTTTAGGACACACACTCAGGGGAGAGCGCGGGCGCAGACCCACCGCCACACCTGACGCAGCGAGTTTCCCGCAGGTGGGGAAGCCGCAGGGGTCGGCAGGGGAAGCCGCAGGGGTCGGCATGCCCGGGGCGCAGCGGACCAGCCTCGCCCTGGGAGAGCCACCTTCGTGATCGTGATCGTCGTGTCTCCCCGCCAGGTCAGTAGGAGCGGCCCGCGCGCCGCCACGTGCGCCCGGCTCCCCGCCTCGCTCTGCACCCACGGCTCGGCTCGCGCCGCCCGCCCACCCCGACGCCCGCGACGGCCCTCGCCCCCACCTCGCCGGGCCCGAAAACACTCCGGGGGGCACTTGCGCCCCCAGATCAGCCCGCGCAGGGCCAAGCGCAGCAGACCCAGCTTCCTCCGCGCGCTGCTCATCTGCATCCGCCACGCCCTCCATGCGCGCGGTCGGGGTTCGTGCCCCAAGCAGGCTGCAAGAGTAGAGAGCACCCGGGAGAAGTCCTGGAGCAAATAAGAAAGAAGGACGAGGGGAGGTTTTTATCAATGGCCAGTGGGGAACAATTTGTGATGATGGGTGGACTGATAAAGATGCAGCCGTCATCTGTCGACAGCTTGGCTACAAGTAAGGCCAACCTGATTATTTGGGATGGTTCCTTGATGAATATTTCTTTTGTCTTTTTCAGACTTGTCCTAATGAATTTTTTCTTACCTGAAATTAACTATATCATCCCATTGAAAATACTGACAGCATGCGGATTTCATTCAGAATTATAAATAATACTAGAGGGCTAGAGGGCTAGAGGGCTAGAGAGCTAATAATACTAAATAGGGCTAATAATACTAAATAGCATCTATTTACGTTTTCTTTCTTCTCTCAAGGAATATACATGTCTCATAAGTAACGAAGTCTTTATTTTATGATGAAATAGTTTAATATACTTGACTGTTCATAATACTGCTTCCATCAGCCAAAGGTATTAGCTTTTTCTCTGTGATTTAGGTGGTTCTTTATTCACAGTGGTTATGCTCTATCAAGTCACTCTGAACACTGAATTAGCAAGTGGTGAGCCATCGCTGCTGGAACTGAGTTCGAACCAAGCAATCTTTTTCTGTCCTCCTTTAGTTCTCATACTTGCAAACAGTTGTCCTTCTGCAGTCAAGTTTGTGTCATTTATTTATTTATTTATTTGCATTTTGGTTGTTCATCTCACTGTTGCCTTATGGAGACAATCTACATGTTAGATAATCTTCATTGGGGCATGAGTAATAGTATAAAAAATGTAGCCCTAACTAGCTGGGAAAGGATACTTGTTTACAATTTGAGAGTTGAAATGAAAAGACCTATTATCTCCTTGTGAGACCTCAGCTAGGTACCTCAAAATTTTTGAGGCTGTGTGCGTGTCTGCACCCAATTTCTGTAAGTATTGATTTGGGAACTGCAAATACATAGCCCATGTTACAGTTTAGAGAGTTATCAAATTTTAGCTAATAGTGGTTTGAATTTTAAAATATGTCCTGAATTATCTGTTTGCATACCATAAATATTGATAAATTAATTGTTATTCCTATGCAGAATATCATTTTTATTTTTAAAAGTATTTTTATCTTAATAGTAGTGCAAATGTTTTTTCTAAAGCTTTCTTTTAGATTATTCAGGTACTATATACTTCAATTTGCTGTTTGGTTTTGGACCTTCTGCCACTCCAGTTGCCCTGTTGTCAGTAGGTCCACTGTTTATAATAGAAATTTTCAGCTTTCAAAATATGGGCCAGTAGGAAGAGGTCACATTAAATGACTCAGTGAAGTCAGTCAATGATTTAAGTTTCCTTTGCTCAATACATGTTTAACACTCCACCCTCCATTTGTAAAGAACAAAAATATTTTTACATTTTCAGTGAAATGCCTTATCCAAAAATCAGCCATCAGAGTATATTCCTGTTTGAAATGGATTTTGGCCATACTTTTATTTTTTGGTATGGATGATCCAGGAATTCTAGTATTACCTTTGTAAATATAAAGGGAAATATCAAATTTGATGCTTGAATTGTATGGTAAATCATATTTAAGGGGAAAAAGAGTTCCTAAGCATATTTGTGAAATTTAATTTCTACATTTTTTATTGCTTCTGATTTATCTTTATTTAACCCACTTTACATTTTATCTTAGATGATGAGCTTAGTTTGTAGCAATTTTCAATAATATTCATTAATATTCCTTTAACAATTATCAAGAAAAGCATCCAAATATCTCACATTGTAATTGCTTTTTGAATAGTCTTTTAAGAAGTGAATCAGTAAGTTAAAGTTATTACAGCAAATTGGATAATTATCTTCTAGTGCTCAATCTGTAATTTGCCATCAGATAGTTTTTAAATGAGAAGCATTTAAATATTTGATCAATTTAAATACATTTGAATGTTTTATTATAATTTTCCACTAATGGGAAATGCGATTTCCTAAAAGAACACGTAGTCTGAAGAGGTGGGAACCAATACCCCTAAATCATTAAGTGTTGTAAACCAACATTATCGCAAGTAAAAAAAAAGAACATCTATATAATTTACAAATAGACATGAGACTAGGGTAGGGGATCTTTCCCCCATATATACTCTATACCAACAAATATATTTGTAGATATCTATTGCAAATATATTCATCAACTTTAAAGTTTTATCTTTTCACTCTCCTTAGGGTGGTTTTCAGTAAAGTAGCATTTTTAATTTAAATTTTTGTTGAAATTAATAATGTTTTAGTTAAGCTATACCATCTTTGTCTTGATTTGTTATCTTAAATATTTATTAATAAATCTTTCCTTCATCTGAGGTTATAAGAAAAAACTTCCTGTGATTCAAACATTAACATTTTTACCTTTCATAATAATGTAACTAATTGTTCAAGTATTGAGTTTTGAATGTTAGTTTGAAATCTTTCATGAAAGCTTTAGTGTGCATTTTTCAAAGTGTTCTGTTATGAAAAAAAAGTACCATACCAAAAATAATCCTGCCTTCTATTCATGATTCCTGGTTTTCTCTTTCTATGTTCAAAATTATACTTTCATACTTCTAAGTGAGGCAAAAAATTAGTTCTTAGCTCCCTAGGTAATTATTTATTAATATCTTAATTTTCTTGGAAATATACCAATTTGAAGAGAGCATTATTCTCTGTAAGGGGAAATAAGATTTGGGATTTCCTGCTTAAAACTAAGGTTTAAGACTGGCAGGATTCTTTGATGTGCCAATAAATGTGACTTGCTGAGCAGAAGCTAAATTAAAGGCAACTGATATGATACAAAAGCTCTGGGGTATGATAACAAAGAGGATGTAGTTACACCTCTCTGAAGCTTTTCCTTTTTTTTGACAGAGTCAAGAAATAAATGATCTTTTAATACGTATAGATGCTGATTTTAATATATAAAAGTTACAACATATAATTGAATGAGAGTATATGTTATGATCTATTCACATGTGTGATTGATTCCCCACACCCTCAAGAATGCTGTGTTACCAGGGGTCCTGCCAGAGCAAGAACCATGGCTTATTTTGGGGAAGGAAAAGGACCCATACACGTGGATAATGTGAAATGCACAGGAAATGAGAGGTCCCTGGCCGACTGTATCAAACAAGATATTGGAAGACACAACTGCCGTCACAGTGAAGATGCAGGAGTTATTTGTGACTATGTAAGCAAGAAAGCATCCGCTAGCAGTCATAAAGGTAGGTGCTCTTTTGCGGCCCTAAACAGAGAAATACCTCCAATGCACAGTTTGTTTCTGTAAGCAATACTACTGTAACAAAGAGTTCTCTTCCACAAGAATTAATAGAATTCCTTTTCCTTGTGCTAGTATTTAGAATCAGTGATTCTGGATGAACTTGCATGAGTGGGCTTACAGGGATAGCAGGGTTCAGGGGAAGAGGTAGATTTAAAAGGCTCTGTCATCTCTGGGGTGACCCCTTTTCTATAGCCTCAGTCAATTTTAAAATAAAACAAAATTTGACAATTTGATGTCCTTGAAAATTCATTCTTTCATGAAAAGGAGGAAAGAGTCACAAAAAGGCACTTCTAGTCTTAATAATATTTTAAACAACAGGGAAATTATTTTTTTTAAGATTTATTTATTTATACAGGGCCTCCCCGGTGGCACAGCAGTTGAGCGCTGGGTTGCGAAGCTGCCCCCGGCCTCTTCAGCACCGGTTCGATCCCCGGCTGCTCCCCGGCCACCGGAGGAGGGTCCCACAATCTGCGCAGACCTCTCCTGCGGCCCGCTGCTCCCCTCAGAAGTGTACTTCGGTCCTTCTGCCTGCTCTGCTCCCCGCTCTGGCTCTGGTGAATTCTCTCACCCTTCCGCGCTTCTGACTGTACCCAGTGCATGTATAAACAAAACAAACAAACAAACAAATAAATAAACATGCCTCTATAAAATTAAAAAAAAAAGTCAAATATTTATTTATACAAGAACTGGGGTATAAGCCAGAGGCTCAGGAGGATGAGAGGATTCACCAGAGACAGTGTGGGGAACAGAAAAGGCAGACAGACCAAAAACATTGCTGAGGGGAGCAGTGGGTGAGATAGGAGAGGTCTGCTGTGCCATGTGGGTATCTCCCTGGCCGACCAGGAATCAAACCTGCGCTGCAGAGGCTGCGGGCAAACTTCATTGTGCTGCATTCAGCCCACTGCGCCACCAGGGAAGCCCTGGGAAATTCTTTTTAATTAATCGCAAAAGTGACAATTATCTTTTGAACATTTTATCCTTTGAAATTTAAAGGCATATGGAAAATGAGAAGTAATTTCTTAGTATACTTAGTATAATATAGTTTGTATAATATAGTATAATAGATGTCTTGTAGGTAAGTAAATAGAAGAGTTCTTGAAAGCTCTGAGTTCTTCATGATATCAGTACTGTTTTAAATAAATTAGGAGAAAAACTAGCTATTTTGGAGAAAAGTGTGGTTATATTTTACAAAAGGATCCATTGCCTGTTTGTGTGAATTGTAAGTTCACAATTTTGGCACACAGGATTTTCTTACAAGCACACGCATTTACACTGGAGCATGCACTTTTTATAACATCTTTTAATAACTTTTAATAGAAATAATGCAAACAAATAAATATGACGTTTTTATTTTTCATTTTTGAGGGACTTTTGTGTATGTCGAACACTTTATAACCCTCATGTTTTGTCTATGTTGTTCTATTATATATGTTGTGGATTTATTATCTGTGTTATTTAACATAAATTATTATATTTATGTTAGAAGGATACTTTGCTAAACCAATTTTTCCTAAATATTGATTACAACTTAATTTGTATAAATTGAATAAATTTCAATAATTTTTTTTATAGAGGCATGTTTTATTTATTTATTTGTTTGTTTGTTTGTTTATACAAGCACTGGGTACAGTCAGAAGCGCGGGAGGATGAGAGAATTCACCAGAGCCAGAGTGGGGAGCAGAGCAGGCAGAAGGACCGAAGTACACTGCTGAGGGGAGCAGCGGGCGACAGGAGAGGTCTGCGCGCCATGTGGGACCCTCCTCCGGTGGCCGGGGAGCAGCCGGGGATTGAACCGGTGCCGCAGAGGCCACGGGCAGCTTCACAACCCAGCGCTCAACCACTGCGCCACCGGGGAGGCCCAAATTTCAATAATTTAAACTGCAGTAGAAAAACATAAAACTTCAATAATTACAAAATGTTTTATTTATTTCCTCATTGTTTGCACACTTATTGTTATGCATTTCTACAGCTGTGGTAAGACTTATTCTGATGTATTTCCATGGTTTTAGTGCTACCATTCCTCAAGTTAAAACATTTCATTTCAGACCTGCTAGATTACAGCATCTGGCTTGCTTGCCTTTTGTTGAGGCTTAATAACTGCTTACTTCATAAAGTAATTAAAATTCAAGCCATTGGTTATTGGTCATGTGCTGAGATCCTTTCATAAATGAAATTAATTCTGTTCTTTCATCTTGTTATGACAGTGTATTTTATGGCTTGAAATAGACTTTACTTTCTTGCAATCCGGTGCTACTCCCCAGAATGATGTAAGCTTTAAGTTCGGCTTGCTTAGTATTACATCATCCCTTGTCTTGGCATTATGTACATTGACCTGACTTGGAACGTTATTGAAAACTTGTGCTTTATAATTTTCTATAATTTGTAGTGTCATCTAGAGGACTCATGTCCTAACAAATGAGGCTCAAGTTTGACAATGTCCCTCTGAGGTCATTTGGCAAATTAATCAGCTTGCTACACAATGCAAATCCTCTTTCTCCATCAAGAAATAACAAGTGTTCATGAGATACCATCTTACACCAGTGAGAATGGCACATATTAAAAAAACTAGCAACAACAAATGTTGGCGAGGGTGTGGAGAAAAAGGAACTCTTCTGCACTGTTGGTGGGAGTGCAAACTGGTCCAACCACTGTGGAGAGCTGTGTGGAGATTTCTGGACCTACTAAACATAGAGCTTCCATATGATCCAGCAATTCCACTCCTAGGTATTTACCCAAAGGACACAGAAACATCAATTCCAAAGAACACCTGCACCCCTATGTTTATAGCAGCACTGTTTACAATAGCTAAGCTTTGGAAACAACCCAAATGCCCAAAAATAGATGACTGGATCAAGAAGATGTGGTACATATATACCATGGAATATTACTCAGCATTCAAAAAAAGATAAACACATGCAATTTGCAGCAACATGGATGGCGCTGGAAGGGATCATGCTCAGCGAAATAAGCCAAAAAGAAAAAGAAAAATACCGGATGGTCTCACTCATAGCAGGAATCTAGAAAACTTAAATAAGGGACCAGGAAAATGAATATAAGAAAGTGAAAATCAAAATCAACAAAAAAACTATGAACCAGAGACACTTTTAGGGGAGCGGGGGTGGGAGGGGAGGGATTGGGGTCAGAATGGGGGGGCTGCAATTGTATGGGGAATATAACAATAAAATTTATAAAAAAAATAAAATAAAAATTAAAAGCAAAAAAAAATAAAATAAATTAAATGATACAATTAAAAAAAAAAAAGAAATAACAAGTGTTGATTCCCTACTGGGCTCTGGGCTACCTGATTGTTATCAGAGACCATGAGTACTGGCAAGGTTTCATATTCTTGTCACAAATCCACCCCCTCCTTCTGTCTTTTCACAGAGAGAAAACCAGTGCCTATCTACACTTATTTACATCTTCTTAATAAATGAAACGAAATATCCCAATAAAATGCCACTTCCTTATGATTTTGGAAAACAGTCTATACCTTGTTATATTTATCCTTCTTTTGTACGCCAGCTTTCTTGTATTTTTTAAATTTGACTCTTCCTTTTTATGCTCTGTTAACAGAAGTCTGTTACCTTAGGGAAATGACTCTATGCCCTTAAATACAGTTTGATGCTTACGTTGGCTTTGCACACTCTTTCTAGATTAATATTCAATGTGAATTCATGTAACTTCAGATCAGAAGTCCATCCTGTTAATTGACTTTGCTTCGCTGAGTTACTGTTGTATACATAGCTTGGGGGAGTGTAGTATGTGAAAAGCAAGTAATTTAAACTATCACTGCATTGGCAGATCTCTCATCTTATTTAATGCTACTGAACTCCAAGACGACCTCTGTAATCAGTCAGGAGAGGACAAGGTGTAGGCACTTACGGAATGATATGTTGGACAGGGTCAAGCCATCTTGCAACCTGTGGAGCCCCTTCAGAGCTGAATGTGGGAAACCCCATAAACTTCCCTGCAGGCTTGCAAACTTTATTACCTTGATTAAATGAGAAAACAACTTTTTATTTTTATTAGAGGAAAAAATATCCTATAATTTGAAGAGAAAAGGCATCTTAAAATAGAGGCGGAAGCCACTGGGGGGGTTGTCCCTTGTGTCTTTATCCCTCCCTCAGCAGTATGACAGTTTAGTTAATGCGCTATTTCTGCTCCAGAGTCCCTCTCCTCGGTTTGTGGTTTGAGATTACTGCACCGGCGGCAGAAGCGGATCATTGGTGGGAAAAATTCCTTAAGGTAAAGGGTTCTTCAGAAGAGAGAGTCCATATTCCAGAATTATTTGATAGTCATACAGGTTTAAAAAAGTGGGAATTTTCTACTGTTGCTTAAGGGATTTGTTTTATTCCCATTGTTCTCTAATCAAAGATATTTTGGAGTTAAATACAGATTGCATTGATAATTTCACTGTTCTTTGACCTTCACTCACTCACTTTTTATAGACTTGGTTCTTCTATTATCACCCCTGATTTATATGACAGATATGTTGCAGAGAAGCTATATGGAGAAACAAGTAGCTGACAGAAGATTTGAAAAAAAATGTGTCACTGCAAGGATTCACTTAGTTTAGAATATGTTTGTTTCAGACTTGACTCAATAGAATTTTATTGTTTCTTTAATTTTCTATTGGAAAACCTGCACTTTGCGTACTAAATACTTCAGGCTGCTTAAGTGAGGTAGGAGAAGGGGAGAAAACACATTTGCAGTTATGAAATAGAAAGAAGCCTCAACTTCCTTCTAAGAATGTCTAAGAGAGGGGGTGCTTATAAATGCCTGTATGTCATTCTCCAGCATGTCAGCTCCAGGGTGGAGGGGCACCACTTTGCACCTAGTTAAGGTTTTGTGTCCTGGGGTCTCTTGTATGCTCCTATTTCTTCACCCAGAAGCCTCTGTGTCCTTATTTTAATGAGTGCTTGTCTTGGCTTTTCTGTCTTTAACGACGTGGCTGTGTGCCGCCCTTTCTTCCTAGGGGCGGCTGGCCTTGGCAAGTGTCCCTCCGGCTGAAGTCTTCCCATGGAGATGGCAGGCTCCTTTGTGGGGCCAGGCTTCTGAGCAGCTGCTGGGTCCTCACCGCGGCGCACTGCTTCAAGAGGTTTGTGCCCTTTCTTCCAAACAACTCTGCTTGCCTCTCACTTGCCAGTTCTAAAACATTTTTTATATATTTATGTTTTTAATCTGATTACTGTTTATTTTGTATATGGTATATGGCACAAGGAAGGATTCAAATTACTTTTATTTATGGATAGTTTCCCCAGCACTTTTATTGAGCATTCCATGTTTATCCACTGATTTATGTCAACTCTGTCATATGCCAGGTTCTCATGTATCTCTGTTTCTGGGATCCCTGTTCACTTCCTCTTATCTAATCTTTCATGTTCATGGTGCAACAGAAGATATACGCCTATGTTTTACATAGCCTTTGACATTTCTGGCATAATAGTGGAGTTTGAGGGTTCACCTCTAGAGCAGCGGGTTTAATGCATTTGTGTATGACAGGAGTGATAGACGATGAAGATTATATAACAACAAGTAATTGCTCTGCTCCTAGTTTTTTTTTTTTAATATTCTTTTTTTTTTTTAATAGAGGCATGTTTTTATTTATTTATTTATTTGTTTGTTTGTTCTGTTTACACATGCACTGGGTACAGTCAGAAGCGCGGGAGGGTGAGAGAATTCACCAGAGCCAGAGCGGGGAGCAGAGCAGGCAGAAGGACCGAAGTACACTGCTGAGGGGAGCAGCGGGCGGCAGGAGAGGTCTGCGCGCCATCTGGGACCCTCCTCCGGTGGCCGGGGAGCAGCCGGGGATCGAACCGGCGCCGCAGAGGCCGCGGGCAGCTTCGCAACCCAGCGCTCAACCGCTGCGCCACCGGGGAGGCCCTCTGCTCCTAGTTTTCCTAAGGATGTTAGATCACTAGAGATACAGTGCAGAACCAGACAGGAACCATGCTATCGTGAGAATTTTCTGTAGCTACAAGATCCCAGAGGAGAGAGACGTCGATATTGTAAATATGATCTGATGAAGGAAAAAAAAAAAAAAGGACTTAGGGCACTGTGTTTAACTTGTGGACTTTTCACCACAATATTAGATGCATTTAGCTTTGTTAAGAATCCGGTCTCTGGGTCTCTATTCCATATCTACTGAAATCTGTGGAGGTGAGACCCAGGAGTCTGCATTCTTGCCAAGTCTCTCAGAAGAATCTGATGCACATTAAAAGTGCAGATCCATTTACTGAGTGGAGAGAATAAAAATGTGGTCTGGATGCTTGAAGAATGATGATGGCGAAGAATGCAGTAGGTTTGATGGGATACTTATCCTTGGCCTATTCAACATGTTAATCATTTCATTGGAAAAGGACACTGATGGCAAGTTAATCACATTTTTGGATCCCTGGGGATCGGGAAGACAAATAATGTGTTGGAAAATAGAATCCACAATAACCAAAAATCTCGATGGGATGATTCTGGCAAGTAACATGGAATAAGGACGATGTAAAATGCCGCCTTTCGTTCCAGGAAATATGGCTTCAATGCAGCACAAGTGAAAAAGACCTCACAGGCAGTGGCATCCTTCCACTTAATATGTGATTGCCCATGAAGTTAGCAAGTGTTGGGCAGCACTGACAGAGCACTGTTCAGACAAAGCAGCGAAGAGCCTGGCTATTCTGTGTTCTTGTGCTCAGCTATTGTTGGGGACAAAAGCACTGTCACTCTCCAGCAGAGAGAACTGTGCTGCATTCTGGGTGTGGCAGGAATGTGATACACTCAGGAAGACAAGCAGCCAGGTGACAGCATGTGGAGTCCCACTGGTGCATTCTCTGTGGCTTCAGTATCATGGGTGTTAATGAAAGATGGGATGATTTTCATTTTAACACAAGGAAGAGGTTCTTTGTGTTGTGTTTATTTCTTTAACTGTAGGGCTGCTGAAAGGTGAAATGGCCTGTGTGTGGGAGGAAGAATGAGTTCTGATGTGAGGTCTGGTCAGAGAGGCTGGATTCTTCTATAAGTGGAGCTGGGGGTAGATGATGTCTGATTTAGAGCAGAGAGGGGAAAATGGAGCCAGCTGTACTGGAGGGATGGCAGCTATCAACTAGAGTAGCGATCTGGAATTTGTGTAGTAGACTCACTAGAGAGAAGCAGGAGGGTCTGGGATGTGAGGGGAATGAGTGTCTGTTCATTTACTAGGTGGTAGGAACCCGTTGAATGATTCTGAGGCTTGACATCTGATCAAAGAGTAGTTTTAGGAGATGAGCCATTTGGGGATGTATGGGATAGGTAGAGGGGATCAAGTCCATTGATTAGGGGTCTGTGAATGAACTTTAAGCTACACGAGCAGATCTTTGGTAATATGCTTATATGCCTTTTTTCTGCAATGACTGAAATTGGTCTTGTTTTTCAGTGATTAAGATCCAGTATGGTAGGAACTGGAGGGGGATAGGTTATAAGGTAGAAAGAAAAGGAGGGCGAGCAGGCAGGGGTACTATGATAGGAATCAACACTTGGTGCTGTGTAAGAGGAAGGGTAGACCTGCCCTCCCAAACAGGGTTACAATTCTAGCTCCTCTGATGTTTTATTGTTCAACTTGCGGAAATTACTGAACGCCTAGGGGCCTCAGTTTTTTCATTTGTAAGATGAAGGCAGTGACGTTCCACAGAGAAGTATGTGAAAGTAGTTGATAAAGTGTAAAATTCCAAACAGACATGGGCTGTTATTATGTTGGAGTTGAAAAACATGGACTCAAAGATTATTATTGGCAAAAATCAGGAACTCAAGATGATTTTATTCTACTCATCTATAGAGAAGACTGAGGTAAGAAACTGCAGAGATCTGGCCCTGGGGCTCAGAGCTTAGGCGATTCATTCACTTGGTCCTTAAAGATTGTTCTCATCATATTTAAGACTCTATCTTTCAAGTCTCTGCTTAAATTTGTAGTCTGAAAAGTTCAAGGCTTAAGGTATTAAAGGAGGGAGATTCCTCCACAAATTCCACATTCCACTTGAAGTAGAAAACTTTGATCAAACTGTTGGGTTCTCTGAAAGGTCTTACTTTTTTTTTTTTTTTTTTTTTACTTACATGTTGGATTTATTTGTTTACATGTCATTATTCCTCCTTTGGCCTGGTCCTGCTAGATTATTGCTTAAAGTCAGTAATCGTCTCCTTTGTGTTTCTAAGCCAAGTGTCTAGTATATTACTTGGCACAGAGTCGATCATCTTAAATGATTGTTGCAGGATGAAAGTGGGGCTCAGTTGCCAGAGAATGGATGTACTTAAGGGCATTGGATTCTTTAGAGGATGGTGGCATTTTAACCTTAGGTCAACAGATAACTTTTTCCACATGTCATTTTGGATTTCTTCCCATTATCTGCACAGCATAAGGGAAAGGCAACTGATTAAAAAGTAGAGGAGCAGATTAGGATATGCAGCATTTTGGTGTGCTTTGGGTTGAATGCCAAACTCTACTAATGTGAAAAGGGTGAAGGTTGTTTTGTAAATGTGTTGTGCATCTATTTGACTTGGTCTGTAACCTATATCCAGTTTCATAGACTTCCTGTTTTGATGTGCCTCACTATTCTATAACTCACATATTTATTGCAGTAAGGCTTTTGAAATGCATAGGGACAGTTACCCCTGATTAGAACAAGCACCCGATTTTTTTTTTCTAGGTTCAGGGACTTTGGTTTAAAACAACTGTCCCTTAATCATCAGGGACTCGGAAGTTTGCAAAAATAGATTTCCCCTGGAATTGTTGAGATTGTAGTGCAGGAGCATTGTAGTCAGACTCTGAAAGGCTACCTGCCTTTTGGATGTCATGGGAGCCTAATTTAGAGTCTATTGGTAGGGGACCTCGATGTCATTTTTGGCGGGAAATCTTTCTGTTTGTATCTCTGCTACTGAGGCATGTACAATGTATGTTCACTGGACCTTCATTGGTGCCTAATACTTGCAGTGATGATAAAGGCCAGTGCTTTTGAGCCGTCACTGCTGAATAACAATAGATTGCTATTGCCATCTGCGTTATTTTCTTCTATGGGATGACAGTTTTTTTGCTTGTTTGTTTTATCTTCATTGAATAGTTATCTTTATATTAGGTTGTCAGAAAAGTCATGACTCATTTTTGCGTAGAAAACATAGAAAAAATATGGCATGAGTTTTTTGACAACCCAATATAATCCCCCTATCAGAATAATCTAGAAATGATGACCTTGGCAGGAGAGACCAGGATGCAGTTAACTTCAGATCCAGATCCACCATCCTCAGCTACCCTCACTTCATACGCAGCCTTCTGTACATGATAAGGGAATTTGACTGGAAGGCTGACAGACCTCTAGTGTTCAACTCTAATTTGCCCATAGTTTTCACATACTGTGAGGTTCAGAGTAATCTGCTGCCATTCTAATACAGATAACCAAGGCAGTGTGAATCACCATTTAAAGGTCTTAAATTTTATTTTTTATATTTTCCCCAGTGTTAATACAATGCAGACGTTGGAATGCAGCATCCTGTTGGCAGTTTGAAGAGGAAACTTGAATAAATCAAGCTTTTTTTTTTTGTACTTGCCCTGTGAATCTTGCACAATAAATTTCTGGCTTTTGCTATTTTCTATTCTAAATGACAACCACAGGTACCAAAAAATGACCCTCTCCCTATGGTGGTGCAGCAGTATAATTGAGAGAAAAATTCCTGAGAATTAAACTAATTCCTTTTAATTGCTTATTCTGATAACAAATACCATTTTGGAGGAAAAAATGTACTTGCAACAAGTACTGACTTATTTTTGTAAATCTACTGCAAATTGAATTTGTTCAAGAATATAGCTTTACCGATTTTATCTTTTTTATTTTTTGCCTAGAAATGCAAGAGTAGCAGAAAATTATCAAAGATTATAGCTCTGTGTCAGAAATGTTTAGGTCTTTATAGTTAGATGAGCCGCTGACTAGTGCCATTTGCTTTTGAAGAATACAATATTTGAGGTGCTTAACATATACTCTGTCATGACCTCGTGTGTGGTAGAGTTCTTAAGAATATGGTCTTGTATGGGGAATAAAAACAAACAAACAAAAAAGGATATGGTCTTGTTGATATATATAAACCTATCAGTCATGCCCAAAGCAGTTCTTAATTCCTCGTGTGTGTGTGTGTGTGTGTGTGTGTGTGTGTATGACACTGCAAGCTTCTACAGGGAAGGTCATTTTTTCCTAAGCAAATAGAACCATTTACATAAGTTGCTTCAGTCAACCACTTAGAAGCAACTCAGTCAGGCCCTTTTTGAATTTCATCGAAACAACAGAGAAAAACAGATTCTAACAGTAGCAGATGTGCACAAGCTGGTGTACAACATTATCTTTTTTTTTTTTTGAAAGATTTATTTATTTATATAAGCACTGGGTACAATCAGAAGCGTGGGAGGGTGAGAGAATTCACCAGAGCCAGAGCAGGGAGCAGAACAGACACACTGACGAAATACACTGCTGAGGGGAGCAGCGGGCGCGGCAGGAGAGGTCTGCCATGCCATGTGGGACCCTCGCCGGCGGCCAGGGATCGAACCAGCGGCCAGGGATTGAACCGGCGCTGCAGAGGCTGTGGGCAGCTTCGCAGCCCAGTACTCAACTGCCGCGCCACTGGGGAGGCCCTACAACATTATCTTTTTAAAGAGCTGAATCCATGTAAAAAATATGACTGCAACCTGAATGAACACCTCTATTTTTAAAATTTATTTATTATTATATTATTATTTCAATTTATACATTTTATGTCATTTTTCATTTTTGCACAATGTATGCATTTTCATCTTGGTTATAATCCCCGTACAATTCCCACCCCACCTTGCTTTGATCCCACTCTCTCCTCCCACACCCTGTAGTGCACCACTGGTTTACAGTTGCAATTTGCAGCAACATGGATGGAGCTGGAAGGGATCATGCTCAGCAAAATAAGGCAGAAAGAAAAAGAACAATACCGGATGGTCTCACTTATAGCAGGAATTTAGAAAACCTAAATAAGGGACCAGGAAAAAGACTAATTGTAATAAAGTAAAAATGAGAATCAACACCTCTCTTTTTAATAATGGTGTTTAATTTGGTGGTGGTTTAGCACTAGAAACTCAGACAAACTTGGATCTTGGATTTTACTAAACTGCAGATCCTATGTATCTCAAACTTGCCTGGGAATTTCATCAAATTTTTACTTGGGGGGGAGTTGAAAGCAAAGCAAACAACCAAATGGTGCATCAGCCAAAACAGGAAATGTTTGTTTTAGAAGCATTTCTCAATATAATAAAGTCTATCAAAATAACAAAGGCTCTATTAGAAAGACCTTAAAATACACTGAAAAAGAGGATTTCATCATAGTTTTTTGAGAAGCCTAGTACTGTAATAGATACTTTCATAGTCCATGGTCATATTGGGAACCACAGCCAAAGTGTTACTCCTGAAGCATGTAATAGCACCTGCCAGGAGAGGTGACAGTAGAGTATTTCCAATACTTTGACTGGAAACTAATCGAATCTTGTGTCAGATGCTCTTTAGGTTTCCAGGTATAAAGTCTATTTTAAGAATAACTGGAGTGAGAGGTGTGTGGGAACCACTGCTTAGGTTTCGCTGAGACAACTTTAAAAAAGAGGTGCTACTAAAGACCTTTCTTTTGAAGAGAATGCTGCTCTTTTTCTTCTTGTCAGGGAAATATTTTATTTTAAAAAATATTTTGTTCTCAGTTTAATATCAACTCCTGATTGATGAGAATACGAACTGCGGTGTGTGCCCAAATAATTTGATCTGAGAACATGGCATATGTATGGAATGTGTTTGACTTTTCCTTTAGCTATTGATTACTACTCATGAGAATGCTTCCTACTTCACCCAGTGAAATTCTAGGCATGGAAGGGCAGTATACTCATACCTTTTGGAGCTTTTGGGTCGGTGATTCTCAAGTCTGGGAAATTGAATCACCTATGATTCTACATCAGCCCTATTCATTTATTTTTTATTTCATTAATTTTTTAAAGATTTATTTTTTATTTATACAATAGCTGGGGTACAGGTCAGAGGCGCGGGAGGGTGAGAGGATTCACCAGAGACAGAGTGGGGAGCAGAGCAGGCAACAGACCGAAAGCACTGCTGAGGGGAGCAGTGGGCGAGGCAGGAGAGGTCTGCCGTGCCAAGTGGGAATCTCCCTGGCCGGCCGGGAATCGAACCCATGCTACAGAGGCTGTGGACAGCTTCACAGCACTGTGCTCAACCCGCTGCACCACCAGGGAGGTCCCATTTAATTTATTAATTATGAAATTCTGTGCGACCTGGACATTTGTATTTTTATTTTTTTATTTTTTTTTTATAGAGGCGTGCTTATTTATTTATTTATTTGTTTGTTTGTTTGTTTGTTTGTTTTTTGTTTATACATGCACTGGGTACAGTCAGAAGCACGGGAGGGTGAGAGGATTCACCAGAGCCAGAGTGGGGAGCAGAACAGGCAGAAGGACCGAAGTACACTGCTGAGGGGAGCAGCGGGCGGCAGGAGAGGTCTGCGCGCCATGTGGGACCCTCCTCCGGTGGCCGAGGAGCAGACGGAGGATCGAACCGGCGCCGCAGATGCTGCGGGCAGCTTTGCAACCCAGCGCTCAACCGCTGCGCCACCGGGGAGGCCCGACATTTGTATTTTTAAAAGTGGTACAGGTAATTGGGGCATACATCCGGCATGAACCGTAACATTAAATCTCTTTTGGGGATTTATTTTTATGAAATAGAAACTTTTGTGATGTTGTTATCATACAGGAGGGGGAAAATTGGGGTGATCGTTGTAAAATGTATGTTTTTCTATTCCAGCAGCGAAATACTAGCGCAAAGTTGGTGGTGACTTGATAAATCCAGAATTACAGTTTCACCAGAGAAAAGAAAGATTAATTTTTTGCAAAAAAGCGATTGTGAATCCAAGACTTGTAAGAAGGAGAAGTTGTAGCAGTCAGATTGAAATGGGAAAAAAAAAAATGAGTAGGGTCAAAGGTTTGAAGTCAAAACGGGTTGAAGGATTGTAGAACTGTAAAACCGTGAAGGTGGCAAAAAGTGAACTGCTTGACATCAGGATTCAGAAATGAAATGTGTAGTATTTTCCGGTGAGGACTTAGAGAAATAAAATGGAAAGGTTGGAAATTAAGTCATTAAAATTGTTACAGGAAATAATAAAGGGGATGAGCAAGGTGCTCTAATCTTCACTGGGAGATTGGAAGTAGTGGCCAGCAGGGGGTTGGTGCATGTGTTTTATGTCAGTGGATGTCAGTGGGGGACAATTTGCACAATAGGGGACATTTAGCAATGTCTGGAGACATTTTTGTTTGTCATAACGAGGGGGTGTGTGTGTGTGTGTGTTTGCATGTGTGTTCCTGGCATCCAATGAATAGAATCTCAGGATGCCTCTAAACCTCCAACAATGCACAGGACAGCTCCACAGCCCCTCACAACAATCTGGCTCCAGTTGTCAACAGGGCTGAGGCTGAGAAACTACTCCAGAATCAAGGTGTATGTTGGCTGATAAACAGACCAACAGCTATCAATCTAATAAATATTGTGTTTCTATTTTAACTGAATAGTTCCTTATGGAAAGAAGACATAAAAATGTACATTTGTTCACTCAATCAACAAACCTAAGCTACATTCCTACTTACCAGGGCCTCATTGTTCTAGGTATTTAAGATTCATCAGTGAACACAACAGATATTGATGCCCTTGAATGCCTTTTATTCAAGCAGGGGAGAGAGAGAATAAAACACATAATAAATAGTAAATGACATAGTGTGCTTGAAAGCGGTATTAAAAAGAAAAATGAAGGCAGCAATGATAGTAATTTTGCCCTACACTATTTGTTTATTTTTCACTTGATGACAGGTTAATGATTAGCTCCTTATTTTCCACACTTCTTTCACATTTGCTTTTTCAGAAAATAGATGGTAATCTGGATTAAATACTGAAATGAAGAAAGGAAGTGATGGGTTTTGAGTATAGAACTGAGTCCAGTGGGGTCAGAGAAATGAAAAGGTTAAATTTAAAAAAGGAGCCAATGATTTGTAACAAACTGACAACCCAATTGTCTGCAGTGTCTCTTATTAACCTACTGAAGAATTAACCTGCTGACTCATTTCAGCATGTAAGACAAGCCTCTCATTAGTCTCTCTGCCTCTCAGGTATGGTAACAGCACTAAGAACTATGCTGTTCGAGTTGGGGATTATCATACTCAGGTGCCGGAGGAATAGGAGGAAGAAATTGGAGTTCAGCAGGTCGTGATTCACCCAGAGTACCGACCGAACGGCAGCGACTACGACATTGCCCTGGTGAGACTGCAGGGACCAGAAGAGCAGCGTACGAGGTTCAGCAGCCACGTCTTGCCTGCCTGTTTACCCCTCCGGAGGGAGAGGCCACAGAAAACAGCCTCTAATTGTTACATCACGGGATGGGGAGACACAGGTAATGCAAACAATACAAAGGAACAAATGTGTCTGCACATTTCTCCAGTCTGGGGTTCTCCTCACTTTGGGGTGCACAAAAGGTAGTAAAATCTAAAGGAGTTCAGGCTTAGTTATTGGAAATACTGCCAAGTGTGAGATGCATGGATGTGATTTGGATTTACATCCTGAGGGCACTGTTGGTTCCCATAACAACCTTAGCACAAACTGACAACCCAACTGCCTGGGAGCTTACGGGGTAGAGAATTCTCTACTTCTTGTTCCGCAGACTAGTGAGGAGACAAAGGAAGATTTCAAGGCATACTGTAAGACTTGGGCCCTGGCAGTCTCTATTTTAAGCTTTCCCAACTGATTTTGATGTAGCTAGCCCCAGAAAGCGCTCGGTGTTTGATTCTTTCTTTCTTTGCATGAAGCCCCAACTCTTGGGGAATTCCTATTCAGATCAGACAGAGCAGAGCCACTGAGGATTAACTGAAGGGACCCCATCCATTCCAGTTTCTCCTCAGTGTCTCCTTCCCATTTTCCCCATCTCGAACCCCCCACAGTCTATTATTCAGTTTAAGCTTATTTTTCATAAGGGAACAAGGCTTTGTGTAGTCTTACTAGATTTCAATCCATGGATGCCAGCTGGTGTTGCTCAGCAAGGTGTTGGAAACCATAGAGCTAGCACTCACTTGAGTTAGGTGTTCCCTTTACAAGAGACCAGAAAATGGTCTTAGTACACTGTGCTGACCAGGATGCCAATAGTCTCTGAGAAAGCTACAGTCTAATCTGTTAGAATTATTTCCTCCGTAGGAAAGAAGATTCAATCATCTTTTGGATACATCTGCAGTAATAGAAATGACCAATGAAGCGTATTTTACAGAATGCTTTACTATAGACTGATGATTCCAGTTGAATCAATAGGATCAGAAAATAATGGTGGAATTTAAAGCCAAGAAAAAGACGTCATGGAACATATAGTAAACATATTAGCCACTAAACAAAGAGTGAATGATCTTACTAGAGTGGTAACATCAAGTGGTGAAAACTTAGCCTGTCTACATAAGGAATGCTTTGTTTCTCAATTATCCTTATGAAATCCTGTATTCCTGTTTACAACAGTGATCGCCTGGTCTCCTGCCCACTCTGTGTGTGGTGAGTCATCTCACCTCCCCATCCCCAAAACTTCTGGCCTATACCCCACTTCTGCACCCCTCCCCAAAGTATAAAACATGTTAAATTATTTTGGTCCTTCTAGAAGGCTTTGTAGGATGCTTAATGTTCATTTTCAAAAGAAAACTTCTGACTTCTCGGGCCTGTGAGGGAATTTTAGTCTCCTAGTAACACTTGGTGGATATTAGAGAACAATGGAAGGAGAAAATGCAGCTTCTTGTGAGCTAAATTCCAAACCTCACATTTGTCATCAGGGTCCCTGAATTGCAAAAGGCGGGATCTTCATCAGCTGGCTCTTTTCCACATGGTCTGCAGCTAAGGTGTTCCCTGGTCTCAGAAAGGGGCCTGGTGTCCAACAGAATCCAGAGCTTTGACGAGCAACCTCAGCTTTCTCTGCTTGTCTTCCAGTCGTTCTGATGTGAAGATTTGCGAATCCTTTAAGTCCTGTTGCTGCTGGCAGAGGTTATCCACAGCAATGGCAAACTGCCTCTTACGAGTGACCTGGGACATTTGTTTTTCTCTCACTCCCAAATAGGAAAATCCTAAGTGACCATTGCCATGAACGGTCCAGCTCCGGAGAGCAGGGTTGAGAGAGGAATCTGAAAGAACCAAGGAATAAAGAAATGACTGGCACAAAATAGAGTTTAAGAGAAGCAGGACACAGGGGACACAAGGTCTCATTCTGGCTCAGTCGTCCAGAGCACCCAGAGCAACTCAGATTTATGGAGACAGACCACCTCCTAGGTTAGTTACAAGACAGTGGATTATTCTTTTGTTCCTTAGTATTCAGCATTATTCTGTCACACATGCACCGCCAAGGTTCTGCATTATCAGATTATTCTGTTCTCTGTTCTAATCTAGTTTCTCTCACAGGCCTGGTTTCGCTGACACAACATCCTGATCTGTACAAGGGCCAATCTTCTGACCCAGGCTGATCCATCTTTTAGCCATGCCTAGTCTTTCAGCCATGACCCTGATAGTTTCCTTGTCTCAGCAATTTATGCCATAGGGGTCTCCACGTCTCCCCCCATTTTTAAAAAAAGATTTATTTATTTATGCATACAAGAACTGGGGTACAGGCCAGAGGTGTGGGGGGATGAGAGAATTCACCAGAGTGGAGAACAGAACAGGTGAACTAATGGAAATACACTGCTGAGGGGAGCAGTGGGGAGTCAGGAGAGGTCTGCTGCGCCATGTGGGTAGCCCCCTGGCTGGGCATCAAACTTGTGCTGCACTGGCTGTGGACAGCTTCATAGGTTGTGCCTCAACCCCTTGCACCAGCAGGGAGGTCCCCTTTTTTTTGTTTTGTTTTTTAGTGCAACCTTGACAATGACCATGGCAGCAACTTTCAGTTGTTTTCACTCCCACATGCTTCTTCCTTTACTTTTGTAGAAGAGGATTTAAAGTAACAGATATGCAAAAATAGGGATTAGTGCAACTAACATGAAGATAATTTCCAAAGCTTTTACATAATTCAGTTTATTTAAATTGGCTAACTCCCATCATTAAATTTACAACATCTTTCCCTCCTACTGCTGATAAGCATTTAACAAATGCCGCCTGTGTATTTTGTTGCAAGTGTTGCATTTGCTCAGACATATTTACATTTTCTTGAAATTGTAGTTTAATATGTTTGCATGTAGCCTGAGTCTGATTATATACAAATGGAGTTACACGATGGATGTACAGGTCCAGTCACAGGGCTAAGACAGTTGGGTCTGTACAGTTTTTAGCTGATCTCTTGACAGTTTTACTGTCTGTTGTCATTATAGTTTATCTCTAAGGTCCGTGACATCAGAATAGGAGTTTCATAGAACAGTGTCACAACAAAACACAACGGATTTGGTGGTGTCTAGGGGGCTTGTTGATGTCCATCATGTCAGCGCACAGCAGCCTGAAGGTCATCGAGTCTTGATCCACGGTTCCGGAGGACAGCACATTCAGTGGGAAGTGTCCTCGTTTCTCCTGTCGGCCTGCATAGGTGGCATCCTGGGTGGCAGCTACATGGCTAATGGCTGGAGCTCTGGAATAAGATGGGTCCTTTTCTGCTGGAATCCAAAGTGGTCCTATAGGTAATGAAACAGAAACATACCCTCTCCCCCATGTTCAATGTTTTTTTTAAAAGATTTATTTATTCTGCATACAAGAGCTGCATACAAGAGCTTCTGCATACAAGAGCTGCATACAAGGCCAGAGGTGTGGGGGGTGGGTGAGAGGATTCACCCGAGACAGAGTGGGGAACAGAACAGGCAGATTGACCAGAGTACACCACTGGGGGGAACAGTGGGTGAGTCGGGAGAGGTCTGATGCATCATGTAGTAAGCTCCCTGGCCGACCCGGGGATCCGACTCCTGCTACAGTGGCTGCAGACAGCTTCATAGGTTGTGCCTTAAGCCCTTGCGCCTCCAGGGGTCCCCCATGTTCAATGTTTTAAGGTCCCAGCCAAGTTGTCCCTTGCGATGGGCAGTTATCTGTGACCAAAGGCCTAGGGCTTGGTGTTGCTGTCATAAAAAGCTGCTCCGCTGCCCTGAGGAAGTAGGAATGAGATGTTACTCAACAGTTGTTAGACCAAAGCAGTTGCAATTCAAGAATTTAAAAGTAAATAAAACGTTGTATATAAGTACCTATAGGCACAAGATTTCCTCTAGACTCCCCTTGTTTTTTGTATTTTAAACCCCGATCTCAGGATTTTAGTGTATGCTAGAGAATAACAATCAGCCGTCAGTATTGTCCGTGCGTGTCTAGTATGATAGTCCTTCATTCCTGGAAATTAGTCAGTCCATGGGGGTGGGGGTGAGAGGATTCACCAGAGAGAGTGGGGAGCAGAACAGGAAGATCTACTGAAATACAATGCTGAGGGGAGCAGCAGGCAAGGCAGAAGAGGTCTGCTGTGCCATGTGGGTAGCTCCCTGGCCAGCCGGGGATCGACCTCATGCTTCAGTGGCTGGCAATAATTTGGTAATGCTGTCTTTAACACCCTGCGCCACCAGGGAGGTCCGGTTTAACTTTTTTAAAAACAAGTTTTCTCCACCTTGACTCAATTTTATACAGTAGTACAGCAAAATATTTGCAAACTAAATCTACTCTCAGGCCAATTTACTTATTTTTGCATAAAATCACAAGGCAGAGTAACCAAATAGCAATTCTAGCTAACTTTGCTGGAAAACTCCATATAAGATCACAGTGAACTCTTGACATCTAGTCTGTGTAGGCTTCAGAAACAAAGTTGGTTTCCGCCTGGAGTTTCCTATTCTCCAGGTTACCAGAATATCATTTATATTTCACTATATTATAAGGACCCATTATATTTTTGTGTACAGTGAATAATATTCTGTATTCTGAATCTTACAGGAACTTCCAGGGAAATGAAATAATGCCCCAAGGAAACATGCATTAGATGAATTATCTTCATAGAGTAAATGCCACATTTGGCCTTGTACGGTGGCAGCCCTGTATGATTAACTGCAATGGCCTTAAAATTGGAAATGTCTGCTAAAAACGTTTTAATGTTTTTCTCCCAGCAGAAATACTCAGTGAGTACAAAGTAGATTATTTTATAATAATAAACACTTTCTTGTTTTAAAAAAAAGATTATTTATACAACAACCGGGGTACAGGCCAGAGGTACGGGAGGGTGAGAGGATTCACCAGAGACAGAACGGGGAACAGAACAGGCAGACTGATGAAATACACTGCTGAGGTCTGTCGCGCCATGTGGGACCCTCCCCTGCTCACCGGGATCAAACCGGTGCTGTAGAGGCTGCCGACAGCTTCACAGTGCGGCACTCAACCACCTGCACCACCAGGGGAAACCTAATAAACACTTTCATTTCACAAACGAAAAGGAAAGTAAGAGGACTCATTTGCATGTCCGGACCTGGGATTTTTTTGCATAGCACTCGATCGATATGCACAACTCTTGCCAGGTCCCATAATTTGAGCAGTTTATATTCATATATCTCTATACGTGCACTCCCCTAGAATAAAACTAAAATTTCACCAAGATTTTCATGTGAAACATTGATTTCAAGGTATTAGGGCCTGCAAACATCTTCCAGGCAGATTAAAAGATAAGGGTTGTCTTTAGGAATAAATGGAAAATGTGTAAATCAGAGTATTCTATGTATATTAATTATCATTATATGGAAACATTTATTCATCAATTAAAATGATAGTATTTCATCCTTCTGTATAAATCAAAGGAGATCATTGCTGTCATTTCTTTTTATTTCTTTTTTATTTTTTTATTTTTTTTTTTTTGGTGGGACCCTCGCCGGTGGCTGGGAATCGAACTGGCGCTGTAGAGGCTGCAGGCAGCCTCACAAACCAGTGCTGAACCACTGCGCCACCAGGGGAGGCCCCCATGTCATTTCTTTTTAATACCCAGCAATTCTTAGTGATGAAAAATGTGGCCATCCAATTGCTTAAGTTCAAATTTAAATTATCTTACTTGCTTACTTACTATAGAGTCTTGGGGAAATTATTTTTTAAATGTTTTTTTTGTGTCCCTAGCTGTGAAATGCAGGTAATAATTGCAATAGCACCTGACTCTTGAATTCAATGAAGGGAAAATACATGTATATATGTAAAAATTCATAACTACACCCAAAACTTTAAAAAAATTACGTATTGTTATTTTTCATTTCTTGAACTGTTTAGTCAAATCCAGAAGCTACATCAAATTGTACCACGTTGTTTAATTACCAAGAGTAAAAATTACCAAGAGTAAAAACTAGTGTAGTAAAAACTAGTGACTATTTATAAAAATAGACATTAACAATACATAGCAATGAAACTGCTCTCTCAATGATTGGAGATCAAGTCAACTTCAAGGAATTCATTGAAAGTAAAACATTAGTAATGGAACTATAAAAATCCACCACTTTTTTCATAATATTCAAAATGTAGTATAATACGGGCTCATCTGGGATTTGAGGCAGTTAAACACGGGAAAAAGGTTGCTTTCACCAGCCATTTCAAAGATGTCAGGGGAGTCAGATGATCCCAACTGAGGCAATATTATCACCAAGTTCTCTTCCAGAGAACAAGGAGAGGATGGAACAACAAATGCAGAATAGAGATAAAATATACTAGTGACAGATATCATCACCTGCAAGATTCTCCTGCAGACACGAGAGAGTAATATTGGTCTTCCCAGACAGACAAAACCAGAGAAGGGGTTCACTAACACTAGATCTACCCTGAAAGAAATGTTAAAAAGATCTTCTGTATAATTCAAAGAGAAGAAAATCCACAGAAAAGCTGAGCACGGAAATAGACAGAACCAGAAATATTTTATTTATTTATTTGTTTGTTTGTTTGTTTATGCATATAAGAACTGGAGTACAGGCCAGAGGTGTGTGGGGTGAGAGGATTCACCAGAGAGAGTGGGGAGTAGAACAGGCAGATTGACTGAAATACACTACTAAGGGAAGCAATGGACGAGTCAGGAGAGGTCTGCTGCGCCATGTGGGATGCTCCCTGGCTGGCTGGGGATCGATCTCGTGCTGCAGTGGCTGCGGATAGCTTCATAGATTATCTCTTAACCCCTCACGCCACCATGGAGGCCCCAGAATCAGAAAATGAAAGTCAAAGTGGGTGTAGGCTCACAGCTCAAGGTTGAATATTAGAATGGGTACTCTTTAAGTTCCCATATGTTCATTGATTCTGCTATGTCCTGGTCAAAATCCCTTCAGATTATCACAAGCTTCCAGGAGAGCCATATTGCATTCTTTTTTCCCCCAAATATTGGAGCTACTCCTTATTCTAGCCAGCTCCCCCTTCTTCTAGACATGAGTGACAACTAAGGCGATCATGCAGCAGGATAAGTCCTCAGTCTGTGGAAAATAGATGTAGACAAAATAGAAATGAACATAGAAAAGGATGGTTGCTTAGTGATTGTTGCTGGAAGCCTGAAAAAACAGTCTCTGTCAGCTGCCTCCTCTGATGATGGTCAGATATTTCACAACTAAATTGTCCCTCATTGAAACATAGCTAGAAATAGTGGAGTATGTTTCTCTTGAAATAAGTCTGCAGCTAGCGTCACTTCCAGCAATACAGCACACAGACCCCTGGACTTGGCCTCAACGCCACATTCAATAATTATAAATAGTGAGACCACGCAGCTTAGGGGAAAAAAGACACTTCATCATGTAAATATACAGTGTTTGACTGGAAGAGCATTGAGCACGCATACATACATACAATGGCCTGGTCACACAGCCAACAAATGTGCAACATGAGACAATAATGGAAACATAAAGGGATATTTGCTGAGTACTGTTATAATTAAAGTTGTGTTACGTGGTGGACTGAGCTGTCTCTTAAAATACATCATAAAGTAAGAGAAAATGTAACTCAAGGAGAGAACTATAGCCATCGTGTGGAAATCGAAGTTAAAAATTCTAAGTAGAAGAAGACAAAGATTTCATGAAATTCATTTATAAAACTGGGAGCAGGGCCTCCCCTGCTGGCCCAGGCGGTTGAGCGCAGCACTGTGAAGCTGTCTGCAGCTTCTGCAGCGCCAGTTCGATCCCCGCCAGCCGGTGAGGGTCCCACATGGTGCGGCAGACCTCTCCTGTCTCGCCTGCTGCTCCCCTCAGCAGTGTATTTCATCAGTCTGCCTGTTCTGTTCTCCACTCTGTCTCTGGTGAATCCTCTCACCCTCCTGCGCATCTGGCCTGTACCCCGGTTCTTGTATAAATAAATAAATAAATAAATAAATAGATAAATAAATAAATAAATAAATCTTTAAAAAAAACCCAATAACTGGGAGCAGACATTTATTGGAGAGCGTTTTTGCAAATATCCCAAAGCAGACAAAAAATGTGTTGTATCTTTTCAGGGCAAAAGAAGTTAATAGGAACATAAAAATTACTGTATTTTTTCAGATATTTTTTCTGTACTGATTTGTTATTGATCTTTTGAATATATAAAGGAGTTGGTTTATGGATATCTAACAGCATATCATATTGTATTTCTATGTTTCAAACATTTTTACATGCATCTGTATATCCATTATTGTTCTATAAATAGTCACAGTTTTATTGTAGATTACTCCTATAATCACTTGAAAAGCCCATGTCTACTTTAAAAATTTTCAATTTTAATTTAAGGTATCTGACATAAACATTGTGATATCTGATTTTTAATGTTCTCATTCTTCTCATCATGTGAAAGATTTTCCTAATGCTGACTTTCGGCATCCTTTAGTCTTTGCTGTGTGCCCTGTGGTCACTCATGTGTCCTCTCTTCTCAAGTGAATCTTTTTTCCCTTAAAAGTTCATCACACACAATATAGATGTGTTTGTCTGACATCTTATTTTCATATTTTGTTTTTCCAGAATACTTTCTGTATACTCTTAGGTGTGTCCAATGTAACTAAAAATTACTTTGGACTTATATAAACTAAGAGCTCTCTAGTCTATTCTAAAGGAAAATTGATCTATAAATATTAATCATATCTAATTTTACACAACCCATGCCTAGAAAGAAACATTACCAATGGCATTCTTAAAGGAAATAGGAAAAAGTAGCCCATTGTCTTCTAACCCCTGTTCCATTTCCAAACCCATCTAAATCTTTCTTGATTTCTTTTTTTTTTTTAAGCAAAGTCTTGGACTTTACTTTTAGCCCATAATGTTAGTTGAATTATTATTTTTAATAAAAATTCAGTTTTGAAAGCAAAACATTGTAAATTATTTAAAAATTGTTCTATTTCTAAATGTATTGTACTCTAAATTGCTTCACTATTTCTATTAACATTATTGAGACGTACCAATCTTTAGATAATGTTAAATTTCCAGTTAATTTTTATTTTTATTTTATTTTTTAAAAAGTTATTTATTTATGCATACAAGAACTGGGGTACAAGCCAGAGGTATGGGGGTGTGAGAGGATTCACCAGAGACAGAGTCTGGAACAGTTCAGGCAGATTGAGTGAAACACCCTGCTGAGGTGAGCAGTAGGGAGTCAGGAGAGGTCTGCTGTGCCATGTGGGGAGCTCCCTGGCTGGGGATCGAACACATGCTGCAGTGACTGTGGACATCTTCATAGGCTGCATCTTAACCCCTTGCACCACCATGAGGCACCTCCAGTTAATTTTTTTTTCTGTTTTTGTTTTTTTTTAATATTTTATTTTATATAATTCTTACATCATTTTTCATTTTTGCAACAACCCAAATGCCTGAAAACAGATGACTGGATCAAGAAGATGTGGTGGGCCTCCCCTGGTGGAGCAGCGGTTGACCGCTGGGCTGCAAAGCTGCCCGCAGCCTCTGCAGCGCTGGTTCCATCCCCGGGTGCTGGCGAGGGTCCCACATGGCGTGACCGACCTCTCCTGCCATGCTGGCTGCTCCCCTCAGCAGTGTCTTTCATCAGTCTTCCTGTTCTGTTCCCAGCTCAGGTGAATTCTCTCACCCTCCCATGCTTCTCACTGTACCCAGTGCTTGTATAAATAAATAAATAAATCTTTAAAAAAAAAAAGTGGTATATATACACAATGAAATACTACTCGGTAATCAAAAAGGATAAATTCATGTAATTTGCAACAACATGGATGGAGCTGGAAGGGATCATGCTCAGTGAAATAAGCCAGAAAGAAAAAGAAAAATACCAGTTGGTCTCACTCATAGCAGGAATTTAGAAAACCTAAATAAGGGACCCTCCAGTTAATTTTTATGTTTTTTAAAAATTTATTTAAATCTTTTTTTAAAAAGGATTTATTTATTTATACAAGAACTGGGGTACAGGCCCGATGTGTGGGAGGTTGAGAGGTTTCACCAGAGGCAGAGTGGGGTCAGAACAGGCCGACTGATGAAATGCACTGCTGAGGGGAGCAGCAGGCAAGACAGGAGAGGTCTGCCACATCATGCGGGTTTCTCCAAGGCCAGTGGGGCTCGAACTGGTCCTGCAAAGGCTGCGAACAGCTTCACAGCACTGCACTCAACCGCCTGCGCCACCAGGGAGGACCCAGTTAATTTTTAAATTTTTACTTTTTTTCTCTTTTTCAGTCTTGAATAATAATTTGCTTTAGTAAAATTAATCTCAATCTCTCCTTCAGAAATCTGCAGAACCTGTTCCTTTCACTTCTGCATCTTATATTGCCAAGGTGTGACTTTATGTATTTTGTTACAAGTGAACAGAATTTTCTGAATCATCAGTGAAAATTTAGAAGATTCCTTCTAAACGTTACAAAACTCAGGTTCCTCCCTGGTGGCACAGTGTGTTGAGCGCAGCGCTGTGAGTCTGGCCGCAGCCAATGCAGCGTGAGTTCGATCCCCAGCCTGCCAGGGAGCAACCCCCTTGGCGCAGCAGACCTCTCCTGACTCACCTGCTGCTCCACTCAGCAGGGCACTTCAGTCTATCTGCCTCTTCTGTTCCCCGCTGTGTATCTGGTGAATCCTCTCACCCCCCCACACCTCTGGCCTGTACCCCCACTCTTGTATGCATAAATAAATGAATGTCTAAAAAAATAAAATAAACTGTACCAAATTTATCTATCTACGTCTCTACTCTCTACCAGTTAACCTATCATCGATTGATTGATCAATCTAACCATCCATCCCTCTATCTATCATAAATCAATCAATGATCTATCTAGTGTTTTCACTTTGCTTTTTGTTTTTCTTCTCTTGTACAGGCACAACAACAGTTTTTATGTTGATTTTCCATTGGTTATGATCCCTAATTGCAATTTTGTTTTGTCTTTAATTAATTTGTATTTTTGTCCTCAAAATGATGTGAGATTTTTCTCAAGCAGATTCTCAATGTCTGTGATTCACCTGGATGTTTTAATTCTGTTGCTTTCTTGTGATCATGTCTGTAAATTGTACAATAGCATTCACATCTTAATTCCGTTCATGCATAATCTTTGCATTACTTTCTATGACTTTATCATTCCTAAGAGTACTTTTGGAGAATTTCTGAGAGAATGAGTTGGTTTAGCCTGCAATTTCATTTTGTTTCTGTTGAAAATCATCCATCACATGTTATTCATCTCTGTATGTCTGACATATCCTGTTTTCCATTTCTTCAGTGACTGTACTTGAAAAAGAACTGTATCTTTTTTGAATGCTGAGTAATATTCCATGGCGTATATGGACCACATCTTCTTGATCCAGTCATCAATTTTTGGGCATTTGGGTTGTTTCCATAGCTTAGCTATTGTAAACAGTGCTGCTATAAACATAGGGGTGCAGGTGCTCTTTGGAATGGATGTTTCTGTGTCCTTTGGGTAAATACCTAGGAGTGGAATTGCTGGATCCTATGGAAGCTCTATCTTTAGTAGGTTGAGGAATCTCCACACAGCTCTCCATCATGGTTGGACCAGTTTGCACTCCCACCAGCAGTGCAGGAGAGTTCCTTTTTCTCCATATCCTCGCCAACATTTGTTGTTGCTAGTTTTTTTAATATGTGCCATTCTCACTGGTGTAAGATGGTATCTCATTGATTTGCATTTCCCTGATTACAAGATAAACGCATGAAGTTTGCAGCAACATGGATGGAGCTGGAAGGGATCATGCTCAGCAAAATAAGTCAGAAAGAAAAAGAAAAATAAGAAATATAAGTCAGAAAGAAAAATACAGGATGGTCTCACTCATAGCAGGAATTTAGAAAACCTATAAATAAAGGACCAGGAAAAAGACTAATTAATACAATGTAAAAATCAAAATCAACAAGCAACTATAAACTAGAAACACAGTAAGGTGGGGGGAGGGAAGGAGGGAGGAAGAACTAGGGTCAAAATAAGGAGGGGGTGCAATTGTATGGGGAATATAACCAAAATGATAATGCATACATTGTGCAAAAATGAAAAATGATGTAAGAATTATATAAAATAAAATATTTATAAAACAAGAAAAAAAACTGGGTAAAATTCATCTTGTTGCTGTGTTTTTCTTTCCCTTTGCTCATCTGTGAAGAGATGCAGTTCTCTGTATGCTTAACCTAAAAATATTGTGATTAGAATTGAATATATTCTTCTTCCTGCTTTGATATGTTGTTTTTAATATTTCTCATAGAAATGAAAATAGGTGATCTCAAGGTTGATATTTTACATATTGTATTTCATTCTTGGATTGTCTTGTGTTTACGGGAGAATAAATCAGGGCAAAAAGAAAGTCAACACACTGGGAACTGTTCTGGAATTACCATTTCTGTGCTTGTCTAAATTTAATGATATTTGCATACGGTCCCCATAAGATCAAAGCGTGCTCTGTCTGGTTGTGGGGCCCTCTGAGAAGGACTTTCTCTTGATTAGCACTTTTTTCATGGCATATATGTTCTTACAAGGTCTGAGTCCTTGACCAGGGCTGCTTTCTATTCTCTTGTAGGTTGTATTTGTCAGGTAGAGTGGATATCATCAGAGTTTTATGTGCTGTATTTGTTTCTTTTTTAAAAAAAAATATTTATTTATTTATACAAGTACTGGGTACAGTCAGAGGACAGGAGAGTGAGAGAATTCACCAGAGCGGGGAACAGAGCAGGCAGACTGACAAAATACACTGCTGAGGGAAGCAGTGGGCGCAGCCAGAGAGGTTTGCACACCATGTGAGACCCTTGCTGGCAGCCAGGGATCAAACAGGCTCTGCAGAGGCTATGGGCAGCTTTGCAACCCAGCACTCAACCGCTGCGCCACCGGGCAGGCCCCTATATTTGTTTCTTAAAACCAAACAAAAAGCAATGAGAAATCAATGTTAAGACAAGGTGGAAGCTAATGACCAGTCCTGACTGACTGATTCACCCATTTATTCTATTTTCAAGAAGATATACACTTTTATACATTACGAAAATGTTTTCATTCTTTTGTTTTAGAGATATAATTCCTCTTTAATGTAAGTACAGTACAATATGAATCAACTATGTTAAATGTGAGAATAAAAGTTATTTTCACTAAGTAGACATGCAATTCAAGGTCAGGGAATTGTTCTCACCTTTCATGACATCTGGGTTTACAAATGATGAAGTGTGAATTTATAAGGTAAGCTATTAAAAGTGCTTTGAGGAAATAATGAGTTAATCCAGAGGTAAGGATATTTTCTCCTGTGTAGTCAGTCTCTTCCTATCAAAATTTAGAGTAAATTGACAGTTCAGAGTCCTCTCTGATGGCATAAGGGGTTAAGTCTCAGCACTATGAAGCTATCCGGAGCCACTGCAGCACAAGTTCCATTTCAACCCAGGGAGCTGACCCACATGGCACAGCAGACCTCTCCTGTCTCACCTGCTTCTCCCCTCAGCAGTGTATTTCAGTCAGTCTGTCTGTTCTGCTCCCCACTCTGTCTCTGGTGAAGCTTCTCGAAGCCCTGCACTGCCCCACAGTACCTCTGGCCTGCATCCCAGGTCTTGTATGCATAAATAAAATACCAATATTTTTTTTAAGTTTTTTATTTTATTTAAAAAAAATATTTATTTATTTGTACAAGCACTGGGTACAGTCAGAAATGCGGGAGGGTGAGAGAATTCACCAGAGCCAGAGCGGGGAGCAGAGCAGGCTGAAGGACCGAGGTACACTGCTGAGGGGAGCAGCGGGCGACAGGAGAGGTCTGTGCGCCATGCGGGACCCTCCTCCAGTTGCTGGGGAGCAGCCGGGGATCGAACTGGCGCTGCAGAGGCCGTGGGCAGCTTCGCAACCTAGCGCTCAATTGCTGCGCCAGCCAGGAGGCCCAGTTTTGTTTTTTTTTTTTAAAGATTGATTTATTTATACAAGCACTGGGGTACAGGCCAGAGGCATGGGAGGGTGAGAGAATTTACCAGAGACACAGCAGGGAGAACAGGCAGAAGGACCAAAGTACACTGCCGGTGGGAGCAGCAGGCGAGAAAGGAGAGGTCTGGCCCCCATGTGGGAATCTCCCTGGCCAGCCAGAAATAGAACCCGTGCTGCAGAGGCTGTGGACAGCTTCATAGTGCTGCGCTCAACCAACTGTACAACCAGGTAGGTCCCTAAAAAATAAATCTTGGCCCTCCCCTGGTGGCGCAGCGGTTGAGCACTGGGCTGTGAAGCTGCCCACAGCCTCTGCAGCACAGGTTTGATCCCCAGCCACTGGTGAGGGGCCCCCATGGCGCGCAGACCTCTCCTGTTGCGCCCACTGCTCCCCTCAACAGTGTATTTCGTTACTCTGCCTGTTCTGTTCCCCGCTCTGGCTCCGGTGAATCCTCACCCTCCTGCGCTTCTGACTATACCCAGTGCTTCTATAAATAAATAAACAATTTTTTTTTAATAAATAAAAATAAATCTTTAAAAAAAACCCACCAGTACATCCTATACAAGATCAAAGACCCACAGAAGATTATGCTTTCACACTTGCTGTTCTCTGACCCAGGCTGATGGCCCTGAAGTGAAGAAGAATGTTCCCTCACAGGGGATGGTGTCATTTGAGGACGTGGCTGTGAACTTCATCTGGGAGGTGTGGCATCAGTGATGCTCAGATGACCCTGTACCGGGATGTGATGCTGCAGACCTACAGTCCCTGGTGTCACCAGGCAAGGAAACACCTTTGTAATCCTCAAGTGCATCCACTGTCTTCTACACTGTTAAATATGTGCATAGTCTTCCATCTGCTTTTGTCATTTATCCAAAACTGAAGTGTATGCAACTTGATCAAGGACCAAAATTGTTTTTTTTTAAGTTTTATTTATTTATGCATACAAGAACTGGGGTACAGGCTAGAGGTGCGAGGATTCACCAGAGACAGAGTGGGGAACAAAATAGGCAGACTGACTGAAATACACTGCTGAGAGGAGCAGCAGGCAATACAGGAGAGGGTCTGCTGCACCATGTGGGTGGCTCCCTGGCTGGCCAGGGGTTGAACTCCTGCAGCAGGAGCTGCGGATAGCCTTGCAGTGCTGTGCTTAACCCCTTGCCCCACCAAGAAGGCCCTAAAATTGTTTTTTGTTTAAGTACATTGTGTTAATAATGTTGAGGTGAGCATCAGCTTGGAGGAGGGAGCAGAGCCAGTGACCATAAAGAACCCCAAAACCAGCACTTCTCATATCAGTCAATGTACACCTTTCAGGGAGGCTAGAAGGAACTGAGACTGGCAGACATTGACCATATGGAGCTATTTATCCTGATCCCCAAACCTTGGACAGTTTGTCTGCCGAATCAGACGTGTTCATCAGTCAGTTTCAATTATGACTTTCTTGTCAGTCTTCCCCTAGTTTTTGAATGGTGGTTAATTTTCATAGACCTGTCCGGTGTCTCCTTCCTGACTGTTCTCTAACTTTCTCTGCATTAGGCATGTTTTCCATATTTGCAATATTCCTGCATTCTCAATGGACCGTTTTTGTTCAGGTATTTTCCTCAGCCATTTGTTTATTCTTTCAGCACGTTCATGGGAAGTGTTAGACGCTGGTAAATTTTGTATTTGTGAAATACTATAATCAAAGAAATGTTCTGTGCTGTATTGAAATTATGTTCTGTGAGGAAGGAAAATGCAATAAATAAGTATATCAAATTGTGAGATAAAGCCACAGAGAATGTTTAGCTAGGATGAGAGAAAACCATGGAGGTTATTTCAGAGTGCGTGCTTTCAAGGCTTAGTTATGGAGATGGAGTCTTCTCATTGTTGAGCTCTAGTTTGAGATGAATTGCATTTTGACATGCACTGTATATAGTTATATAATCTATCTGGGTTAGAGGTTGTGCCTGTCTGTTGAAGGTATATTTATTTAACAGCTGATGAACTCAAATGTGATAGAATGAGAGGGGATTGAATAGAATGTTACTTAGAATATGAATAGTCTTCCAACGATGAGTCTTGTGACCCCACTCACACCAGAAACTGTGACTTGAAGAGCACCCAGCAAATCGTGAAGCAGAAAAAGGGATGATCAGTGACACGGGAGAGGAAACCGGAGAAAGTAGTTTCTAAAGCCATGGAACCCAGCGTTTCAGGTTGGGGGGCTCACATCTCGGCAGTTTGCAATGTGCAGTTATATATCCTCCTGTGGGAATCACTGGGAAGAAAGCAAAAGAATAAGATACATACTTGGGACTCCAATTATGTAAGTATGAGATAGCTAAAACTAAAATACTAGATAAAATGTTCCAGTGCCATGAATTATCACATTGAAACACGCGTTCCAAGCAGTGGAGTGAAACTATCAGGAGTGATGATCTCAGAGGATATAAAAATTGCTTTTTAATGGTGACTAACACGGCCTGGATTGCAGAAGTTAAAGTTGGACAAAAGGGTGAGCCAGAGTTTTCTATTTCTGTCGTGGTTCTGAGAAGCCTGTATTGTAATGTTTAATTAAGAATTTCCTGTAATGGGGGCCTCCCCGGTGGTGCAGTGGTTGAGCGCTGGGTTGCGAAGCTGCCCACGGCCTCTGCGGCGCCGCTTCGATCCCCAGCTGCTCCCCGGCCATGGGAGGAGGGTCCCCCATGGTGCGCAGACCTCTCCTGCCGCCCGCTGCTCCCCTCAGCAGTGTACCTTGGTCCTTCTGCCTGCTCTGCTCCCCGCTCTGGCTCTGGTGAATTCTCTCACCCTTCTGGGCTTCTGACTGTACCCAGTGCTTGTATAAACAAACAAACAAACAAACAAACAAACAAATAAATAAATAAACATGCCTCTTTAAAAAAAAATAAAATATAATAAAAAAAAAGAATTTCCTGTAATGTCTCTCCCCCCTCTCCCCCGCAATGATAATGATGTTACTTTAAAAAAAAAAAAAAAAAAAAGAACCCAGATGACTATGGCCTGTGCCAAGGAGAAGTAAAAACTGAAGAAAAGTAGAAGCAGAATCCTTATTTTCAAAGCGATATTCTTGCTGAAGTGACTAAAACATGTCCCTCACTCACATCTGATAAATAGATTTTCCAGGAAAGTGATGACATCTAGAAAGCATTGTTGTTCAAAAAGTACCACCTAAGTCACATAGTTATAGGAACAACAGTAGAATGCAGGCTAAATGGTAGATTAAATGCTACTAGCTGTCATCTTCATCTAGAGTTAATTGAATATGTTTACCAAATATTTCTTCATGAATATAAAAAGTCATGCCATATGAAAGACGCATTACTGATTGCTTTTCAACCTGTTTTGGCCATAGGAAAAATATTCTTTTAATGTTATATAATTTGTTTGGGGTAGAAATTTCAATCAGAAAATCAAAACCAGGTACTCTGTTTTGTTTTGTGTTGTAGTAAAGCAACTTTGTGCCTTTAGATTAACATTCACAGGAAACGTTTAGATGTTCACAGAGATGGTTATTTTTATCTTTTATTTTATTTTTTTATTTTTAAAAAATTATTTATTCATACAAGCATTGGGCACAGTCAGAAGCACAGGAGGGTGAGAGAATTCACCAGAGTCAGAGCAGGGAGCAGAACAGGCAGACTGATGAAATACACTGCTGAGGGGAGCAGCGGGCATGGCAGGAGAGGTCCGTACACCATATGGGACCCTCGCCAGCGGCCGGGGATCAAACCGGCGCTGCAGAGGCTGCGGGCAGCCTCACAGCCCAGCGCTCAACTGCTGCGCCACCAGGGGAGGCCCGGCGAGGCCCTATTTTTATCTACTTTTAGATGTCCATACTGTGGAGTACCTGATTAAAGCCAACCAGCCAAATCAGGACAGACTTTTGAGGCAAGTTGTTGTTGCCAACAGCAAAACATCAACCATGGAGGAACTTTGGGAAAACAAATTATTTGGACTCAAGTCATAGTTTGAACCTTAATAGCAGAAATGGAAACATTTCAGCATCAATGCCTGAGAATTTTGCTGTATGTAAGAACATGTTTATCCCTGCTGAGCCTCATGAGATGCGTGCTACAAAGAAACTTGAGGGCTTTAGTATGACTAGGGAAACTGTAAGGTATCCCGAGCACCGTAGTCATCAGATGATCCCACCTTTTCAGCACCCTTTTCACTTACCTGAACAAGGGAAAGCCTTCGACAAAGAAGCAATATTCTTTACACATCGAGGTGCTCTTGTGGGACAGACTGCCTGGAAATACAATGAATGTGAGCATACCTATGATATGGTACCTTTCATTGGTTAAGATAAAACTCAAATAGGGGAGACTCCCTGTACATGTAACAAAAGGAGGAAATGTATTGATGAGAAACCAGTACATTTGACTCATCAACATTTTGAAGATGAACAGCATACATGTAATGAAAGTGGGGGTAAACTCAGCTTCAATTTCATGTCAGTCAGCTTGAGAGAACTCTGTTAGAACAGAATATTTTTTAATATAATACATGTGGTGAAATGTTGTCTGAAATGTCTTTTTACTGAGCATGAGAAAATACAAAGAGGTGATAAACCTTCTGAAACATCTGATATTTCCTTACACAAAAGGTATCAGGGAAGTGTCACTAAAGGTTCTTTGGCTATAAAGAAAGTGGGAAACCTTTCTCCTGGAAGACAGACCTCAGTGTACATCAAAACTCATAAGGGGGCCTCCCCGGTGGTGCAGCAGGTTGAGCACAGTGCTGTGAAGGTGTCTGCAGCCTCTGTAGTGCCGGTTCGACTCTGGGCGGGCCAGGGGGATACCTACATGGTGCCTGTAGGGGCAGGATGGGCACTGAGCAGGTTTTCTGATCCAGCAGACGGGTAAAGGAGAGTCCTGGAGCCCTCGGTGGCTTTCTCAGGCTTTTATTGAGCTTTCTCATGTAGTGTGGCAAACAGGTACATGGCAGGCAGAGGTTCCCTGGGGGCCAGGCGGCCAGAAGGCCTCCAAGCTCCCGGCAAGTCTGGGCTTTTCTGACTTCCTTTCTACCCTTCTCTCTCCTGCCTCTTCTCCTGCTTTTCTGCTTCTGCTTCTCTTGGTGACTCTCTCAATACTCCTCCCATGGCCCACAGAAGTAAATAAGATAGTTTGCAATAATGTAACTCTATAGGTGCCCCCTCAAGCAGGGGCAATCCTAATTGTGGGAGGACAGAAAAGCCTGAAAAACCATTTACCCTGCAGTGCAGGCAGACCTTTCCTGTCTCTCCTCCTACTCCCCTCAGCAATGTTTCCAGTCCATCTGCCTGTTCTGCTCCCTGCTGTTGTTCTCTCTGGTGAATCCTTTCACCCTTCCCCCCGGCTGGGATGTACCCCAGTTCTTGTAAAATAAATAAATCTTAAAAAAAATTCACACAGGCATGAAGCATTATAAATGTAAAGGATGTAAGAAATCATTCTGTCACAAGTCAGGCCTGAGTGTTCATCAGACAACTCATGCACCAGAAAAACCCTATGAAAGTCCAAAGTGTAAGAAAACGTTCTACCGGAAATCACTCCTCTTTGTACATCAGGGAAGTCACACTGGAAAGGAACTCTATGATAGTCAAGAGTGTAGGAAAACTTTCTCCTGGAAATCAACCCTCATGGAACATGAGAAGCGCTATGAATGTCTAAAGTGTAAGAAAACATTGTACAGGAAATCACACCTCATTGTACATCAGAAACTCACACTGGAGCCAAACCCTATGAATGTCGAGAGTGTAGAAAATATTCAATATGATGGTTGAGATATAATTATTTTTGTGTACTTTTTATCAGTCACACTTGGGATATTATGAAGTGGGGATGAATGTAACACAGCTCTAATTCACTCCATTCTCTGGCTTTCTCCCCTTGTGTGTGTGAAGTCATGCGTTCGCTTTTTTGCTGCCTCAAACATCTGAGAGATTCTCCTGGTAGATGGATTTGTTCATGTCTATCTTGCAGGTAAATTTAGGACAGTATTGTGCCATGTATCAAGAACATCTGAATGGAGGTGCTGCTTCTAGTTGACCCAAAACATTGATTTAAATCACCAAGACGAGGGCCTCCCCGATGGCGCTGCGGATGAGCGCTGGGTTGCGAAGCTGCCCGCGGCCTCTGCGGCGCCGGTTCCATCCCCGGCTGCTCCC
This sequence comes from Talpa europaea, assembly GCF_964194135.1. Classification (NCBI taxonomy): domain Eukaryota; kingdom Metazoa; phylum Chordata; class Mammalia; order Eulipotyphla; family Talpidae; genus Talpa; species Talpa europaea. The sequence goes on from NC_140068.1 coordinate 154,409,023, forward strand.
CGGCCACCGGAGGAGCATCCCACATGGCGCGCAGACCTCTCCTGCCGCCCGCTGCTCCCCTTAGCAGTGTCCTTCGGTCCTTCTGCCTGCTCTGCTCCCCGCTCTGGCTCTGGTGAATTCTCTCACCTTCCCGCGCTTCTGACTGTACCCAGTGCTTGTATAAATAAATAAATAAATCTTTAAAAAAAAAATCACCACGACGAGTATGGCCTTCATCGTTGGCATAAAGTCAGACATAGGAACATGCTGGAGTTCAAATCATATCATCAATTTCTCCTTATGGAAATATGCTGACAGCTGATTAAAATCCTGGTGTATCTTCATGGTAGTAATAGGGATCAGGACTATTATTTAACATTTCCAAAAGAAATCTTCACAGGCATATGATGAAAGAAGAGGTGACTTTCCAAAAACAGAGCATAGAATTGTGTGTGTGCACATTAGCTAAGTATTGAGCCTCTGTGTTGACCACCAACAATGGGATTCAGGAATCAGAAGAACAAGAATGCTTCTTAAATGCCTGCAACTTGATTTTGACCAAAGAGCATACACTGGTAGCTGAACTAAGTATGTTTTAATAAAGCTGATTTTTTTTAAAAAATTACTTATTTATGCATATAAGATCAGAGGTTGAAGCCGAGGTTGGGTTGGGGCGGTGGTGAGAAGATTCACCAGAGACAGAGTAGGGAGAAGAACAGGCAGATCTGCTGAAATGCACTGTGAAGGGGAGCAGCGGACCAGACAGGAGAGTTCTGCTGCACCATGTGGGTCCGCTCCTTGCCTGGGGATCAAACTCATGCTGTTGTGTCTAGCGACAGCTTGATACCACTAAGACTTTGACCCTTCTGCCACCAGGGAGGCCCATAAACCCGACTGATTTTTATGTGTATATCCTCAGGTATATTTGATAACTTTATTTGTAATTTTTTTTTTTTTGCATAGAAGAACAAGAATGTAGGCCAGTGGTGCCGTTGGTGAGAGGATTCATCAGCGACAGAGTTAGGAGCTGAACAGGCAGAGTAAATGAAATACACTGCGAAGAGGAGCAGCTGGCATGAAAAGAGAGGTCTGTTGTGCCATGTGGGTAAGCTCCCTGGCCTGGATCAAACTCAGGCCTTAGCAGTAATAAGGGTGAGACTTAATTTCTAGGCTACCAGGGAGACCCTGATTACATTATCCTTCATCAACATTAACCAATTCCTCCTTGTTCAAGGATTTGGTAAACTATAGGAACAATAAACTGGTTGTCAACACAGTGTCAGGCTCCATTCACACAGTCCTCAAATCTCAAATAGTTTTGATTGTATTTTGCAACAACTACACTTTTGTCTGTTTAGTAACAGTGGACGTTGTAATGTGTATATTGATAATTATGTAGAAGTATTGTCAAGAACTTTCGTCCAACACTCCATGGTACCCTCATAGAGGATCTTGCTACATTGCCTCAATCACACCCTGAAGAATCACAAGTACATATAATTTCTTTACATGAGCTCATTTGCACATATTGGCAATGGTAGTCCCTCACAGGCCCTCCCCATGATTGGCCCTGGACCTCCACAGAGTGGGCAATAGTCTTACTGTTTTAGGTTTACCTCAAATAATATAATCTCAGTTCAGAAAAGTTGAAGCACTCCAGTTAGGTAGCCTAATACATTCACATGACCCATTTCCTGCAACTCTCTCCTTCTGAACTCTGACGCATCCACATAGCTGCACAAGGTGTGAGTGGACATTTATCAGTATCTCTATGTCATAAATTCCTCTATTTCCATTCCTTGTCTGGTCTTCTGTTGAACGGTGATTCTTAACAATTTCTACTTTAACTAGTCACATGTACAATGAGAAGCAATGCCGAGGCAATTCTCAATCAGGACCTATAAAATCGTACCCTCTTTAACAGTCCATTTTCATGGCCTGTAAAACGAACACTCTCATGGCTGTGATACATGTTGAACGCTACATGTAAATATATTAGGAGGCATTATTTAGGAATGACAGAATGTGTGGGAAGAGAGTGTGTGTCTCTGGGCCTGAGGTCCGTCACAGGCAGGCAGTGCTGGTAGTGGGTCACGCAGCAGTTGCTTAGTTTTTTGTCAGGATGCGGTAACTCTTAAAATCTGTCTGGCAGGATGGAAAATGTCTTTAAAAGCCCATTTAGCGAGAAATGAGGACTGCGAGCCCCTCAAACTCAGACCTTTTAAGATACAGGTGGAAGGACCCTGGCTCAGCCTGGAGGCCTCCAGCAGCTCTGAGCCCTCACACTGTAAGATGTTGAAGGACTAAACATAGCAAGACAGCAGCCATTTTAAGGAAAACGACCGTTTTAAAGAGCACAGCTGTCCGTTGCAGGGTAAAACCACAAGAACCACAAGGCCAGGGTGAACCAAACTTGAAGGCTGCCAAAGAAAGGTACACAATCAGATTGAACTTGGTCCCCGTTGTGAAAGGTCCCCTTTTTTCTGCTGTAACAGAGTATAAAAAACAACTTGTCACCCTTAAAGGGGTCCTTCTCTCAACCTGATGAGACTGCTGTGTCAGTACACCAGGCAGAGTCGGGCCCTAGCTTAAGCTAGCAATAAAGCCTTTTTGCTTTTGCATCTCTGGCTGCGTGTAGTTTTTGGGAACCCCGAAAGGAGTTGAGGCGCCAACTCCTAACAACACGGTGCATGGAGAGAATGGGGTCTGAGGGCACAGAGTCCCATCTGGGAGCCTCCAAAGCTGGTCTCTCACTGGCGCCCAGAAAGGCAAAGCTACGACACCAGAAAGGCGTCACATGGGTTTATTCAAGATGCTGTCCAGGGAGTGTGCCCTAAACACCCTCCTGGGGGTGCAGCTCCCCAAGCGCAGGGAGAGAGCAGAGTAAGAGGAACCCACTTCTCTGGCATCAAAACACTCTCCTCCTTTTCCTCGCCAAGCAGACTCGGTTCCGGCGCGCCGGGCGGTCTGCGAGGCCGCGCCCACGTGGCCCCACCACCCAATAAGTCCCTGAGCCCCACTGGGGGAGGACGCGCGCCCTGACGCTCCCGGACGCGCGGCGCGCGGGATTGTGGGAAATGTAGTCTCCCTAGGACACGCGGTTCCCGCCCAGGGTTCCGCCCAGGGGCGTCCTGCCTCGCCGGCCTCGTCTGCGCAGGCGCGGCCTCGCGTCCTCCCCGTCTTTCCCGGGGCCCCAGGGCTCCGCGGTCGCTGCCCCCCACCCCCGCCCGCGGGTTGCGAGCGGCCTTGTCGCCGAGGCTGGGCTTGGGGTGCGGCTGAGGACCCGCGTGCGGGCGCGGGGGGCGGGCGCGGCGGGGAGGCGCCGGGGGAGGCCTGAGGCGGGTGAGGGGGGCCCGTGGCCCGGAACAGGCGCCGGGAGGGTCCGCCGGGCCGAGGCTCGGGGGCGAGGGGAGCGGGGTCCCCGCCCTGGACACGGGCGAGCCCCCCGACGGCCGCCCCTCCCCGTTTCCGGGAGTTCCGTGCGCTGGGACGCCCTGGGACGGCTGTCGTGGGCTGCGGAACCCCCCGCCACGAGCGCCCGCCCCGGGGTGTGGCTTCCGCGGGTCCCCGAGCGTTTTCTCCGTGGGGACCCCGAGCTCACCCTGCAGCGCGCGCGGCCGTTTCCCGCCTGGACGCGGACGGGGCTGCGTTCCGGGGTCTCGCGTCCCTCGCGGCGTGGCTGCGGGGGTCCCGGGCCCTGACCGGGCCGGCGGGTAAGAGTTTCCCGTCCTTTGTGCCCGTTTATCGTGGCCGCCGCCCCGCCGCGCGCCTGCCCGTGACCCCGGGTCTCCCCAGGAGGACGGTGTCCCGGAGGCCAGACCCCTGGGAGGGAGCTTTTCCTCCCGTGCGTGTGCGCCCTCGTTCCCTTGGGGGACACCCCAGGCACATCCAGGGCATGGGCACCGGGGTGTACGAGGACATGAAGCCGGGCTCTCGGAACCATTCCTGGGAGTGTCCGTCCTGCCAAAGAAGTGCACAAGGTGCATCATTTCCTTTGAAATTGTGTCCAATTTTTTAAATTCTTTTTTTTTTAAATTTTTTTAAAGATTTATTTATTTATTTGTTTGTTTATACATACAAGCACTGGGTACAGTCAGAAGCGCGGGAGGGTGAGAGGATTCACCAGAGCCAGAGCGGGGAGCAGAGCAGGCAGAAAGACCGAGGTACACTGCTGAGGGGAGCAGCGGGCGGCAGGAGAGGTCTGCGTGCCATGTGGGACCCTCCTCCGGTGGTCGGGGAGCAGCCGGGGATGGAACCGGCACTGCAGAGGCTGCGGGCAGCTTCGCAACCCAGCGCTCAACCGCTGCGCCACCGGGGAGGCCCTTAAGTGATTTTTTTTTAAAGATTTATTTATTCATGCGTGCAAGAACCTGGGTACAGGCCAGATGCACGGAAGGGTGAGCGGAGCCACCAGAGACAGCGGGGAGCAGAACAGGCGGACTGACTGAAATACACTGCAGAGGGCAGCAGTGGGCGAGACAGGCGCAAACCCGTGCTGCAGAGACTGCAGAGGGTTTCACAGCGCTGGGCTCCGTCCCCTGGGCCACCAGGGAAAGCCCTTTTTAAGTGATTAATCATCTTTGAAACTTTTGTTTAGTTCTTCACATGAACTACTAGTCAGTCTTAGGAATCATCAGTTTTATTAACTTGCGGTAAATGGTAAACCCAAATAGTATTAATAATGGACTAGTGGGTCCTCTCCTGCTCCTCCTCAGAGTGTGAGCACAGCTGTCACGCGCAGTGACTCTGGTCTCTCCCAGGCGGTGTGTGGAGCGCTCTGGACAGGAGACTCCAGGACCCGGGACCCGCTGCCTCCGTCCTCTCCTGCGGGACTCCATCACCTCTCCCAGCGCCGCCTCCAGAGCCCTCAGCCATTTGTGAGAGCAGCGGACAATGGATGACTCTCTGGTGAGTGATTTGTTTTCTTTAGCTTAGCTGGGCAGTTGGGAACAGTGCTGCTCTGCTCTTAGGGGTAGATGAATCTTGTAATGAGTTTTCACGTTGGGGTAAATAACTTATAGAAGTATTGCTGATCATATGGAATTTCTATTTTTATTTCTTTAAGAAATCTCTGCACCTTTATCCGCAGGGACTGTACTGCTCTAATGGCTCAAACTCATGCTGCAGTGACTGGGAATAGCCTCCTAGCATTGTGTCTTAACCCCTTGCGCCACAAGGGAGGCCCGGACACATTATAAATTTTGGAATGAACTCCTTGTCAGATGTGTGACATGCAAATATTTTTTATATTCTATAGGGTGCCTTTCTGTTTCTATGCTGGTTTCTTTTGAGTTCCAAAAGCTTTTAGGTTTGGTGTTGTCCCACATGTTGAATTTTGCTTTTCTTTCCCTTGGTGTTGGGGTTGTGTTCCCTAATGCATTTTGTAGCAGCTGTCCTATAGTGTACCCCTTATTTGCTTTCAGTACTTCATGCTTTGGGCTCTTATGTCCAAACGTTTCAGCCATTTGGAATTAGTTTTCTGTATGGAGTTTTGAATGGGTCTTGCTTCTTAGTTTTGCAAGTCACTATACATGTTTCCTGAAACCATTTTTCAGGAAGATATATTTATGCATGGAAGAACGGGGGTGTAGACCAGATGTTCCGGGCTTGTGAGGGTCCACCAGAAAGAAAGTAAGGAGCAGAGCACATAGATCCACTGCAGTGCACTGCTGAGGGAAGCAGTGAGGGAGACAGGTGAGGTTTGCTGTGCCACATGTGGGTCAGCTCTCTGGCCTGGAATGGCCATGCTGTGTCTATAGCACTGACTCTTAACCCCTTGGCCGCCAGGGGTCCCCATCCCAGTACTATTTATTGAAGAGGCTGTCTTGTCTGAATTGTATGATTTTAGCTCCTTTGTCCAAGAGGAACTCTTCGTATTTATAGTATTTGCTTTCTGGGTTTTTAATTGCCTTCCATTGCTCTGAGTTCTGGTTTTGTTCCAGTAAAATAATGTTTTCATTACCATTGGCATTTAATATATTTTGAAGTCAGGAAGTGTGATCGTTACATTTCACTTTTTCTCTCAAGATTTTTTTTTGCTATTTGGGACCTTCTGTGGGTTCACATAAATGCAGTGATTGTTCTCTTTCCTTACAAAAAACCTCCTTGGTATGTTGATAGGTGTTAGCTCTGTAAATAGCTCTGGACAATAAACCATTTATGATGTTAATTCTAATTCTTCCCACCTAGGAGCACAGGACATCTTTCTATTTCTTCTTATCTTTTGTTTCCTTTACTAGAGTTTTATAATTTTCAGTGTTCAGGTCCTTCACCTCCTTTAACTTTTTTTTTTAAGATTTATTTATTTATGTATACAAGAGCTGGGCTGCAGGCCAGAGGTATGGCAGAAGGGGTTGTGTGAGAGGATTCACCAGAGACAGAGTAGGGAGCAGAACAGGCAGACTGACTGAAATACACTGCTGAGGGGAGCAGCGGGCGAGACAGGAGAGGTCTGCTGCGCCATTTGGGTCACCTCCCTGGCCAGGGATCGAACTCATGCTGCAGTGGCTGCAGATAGCTTCATAGTGCTGCCTCTTAACCCCTTGTGCCACTAGAGAGTCTTTTCACACACATTCTCTTCATAACTTGTTTATACTTTCAGAGAAATAAACAAATTTTATCATGTATTCAATTGTAAAAAGTGATAACATAGTTCAACATATATAATGGACACCAAGGGTTCAAATATGATTGTTTTCTTGTTGTTCTGCTTAGTATTTGATCATTATTTACAATTTCCTTCCAGTCTTTCAGGTCAGTCTACTATGAATTTTCCAATTGTCCTGCCTCCCTGCTGTACAAATGTGTGCCCTGGGTCAGATTTGACATCACTGAAATTATAGCGTCCACGGTGGTTCTGTGGGCATATGTGATCTTCTGGGCTCAGTGGGTGCATTAGACTGTTACTGTGTAAACATGGGTCTCATAAGGGCATTCTTCTCTCTTAGAACCAGGTCTCCCTTTTTTTAAGATTTATTTTACTTATTTATAAATAAACCAGAGGTCAGGGCATTGGGTGGGGGATGAGATGATTCACCAGAGACAGAGTGGGGAGCAGAACAGGCAGATCTATTGAAATACACTGCTGAGGGGAGCAGCAGGGAGACAGGAGAGGTCTGCTGCGCCATGTGAGTCAGATCCCTGGTCAGGGATCCAACTCATCCTTCGGTAGTTGTTGTAGCTTCATAGTGCTGAGACTGAACCCTTTGTGCCACCATGAGGATACTCTCAAAACTCTCTTTTCACCTCATACCCTATTCAGAGCTCCGTTGTTGGCCACATGGTAACTGTATATTTTGATTTCAGGAACCCTTGACCTTCAGAGATGTGGCCGTAGAATTCTCGCAGGAGGAGCAGGACTACCTGGACCCAGCACAGTGGGAATTTTACCGAGACGTGATGTTAGAGACCTACAGGAACCTGGCGTCCTTGGGTGAGGAGAATATCCCTCCAGATTTCCTCATCTGCCCTCACCGTTTCCTGTGCTATGTGTGTGTGCTCCTGGGATGTCCAGATTTGTAGGCTACGTTTACATCCCTGATTTTCAGAAAAACAGTGTGAGTTTGTTGGAAAGAAAGTCTCATGCTGTTTGATCATGACTTAAACTTCTCCTCTCTTAGGTGATATGCAGCCTGCTCTATTAGTGCTCATTCAAGAAAATCAGTTCCTTATTACAAGCTAAAATCAGTGTGTTATTGCACATTCCTATGACTCAGATGTCTGGAAATGGTTCTCAGGATTGAAAATTTATTTCTTTAAAGATTTATTTATTTATGCATACAAGAGCTGGGGTTCAGGCCAGAGGTGTGAGGGGTGAAATGACTCACCAGAGACAGAACCGGGAACAGAACAGGCAGATCAACCGAAGCACACTGCTGACGGGAGCAGCGGTCGAGTCAGGAGACGTCCACCTCGCCATGTAGGCCACTCCCTGGCCGGCCAGGGATTGAACTCTCGCTACAGAGGCCACGGACAGCTTCACAGGATGCTCCTTAACCCCTTGCACCTCCAGGGAGGCCACAGGATATGAAAATTTAAATGATTTCTGGTAAAGGTGGTGTCAGAAAAAGTATTTGCAGTGATTCTTTTCTAGAACCTTCTGTATTCTCCTCTCTACTGAGCACAATCCTGTATTGGTAATTTGAAAATCTGCAGGCCATCTCATATCACCTGTCCTAATAAACAGGTCTTGCTATGTCTAAGCCTGACCTGGTCGTCTTGTTGGAGCAAAAGGTGGAGCCCTGGGATGTGAAGAGAAGTGCAAATCCCGTCCTCCTCCCAGGTAGGTGGAATGAATCTGGCAGAGGCTGCAGCTGGCAGGTGCAATGGTACAGGAAAGCATCCTAAATATGTCTAGGAAGCTCTGTTTCAGGGGTTGCAGACATGCTCCTATTTTGTCCTGGAGTCTTAGTCTTACTTTCCCTGGGGGCGTCTCCTCTCGGACACCGAGTCCTCTGCCTTTCCTTCTTACTGAATTGAACTTAGGTTTTGTCCATTTTGTTGATCTTTCAAAATCCAGACTTCCTTTCATAGAGAAGCACCTGCTTTTTGGCCATGATGTTACATCTATGTATTTTTTATTTCATTTTAAATGTCCTCCTTTCTGCCAATATGGAGCTTAAATTATTCTTTTTCTAATTCCTGGAGGTGTGAAGTTATGTTGCTCAGGTGAGATCCCTCTTATTGATAGTGTAATTGTTTAATGCTTTAAATTTACTTCTTAGTATTATTTTCTGAATCCCACATGTTTTGGAAGTTTGCTTCCTTTCAGTGTCTCAGTATTTCTTAGTTATTTAGAATCTAGGAAACACGAGTTTACCTTGCTCTATATGATTCGAGAATAGATTCTCATCATCTCAAATGTTTGTCACCACCACACCCACCACCAGTGCACTTATGGGCCTCACCGTAGATCTTTGAATCCACTCCCACTTTCGTACCCACAACCAGTGTCCCTACCTTTTCAGTACCCTCACTTCTGCAGTCTTAATTCTCGAGTTCATTTTGGTTTGTATTGTCAGTTTCTTTGCTTTGTTTCTCCATATTCCAAACAGGAGTGAATTCATCCAGTAAGTCTTTCCCCTTCTGATTCATTTCACTGAGCATCATCCTCCCCCAATATTCCATCCTTGTCGTTGCAAATGGCCAGATGTATCCTTTTTCAGTAGTATTCCACCCTGTGTATATACCACACCTTTCTTTAGAATTATTTTTCACCCCTGTTTGTCAACTCCGGTTCCTGAATTTATACCATTATTTTCCTTCCAGTTGCAATTGGGGCTTGAACCCCTCCTTGATCTTATGTTTTCCTCTTCTGCATTCAGTTCTGTCTTTGTGTGCTGCACACATTCAGGTCCTCATGTTAGTGCATGTGTTATATTACAGTGCTTCCCAATACATGTAGTTTTCTGTTATGTTCTTGGGGCATTCGTTTCATCCTGTGAGGCTTTAAACTCAGATCATATAATTCTGATATTAGTGTGATCAACGTGACTCCATGGATCAGTTTTCATAGAATCTAGTTCCAACCTTACGTTCTACATGGTGTGCTGATGTCTGTGTTGAGTTTCGTATAGGTAAGATTGAATTGGTCTTATTTTTAATTCCTTCAGACACATTTGTCATTTTCATGTGGACTTTTAATTAATTTACACACAAAGGATTTCTGAAAGGAAGGCATTGACTTTATTAAAAAATGATTCCTGTATTCTCAGCCATTTTATACCTCATTTCCTCCCTAGTACAGCTCTGTATTATTCCTCTCTTCCTTTCTTGTGGGTGATTTCCCTCCAGTTGCTCTCATTTTATATGCTAATTGAGGTATACTGGTTTGTAATCTTATTTACAAACATTGTAAAGCATTGTCACCCAACCTGTTACATATGACATCATTCTCTGTTTTCATTTCCTTTTCCATGTATTTTACTGGTTTCTTTTTTGTCACATGGGGATTATATACCATGTTGAAAAGTTATTTAGCCTTATCTAAACTGAAAACAATTACATTCAACTGCATACCAAAACCCAACTGTTTAACATTTCTAAGTTCTCAAGCAGAAACAGTATTTTTGCTATAGGATTATATCATACCTTTTTGTCTGTTTGCTATGTATTTACCTTTCCCTGAGGACATCACCTTTTATAAGCATGTGTGTTGCTGTCTAGTGCTCATGTTACCTGTCTAACATCAGGCCGGGGGTCTTTATTTGGTATTAATTTTGTGTATAAAATAGTTAAAATATTTTATTTTGTCTTGAGTGCTGTGAGTGCGGTAAATATTCCTTGCTGTCTCCCAGCCCTGTCTTCTCAAGACGACCAGGACTGCATACCACAGTCAGGCACAGAAGATTTATTCCTAAATGTGGGACCGGGAGGAGATGGCATCGACACCTCTGAGAATTTAGAATTATTGAAAGATCAGACATGTCAAGAGGCATGTGAAGGGCACAACAGTTGTTGCGATGAAGATGGCCGAGCAGCGACAATTATCCATAGTAAAATTTCTCCTGCAAAAACTGATCCAGTGTGTAAACCATGTTGGGTAAAACTCCATTTTATGTGTGTTGCATGTATAGATAAATATGTTTCTGTTAGCAAAGATCCATGTGGCATTTTTACCAATGCACATTCTCAGAGAGGAATATTGGAACATATGGGAAGTCCCCTAGTCCATAATGGAAATGATTATTCAAAACATTGTCACCATGGGGTAGGTTTAAACTTTGTGTCAAATCATTCTCAACATCAGAGAATTAGAAAGGAAGATGAAAAGTCTACACAGGATCCTATTGAGGAGTCCTCAAAACTTCTCCAATATCAGACAATTGGTGAGAAACCTTACAATTGTAAAGATTATGGCAAAGATAACACTTGCTGCTCCAGCCTTAATGAACATCAGAGAAAGAAACGGCGTAAATGTGGAGAGCATGGTAAAGGTTTTTATTGGCATTCACAGTTGACTCGATCTCTAAGAAGTCATACTAGAGAAAAGCCTTACATGTGTCCAGACTGTGGTAAAGCCTTTCTATATTTGTGTCGCCTTTCCCAACACCAGAGAGTTCATAATGGTGAGAAACCTTACAAATGTGAAGAATGTAAGAAAGCCTTTAAGGTGAAGTCAAGTCTTAGTCAGCATCAGAGAATTCATACTGGCCTGAAACCTTACAAATGTGAAGAATGTGGCAAAGCCTTTAACTGGGTGGCAAATCTTTCTAAACATTATAAACTTCATACTGGGGAAAAGCCTTACAAATGTAATGAATGTGGAAAAGCCTTTATTAATAATTCAAAACTTATTCAACATCATAGAATTCATACTGGGCAGAAACCTTACAAATGTAAAGTATGTGGCAAAGTCTTTAACCAGAAGTCACATCTTAATCGACATCACAGAATTCATACTGTGGAAAAACCTTAGAACTGTTAAGAATGTGGCAGTCTTTAAAAAAACAGTCATATCTTAGTCAACATCATAGAATTCACACTGGGAAGAAACTACAAATGTGAAGACTGTGGCAAAGCCTTTAACTGGAAGTCAAGTCTTATTCTACATCACAGAATTCACATTAGAGAAATGTTAAAATTCAAAGGTCATTTTTTTACTGTAGTCTCTTTAACCAGAAGTCCAGAAGTTTCACCAGAAGTGGCAGTGATTATCCAGAAGTCAAATCATCCTAAACATCAGAGTGCCTAGTGAGAGAACCCGTAAATGAAAATGACCAATGGATTGTCCAAATATATATTATGAAACCACCAGATTTTCATACTGGAAACTTTAAAGAAGCAAAAATAGGAGAAAGTAATTTATAATGAAAATTAGATGCATATTGAGACATTGCAGTGCAGTAGTAAGTTAATTCCACTTGGCCAGACATAACCTAAAATGAGAATATGGTCATGGAGCATAAACCAAGATTAAAACACTAAATATTAGCATAATTTAAAAGTTCAGGAGGCCTCCCTGATGGTGCAAGGGGTTAAGTTGCAGCTTTGTGAAGCTGTTGGCAGCCACGGCAGCACAAGTTTGATCCCTGTCCAGGGAGCTGACCGACATGGAGCAGCAGACCTCTCCTGTCTTGCCTGATGCTCCCCTCAGCAGTGTATTTCAGTGGATCTGCCTGTTCTGTTCCCCACTCTGTCTCTGGTGAATCCTCTCACCCCCCTCACCTCTGGCCTATACCCCAGTTCTTGTATGCATAAAAATACATCTTTAAAAAACATAAATAAAACTTGAAGACAATGGTTTGGGTCATGTACAGTTATTTTCTATGTCCTTTTTTATCAGCCATACTTGAGATATGAATAGACATGATGAATGTAATTCACGCCTAAATTACTTCATTCTATGACTTTCTCATGTACGTCACGTCATGTGTTTGATTGTTGCTGCCTCAAACATCTAAGGGATCCTTCTCTAATGGATGGATTTGCTCACATCTGACTTGCTCCTGCAAATTTAAGGTGGTGTCATATATCATGTATGAAGAAAATGTGAATGGATATGCTGTTTGGTTGACTCAAAAGATTGATCTAAATCACCCAATTGGCATAGAAATTAGACAGAGAAACATGCTGAAGTTCAAATCATTTCATCCTTTTGTCCTTAGGGAATACATTGACAGTTTATTAAAGTCCTGATGTCTCTTCAGAGTAGTAATAGAGATCATGAATATTATTTGATGTTGTTGCCAAAAGAAATCTTCACAGGCACATGAGGAAAGAGCAGGTGACTTTCACAAAAGGGCATGGAATTCTCATCCATTCACATTAGCTAAGTAAAGAGGCTCTGTGTTGAACACTAACTCTGGGATTCTGGTATCAGAAGGTCCAGAATGCTTCTTACATGCCTGAATCCTGACTTTTATGAAATAGCATACAGTGCTATCTAAATGTCTTATTTAGACTATATGTGAACTTTATATATATATATATATATATTTTAATAATGCTCATTGTTTTTTTTTAAAGAAGCATGTATTTTTATTTATTTGTTTTTGTTTGTTTATAGGTGCACTGGGTACAGTCAGAAGCGCGGGAGGGTGAGAGAATTCACCAGAGCCAGAGCGGAGAGCTGAGCAGGCAGAAGGACCGAAGTACACTGCTGAGGGGAGCAGCGGACGGCAGGAGAGGTCTGCGCGCCATGTGGGACCCTCCTCCGGTGGCCGGGGAGCAGCTGGGGATCGAACTGGGACTGCAGAGGCCGCGGGCAGCTTCGCAACCCAGCGCACAACCGCTGCGCCACCAGGGAGGCCCATGCTCATTGATTTTTAATGTAGTCATCTGGACATGTACTTAATCATAAGTTGTCCCCCATCAGCATTAACCAATTCCTCCATTTTAAGGCTTTCTGTAACAGATGAGAACAATCAGGTGGTTGTCTACACAATGTTACATCACCAGCAGGCCCTGGTCTTGATAGCTTATATCTGAAATAGTTTTGACTGTTTTCAATAACTATACACTTTTTGTTCTCTTAGTAGCCCGGAATATTGAGTGCTTTCAAAATAATGCCGGAGTATTTTGAAGAATTTTGCAAAACACTTTATGGTATTGGTGCTTTGCCATCCATTTTTTGTACCTAAACTATCTCTGGGGACCCTGAAGTGACACTAGACCCTCACACTGACATCTTTTAAGAATGATGTGGGGTCTCCCGGGTGGCACAAGAGATAAAGCACAGCACTATGAAGCTATCCACAGCTTCTGTAGCATGAGTTTGATTCCAGGCCACCAGGGAGAAACCCAGTTGGGGTGGCACACCTCTCCTGCCTTGCTTGCTGCTCCCCTCAGCAGTGTTTTCAGTCCATCTGCCTGTTCTGCTCCCTGCTCTGTCTCCCCTCCCACACCTCTGGCCTGTACCCCAGTTCTGGTATGTATAAATAAAAAATGAGGAGATAAACCCTCCACATGATCAGGTCACGAAGGGCGGGAGGCAAAGTCCCTCTGTGCTCACGCTTCTTTTCCACTAGGTTAAATTCAAACGTTTTCTGGAGGAAAGTGGATCAGGGCCTCCCCTTGGCGCAGCAGTTGAGCACTGGGTTGCGAAGCTGCCCGCAGCCTCTGGGGTGCCGTTTCGATCCCCAGCTGTTCCCTGGCCACCTGAGGAGGGTCCCACATGGCGCGCAGACCTCTCCTGCCGCCCGCTGCTCCCCTCAGCAGTGTACCTCGGTCCTTCTGCCTGCTCTGCTCCCCGCTCTGGCTCTGGTGAATTCTCTCACCCTCCTGTGCTTCTGACTGTACCCAGTGCATGTGTAAACAACACAAACAAACAAAACATGCCTCTATAAAAATATTTTTTAAAAAAATAAATAGGGCCTCCCCGGTGGCGCAGCGTTTGAGTGCTGGGCTGTGAAGCTGCCCGCAGCCTCTGCAGCACCTGTTTGATCCCCGGCTGCTCCCCGGCCACCAGAGGAGGGTCCCACATGGCGCGCAGACCTCTCCTGCCACCCTCTGCTCCCCTCCGCAGTGTACTTCAGTCCTTCTGCCTGCTCTGCTCCCCGCTCTGGCTCTGGTGAATTCTCTCACCCTCCCGCGTTTCTGACTGTACCCAGTGCATGTATAAATAATAAATAAATATTCAATAAATAAATAAATAAATAGAAAGAAAGTGGATCAGGCAGTTTCCTGGGTGCAAATCGTTATTTTATTTTTTTAAATTATTTTTATTTTTTTTTTATAGAAGCATGTTTTATTTGTTTGTTTGTTTGCTTGTTTATACAAGCACTGGATACCGTCAGAAGCGTGGGAGGGTGAGAGAATTCACCAGCGTCAGAGCGGGGAGCAGAGCAGGCAGAAGGACCGAAGTACACTGCTGAGGGGAGCAGCGGGCGGCAGGAGAGGTCTGCGCGCCATGTGGGACCCTCCTCCGGTGGCCGGGGAACAGCCGGGGATCGAACCGGCGCTGCAGGGACTGCGGGCAGCTTCACAACCCAGTGCTCAACCTCTGCGCCACTGGGGAGGCCCTTCAATTTATTTTCTTTCAAAGATTATATATACAAGAACTGGGGTACAGGCCAGATGTGCGGGAGGGTGAGAGGATCCCCAAGAGCCAGAGCGGGGAATAGAACTGGCAGACACAAAATACACTGCTGAGGGGAGCAGCAGGCACGACAGGAGGGGTCTGCCGCGCCTTGTGGGACCCTCGCAGGCTGGCCGGGATTGAACTGGCGCTGCAGAGCCTGCGGACAGCCTCAAGTGCGATGCTCAACAGTCTGCGCCACCAGGAGAGGCCCCCAAATCAGACTGCGCGTTCACAATGACTGGCGGCTCCCCTCTTGACTCCCCTCTTGGCTCCCTGTTGGCTAATTGCTTTGGCAACTATCAGTACAAACCACATCTGATAGAATGAAAGTCTCCCCGTAATTTGAGCAGAGGCCATGCCAGGGTCTGTATTGGTTCAGGTTGTCCTAAATTGCCTTCTGAGTGGAAACAAGTTTTTTTCTAGCTGGCCTACGAGGCTGTGATTGCAAAGGGAGGGAAACCAGTGACTCTATGTGTTTCATTTTTCTAAATTGTTGGTAATGTAAGTTGGGATATTCCTCGGATTTTCATTTTAGGTTTCTCCATTTAGCCACGATACTTGGGAAGTTTCTCCCACGAGGCCTCTGAGCTCCATGTCTAAAACAAAAATTCTCATTTGAGGCTGGGGTATATAGAAAGAAAATCGACTTTTAGAGAAGCATGAAAAATATTTTAGTAAGTTTATTCCAGTTTTATCTGCTGCAACGCGTGTAGTAGGTAGATGAAGAAATGGGAGGAATAAAGCCCCAGATAGTTGACTTTTTAATACAAAACTCGCTGCGAGTGCGCTTGGGATACACGTTAGTGCTCCGTTGGTCCCAGTCTTACCACTTGCAAAGCCTCGACTGGGAGACACAATAGGAAACGGTCATCTTAAGCCCTGGACGGCACTCTGCGGAAGGCTTTGTTTCAGCCCAGATGGTCAATAGCGCCCTTAGGTGTCTGGGCACATGCACTGACTGACCAGGGAAGAACTCCTGGTGATAATCCGGCGCCTTTCAGCTTTGTTTAAGATGTAGCAAGGAACCTGTGGGATGGCGGCTGCACTTTCTGGTTTTCACATCTAGTTCTGCCGTTCCCTGGTTTACTCTCTGCCACATGTGGCTCCTTCTAGTCTTGAAAATGTGGCTGATGCCACTGGTTGCTTTCACAGGGATCCCAAATTCCAAATCCTGAAGAGGGTGTAAGTCTGATGTTCTGGTATCCACTGGTGTCCAGTGTTTGGAAATGCTCTGGGCTTGTTTGGAAAGTTTGGATTCTCTAATCTTTCTTCTGGAGAGTCTGCAATCACTGTCAGTCTCTCCACGATGGGAGAGGTGTTGCAGAGTCCAGCCACATTCCTTAGTCTGCCTGGCCTTCATTACCTGTGTCAGGTGTATCTGGACACTTCAGGGGCAGCCTTGGCCCTCTCCAACTCAAGACAGCTCCTCCCAAACACTTTATCTGCAGGGAGCCATTGAGGAACCCCCTGTGCGCCAACATTTCTTGATTTTTTTACTGTGTGCAGTGTTGTAGATCTGTGATTTCATTCATCTGTAAACCACGCTCAGCAGTGGGTATTGCTGGTCCCATTTTATACATGAGAAAATTGAGACTTGAAGGAAGAGCAGCTTGCCGAAAGTCCACAGCTATTAAGGAAAATGGACTCCAAAGCCTTTCCTCTCCAGTAACCCGTTTGCCTCCCTAGAAGGATTTGGGCCTCTGTCCTTCTCCTGGCAGGAAATCACTCCCTGAGGACTCTGTAGGGGGCTGCCCTCCTGCCCTGTGGAGCAGCTGTGATAAGGGCTCACTGCAACCTGCATGGGGCTCTTTGCACTTATGTCAACACCCTCCTGTTGAGCAGGAAGCCACACTCACATTCCTCCAGAAGGTTAGTGAGAGAGCTGCAAGCAGAAGTTGATTTTTCTTTTTCTTTCCCTTCCGAAACAATTATCGCTCAACTCCTTTAACAATTGTCTTCCTAAGTTGACTTTGAGTGTAGGTGATGCAGTAAGCCCCAGACCTAGGATTTTCAAATGTCCTTGTCCAGTTATTACCAATGACTGTGAAATGTGTTCTCGGTGTCTGGGTGTATCCCATGGGAAAACGCCTTTTCTCAGGGAGTGGAGCTTTTACAGTTCATTTGTGACTTCGATTTTAGCTGTGTGTTGAATTCATACCTTTCTCCGCTTTTAACTATCTTGTCTCATAGCAGCAGCTGTTGAATGTGGTCTGTGCTCATACATTAGGTGTCTGATGTGATTGTCTTTATTCTGGTGGGTTGGGCCGGGAAGGGGTCGCTTCAGCCGTGGCCAGTGATATCCTGGGGAGAAAGTGAATCCATTGGCCCTGGATTCTGTCCAGCATATTCAGTTCCTTCATTTTACATTCTAGGGAGGTGACATGATGGTCAAGGTTAAAGTACTTCTTAGTGGTACCACTTGTCACCCAGATTTCTAAGTCACACTGCCCTCATACCAGGATTTGGGGGCTCTCTGATAGGAAGAGGGAGGCTCAGAGGTGAAGTGACTTGTCTGAGGTCCTGGCTGGTTGGTGTATGAGTTGCAGCTAGAACTCAAACCTGCTAAGGACTGGAATGTAGCTAACTGAATGTTTAGCTACAGAATGTTTTTGTTGTATTGTAGCTGACTGAATGTTTTTAGAAACTCAATTATGTCTCCACTCTACCAAAAAAACTAGCTGTTTAAACTTTCCCATTGTGATTGTAAGGTGAACAGTTCTCTCTGATTTGTCATATAGTAGGGGAAACAGGGACAGCAATTGAGATGTTTACTTTTTGGATTTCCTGAGGCCAGCTCTCCTTAGGTTGCCCCCACCCCAATCCTAGACCCAGACCTAGGGCTCCACTGCCTGAGGACTCTGCTCCACCCGCTGCCTCTGTTTTTCTACTGCAGAGGCTGTGAAAGTGGGAGCTAATTAAACAATAAAATCAGGAGTTCACCCTGCATTTCAGTTCCCTTTTGGAGCCAGGGTGGAGGGCAGAGAAAGAAAGGTGTGCTGCTCCACAATGTGGCTGCAGACTTTGCAGCCATTGGGCCGGCCTCCCCCTGGGCAGGAAAGTGGACAGACAGGGAGTGCTCCCAATTTCAGGGGTGGCCCTACTGAGTGGCTTCCAGCACTTGTTACAAGAACAGTGAAGACCTCCTGGGCAGCTGCAACAGGCGATAGGCTCGGTGGTCTCACTGGATCTTGAGCTGAAGCCAGGACTGTGCTGAGTGACCCCAGTCAGTGAGCAGGGAAAGCAGTGGCCTCCGAACCTTCCTCTTCCCCACATCCCAGTCTCTCTGTGCTGGAGTCCTGGACAGGGCACCGGAGCATCTGGCTCAGTCAGGCTACTAAAGTGTTGCACTACTGAACACTCTTGAATCTGCTGCACCCTTTCTGTTTACACAGCAGAGTAATAGCAAGACTGTGCTACACGTGATGGCTCTGCACTTAGCTAGGCTGTCAGGCAGGCCGGGCTCTGCCCCCACGGTGGCCTGTTGCCATTGCGTTTCCCTTCCTGTGCGGGTCTCTGCTGTCCCGGAAGCATCACCAGGATACCTTGGTGTCCTTCTGAATGTAATGACTTACTTGTAACTCTAGTCACATCCCAGGAAAAGAAAGAAAAGCAGGGACCTGACCGCCTCCTTAGACCCTCTTTCTTGTTTAGGCAACCAAACATATTTAGAATTGGGCCCTGTGTCTAGCCCAGGGGAGGAAGAAGTTTCTAGCAGTTAGGGCTTTCTGTTTGCTGCCTGGTGCTTTCACAGAAATACTTCATTTTTTTTTTAAACCAAATTGCATTTGTTCAGTTGTCATTGTTGAGGATGTGTTTCTTGTGTTTTACAGACGTGAGTATATGTATGTATGTACTTATATATATGTATGGATGTATGTAGAAAACCAAACGTATATGACAAGGTCAAGGCATGTATACTAGATATTTTGAAGTTATTTATCAAGGGGAAAGATGTGTGTTATAGAGTAAACAGAGTCTGTATTTTATATATAATGCGGATAGCAAGAATAGCATCCACATTATACACAAGTTTCCTTTCCTCTTTTATTATTACAGGGAAAAAAAAAAAAGAGGACCGTAAATGCAGCTGTTCCCAGGGTTGTGAAGGCCAGGACACCGTCCCGGGAGGGACTCCCCGGCCCTGGGGTGTGCTCTGTGTTCAGGCCCCCCACACTCCCCACCGGCTGGCTCTGCCTCCCCGGGGCTTTCTGCTCTTCCCCAAGGTCTGCATCGCTGGGGTGAAGGGTGAGAGTAACCAGTAAAGATTGACCAACAGAAGCGATTCTGGCTCTTCTCCTGCTGGGTCGCCTCGGGGCTCTCCTTCGGGAGCCCGTGCCTCGTGGGTTGTGGACTCTGAGGCAGCGATGGGAGTGGGTCGGTGGTGGTATTTAGCGTGTGCGTGGGGTTCTTAGGGGGGAAAGGCTGTCCTAAGGCTAATTCCACACAGGCTTTGTGGACTCCACCCCCACCCCAGGTCAAAGCAAAAGACACTGGGAACTCCACATCCCATCACCACCCAAGGGAAGGTGGCTGGGACCCGAGGGTGGGGTTCAGCAGCCAGGTTGGGATACAGCCAGACCCGTGGGCTTTGGAGGGGTTCCCCATTTTGGCTCTAGGCCAGCTCGCAGCGTCCTGCCTTTGGGTTTCCAGGTGGGCGGATCGGGTAGGACGCATTAAAGACTTTATTTCCCTATTTTCTCCCTGAGTTGTACATTTTCCTTATTTCCTTTTCCCTTGTAAGTAAACCTTTTATGAACCTTTTGTGTGTGCCTGCAGTGGAGTATTAATGGGTCCCTTTTAAGCATGCGGGTGAGGACCCACAGCCAGGCAACCCGTTCAATATCAGGGCTGCCCTATAACAGGGTGGTGTGCGTATGTGACCATAGGTGCGTGTAGTTCGTGTATGGTTGGTGTGCGTGTGTGTGTGTGTGTGCATGTGAGAGAGAAAGACTGGTCCGCACAAGCCGATGACGGCACAGACTTTAGATGGGAGAAACAAGTTTTAAAATTATTTATTATTCTGATGACTAAGTGACTACCTCCACTGATCTCTAAAGGACTTTCCTAAGTTGTATCTGATTATTTATAAGAGCATCTTTGCTTCCCTCTTTCTTAGCGGTGTTGAAGGGTCACCATCTTCAGTGAGCTCAGGCAAATTGCTAATTGGCCTGATAGTGTAACAGAGTGGTCCGCAGGAAAGGGGGAGGTTCCAGTTTCCCTGCCCCACCTAAGGGAGGGTGGAGCTGAGAAGGTAGAGAAGAAGTTGCAGAGGAGACTGCGGAAGGAAGGAAGCAGGATGGAGACAGGAGACCTGGAGGAGGCGCATGGAGTCTAGAAACACGTGAAGAAACTGCACTTGCCTTGTGGTCGTGAACGGGGTGATACAGATGTGGGTGAGACCCGTGGGAGGTGACAATGGCAGCTTTTATCTTGATGTTGATTTTGCTCTTTTCCTTCCAGGCTTGTCTGGTTGTTTCTGACCCTTTTCTGTGGGTCCCCACTGGAAGATGCTTTAGACTTGTGGCAGACTTTGGGGCCTTGTTGTGGGCCGATCCCATATGGATAGACTTTTACCCACGAGGGGACGGGTGACTGTGGGTGCTTCATTTAGAAACTAGATTCTTTGCCTTTCCTGTATTGTTTCCTAGTTTTATTCAAGTTCCTTCCCATTAAAGTCTCCTATGTTTTGTGTTGATGCGGCGGATGGCAGAACCCATTTAGAATAGGCAGGTTTGCGGGGTTTGGGCTGCCCCTCTCCCTGCCCTATAACAGTTAGACCGGCCTCCCTTTCCACCCTCTGCTGGCCTAGAGCGTGCACGCAGGCAGGTCTCTGGTGCATAGTCTCCCTTCACTTCACAACAAGGAAAAATTGGAAATAATAATACAAAGATGAAATCTTTTGTTGCGAGCCAGCCGCAGCCGTCTGGGTGTCAGGGGTTCCTGAAGGATGGGACGGCGGTGGCGCAACTGTAGAGAATGATAAGGGAGGGGGATGAGGAGACGCAGACACTGGGTCAGGGTGCGGGCCTCGTCCTGCTAAGGGTCTCCGCAGCCCTTCATTTATGCATTTCAGGCAACCCGGGAGAGCGCGTGAGCACAGGCATGAGGAAGGGAACAGTCACATCTTTCCCAGAGCAGCAAGGGTTGATTGACCTTTCGCAGAGGCTGTGACTGAAAGGTTCCGTGCGGTAAAGACAAGGAGAGCTAGGCTACGTTTCTCAAAGGGAGGGAAAGTTTATTGCACCCCGCGCAGACCTCACGCACCCAAGGTAGGTGTCAGTGAAGCCCCGCAGGTTGTTAGGGGGAAGCAGGGTTTTAAAGGGTGAGCAGGGGTCAGGTGGGAAGTTGGGCTCCTCTGGCAGGAAAAAGTTTGTTGGGCAGGGGGAGTCTTGTGGGGCAGGTAGAGGTTCTTTGTCTGAGAAGAGACTCTCCGGGGAGGGGGGTGTCTCACTGTCTGAGTCCTCCAGGCAGGTATCCCCATTCCTGCCCCCAGGTGGGCTTCCCGGTAGGCTTCTGCATTCCGGCCTCCTGCTTGGACCTTTCATACCAGCCTTTTGTTGATAGGAAAAGGGGTGAAGTTTCTCTCTTTGGCTACTTCTGGCTGAAAGGGGCGAAAATCAAGGGGGTGGCTCAGGCCTGGTGATGAGGGTCATCTGCAGGGACGCGAGAATATGGGTGGAGAAGGAGTTGGTTAAAGGTGGTAGGAGACATTTCCCGAATGCGAGCCTGTATGAATTTTAGGAGGCGAGGAGAGAAAAGAAAAAATAAGGTGATCATTAGTATTGGCCCCAAGAGTGGGAGGAGCCATGACATTAGGATTTTGAAACCTTGTCAGTGGAGAGTTGGAGTCCCCGCTTTTACTAGTAATAACATTCTTCCCTGAGGAACAGGCAGGTACCTCCTTTATTAGCTGTTAGCAAGTCCAGAGCCCGCCGGGTTTGGAGAGTGACCTGTGCCAGGGCGGTGAGCTGTCTTTGTAATGATGCTGAAGACACATAGGTTTTTTCTAAGGAGGTATCTATTCTTTCATGAAATTCCTGGGCAGAAATCAGGCTGTGTCCCAGGGCCCCACCCGCCATACTTGCGGCTGCTATCGATGATGCCAGGCTGATTCCAACCATGATTGGGAGAAAGGCCGCCCGCTTAGTCCGATGTGGTGAGAATAACCAACCTAGCTCAGACCGTCCGTACAGAGCTAACTGTGGGACCGCAAGGACTTGGATACGTGGGCCTGGAGTAGCAGAATTAATACACCGAGAGAGAGAGCCACAGCACCAGAAAAAGTTTCCCTTTGCTGTTGTTCGGAGCACAGAAGTAACCGAAATGTTAGAAGCACAGGAATGAAAGCTGACAAGGGCATCAGTTCGCTGGCAGGGGTAGCTGTGATTGGAGTCCCATAGGGGGACTGAGAGTTGGGGAGTCTGGCAAGCAGCGTCCGTTATCTTGGTCGTAGTGGTACTGAGATTAATTGGACCTGCTGCCAGTAGAGGCCTCTGAAGGGAAGCACAGAGGAAACAAGAGGAGGTGTTAGTCCCACAAGAGTCATTTAGGAAGGTTATAGCGTTTTGGATTATATGAATCCAGGTTGAGGGTGTCTCGGTCTTTTCTGATGCTGTTAGCTGATTTTATAGGATTTGTTCTGAATGGAGGATGTCCTGGGAGACTTGGACTGTGGCATTTTGTGTCGGGACATATTCCCTTGAGATGGACAGTGTTGCCACTGGATAGGAATGCCAGCCAGTGCACACTGCGGCTTGGACTCCCTGTACCCAACGTTGGTCCCAAGGATCTGAAATAGCAGAGCTAACTTGATTCATATTGAAGCCCGTACTATGACGGACCATGGAGAACATTTGGCCTTTGTCTGGAAGGTGCACTGTGCATGACTGGTAAGGGCACCCCCCATATTCTCTATAGGTATTTTTGCAGTGATCTAAGGTTTGATGGTAAAGAAACAAAACAAGGCGTTCATAGGGTTAGTAATCGATGAAAGAGTTAGGGTGAGAGTGATGGGTGCTGTGCATCCGGCCTGTGGGCACTCCGCAGTACCCACCTAGTGGGTGGTCTCGGTGGATCCTGAGACAAAGGTCTCCCTAACTTTGAATTTCCATATACAGGACACTGAGCTAGGGGAGATTTTGACAAGAAATGCACATCCTAGTAGGACCCAGGTTACGACATACATACTGTTTTTCTTCGGGGGCACGTTTGACCCCTGATAGATGGTGCCAGGAGGGGTGTCCCAGAAGTGTTACCGCTGTAGGCGTGGTGAGAATAACCGTGCATGGGCCGGTCCACCGAGGCTGCAGTGGCTTTGGCTGAAGCGATTTGAGCAGGACTTGGTCTCCCGGATGCAGTGGTGGGGAAGGTTGGTTGAGGAGGTCGAGATCCGAGGTAGGACTGGGGAAGTACCGGTCTGCGTGTTCCTGGAGCAGTTGGCTGAGTAGGGAGAGGCCAATCCTGTCCGGGTAGGTGTCCACGCAGTTGGTGAGCTGATTGATGGTAACGTGGCCTAGGCGGCCCTCCGCTGACCGCGCGCATCTTCACAAGAGCTGCCGTCTACAAACACAGGAGGCATCTGACAAAGGAGTCAGTCTGGAGGTTTGCATTTCGTCCAGGATTTTAGGACACGAATGAGTGGCAGAAGGGGGCCAGAGACAGGCAGGAGAGTGGCTGGGTTGAGAGAATTAGACTGAGTGAGTCTCACTAGAGGGTTTTTAATAAAGAGCACATGGAAGTCCTGTGAGCGGGCAGGAGTGAGAGTGGAGAGCGAGCGGGGAGACGGGAGGGCCTGAAGGCGGTGTGGGGAATGCACTTGGGTGGGTCTTCCCAGAGTAAGTTTGGGGGATTCCTGGGTGAGTAGAGCTGCCGCCGCCAGGGCTCTAAGGCAGGGTTGCCAGCTCCTAATGGTGGGATCCATCTGCTTGGAGAGATAAGTGACAGGACGCAGGGCTGGCCCGAGAGGCTGGGAAAGGGCACCTGCCGCCTTACCCCGATGTTCGGCTGTGAACAGGAGCAAAGGCTTTTCTGGATCAGGAAGGGTAAGGACAGGTGCCTGAAGAAGGATATGTGTGACCCTGCAGACTTTCCAGGGGATTGGAAAGGTTTTTTTTTTTTTTAAAGATTTATTTATTTATTTATACAAGCACTGGGTACAGTCAGAAGTGTGGGAAGGTGAGAGAATTCACCAGAGCCAGAGCGGGGAGCAGAGCAGGCAGAAGGACCGAAGTACACTGCTGAGGGGAGCAGCGGGCGACTGGAGAGGTCTGCGTACCATGCGGGACCCTCCTCCGGTGGCCGGGGAGCAGCCGAGGATTGAACCGGCGCCGCAGAGGCTGCGGGCAGCTTCACAACCCAGCGCTCAACCACTGTGCCACTTGGGAGGCCCTGGAAAGGTTTTTTAGGAGGCTTTTGCTTCGTCGTGCAGTGGCCTGGCTGGGAAAGCAAAATTAGGGATCCCATGACAGAAGAATCCAACCAAACCTAGGCAAGAAAGGATTTGTTTTGCCGATTCAGGGGAGGGAAGGTCCCGAATGGCCTGTTTGTGGTCCACCGTCAGCTGTTTGGAGGAAGGAGTTAGTGGAAGACCCAGATAGACGCCTGTGGGAACTGAAAGTTGGGCTTTGAATGGGGAGACACGGTCTCCTTTTGAGCACAGGAAGGTGAGGAGTTGTGCAGTGTGTTGCTGAGAAGGTGGCAGAGAAGGACGGCAGAGGAGGAGGCCAGCGACATCTGGAGGAGAGTGCGGGGTGGAGGATGACATGACGAGAGGTCACTAGCTCATGCCTGACCAGGCAGATGAGGGCTGTCCCGGAACCCCTGAGGCAGGACAGCCCAGGCCAGTTGCCGGGAGGTGTGTGTCCGGATTTTACCAAGTAAAAAAGCAAATAGTAAGTAACATGGAGGATTTAGAGGGATGGTAAAAAAATACCTTTGAGGTGAAGTACAGAGAAGTGTGTGGTAGAAGACGGTATATGAGACAGAAGGGTGTAGGGGTTCGCACTACGGGATGGATAGGCACCACCACTTCGTTAATGAGGCGAAGGTCTTGAACTAGGGGATAAGAACCATCAGGCTTTTCAATGGAGAGAATGGGAGTATTACAGGGCGAGCTGACAGGAGTAAGGAGTCTCTTTCCCAGCAGTCGTTGGCTGATGGGTTTGAGACCCTGACGGTGAGTGAGGGAAATTGGAAACTGGGGGTGAGAGGGAAAAGAAGAGGGATCCTTAAGGCGAATGAGGACTGGGGTAC
This sequence comes from Talpa europaea, assembly GCF_964194135.1. Taxonomy (NCBI): domain Eukaryota; kingdom Metazoa; phylum Chordata; class Mammalia; order Eulipotyphla; family Talpidae; genus Talpa; species Talpa europaea. The sequence goes on from NC_140068.1 coordinate 154,434,272, forward strand.
GATGGGTGGCAACAATCATGATAGAGATATTCCAGAACATGGGGTTGACAGTGGAAGGAGACAGCGGGGAGTCCTGAGAAGGATTAGGAGATGTTTGGAGCCGTGGGAGGATGAGAGCAGCGCTAGGGTGGTGGAACCATGAGAGAGTAGCCTTGAGTTTGGTCAGAAGATTGTGACCCAGGAGTGATGTGGGGCAAGAAGGCATGACTAGAGGGCCTCCCTGGTGGCGCAGCGGTTGAGCGCTGGGTTGCGAAGCTGCCCGCGGCCTCTGCAGCGCCGGTTCGAACCCCGGCTGCTCCCCGGCCACCAGAGGAGGGTCCCACATGGCGCGCAGACCTCTCCTGCCGCCCGCTGCTTCCCTCAGCAGTGTACTTCGGTCCTTCTGCCTGCTCTGCTCCCCGCTCTGGCTCTGGTGAATTCTCTCACCCTCCCGCGCTTCTGACTGTACCCAGTGCATGTATAAACAAAACAAACAAATAAATAATACATGCCTCTTAAAAAAAAAAAAAAAAGAAGGCATGACTAGGAAAGAGCGGACCAGTGGCCCTGAGCTGAGAAGGAAGGCCGTCAACACCCATAACCCAGGCCTGAGAAGGATAAACTTGACCGGAATAAGAGGGGAGGACAGAGAAGGTAGCCCCCGTGTGAACCAGAAAGGAGATGGTCTTACCTGCTACCTTGACCGTTACCCTGGGCTCCTCGAAGGTTATTGGAGTTGATGAGTCCGGGCCTCTTCCGTCCTCAGCTGCCGAACCCAAGACCGCCGGTGGCAAGAGTTGCAGGGACTGGAAGGACTGGCCCACCACAGCCAGGCGTGGGGGGACAGTCACTTTTCCAGTGACCCTGGACGTTGCAGATGAGGCCCGGTCCTGGCCTGGCGGAGGGCGGGGGGTGGGGCATTGTCTGGACCAGTGGCCTTCTCGGCCACATTTGTAGCAGGCTTCGGTGGCGGTCGGTTGGGGCGCATGGGGCCCATTGTCATCCTCTGTCCGGCAGCAGGCGCTGCGGTCGTTGGAGGAGCAGGGCCTGGCGGTCTCAAGGCAGCTACTGGGGCCTGAGCTTGAAGCTCAGCCTTCTGGCGACTACGGAGTTCCCTCTCTGCCCTGTCCCGTTCTCCCGGTTGTTAAATACCATAAAGGCCATGTTCAGCAGGTCCTGGATAGGAGTTTGAGGACCATCCTCAGCCTTTGGAAGTCAGGAGGGTTTTTTGAGGCAGACGGGGTAATCTTTCTGAGCTTATGAAAGTTTATAGGTTTAGGTGCTGCCGGTTGGAGACCGCTAGGGGACAGGTCAGAGGTCAGGGTGGAAGAGAAGAGAACATGTAATTATGACATGTATGGTCATAGGCTTGGGTAAGATAATGAAATTTTTAGGTGTAGGTAGTGGGATCCTTTGTGAAAGAGCCAAGACGCTTTTCAAGTTGGGAGAGATCAGACAGAGAAAGGAACATGGACTCTAACTCTTCCTCCAGTTCCCACCCACTTCCCTGCAGGGAGGGAGAAGAGGATCAGCAGGGAGAGGGTGTGGCGGCTGGGAAGTGAAAAGAAAGGGGGAGGGGCTGGATTGGGGAGCTGGAGGAGGTGAAGACTGAGAATCTAGGGATCAGAGAATGCAGAAGAGGGGTCTGGAGAGGGCGAAGAGAGAGAGGAGTCTGGAGACTTAGAAAGTGCGGCAGGTTTGCAGGAGGGAGGGAAGGGGCGGGGCGCAAGAGAAAGCCAGCCTGGCCCTACGGATCTCTGACCATGTTCCATTGCGGGGACAGAATTGTTGAGGTCTGTGAGAACCGAGATGTCAAAAGTGCCATGTTTGGGCCAGTGGGAACCGTTGTCCAATTGATACTGAGACGCTTAGGGCGTTATGTGGCCTAAGTCCCAACGGACCGAGGTTTGAGAGAAGGCATCCCAGTGGAGTGGCCGGAATTTGGCTTGGAATTTGCAGATCCCATGACTAAGTGAGGAAGGGAGAGCACTTAGTCAAAATGTTATAGGACAGGGAGAGGGGCAGCCCAAACCCCGCAAACCTGCCTATTCTAAATGGGTTCTGCCATCCGCCGCATCAGCACAAAACATATGAGACTTTAATGGGATGGAACTTTAATACAATTAGGAAACAACACAGGAAAGGCAAAGAGTCTAGTTTCTAAATCAACCACCCAAAGTGACCCGTCCCCTCGTGGGTAAAATTCCATCCAAAGGGAATTGGCCCAGAGCAAGGCCCCAAAGCCTGCCACGGTCTAAAGCACCTTCCAGTGGGGACCCACAGAAAAGGAGCAGAAACAACCAGACAAGTCTGGAGGGAAAAGAGCAAAATCAATATCAAGACAAAAACCACCATGGTCACCTCCCCACGGGTCTCACCCACATCTGTGTCACCCCGTCCACGACCAAAGGACAAGCGCGGTTTCTTCACGTGTCTCTAGGCTCCATGCGCCACCTCCAGGTCTCCTGGCTCCATCCTGCTTCCTTCCTTCCTCAGTCTCTTCTGCAGGTTCTTCTCTCCCTGCTCAGCTCCACCCTCCCTTGGGTGGGGCAGGGAACCTGGAACCTCCCCCTTTCCTGGGAACCACCCAGTTACCAAAGGTCAAAGTACCAACTGCTCAACAGTAAAATGTGATGATGAATTTTGTCCATGGGGTGGCCTGGAAGGCAGCCCTTGATGGAAGACTCCACTGTCCCAAGTTTTAGATCCAATGTAGGAGCTCGTCGTTCCTTCCCAAATCTACAATTTGTTTGTGATGTTGGTTTCTCTCAAATTAGGCCCATTTCTTGTTTTGGAGACCAGGAATGATATTTTCTTCTACTAGATCAGTGTTGCTTCCATAGTTCGGGGGCACTTGCTTAATTAGAACGCATGCATTATACTACAAGTCATTCAGGTTTTTGTTTCCTGGTCAAAGAGAAGTCTGTGTCCTGCCATGCCCATGTATCCCCCACCCTCTCCTGCTGCACACAGAGACAGGCACAACCAGTTTCCAGTTTTACTTCCTGCTGCTTTTCTCCTATGCCTTTTTAGCACCTGGTGTGACAAGTCTGGGTGGTTCCATATGAAAAATGACATGACTGCAGTAGTTGGCATGAGAATGAATTACACATATACGAAGTATGTCGAATTTTGTGTACAAATGAAGAAAAAATCACTTCACCTCATTCTAAGTAGTAGGCTCCCACTTTATTAACCCATGTTTACCTTAATCTCACCTAAGCAGAGAAGATCCCTCTGCCTAAATATACCTGGGCCGTCTCTACATTTGGCAGCTGCAGTGGCCCCTGCCAGAAGACTGTCCGAGAATTCTAGACAACAGATGACAAAGATGTCATTTCGCAGAGTTTGGGCTAAGTCACAACCAGGTAGATGTGGTACGGTGTGTGTGACCAAAACATCTACATTCTACAAAAATGCTGATGCACAACATTCAGAGTCCTTTGTCATGTTCATTCAAGTTCAGGCTTCTTCTTGAACACTCTCTGAGTCTACATCTGCTGGGTGAATTCCTGTGAGGTGACTTGACCTGTGACTGCTTCTGCAGCAGGGATGTGGCCCAGCCAAGGCTGTGCAAAATGAGATCACCATATCGAAGTTGGTGTTTGGACTTCCTCTGAATGGCGTCCTAATTCTGGAAACACATTTCTCTCCTGATTTTACTCGAGTTCTGTCTTCTTTTGAACCAACCAAACGCTCCCTTCAGCCTTGAGTGAAAATGAAACACTAAAAAATGTTAGGAGCGCTTCTTAAGCAATTACAGATTAATTCATTTCTTGATCAATATCTGTGCTCAAATTTAATTGGGTTCAACTCCAGAATTATGTTCTAGAACATCTATGTATGTAAGTCCCATTGTCTCTGACCTGTGCACACTGGCCACCAATGCTTTGGAAGAAGGACATACTGGACAATTTTCTTGTCTTTTTTTTTTAATTTTTTTTTTTAAATAGAGGCATGTTTTATTTATTTGTTTATTTATTTGTTTGTTTGTTTATACATGCACTGGGTACAGTCAGAAGCGCAGGAGGGTGAGAGAATTCACCAGAGCCAGAGCAGGGAGCAGAGCAGGCAGAAGGACGGAAGCACACTGCTGAGGGGAGCAACAGGCCGCAGGAGAGGTCTGTGCGCCATGTGGGACCCTCCTCCAGTGGCTGGGGAGCAGCCGGGATCGAATTGGCGCTGCAGAGGCCGCAGGCAGCTTCGCAACCCAGCGCTCACCCCCTGCGCCACTGGGGAGGCCCATACTGGACAATTTTCAAGAACGCCAAGGGGTCCTTAGTAACAGCAGCTGATAGGGCCTATGTCCACAAAGCCTGTGGGCGCTTAGCAGTCCTCAGTCTTGAATTCCCCCAAGTTCTAATATCCTTTCAGAGCACACTGAGGGGTGGAAATCAGACAAGGGCTATCTGAGACTGCCTTGGGCCTGGTGAATCACTCGGGACCCCAACATCAAGGACCAGCAGGAACAGTAGCTAATGAGATTATTGGTGGGAACAAAACCTGTGACCCAGTCTTTCTAGGTCTTCTGAGGCTGCTCACCTGGAATATGGGAGTTCACAGGGGAGCCTGGAGAAGTCAGTCAGTCTTCAGTGTGCCGGGCTAAGGAATCTGGACTTGACATTTAGGTTTCCTCAGGAACCAAAGAGTATCCGGGAAGACCAGCTGGGAATCAGTCTGTCTCTGAAGTGCTAGAACTATATGCATTAGAGAAGAAGCAAGTGGCAGGGAAGGGATGAGAAAAGAGGATCGCTGGAGGTGATGGGAGGCAGCATGGGCGCTAGAGGGAAGGAGCTGACCTGGAGTCCATGCCAAGGGTAAATGGATGAGGGGGAGACAGATGAAAGGCACATCTAAGACATGGAAGGTTCTGGCGATAAGTAAGCATTACATGAGATGTCCGGAGTATGGTTCCTCTCTGGCTGACGGGCCTTTATCTGTGTTCTGAGAACAGCTTGAATGAGGGGGATAGCACAGGAGAAGGAATGAGCCAGGAATTCTTCCGGGAACTTTCAAAAGTCTGGCTGATTCCCCTCTAGAGCTGATCACAGCTGTCAAGCTGTTGGCGTTTGCTAGGAGAATTTTAACACCAACCGTACATGGAGTGCCACACCCCCCGGGTGGACCTGGGATCACATCCTCCCTTTATGGTGCTTTCCTGTTGTGTTTTTCCCAAACCTGTGGTCTTCAAGTATTCGTCGCCTGCCACGTCACCCTTTCTGTCAGCCCCCTAACCCAGGCCCCTGCACACACTTTCCCCTCAGGCATCAGTCATGAAGGCTCTTCTGTGTGGGCAGCCTCTTGTCTCCTCTCAGCTCTCAGGTGCCCTGCCTCCAGGCCTCACTCGGCACCAGAGCATTTCTTTTTTCTTTCAGTAGTCCCCCTAGCTCTCCCACCGCCATATCACCCGTGGACCATCACTGTGTTTCCTCTCCTGTCTCGCCCCCCTCACTCTCCATCCTTTGCTGTGCACCTCAGCTCTGTGGTCAGTTCGCTAGTTTTGTCTTTTTCTTGATTGTTTTTTTTTTGCTTTCTCTATATTCCACATATCAGTGAGACCGTCTGGTATTTATCTTCTTCCTTCTGACTCCATGGGCTGGTGTACCCTTCCAGCTCCACCCTTGTTACCGCAGATGGTGAGAGTTTGTCTTTCTTGATCCCTGAGTAACATTTCATCGTGTGCCACTGCACCGGAGCATTTATGAAGAGCATCCCTGGGAAGAGCCCAGCAGGAGTGGACCTTCCTCAGCTGTGTCAGTCTTTGGTCTCAGCTGTCCTGAGCCTCCCTGCTCTGTCCTCAGTCCTCTCCAGGGTCTTCCCTCTCACCAGCTGGCCTGTGACCTCCAAGTGTGTCCCCCACTCGTTTATAGTGACTTCTTGCTTTCGTTCATTGGAACTGAGGCCTCGGACATGGGCCTCCGGACCTGTTTTTCCGGACATTTCTGTACATTGGTATCCTCCTCTTTGCATGAGCAAGTGAAGGCAGCCCTCTTTATTCTATCGCTTGTTCTCACCCTTCCCAGCCTGCTCTGCGGGACGCTGCGCCTCCCATGCTGTCTCTTGACATCGTCAGGGCATTAGGAGAGACTCTGAGAAGCAGAGTGCCTGTGTTCCCCTGAAGAGGGAAAGTTGTACTTCCCAGAAGAGGGGAGTTCTTGCACCTCCCAAAGAAGATCTGAACTAGGGAGTCTCCATGACAAAGCCTGCTAAAGGTCTCCTCTTTGTTCCTGGTTAATGCTGAAGTAAGTTAGTTATTCATTGGCCTTTGAAAACCTAATTGGGACCCAGGTGACAATTGGCTTATTGTTCTTATGCATGAACTGTCACAAAAGAAGTAAAAATTGTTAAAGATGTAGTTAGGAAAGAAATTTTTTGGCCCTGAGAACTATGGAGAACAAGCTGCCCTGAACCAGCTGTGCTTGGAAACCATAACCTAACCTGGGGGTACCTGTTTGGGGCAACAGTACATCTCCTGGTGTATGCGAAAAGTTAACAGTGCTCAGGTTGTGTGGACGTTCGGTATTTCTTGTTGAAGGTTAGTTTTTTTCTTTTTAAATATTTATTTATTTATACAAGCACTGGGTACAGTCAGAAGCGCGGGAGGGTGAGCGAATTCACCAGAGCCAGAGCAGGGAGCAGAGCAGGCAGAAGGACCGAAGGACACTGCTGAGGCGAGCAGCGGGCGGCAGGAGAGGTCTGCGCGCCATGTGGGACCCTCCTCCGGTGGCCGGGGAGCAGCCAGCTATCGAACCGGCGCCGCAGAGGCAGCGGGCAGCTTCGCAACCCAGCGCTCAACCGCTGCGCCACCAGGGAGGCCCTCCATGTTTACTTTTGATGCCCCAGAAACTTTATAGTCATCCCTTGGTATCTGGGGGAATTGGATTTAGGAATGACACCCCCACACCCCTAGCAGATAGCAGAAGTCTACAGATGCTTAAGTTCCATATGGTTGGCCTGGAGAGTCCTCAACACAGAGTCATCCGGCTGACATCTGTTCACCGGACCAAGTCCAGCACCGCAAGCAAAAAACAGGACCAGCGCGCTGATGCCCTGTTGCTGGGCTCTGCCCCTGGTGGTTCCCGCCCTCTGTGTTTATTCAGTTCCAGCAGGGAATCAGCTCCTCGGTGGCTTTGTTCTGGTCACCGGGTGGCGCCAGAGACCTGCACTTGCTGACCTTGCTTTTCCCCAGTGGTTCTCTGAGAAAAGGGTGGGGGGCACCTCAACACAGGGGCTGTCGTTCAAGCCAGGTGCTGTGTCAGCAGCGCGTCCACCCGGCGTTGTGCCCGCAGATGTGTGGATCTGGCCCCGAATGCTGCCCTCTAGGCTCAGTTCCAGGGCTGTCAGGTCCAAAACGCTGGCTGTCGCCCTGTGCAGTGCCCGCTGCTAGGGCGCGTCTACGCCCCGGGTCCTGCGTCTGGCTCTCAATTCCAGGATGGGGTCCTGCTCCAGGCATGGTTTCCCTTCTTACCCCATAGGCGCGGCCCAGCCCCTCTCAGAATGTGGTGATTTTGTTCTGGGTACCAGGTGGCTCCACAGATCTTCCCTAGTGTCCTTCCAGAACTGCGGGTTTTTCCCGTGTGTCTGGGGGAATCGGGTGGGGGTGATGGGGTTTTTGGAGTGCGAGATCTGGGGTTCACTCTGGGAAATGTTTCCCCAGACCCTGTTTCAGCAGCCCCCGGGAGTTCCCCAGGTCGCTCCTCCACGAGACGGAGACGTTAGTTGTGTTTACAGGGCAGGTTTCTCAGGGGAAGGGAAGGGGCAGGTTTGCTGAGCGAGGCCTGCGCGGTTGCAGGCGGCGGCCTTGAGGAGAGCGGCCTCCGCTGAGGGAGGTCCCTGGAGACGTCCTGGCAGGTACCGGCCACCCGCCAGGAGGCTGCGGCCCCGCAGAGGCGAGAGCTGGTGAGGAGAGGCTCCTGCGTGGTCCCGGGCGGGCAGGGGGGCGGCTGCCCCGGGCCTGTGCGGAGCCTGCCCTGCCACAGCCCCTTTCTCCTTGGGAGGCGCGCTCCTCCGGGGCGGCTGCTTGCTGCGGATGTTGGGCAACAGGCAGCCCTAGAAAGGGACCAGAGAGTCCGGGGTGGGCCCGTCTCCACATCCTTCCCCTCAGGCCGTGCCCCACTCCCTAGAGCAGGGACCCTGCTCCCTTCCTGCCTCCTGACAAGGCGCTGGTGCCTGAGGGTCCGACCTGCACAGCTGGTTAAGGGTCCTGGGCATGTGCTCGACCCACACCTCCTAGTGTGAGTCAGGATTTGGCCTTGGGGCTCCTCCTTTCCAGTCTTTCCATTATTGTCCTCCGTCATCCCCCACTGACCTTATCCAGCCAGAAATCTTTTGGGGAGTTGCAGGGAGGAGGTCCATTTTCAGGAGCTGCTTCCTGCTGGAGTGGCATGTAGAGCTGGCCCTACCTCCAAGGGCCCGGGAGAGGGTCTCCCTGACACTCGTCCCTGAACTGCCTGTTGGTGGCTCTGGAGGGAGGCGAGGGGGGCGCATCTGGAGTGCACGGGTGGGGCATCTGGACAGGCTGTTCCCCTTGGATGGGTGAGCTGTTTGTTGGGAGGAGGAGTTTAACCTTGAGGCGCTCCCCCTCGCTTAGAAGAAACAAATTTGAGTAGGAGATTGTGTATGTTAAGATTTGAAGAGGAGAATGAGAAGTACAGCAGCGGCTAAGGGCCCTCGGTCACAGGTGAAGTTGTAACAGGGGGTCCCCAGGAAAGGGGAGGTTCCAGGTTTCCTGCCCCACCCAAGGGAGGGTGGAGCTGAGCAGGGAGAGGAGAAGCTGCAGAGGAGACTGAGAAGGAAGGAAGCAGGATGGCAGAACCTGTTTAGAGCAGGCAGGGTTGCTGGTCTGGGCTGCCCCCTCCCTGCCCTGGAGCAAAGTCATTGGGGCCAGCGCTGAGTGTAGGCTTAGTCACAAGCCCAGCAGTAGTAGAATAGCAAGTGTTGGGGTTGGGACATGAGAGCACATTGCACCAGGGACGCAGCCCATTTTTCGAGTGCCCTTAGACTGAAAGAATGTCGGTGGGATATTTGTTCCTCGCAGAGGAGCTGTTCTAAATCCCGTGTGTCCCTAGTTAGAGCAATACCCAGCCTGGGAGCCCTGAAATGCTGGAGTAAGGCACAAAGCCAGGCACTCAGCAGGAGGGTTGGCTTGCTGTGTGTGCAGAGTCCCAAGGCCAGGGAAAAATACTAGTTTCTTAGTTTAGTTAGGGACAGTGTTGTGCGCCTGATCACTGGGAGGCTCGTCAGACTATCAGGAAAGTTGGGTGAGCTTTCAAGTCAAGTTAGAGTGAGGACCGCAGTCCACCTTTTTATTTATTTATTTTTTAAGGAATATTTCTTATAATACAAGAATCGTGGTACAGGCCAGATGCTTGAGAGGGTGAGAGGATTCACCAGAGACAGAGTGGGGAACAGAACAGGCAGACTGACTGAAATACACAGCTGAGAGGAGCATCAGGGAGGCAGGAGAGGTCGGCTGTGAACATGGGTATCTCTCTGTCCGGGAATCCAACCTGTGCTGCAGTGGCTGAGGAGAGTCCCATGGCCTGCATCCCAACCCCTTGCCCCACCAGGGAGGCGCCATAAAATGATTTTTAAAAATATTTATTTATTTACGCATACAAAAGCTGGGGTACAGGCCAGAGATGCAGGGTGTGAGAGGATCCACCAGAGAGTGGGAAACAGAACAGCAGACTGACTGAAATACGCTGCTGAGGGGAGCAGCGGGAGAGACAGGAGAGGTCTGCTGCGCCATGTGAGTCAGTTCCCCGGCCAGGGATCAAACTTATCCTTCAATGGTTGTCATAGCTTCATAGTGCTGAGACTGAACCCCTTGTGCCACCATGGGGCTCCTCACAACTCTCTTTTCACCTTGTGTCCTACGTAGAGTTCTGCTGGTGGCCATGTAGTAACTGTATATTTTGATTTCAGGAACCCTTGACCTGCAGAGATGTGCCCATTGAATTCTCACGCAAGGAGCAGGAGGGCCTGGACCAGCTGCAGTGGAAATTGTACAGGGACGTGATGCTAGAGGCCTACAGAAATTTGGTGTCCTTGGGTGAGGAGAATATCCCTCCAGATTTCGTCATCTGCCCTCAGTGTTTCCTGTACCGCGTGTGGATGTGCTCCAGGGATGCCCAGAATTGTCGGATACATTTAGGTCCCTATTTTAAAGACCAACAGTGTGGGTTTGTTGGAAACAAAGTCTCATGATGTTTCATCATGGCTTAAGTTTCTCCTGTTTTAGGATGATCTGCAGCCTGCTCTCTGTATGAGTGCTCATTCAAGAAAATATGTGACTTAAGCGTTATTGCTACAAGCAAAATCCCAGCTTCTCTATCACATTGCTAGGACTCAGAGGTGTAGAAATGGTTCTTAGGATGTGAAAATTTCAATGATTTCTGGTAAAGGTGCTGTCAGAAAATGTATTTGCAGTGATCCTTTTCCAGAACCTTCTATACTGTCCCCTCTACTGAATACAATACTGTATTAGGAATTTGAGACTCTTCAGGCCATCTCATATCACCTGTCCTAATAAACAGGTCTTGCTGTGTCTACGCCCGAGCTGGTCATCTTGTTGGAGCAAAAAAATGGAGCCCTGGGATGTGAAGAGAAGTGTAGATTCCGTCCTCCTCCCAGGTAGGTGGAATGAATATGGCAGAGGACACGGCTGGTCCACAGGAACGCATCCATCCATCCTAAATGTCTGGGGAGCTCTGTTTCAGGGGTTGCAGACATGCTCCTGTTTTGTCTTGGAGGCTTAGTCTTGCTCTCCCTGGGGGTGTCTCCTCTCTGACACTTGAGGCCTCTGCCTTTCCTTCTTACTGAATTGAACTTAGGTTTTATCCATTTTGTTCATCTTTCATACTCCAGACTTCCTTTCATAGAGAAGCACCTGCTTTTTGGCCATCATGTTCTATTTATTTTTTTCTTATTTTTTTTAATGTCTTCCTTTCTGCCAATACGGAGCTAAAATTGTTCTTTTTCTAATTCCTAGAGGTGTGAAGTTATGTTGCTCAACTGAGATTCTCTCTTATTGCTAGTGTAATTGTTTAATGCTTTAAATTTACCTCTTAGTACTGTTTTCTCAATCACATGTTTTGGGGAGTTTTCTTTGTTGCAATGTTTTCTCAGTATTGCTTAGTTTTTTGGAATCAAGGAACCATGGGTGTACCTCACTCTTCGTGATTCAGGGAAAAGATTCTCATATCCTCAAATGTCTGTCACCACCATACCCAGTACCAGTGCATTGTGGGCTTCTACATAAATCTTTGAATCCCCTGCCACTTTTGTACCCACACCCACTGTCCTTCCCTCTTTGTACCCTCATTCTGCAGTCCTATTTCTAGAGTTTATTTTGGTTTGTATTGTCAGATTCTTTACCTTGTTTTTCCAAAGTCCAAATAGGAGTGAATTCATCCAGTAAGTCTTTCTCCTTCTGATTCTTTTCACTGAGCATAATCCTCCCCAGCATTCCATTGTTGTTGTTGCACATGGCCAGATGTATCCTTTTTCATAGCTCAGTAGTATTTCATCCTGTCTATATACCACACCTTTCATTTCGAATTATTTTTCACCCCTGTTTGTCAACTCTGATTCCTGAATTTATAACATTATTTTCCTTCCCATTGCAATTGGGCCTTGAACCTCCCCTTGATTTTATTGCTTTCATCTTCTGCATTGAGTTCTGTCTTTGTTTGCGGCACACTTTCTGGACCACATCTTAGTGTATAGGTAATATTACAATGACTTCTCAATACAGGTAATTTTCTGTTATTTTCTGGGGTCATTCTTTTCATTCTGTGATGCTTTAGACTCAGATCATATCATTAGAGTGATCCACACGGCTCCATTTTCATGATTAGTCTTCTCAGAATGTAGTTCCATCCTTACATTCCACATGGTGCGCTGAAACCTATGTTGAGTGTCATATAGTTAAGATTGAATTGGTGTTATTTTTAATTCATTCAGACACATTTGTCATTGTGTTGTGGACTTTTATTTACTTCAAAGTATTACTGAAAGGGAGGTGTTAACTATTAAAGAATGATTCCTGGGCCTCCCGGTGGCACAGCGTTTGAGCGCTGGGTTGCGAAGCTGCCCGCGGCCCCTGCAGCGCCGGTTCGATGCCCGGCTGCTCCCTGGCCACCAGAGGAGGGTCCCACATGGCGCGCAGACCTCTCCTGCCGCCCGCTGCTCCCCTCAGCAGTGTACTTCGGTCCTTCTGCCTGCTCTGCTCCCCGCTCTGGCTCTGGTGAATTCTCTCACTCTCCCGCGCTTCTGACTGTACCCAGTGCATGTATAAACAAAACAAACAAACAAGCAAATAAATAAATAAAAACATGCCTCTATTTAAAAAAAAATAATGATTCCTCTATTCTCAGTCGTTTTATTTTTTTAAATTTTTTAAAGATTTATTTATTATTTATTCAAGCACGGGGTACAGTCAGAAGCACCGGAGGGTGAGAGAATTCACCAGAACCAGAGTGGAGAACAGAACAGGCAGACTGACAAAGTACACTGCTGACGGGAGCAGTGGACGGCATCAGAGGTCTGCGCACCATGTGGGACCCTTGCCGGCAGCCAGAGATCTAACTGGTACTGCAGAGGGTGCAGGCAGCTTTGCAGCCCAGCGCTCAACCGCTGCGCCACTGCAGATGCAGTATTCTCAGCCATTTTATACAGTATTTTTTTTGACCTTTTCTTATATGCTTTAATTCCTCTCTCCTTTCTTGTTGGTGATTTCCCTCCACTTTCACACATTTGGATGTTAATGGAGGTATATTGGTTTGTAATATTATTTACAAACATTGTAAAGCATTGTCATCCAACCTATGTACATATCACATCAGTCTCTGTTTTCATTTCTTTTCCATGTATTTTACGGTATCTTTTTTCTCCTGGGGATTCCATAGCATGTTGAAAAGTTATGACAGTCTTTCCTAAAGTGAAAACCATGTAAATTCAGCTGCATACCAAAACTCCACTCTTTAACATTTCGACCCCTACTGACATCACAAATTATATTTCATGATATTTGTATTCTCTAACATGAATCTATGATTTTTTTTGGTGTCATATTTCCAAATTCTGAAACAGAAACAATATTTTGACTATAGGGTTATATCTGTATTTGCTGTGTATTTACCTTTTCCTAAGGATGTTACCTATGCATAAGCCTGTGTGTTGCTGTCTCGGGCTGATGTTACCTATCCAAACATCATGTCGGGGGTCTTTATATGGTATTCATTTTATGTCTGAAATATTTAAAGTATTTTGTCTTGAGTGCTGTGCGTGGGCTAGTTATTCCTCATTGTCTTCCTGCTCTGTCTTCTCAAGACCACCAGGTCTCCATGCCACAGTCAGGTACAGAAGATTTGTTGCTAACTGTGGGACCGGGAAGAGATGTAATCGGCACCTTTGAGAATTTAGAATTATTGAAAGACCAGACATGTCAAGAGGCATGAGAAGGGCACAACAGTTGTTGCAATGAAGATTCCCAATAAGGGACAATTATCCATAACACACTTCCTCCTGTACAAAGTGATCCTGCGTGTAAACCATGTTGGGTCAAACTCCATTTTATGTCTGTTGCAGGTAGAGATAAATATGTTTCTGTTAGCAAAGATCCATGTGACATTTTTAATAAGACACAATCTCTGAGAGAATGTGGGAACATATGGGAAGTCCCCTAGTCCATAATCCAAATGATTATTCAAAACATTGTCAATGTGGGATAGATTTAAACTTTCAGTCAGGTCATTGTCAACATCAGAGAATTAGAACGGAAGATGAAAAAAATCTACACAGGATCCTATTGAGGAGCCCTCAATACTTTTCTAGCATCATGTACTTCATGAGAAACTCTACAATTGTAAAGGATATGGCAAAGCTACTAAATGGTGCCCAAGACTTACTGAGCATCAGAGAGGGAAACCTCAGAAGTATGAAGAGCATGGTAAAGCCTTGTATTGGCATCCACAGCTGACTAACCATCTAAGGATTCATGCTGGAGAAAAGCCTACAGGCATCCTGACTGTAGTAACACCTTCCTGTGCTGTGTCACCTTTCCTGATTGGAGAGTTCATACTGGGGAGAAACCTTACAGATGTGAGGAATGTGGAAAAGTCTTTAACCAACTGTCAGCCTTTAACGATCTTAGTCAGCATCACAGAATTCATACTGAGGAGAAACCTTACAATTGTGAAGATTGTGGCAAAGCCTTTAACAATAAGTCATGTCTTACTCGGCATCATAGAATTCATACTGGGGAGAAACCTTGGAGATGTGAAGAATATAGACAAAGCCTTCTACCATCCATCACTTTTAAGTCAACATCACAGAATTCATACTGGGGAGAAACTTTACAAATGTGAAGAATGTGGCAAAGCTTTTCACCGCAAGTCAAGTATTACTCTACACTAGAGAATTCTCATCAGAGAGAAATGTTAAAATTGCGAAGTCAATTTTTTTCACTTTAGTGTCTTTTATTCAAGATTTATTTTATTATGCATGCAAGAACTGGGGTATCTTCCAGAGGTGGGGGTGTGTGAGAGGATTCATCAGAGACAGAGTGGGGAACAGAACAGGCGATTGACTGAAATACACTGCTGAGGGGAGCAGCAGGCGAGACAGGAGGGGTCTGCTGCACCATGTGGGTAGCTCCCTGACAGGGAATCCAGCTTGTACTGCAGTGGCTGCGTATAGCTTCATAGGTTGTGTCTTAACCCCTTGTGCCACCAGTGAGGTCCCAACTTTGGTGTCTTTAACCAGAAGTTTAACCATAAGTGTCAAAATGATTAACCAGAAGTCAGATCATAGTAAACATCAGAAAGTGTAAAGCTGGAGTAACTGTAAATGGAAAGTGATGAGTGGTTTGTCCAAATATGAATTTTGAAACCACCAGATTTTCATACTGGAAACTTGAAAGAAGTGAAAATATGATTAAATAATTTATCATGCAATTTAGATTCATATTAAGATATTGCAAGACCGTAGGAAGTGAGAAACACTTTACATTCCTTAAGTCAGAAAATTGTTATGGAGCATAAGCCAACATGAAAACACTAAATATTAGCATAATTGACAAGTCTGAGGGCCTTCCTGGTGGTGCAGAGATTTAAGTCACAGCTCTATGAAGCTGTCAGCAGCCACTGCAGCATGATTTGGTCCCTGGCCAGGGAGCTAACCACATGGAACAGCAGACCTCTCCTGACTTACCTGCTGCTCCCCTCAGCAGTGTGTTTCATTCAATCTGCTTGTTCTGCTCTGCACTCTGTCTTTGGGGAATCCTCTCACCACCTACACTTCTTGGCCTACCCCTTGGTTCTTGCATGCATAAATAAATAAAATCAATCTTTAAAAAAATATATGAGTTCAAGACAATGATTTGGGGACCTGTATAGTTATTTTCTTTGTCCTTTTTCTATCAACCATACTTGAGATATTGTGAAGAGACCTGATGAATTTAATTCAGCCCTAAATCACTTCACTCTATGGCTTTCTCCTGGTATGTACATGGAGTCATGTATTTGACTTTCGTGCTTCAAACATCTAAGAGACCCTTTCCAGATGATGAGTTTCTTTACATCTTAATTGCTTCAGTACATTTATGATGGTGTCATGTATCATGGATGAAGAAAATCTAAATGGATATACTGGTTGTGGCTGACCGAAAAGATTGATCTCAATCACCCAGAGGAGTCGTGGACTTCATTGTGGGTATAAAAGTTAGGCAGAGAAACGTGCTGAAGTTCAACTCATTTCATTATCTCCTTCAGGAAATACACTAATAGTTTATTAATATCCTCATGTGTCTTCATGGTAATAATGGAGCCATGAATATTATTGGACGTTGTTGCCAAAAGAAATCTTCACAAGCATGTGATGAAGGAGCAGGTGAGCTTTTCATAACAGCGTGGAATTCTTGTGCATTCACATTAGCTAAGCACAGCATCTTTCTGTTTAACACCGACTCTGTGATCCAGATATCAGGAGGTCAAGATGCTTCTTAAATACCTGAATCTTGATTTGATGAAATGTGTCTTGGTATCTGAGTGTCTTATTTAGACTATATGTGAACTTCTTATGTATTTTTTTTTAAATTAATTCATACAAGAGCTGGAGTGGAGGCCAAAGGGGTGTGTGTGAGAGAGAGAGAGAGAGAGAGCGCGCGATGGGGAGGGTTCAGCAGAGACAGAGTGGGGCGCAGAACAGGCAGACAGAGAGGAATACACTGCTGAGGGGAGCAGCAGGCAGGACAGGAGAGGTCAGCCCTGCCCTGTGGGTCGCTCCCCGCTGTGGAGGGGCGGATAGCTTCTGAGTCAGCGCGGTGCTTAACCCCTTCAGCCCCCGGGCGGCCCTGTTGAGCTCTCTTCCCTCAGAGCCCTGAACCCGTCATGGGCCCCGCAATTTTCGCGGGCCTCGCCCACCCGTCCGTTCTCCTCAACCTCCACTCCTCCCACTTCCCGGCCGCATCCGCGCCACAACGACGGCCCCACGGCCTGCGCAGGGCATTGTGGGAAATGTAGTCTCGCGCCCCCGTGGTTCCCGCGGAGGTTTCTGGGCGGGGCTTCCGCGATCTGCGCGTCCGGAAGTTTCGGCGCGTCCGGAGCGCTGCGGCGCCCTGAGGTGAGCGCGGGGTTTGTCCCGGGAGGCCGGGCTCGGGGGAGCGGAGGCGCCGGGCGGGTTGGGGAGCGGGGGGCGCGGGCGAGCTCGGCCCCGGCCCGTGGAGTCGGGCGCTTTGGAGCCGATTCCCGCCGGGGCGCGCGGGGGCCGGGGGCGGAGGCCGTTGGGGAGAACGTCCCGGCCTTTACGGTTTCCCCGGCGCGGCCGCCCGGCCCTGTCCCCGGACGCTGCCCGGGGTCTTCGCGGGGCGGGGGACGGGGTCCCCGAGGCGGGGGCTTGGGGAAGCGCGGGTCCGCCTGTGCGCATGCGCGCTGACTCCTCTGGCCCCCCGAAAGTCGGGCGGTGAGGGAGGGGAGAGCCCGGCGGCGTTTCTCGGGTTGGGGGTGGCCTGGGCGAGATTCGCGCTCCCCAGGTGGGGCGGGAGAGGCCCGCGGGTTGCCCGGGGAGGCGGCCCTGTGTCGGGGAACTGGGTTTGCAGGGCGGGGGGTGGGGGGGAGTTCGTGGGGCGTTAGAGGCTTGTGGACTGAATTTCCGGGCGCGCTGCGCGTTCCCCCCCAGGCGGCGTCCTGCTGGCCGCTGCATTCCCGCCTCCCGCCCGCACGTGCGCGCCCAGGGGACGCGGCGCTGTCGGGCGTTCACGGGAGCGGAGGGCGGGAAGGGCGCGGAGCCTCGGCCGGGTGTCCTGGCAGAACAGTGCGTTCGGGGCGTCGTCTCGCTGGAAGTCGGGTCCACGCTCTGCCGCGACTCCTCAGCTCTGAGACGGTTGCTCCTGCGCGACCGTGGCGCAGGCAGTGGGCAGTGTCACCTTTTACTGAGTTGTGGTGAACCGTCCGCCCAGGCTCTGCCGCGCGTGGACTCGGGGCCGTTCCTGCCCTGCTAGAAGTGCCACCCGCTGCCACGCGCGGTGACTCGCTGGTGTCTCCAGGCAGCGTGTGGCGGGCTCTGGCCAGGAGACTCCGGACCCCGGCAGCCGCCTCCGTCCTCTGTGCTGGACCCCAGCGCCCCCCAGCGCCGCTCCCGAGCCCTGGCGCATCTGTGAGAGCAGCGACCATGGAGGAATCTCTGGTGAGTGGCGTGTTGGCTTCAGCTCGCGGTGCATTGACTATGCGAGTTCATCACGGACATGCACATGAGAAACATAGTTTTCTGCAGGGACACATTCCTCACCAGGGAAAGGTGTGGCGTAGGTCCAGGCCCTTCCCATGTCCAGCGTGCGTGGAGATGGGGCTCTGCCCTGGTGCTCCCGCAGCGCAGAGTCTGTACCTGGGTCTCCATTGATGACGCTTAAGGTGTGGCCTGTGGCTCTTCACCCCGCTGGACAGAAACACTTCCCAGCTCTGCGCTGGTTAGATGTGGGGAGAGGGAGGAGGCGGAGGAGGGGCCTGAGGACCCGAGTGCAGGTGGGGTTGAAGGAGCCACGTGTCATGTGAAAAGGACAACTGAATTTTTAAGGTTTCTGTGCAGTTGCTGAAATCCTATCCTGTGTCCCAGGCCACTCTCGGAGACTTTCATGCAGGCGTCAGTCTTGGCACGAGTGACGTTGAGTCCAGTGGGGCGTCCTTACATCCCTGCCCCTGCTCCTCTCTCAGGGGGTCTGCAAACCCCAGGTGCCCAGCAGGCTCTTCAGAGACCTTTTTTCTGGCGGTGGTTTCCACTGCTCCTGGGCATTTCTCCTTGGTGTGGTCTGCATGCATTTCTAGTGAGGCTCACTGCACCCTAAGTTGTTCCCCAGTCCAGTGACACTCTCCAGCCTTTGCCTTCCCAAAAGTTCCTGCCATGTTTGAGAACACTGTGTGTGACCTTGGGGAAATTCCATTTTTTATAATAGTTTCAAAGCTTCTTATACTTTTTTCTCTTTCTTTTACTTATTTTCCCTCCTCGATCTGTCATTGACATGTGGAGCACTAAAACCTTCTGCTGAAAGAGTAGCCAGTTTTTCCTACAATCCTAATGGGTCTTGCCCTACCCCTTGTTCCCCCTCTACCCAACCACCCTGGCCCATCGCCTGTATGCCTTCCTCCCTGACTTCTCCACCCTTTCCCCTGTTCCCTCTGGTGGTCATCTTTACCTTCACATGACCCTGTTCAAGTTTGATTCAAGTATTTTGTCTATAAATGTTTTCTGGGTATTTATTTTCCACAGATGAGTGAAGCCATCTCACATGTGTCTCTAGTTTTTCATTTGTTTCATTGAAGAATAGCACCTCCCGGGGCCTCCCTGGAGGCGCAAGGGGTTGAGATGCAACAGATGGGGCTGTCTGCACTCTCTGCAGCACAGGTTCCATCCACCGGGCAGCCAGGGAGCAACCAACATGGCGCAGCCGACCTGACTAGCTGGCTGCGTCCCTCGGCAGTTTATTTTGGTCAGTCTGCCTGTTCTGTTCCCCGCTCTGTCTGCTAAATCTCTCAACCCCCTCCCTCACACCTCTGGCCTGTACCCCAATCCTGTATGCATGAATAAATAAATAATTTTTTTAAAATTTTAAAAAAATTTTTATATATTTTATGCAATTTTTTTTATACAGGTATGTTTTGTTTATTTATTTGTTTGTTTGTTTAAACAAGCACTGGGTACAGTCAGAAGAGGGGGAGGGTGAGAGAATTCACCAGAGCGGGGAGCAGAGCAGGCAGAAGGACCGAAGTACAAGGCTGAGGGGAGCAGCGGGCAGCAGGAGAGGTCTGCGCGTCATGCTGGACCCTCCTCCGATGGCCAGGGCGCAGCTGTGGATTGAACCAGCGCCGCAGAGGCCGCGGGCAGCTATGCAACCCAGCGCTCAACCACTGCGCCACTGGGGAGGCCCTAAATAAATCTTTTTTTAAAAAAAAAAAAACAAACTTTTGGGCCTCCCCGGTGGCACAGACGTTGAGTGCTGGGTTGCGAAGCTGCCCGCAGCCTCTGCAATGTCGGCTCGATCCCCATCTGCTCCACGGCCACCGGAGGAGGGTCCCTCATGGCGCGCAGACCTCTCCTGCCGCCCGCTGCTCCCCTCAGCAGTGTACTAGGGTCCTTCTGCCTGCTCTGCTCCCTGCTCACTGTAACCTGCATGGGGCTCACTGCACTTCTGTCAACACCCTCCTGTTGAGCAGGAAGCCACACTCACATTCCTCCAGAAGGTTAGTGAGAGAGCTGCAAGCAGCAGTTGATTTTTCTTTCCCTTCCAAAACAGAAATATCACTCAACTCCTCTAACTTCCTAAGTTGACTTTGAGTGTAGGTGATGCAGCAAGCCCCAGACCTAGGATTTTCAAATTGTCCTTGGCCAGTTATTACCAATGACTGTCAAATGTGTTCTCGGTGGTCTGGGTGTATCCCATGGGAAAACGCCTTTTCTCAGGGAGTGGAGCTTTTACAGTTCATTTGTGACTTCGATTTTAGCTGATTGTTGAATTCATACCTTTCTCTGCTTTTAACTATCTTGTCTCAAAGCAGAAGCTGTTGAATGTGGTCTGGGCTCATACATTAGGTGTCTGATGTGATTGTCTTTATTCTGGTGGGTTGGGGCGGGAAGGGGTCGCTTCAGCCAGTGATATCCTGGGGAGAAAGTGAATCCATTGGCCCTGTTTCTGTCCAGCATATTCAGTTCCTTTTTTTGCATCCTAGGGAGGCGACATGATGGTCAAGGTTATAGTACTTCTTAGTGGTACCAGTAGTCACCCAGATTTCTAAGTCACACTGCGCTCATACCAGGATTTGGGGGCTCTCTGATAGGAAGAGGGAGGCTCAGAGGTTAAGTGACTTGTCTGAGGTCCTGGCTGGTTGGTCCGAGTTGCATCTAGAACTCAAGCCTGCTATGGACTGTATTCCCTGAGCTGTTGTAGCTGACTGAATGTTTTTAGAAACTCAATTATGGCTGGACTGTACCACAAAAACTAGCTGTTTAAACTTTCCCATTGTGATTGTAAGGTGAACAGTTCTCTCTGTGTTGTCTTACAGTAGGTGAGATCAGGGACACCAACTCAGATGTTTACTTTTCAGATTTCCTGAGGCCAGCTCTCCTTAGTTGCACCCACCCCAATCCTAGATCCAGAGCTAGGGCTGCACTGCCTGAGGACTCTGCTCCACCCACTGCCTGTGTTTTTCTACTGCAGAGGCTGTGGAAGTGGGAGCTCATTAAACAAAAAAGATCACGAGTTCACCCTGCATTTCAGTTCCCCTTTGGAGCCATGGTGGAGGGCAGAGAAAGAAAGGTGTGCTGCTGGGCCTCCCCGGTGGTGCAGCGGTTGAGCGCTGGGTTCCGAAGCTGCCCGCGGCCTCTGCGCTGCCGGTTCGATCCCCGGCTGCTCCCCGGCCACCAGCGGAGGGTCACACATGGCGCGCAGACCTCTCCTCTCGCCCGATATTCCCCTCAGAAGTGTCCTTGGTTCCTTCTGCCTGCTCTGCTCCCCGCTTTGGCTCTGTGGTGAATTCTCTCACCCTGCAGCACTTCTGACTGTACCCAGTGCTTGTATAAACAAAAAAACAAACAAACAACTAACACATGCCTCTATTAAAAAAAAAAAAAAAATCGGAAAGGTGTGCTGCTCCACAATGTGGCTGCAGACTTTGCAGCCATTGGGCCGGCCTCCCCTGGGTAGGAAAGTGGACAGACAGGGAGTGCTCCCAATTTCAGGGGTGGCCTACTGAGTGGCTTCCAGCTCTTGTTACAAGAATAGTGAAGACCTCCTGGGCAGCTGCAACAGGCGATAGGCTCGGTGGTCTTACTGGATCTTGAGCTGAAGCCAGGACTGTACTGAGTGACCCCAGTCAGTGAGCAGTGCAAAGCAGAGGCCTCCGAACCTTCCTCTTCCCCACATTCCAGTCTCTCTGTGCTGGAGTCCTGGACAGGGCACCAGAGCATCTGGCTCAGTGATGCTACTAAAGTGTTGCACACCTGAACACTCTTGAATCTGCTGCACCCTTTCTGTTTACACAGCGAGCAGAGTAATAGCAAGACTGTGCTACACGTGCTGGCTCTGCACTTAGCTAGGCTGTCAGGAAGGCCGGGCTCTGCCCCACGGTGGCCTGCGGCCATTGCGTTTCCCTTCCTGTGCGGGTCTCTGCTGTCCCTGAAGCATCACCAGGACACCTTGGCAACCAGACATATTTAGAATTGGGCCCTGTGTCTAGCCCAGGGGAGGAAGAAGTTTCTAGCAGTTATGGCTTTCTGTTTGCTGCCTGGTGCTTTCACAGAAGTCCTTCATTTTTTCTTAAACCAAAATTGCCATTTGTTCAGTTGTCATTGTTGAGGATGTATTTATTGTGTTGTACAGACGTGAGTATATATATGTATGTACCTATATATACGTATGTATGTACGTAGAAAACCGAACGTATATGACAGGGTTAAGGTATGTATACTAGGTATTTTGAAGTTATTTATCAAGGGGAATGATGTGTGTTATAGAGAAAACACAGTCTGTATTTTATATATAATGCGGATAGCAAGAATAGCATTCACATTATACACAAGTTTTCTTTCCTCTTTTATTATCAAAGCAAAAAAAATAAAAGAGGACCTTAAATGCAGCTGTTCCCAGGGTTGTGAAGGCCAGGACACTGTCGCGGGAGGAACTGCCCTGCCCTGGGGTGTGCTCTGTGTTCAGGTTCCCCACACTCCCCACCGACTGGCTCTGCCTCCCCGGGGCTTCCTGCTCTCCCCCAGGGTCTAAATCTCTGGGGTGAAGGGTGAGAGTAACCAGTAAAGATTGACCAACAGAAGGATTCTGGCTCTTCTCCTGGTTGGTTGCCTCGGGGCTCTCCTTCCAGAGCACGTGCCTCCTGGGTTGTGGACTCTGAGGCAGCAATGGGAGTGGGTTAGTGGTGGTATTTAACATGTGGGTGGGGTTGTTAGGGGGAAAAGGCTGTCCTAAGGCTAATTCCGTACAGGCCTGGTGGACTCCACCCCCTCCCCAGGCCAAACCCAAAAGACACTGGGAACTCCACATCCCATCCCCACCCAAGGGAAGGTGGCTGGTACCCGAGGGTGGGGTTCAGCAGCCAGGTTGGTATAAAGCCAGACCCGTGGGCTTTGGAGCGGTTCCCCATTTTGGCTCTAGGCCAGCTTGCAGCATCCGGCCACCTCGGAGAGTGACTTTGGGTTTCCAGGTCGGCTGATCGGGTAGGACGCATTAAAGACTTTATTTCCCTATTTTCTCCCTGAGTTGTACATTTTCCTTATTTCCTTTTCCCTTGTAAGTAAACCTTTCATTAACCTTCTGTGTGTGCCTGCAGTGGAGTATTAATGGGTCCCTTTTAAGCATGCGGGTGAGGACCCACAGCCACGCAACCCGTTCAATATCGGGGCTGCCCTATAACAGGGTGGTGTGCGTATGTGAGCATAGGTGCGTGTAGTTTGTGTATGGTTGGTGTGCGTGTGTGTGTGTGCATGTGAGAGAGACAGGCTGGTCCGCACAAGCCGATGACAGCACAGACTTTAGATGGGAGAAACAAGTTTTAAAATTCTTTATTATTCTGATGACTAAGTGACTACCTCCACTGATCTCTAAAGGACTTTCCTAAGTTGTATCTGGTCATTTATAAGAGCATCTTTGCTTCTCTCTTTCTTAGCAGTGTTGAAGGGTCACCATCTTCAGTGAGCTCAGGCAAATTGCTAATTGGCCTGACAGTGTAACAGGGTGGTCCCCAGGAAAGGAGGAGGTTCCAGGTTCCCTGCCCCACCGAAGGGAGGGTGGACACAAAACACATGAGACTTTAATGGGAAGGAACTTTTATACAATTAGGAAACAATACAGGAAAGGCAAAGAATCTAGTTTCTAAATTAAGCACCCAAAGTGACCCATCCCCTCGTGGGTAAAACTCAATCCAAATGGGATTGGCCCAGAGCAAGCCCCCAAAGCCTGCCACAAGTCTAAAGCACCTTCCAGTGGGGACCCACAGAAAAGGGTCAGAAACAACCAGACAAGCCCGGAAGGAAAAGAGCAAAATCAATATCAAGATAAAAGCTGCCATGGTCCCCTCACCCACATCTGTGTCACCCAGTCCACGACCACAAGACTAGCGCAGTTTCTTCACGTGTCTCTAGGCTACGTGTACCTCCTCCTTCTGGCTCCATTCTGCTTCCTTCCTCAGTCTCTCCTGCAGCTTCTCCTCTCCCTGCTCAGCTCCACCCTCCCTTGGGTGGGGCAGGAACCTCCCCCTTTCCTGGGGACCACCCTGTTACATTTGGACTTCCTCTAAATGCTGTCCTAATTCTGGAAACACATTTCTTTCCTGATTTTACTCAAGTTCTGTCTTCTTTTGATTCAACCAAACTCTCCTTTCGGCCATGATTGAAAATGAAACACTAAAAGATGTTAGGAGCGCTTCTTAAGCAATTACAGATTAATTCATTTCTTGTTCATTATTTGTGCTCAAATTTAATTGGGGTTGTACTCCAGAATTATGTTCTAGCACATCTATGTATGTCAGTCTCATTGTCTCTGACCTGTGCACACTGGCCATCAATGCTTTGGAAGAAGGACATACTGGACAATTTTCAAGAACGCCAAGGGGTCCTTAGTAACAGCAGCTGATAGGGACTATGTCACAAAGCCTGCGAGCGCTTAGCAGTCCTCAGTCTAGAATTCCTCCAAGTTCTCATATGCTTTCAGAGCACACTGAGGGGTGGAAATCAGACAAGGGCTATCTGAGACTGCCTTGGTCCTGGTGAATCACTCGTGACCCCAACATCAAGGACCAGCAGGAACAGTAGCTAATGAGATTATTGGTGGGAACAAGACCTGTGACCCAGTCTTTCTAGGTCTTCTGAGGCTGCTCACCTGGAATATGGGAGTTCACAGGGGAGTCTGGAGAAGTCCCTCAGTCTTCAGTGTGTTGGGCTAAGGTATCTGGACTTGACATTTAGGTTTCCTCAGGCACCAAAGAGTATCTGGGAAGACCAGCTGTGAATCAGTCTGGCTCTGAAGTGCTAGAACTACATGCATTAGAGAGGAAGCAAGTGGCAGGGAAGGGATGAGAAAAGAGGATCGCTGGAGGTGATGGGAGGCAGCATGGGCGCTAGAGGGAAGGAGCTGACCTGGAGTCCATGCCAAGGGTAAATGGATGAGGGGGAGACAGATGAAAGGCACATCTAAGACATGGAAGGTTCTGGCGATAAATAAGCATTACATGAGATGTCTGGAGTATGGTTCCTCTCTGGCTGACGGGCCTTTATCTGTGTTCTGAGAACAGCTTGTATGAGGGGGATGGCACAGGAGAAGGAATGAGCCAGGAATTCTTCCGGGAACTTTCAAAAGTCTGGCTGATTCCCTTCTAGAGCTGATCACAGCTGTCAAGCTGTTGGCGTTTGCTAGGAGAATTTTAACACCAACCATACATGGAGTGCCACACCCCCCGGGTGGACCTGGGATCACATCCTCCCTTTATGGTGCTTTCCTGTTGTGATTTTCCCAAGCTGCAGTCTTCAAGTATTCGTCGCCTGCCACGTCACCCTTTCCGTCAGTCCCCTAACCCAGGCCCCTGCACACACTTTCCCCTCAGGCATCAGTCATGAAGGCTCTTCTGTGTGGGCAGCCTCTTGTCTCCTCTCAGCTCTCAGGTGCCCTGCCTCCAGGCCTCACTCGGCACCAGAGCATTTCTTTTTTCTTTCAGTAGTCCCCCTAGCTCTCCCACCGCCACATCACCCGTGGACCATCACTGTGTTTTCCTCTCCTGTCTCGCCCCCCTCACTCTCCTTCCTTTGCTGTGCACCTCAGCTCTGTGGTCAGTTCGCTAGTTTTGTCTTTTTCTTGATTTCTTTTTTTTGCTTTCTCTATATTCCACATATCAGTGAGACCATCCGGTATTTGTCTTCTTCCTTCTGACTCCATGGGCTAGTGTACCCTTCCAGCTCCACCCTTGTTACCGCAGATGGCGAGAGTTTGTCTTTCTTGATCCCTGAGTAACATTTCATCGCGTGCCACTGCACCGGAGCATTTATGAAGAGCATCCCTGGGAAGAGCCCAGCAGGAGTGGACCTGCCTCAGCTGTGTCAGTCTTTGGTCTCAGCTGTCCTGAGCCTCCCTGCTCTGTCCTCAGACCTCTGCTGGGTCTTCTCTCTCACCAGCTGGCCTGTGACCTCCAAGTGTGTCCCCCACCTGTTTACAATGACTTCTTGCTTTCCTTCATTGGAACGGAAGCCTCGGACATGGGCCTCCGGACCTGTTTTTCTGGACATTTCTGTACATTGGTATCCTCCTCTTTGCATGAGGAAGTAAGGGCAGCCCTCTTTATTCTATCGCTTGGTTTCACCCTTCCCAGCCTGCTCTGCGGGAGGCTGGGCCTCCCATGCTGTCTCTTGACATCGTGGGGGCATTATGAGAGACTCTGAGAAGTGGGGAGTCCATGTGCTCCTCTGAGGAGGGAAAGTTGTACTTCCCGGAGATGGTAGTTCTTGCAATTCCCAAAGAAGATCGGAACTAGGGAGTCTCCAAGGCAAAGCCTTCTAAAGCTCTCCTCTTTGTTCCTGGTTAATGCTGAAGTAAGTTAGTTATTCATTGGCCTGTGAAAACCTAATTGGGACCCAGGTGACAATTGGCTTCTTGTTATTAAGCATGAACTGTCACAAAAGAAGTAAAAATTGTTAAAGATATAGTTAGGAAAGAAATGTTTTGGCCCTGAGAACTATGGAGAACAAGCTGCCCTGAACTCGCTGTGCATAACCTGGGGGTACCTGTTTGCCTCAACAGTACATCTCCTAGTGTATGCGAAATGTTACAGTGTGCAGCTTTGTGGAGGTTCGGTATTTCTAGTTGAAGGTTAGATTTCTGTAGAACTAAACAGTATTGATGAGTTACTTTTGATCACTTTGAAGTAATTGGTAATGGGCTGGAGGAATTGAGTACTAGGGAATGGGTTGATTTTAGTCATAGAGCATAACAATGGACTTTCATGTCCACTCGGAAATTAGGAAGGCTTGACAGGGTGATTGATTGTTACTGAACATTGTACTGTCTTAGACAGTAGATTACGTTACAAAAAGAGTTGTACCTAGGGGAGTCATTGTCCCTGTAGATTTTCTTAATCAAATGAAGGAAGTGTCCTTTTGTAGTATGAGATCAAGAGGGTCTTTGTATGTTCATGAGGAAATATGTAATGATGGCCTCTGTTCTGCTTTGATGCTTATGCTGATGTCATCTCACCGCTGGCCTTAAGGTATAAAGAAAGACCTGCTGAGACCCTCAGGAGGAGATACTTGCAGGAGAGAAGGTGTCTGTGTCTTCCTCACTCCTACTTGGCTCCACTTCCCCTCAGCCCTCCCAAAAACTTCACCAAGGCCGTCCTCTCCTGCTGAGATCCCTGACAGGACATCTAGCTGGAGCTGGTCTCCAGCCTGCTCAGATTCCCCACCTTGAACACTCCCTGTTCACTGAACTCTGCCCTTTATCCTTCCATCAGACAGGAGTATGGACTCAGGAAGAGGTAAAATGCATCTTGATTTTCCCTAATTCTAACTGAAATGTAGCATTTTATTTAATGGTGGCATCCAATTGCAGTTGTAGCAGCAGTGTCTGTGATTGTCCTGCCAGCAGAACCACATGTATTTTCTGCTCTCATGATTGGTTTTGCTTTTACAGTTGACTGACCCTTAAGCAACATGGGGTTGGGGCGCTGATCCCAGGCGGTGGAAAATCCATGTATGACTTTTAAGCCCCCAGAAACTTTATAGTCATCCCTTAGTATCTGGGAGAATTGGATTTAGGAATATCTCCCCCACACCCCCAGCAGATAGCAGAAGTCCACGGATGCCTAAGTTCCGTATAGTTGGCCTGGAGAGTCCTCAACACAGAGTCAACCTGCTGACATCTGTTCAGCGGCTGAGTCCAGCACCGGGAGCCAAAACACCACCAGGGCCCTGATGTCATGTTGCTGGGCTCTGCCCCTTGCAGTTCCTGCCCTCTGGGTTTACTCAGTTCCAGCAGGGAATCAGCTCGTCGGGGCCTTTGTTCTGGTGACTGAGTAGTGCCAGAGACCTGCACTTGCTGTCCTGTGCTTCTCCCCAGTGGTTCTCTGAGAAAAGTTGGGGGGGGGGCACCTCAACACAGGGGCTGTCCTTCAAGCCAGGTGCAGTGTCTGCCGCGCGTTCACCCGGCTCTGTGCCTGCAGCTGTGTGGATCCCGCCCCCGAATGCTGCACTCTAGGTCTCAGTTCCAGGGCTGTCAGGTCCAAAACACTGGCTGTCATCCTGTGCAGTGCCTGCTGCTAGGGCGTGACCCCCACCCAGGATCCTGTGCCTGGTTCTCAGTCCCCGGATGGGGTCTTGCTCCCCGCCTGGTTTCCCTTCTTACCCCCGTTGGCCACACTGTGCTACTTTTCCAGTGTCCAAACCTTGGACAGTTTATCTGCATTTATTGAAGTGATTATTTTTTTTTTAATTTAAAAAATAAATTTTATTTTTATATTCCCCCATACAATTGCAAACGCCCCATTCTGACCCCAATCCCTCCCCTCCCACCCCCCACCCCCCAAAAAGTGTCTCTGCTTCATAGTTTTTTGTTGATTTTGATTTTCACTTTCTTATATTCATTTTCCTGGTCCCTTATTTAAGTTTTCTAGATTCCTACTATGAGTGAGACCATCCGGTATTTTTCTTTTTCTTTTTGGCTTATTTCGCTGAGCATGATCCCTTCCAACGCCATCCATGTTCCTGCAAATTGCATGTGTTTATCTTTTTTGAATGCTGAGTAATATTCCATGGTGTATATGTACCACATCTTCTTGATCCAGTCATCTATTTTTGGGCATTTGGGCTGTTTCCAAAGCTTAGCTATTGTAAACAGTGCTGCTATAAACATAGGGGTGCAGGTGCTCTTTGGAATGGATGTTTCTGTGTCCTTTGGGTAAATACCTAGGAGTGGAATTGCTGGATCCTATGGAAGCTCTATGTTTAGTAGGTCCAGAAATCTCCACACAGCTCTCCATAGTGGTTGGACCAGTTTGCACTCCCACCAGCAGTGCAGAAGAGTTCCTTTTTCTCCACACCCTCGCCAACATTTGTTGTTGCTAGTTTTTTTAATATGTGCCATTCTCACTGGTGTAAGATGGTATCTCATGGTAGTTTTGGTTTGCATTTCCCTGATTACAAAGTGATGTTGAACATTTTTTCATATGTTTGTTGGCCATTTGCATTTCCTCTTCAGAGAAGTTTCTTTTTAGCTCTTCTGCCCATTTTTTGACTGGATTATTTTCTTTGTTGTTGCTGGGTCTCATCAGCTCTTTGCAGATTTTTATTCTCTCAGTATGTTCATGGGAAGTTTTTGACAGTGGTAAATTTTCTCTGAGTGGTGGTAAGAACAGTAATCACGGAAGTGGCCTTTGCTTTGTTGAAGTGATATCCTGTGAGAAAGGAAAATGTGGGCCTCCCTGGTGGTGCAAGGGGTTAAAAGTACAGCATGGTGAAGCTATCTGTGGCCTCTGCAGCATGAGTTTGATCTCCATCCAGCCAGGGAGCTAGCCACATGGTGTGGCAGACCTCTCCTGTCTGGTCTGCTGCTCCCCTCAGCAGTGTATTTTAGTCATCCTGCGTGTTCTACTCCCCACTGTGACTCTGGCAAATCCTCTCACCCCCTACACTTCTGGCCTACCCCTCTGCTCTTGTATGCATAAATGAATAAAATCAGTCTTAAAACAAAAGTAAGAGTTCAGGACGATGGTGTGGGGAGCTGTATAGTTATTTTCTATGTCCTTTTTTATCAACCATACTTGAGATGTTGTGAAGTGACCTGATGAATATAATTGAGCCCTAAATCACTTCACTCTATGGTTTTCTCCTGGTATGTACATGGAGTCATGTATTTGACTTTTGTGTGTCAAACATCTAAGGGACCCTCCTCCAGGTGATGAGTTTCTTTACATCTTAATTGCTTGGGTACATTGACGATGGTGTCATGTATCTTGAATGAAGAAAATCTAAATGGATATGCTGTTTGTGGGTGACTGAAAAGATTGATGTCAATCACCCAGAGGATCCGTGGACTTCATTGTGGGCATAAAAGTTAGAGAAATGTGTTGAAGTTCAACTCATTTCATCATTTTCTCCTTCAGGGAATACAGTAACAGTTTATTAATATCCTCATGTGTCTTCATGGTAGTAATGGAGCCATGAATATTACTGGACGTTGTTGCCAAAAGAAATCTTCACAAGCGTGTGATGAAGGAGCAGGTGAGCTTTTCATAACAGCGTGGAATTCTTGTGCATTCACATTAGCTAAGCACAGCATCTTTATGTTGAACACCGACTCTGTGATCCAGATATCAGAAGGTCAAGATGCTTCTTAAATACCTGAATCTTGATTTGATGAAATGTGTCTTGGTATCTGAGTGTCTTATTTAGACTATATGTGAACTTCTTATGTATATTTTTTAAATTAATTCATACAAGAGCTGGGGTGCAGGCCAAAAGGGGGTGTGTGTGTGTGAGAGGGAGAGAGAGAGAGGGTTCAGCAGAGACAGAGTGGGGCGCAGAACAGGCAGACAGAGAGGAATACACTGCTGAGGGGAGCAGCAGGCAGGACAGGAGAGGTCAGCCCAGCCCTGTGGGTTGCTCCCCGCTGTGGAGGGGCGGATAGCTTCTGAGTCAGCGCGTGCTTAACCCCTTCAGCCCCCGGGCGGCCCTGTTGCGCTCTCTTCCCTCAGAACCCTGAACACCGTTATGGGCCCCGCAGTTTTCACGGGCCTCGCCCACCCGCCCTCTCTCCTCAACCTCCACTCCCCCACTTCCAGGCTGCAACCCCACCCCAACCATGGCCTGATGGGCTACGCAAGGGTTTGTGGGAAATGTAGTCTCGAGCCCTGTCGTTCCCGCTGAGGTTTCTGGGTGGAGCAACACGGTCTGCACAGGCGCGCCCCGCCCACGCCCCTCCATAACATCCCCAGTCTCCGGGAGACCTGTGGCACCCCGAGGTGAGGGCTGGGTTTGTCCCGGGAGGCCGGGCTGGGGGAGCGGAGGCACCGGGTGGGTTGGGGAGCGGGGGGCGAGGGCGAGCTTGGCTCCGGCCCCGTGGAGTCCGGCGCTTTGGAGCCGCATCCCCGCGGAGCGCACAGGGTGCCGGGGGCGGAGGCCGTTGGGGAAACCGTCCCGGCCATTCAGGGTGTCCCCGGACGCTTCCGGGGTCTTCCCAGGGTGGGGCACGGGGTCCCTAAGGCGAGGGCCTGGGGATGAGCGGTTCCGCCTGTGCGCATGCGCGCTGACTCCTGGGGGGGCCCCCAAAAGTCGGGCGGTGAGAGAGAGGGGAGCCAGACAGCATTTCTTGGGGGGGGTTATTGCGCCCGCACGAGATTCACGGGCCCAGTGAGGGCGTGTGACGATGCGCGGGTTGCCAGCGGGAGGCGGCCCTGTGGGTGCGGGGAAGTCCCGGGAAACTGGTTTGCAGGGCGGGGGGGGGGGGGAGCTCGTGGGGCGTTGGAGGCTTGTGGACTGAATATCCAGGGCGCTGCGCGTTCCCCCCCCAGGCGGCGTCCTGCTCGCCGCTGCATTCCCGCCTCCAGCCTGCACGAGAGCACCCAGGGGACTCGGCGCTGTTGGTGTCCCGGAGTGGAGGGCGGGAAGGTCGTCTCCTTGGATGTCGAGTCCACACTCTGCAGGGACTCCTCAGCTTTGAGACGGTTGCTCCTGCGTGACCGTGGCGCAGGCAGTGGGCAGTGTCACCTTTTACTAAGTTGTGGTGAACCGTCCGCCCAGGCTCTGCGGCGCGTGGACTCGGGGCCGTTCCTGCCCTGCTAGAAGTGCCACCCGCTGCCACCCGCGGTGACTCTCTGGTGTCTCCAGGCAGCGTGTGGCGGGCTCTGGCCAGGAGACTCCTGGACCCCGGCAGCTGCCTCCGTCCTCTGTGCTGGACCCCATCGCCCCCCAGCGCCGCTCCCGAGCCCTCGCGCGTCTGTGAGAGCAGCGACCATGGACAAATCTCTGGTGAGTGACATGTTGGCTTCAGCTCGCGGTGCATTGACTATGCGAGTTCATCACGGACATGCACATTAGAAACATAGTTTTCTGCAGGGACACATTCCTCACCAGGGAAAGGTGTGGCGTAGGTCCAGGCCCTTCCCATGTCCAGCGTGCGTGGAGATGGGGCTCTGCCCTGGTGCTCCCGCAGCGCAGAGTCTGTACCTGGGTCTCCATTGATGACGCTGAAGGTGTGGCCTGTGGCTCTTCACCCCGCTGGACAGAAACACTTCCCAGCTCTGCGCTGCTCAGGTGCGGAGTGAGGAAGGAGGAGGAGGAGGAGGAGGAGGATGGGCCTGAGGCCCCGAGTGCAGGTGGGGGTGAAGGAGCCACGAGTCATTTGAAAAGGACAGCTGAATTTTTAAGGCTTCTGTGCAGTTGCTGAAATCCTATACTGTGTCCCAGGTCACTCTCGGAGACTTTCATGCAGGCGTCAGCCTTGGCACGTGTGACGTTGAGTCCACTGGGGCGTCCTTCCATCCCTGCCCCTGCTCCTCTCTCAGGGGGTCTGCAAACCCCAGATACCCAGCAGGCTGTTCAGAGTCCTTTTATCTGGGCATTGTTTGCACTGCTCCTGTGCATTTCTTGTTGTTGTCTGCATGCATTTCTAGTGATGCTTCCCAGCACCCTAAGTTGTTCCCCAGTCCAGTGACACTCTCCAGCCTTTGCCTTCCCCAAAGTTCCTGCCATGTTTGAGAACACCGTGTGTGACCTTGGGGAAATTCCGTTTTTTGTAATAATTTCAAAGTTTCTTACACTTTTTTGTATTTCTTTTACTTATTTTCCCTCCTCGATCTGTCATTGACATGTGGAGCACTAAAAGCCTTCTGCTGAAAGAGTTGCCAGTTTTTTCCTACAATCCTAATGGGTCTTGCCCTACCCCTTGTTTCCCCTCTACCAAACCCCCTGGCCCATCCCCCATCTGCCTCCCTCCCTGACTTCTCCACCCTTTCCCCTGTTACCTCTGGTGGTCATCTTTACCTTCACATGACCCTGTTCAAGTTTTATTCAAGTATTTTGCCTGTAAATATTTTTTGGATATTTATTTTCCACAGATTAGTGAAGCCATCTCATATGTGTCTCTAGTCTTTGGTTTGTTTCATTGAAGAATAGCACCTCCCGTGGCCTCCCTGGTGGCGCAAGGGGTTGAGATGCAACCGATGGGGCTGTCTGCAGTCTCCTTAGCATAAGTTCCATCCCCCGGCCAGCCAGGAGGCAACCCACATGGCGCCGCAGACCTGAGTGGCCTGCTGGGTCCCTCAGCAGTGTATTTCAGTCAATCTGCCTGTTCTTTTCCCTGCTCTGTCTGCTGAATCCTCTCACCCCCCTCCCCACACTTCTGGCCTGTACCCCAGCTCCTGTATGCATGAATAAATAAATCTTTTTAAAAGAAAATAGACTATCACCTCCATGTCCACCCATTTTATCCTCAGTGTGACCTTTGCTCCTTCCTCATGACCCTGCAGTGCTCCCCTGCATGTGCTCCACCCTTTTTGCTCCGCCTCTGGCGAAGGGATGTAGGTTGGGTCATGACTGGGCTGTTCAGAACAGAGCTGCTCTGCTCCCGGGTGGGAAGAGTCTTTTTGTGTTTGAGTTTTCCCATGAGGATAATGTGTGGAAGTATTGCAGATGACATGGAATTTCCGTTTTTATTTCCTTAAGAAACCTCCGCACCCTCATCCACAGGGTCTGTTCCGACTGTCATGGCCACCAGCCGCGGGTGAGTGCTCCCTTTACTCTGCGCCCTCTCCAGCGTTCTTCATTCCATATTTTTTTTTTTTTTTCAGTCTTTGGCTTTTTTAAACACTGTTTTACGTACTTTCACATCATTTTCATTTTTGCAGAGCGGAATCATTTTCATCTTCGTTATAGTCCCCATAAAATTTTCACCTCCCATCCCCCGTTTTGTATAAATGCATTCGTTTTTATTTGGGCCTTCTCAAGGGGTGAGGTGGCATCTAAGTGTGTTTTCGATTTACATTTCTCTTACAATAAGTTAAGGTGAACATTCTTATTATCTGTAGAAATTCAGAATTCCCTCTCTAAAAGAGTTTATGTAGTTCCTTTGTCCATTTTTTTTGTAAGATTTATTTATTTATGCATGTCAGAACTGGGGTGCAGGCGAGACGTACAGGGGGTGAGAGGATTCACCAGAGAAAGTGGGGAACAGAACAGGCCGACTGACTGAAACACACTGCATTGGGGAGCAGCGGACTAGTCAGGAGAGGTCTGCAGTGCCATGTGGGTTGCTCCGTGCCGGCCAGGGATTGAACTAGCTGCAGAGGCTACGGAAAGCTTCATAGGCTGCGTCCCAACCCCTTGTGTCACCAGGGAGGCCCCCCTTTGTCCAGTTTTAATTGAGTCATCAGGTGGTTTCTTGCATTGCGTGGGGATGTTATAAATTTTTGGAATGAACCCCTTGTCTCGTGTTGGCATGCAGATTCTTTTTTTCTGTTCTATAGACTGCATTGCAGTTTTTGGGTTGGTTTCTTTTGAGGTATGAAAGCTTTTAGGTTTGGTGGTGTCCTGCTTGTTGATTTTTGCCTTTTTTTCCTTTGGTGTTGGGGTTGTGTTCCCTAGTGCACTTTGTGGCAACTGCCCTTAGTGTGTTCCTATATTTTCTGTCAACTACGTCACCCAATATTTAATCCATTTAGAATTTTATAGATTGATTTATTTATCCATATAAGAGCTGGGGTACAGGCCAGACATGTGGTGGGTGAGAGGATTCACCAGAGACAGAGTGGGGAGCAGAACAGGCAGATCTGGTGAAATACACTACTAAGGGGGGCAGCAGGGAGACAGGAGAGGTCAGGTGTGCCATGTTGGTCAGTTCCCTGACTGGGGATTGAACTCATGCTGCAAGGGCTGTGGATAGCTTCATAGTGCTTTGTCTTGACTCCTTGCTTCACCAGGGAGGCCCCATGTTGCTGTATTTAGTCGGGTAGAATTTGTTGGGGATTTTCGCTTCTCTGTTCTTTGGTGCTGTTAGTCTATTTTTCCCTTTTATGCTGTCTTTTTTTGGGGGGGATAAGGACAATGTTGACCTCGTCGTATGTGTTAGTGAGTTTTCCTCCGTCTTCAGTGTTTTGGAAGAGGAAATTTCTTTGTGTTTGCTTCTGTCATGGTCTCTCTGATGATTTCTTTTCCGTGTCCCTGAGTGCTTGAGTATCTTGTGCTCCTGAATGTAGCTAATCCCTGTGTTCCGATCTGGTCTCCCGTCTTCAGTCTGCACTTCTCCTGAGTGAGTCAGTTACTTGTGTTTTGCCATTTCTGCCAGTTACTCTTGAGCGTGGGCCTCTGCCCAGTCCTTCTACCACAGGCTCGGCTCCCACCTGACTGCGCCTGTAGCCGTCCCGATGGCAGCTGCCACTCATGCAACTTGCAAACCTCGTCCTGTGTTGTGTCCTCCCGTGTGGAATTAGATCCTTCTCAGCCCAGGTCTCCCTCCAGCAGAAAGGGATTTCTTCATTCCAGAGTTTAGTCTCACCCAATATAAGTTTCTCTTCAGTATTACCTGATATGTTAATGGTTGATAACAACAGCACCACTGTGTGTATGTATGTGTGTGTGTGTGTGTGTGTGTGTGTTTCAGTTCACATTACAGTTCTCATTCTTGGCCAAACCTGATGGATGCAATTTCTCAGTGATGAGGTTGCTCCCTTTTCTGCCTCCCACTGGCCAGTGTGTGGTGACACCTCAGAGTTCAGGGAGAGAAAGTACTCGGGGTCAGTAAATGTAGTTTTTAATAATGAGCTTCACGAATTTGTCATTGAGTCTGGAATACAGTAGGTGTGTGCATTAGTCATACATATGATTCTTGCTGAAGTTATCGTTAATGGGTATTTTCTTTTTAGTTTTTTTTTAAAGATTTATTTATTTATTTATTTATACAAGCACTGGGTACAGTCAGAAGCGCCGGAGGGTGAGAGAATTCACGAGAGCCAGAGGGGGAGCAGAACAGATAGAAGGACCAAAGTACACTGCTGAGGGGAGCAGCGGGCGGCAGGAGAGATCTGCGCGCCATGTGGGACCCTCCTCTAGTGGCCGGGGAGCAGCCAGGGATCGAACTGGCACGTCAGAGGCTGTGGGCAGCTTCGCAACCTAGCGCTATACCGCTGTGCCTCTTGGGAGGCCCATTAATTTCGATAGAATGTTTATAGAATATTGTTAGAATGAATATATTTTACAACCTAATTTTTGCAGCTCTCCTGTCACTTGTGACCATGCAAGTGTTTCATTTTATAAACCTTTGCACTGTGGGGAGCAGCAGTGGCTGCTCTTCTGCCCATCGTGACTCTTGCTTTCTTTTTCTCCTCTTCCTACTAAACCTGTCCCTCTATTTATTCATTCATTCATTTATTCATTCATTCATTTTTTAAAAGATATACTTATTGTTTCATACAAAAACTGGGTTACGGGCCAGAGGTGTGCGGGGTGGGGGGCAGGATTCACCACCGGAGACAGAGTGGGGAACAGAACAGGCAGACTGACTGAAATACATTGACGAGAGATAGTGGGCGAGTCAGGGGAGGTCTGCCGTACCATGTGGGTGGATCTCTGGACGGGGATTGAACTCGTGCTGCAGTGGCTGCGGACAGCTCCATTGGTTGTGTCTTAACCTTTAGCCACCAGGAAAGCCCCTGACCCTTCATTTAAATTTAAAATAAAAAGTCTCCTTTCGCTGTTATTGCATGTGGTGTTCTTTGGCATTTTGTATCTGACAGTGTTATTCAGCCGTCACCACATTCCAGATTTTTTCATTTCCCAGTAATAAAATACTGCATTCATGAAACTCTCACTCCCAACTGTCCTGTTCCTCAACCCTTGTGTCCACCATTTACTTTCTGTTTTCAAGAGTTTGACAACTCAGACCTGTATTAATTGGAGTCTTGTTACACCTTGTGTTCTTGGTGAATCTCTTATTTTATTGCCTTGTTAACTGTTGTGTCATTTCATAGGTCTCGTACAGGAGTCCCTTCATATTGTAGTGTGTGTCATTGTTTAGTTCCATTGTGAGACCCATTAATATTGTCTTATGTGTATCTACCAGTCTTATTTATCCATTAATCCATCAACTGGGGCTTGGGATGATTTTTGCTTTGGGCTGTAATGACTGGTGGTGCCGTGACTGTAGGTGAGCAGAGGTCTCTGCCCGTCACTGCTGTCCCTGCTATTGATGAACACCCCGGGGTGGGGGTGGGTCCTCCTGTCATTGTGAGTTCCCTTTTCCCAAGAATCACCTTCCTGTCTTCCCTCCTGGCTGCATCATTTATTTGCCCCAGCAGTGCGCAAGGGAGCCAGGTCCCAATTTTTGACAGTACTTGTTCTTTTCTTTCTTTTTAAATCATTGCGATCCCAGCGGATGTAAAATCTCGTCTCTTGTACTTCTCATTCATTTTTCCTTCGTGCCTGGTCGTATTGAGCACGTTCATGTGTTAGGACCCGCTTGGGTGTGTGATTTGCAGAGCTGTGTGTTCCAGTCCTTTCCTCGTGGCTGCGCATTTCCATTTTGAACAGGGTCGAAAGTGCGAGGGGATTGTGTTGTCCCATTTCGTCATACGGTGCTTTTATGGCATCCTGAGCCCACTCCTGCTGGGAGGTCCCGTGAGTTTCTGTGCACAGACATGAGCCATCCACCTTCTCTCTGCTCTTGTTTCATTTCTCGTATTAGCGTTTTTATCAATGAGCCTATAAGAGGAATGCATTTTTGTTTTCCTAGAACTGGGGTGTGCCGGGTTACCTTGTGAGAGTTGCTGTCAGTGCAGCAGGCTCATGTGTACTGGATGCTGTTGTGTCTTTGCATTTGTTTACTTCATTGTTTAACCCTCTGGATTTGTTTATCCCAGGGAGTCTCTGTCCTTGATTCTGCTACATGCATTGCTTACTGTTGTCATTTCCCTGGCAGCGTACAGGAGCTCCTGTGTGTGTGAACACGGGTGTGTGTTATACTCACAGTCTGCTCACTGGGTTTTCCTTTCCAGAGTAGCTTTACTGTGGCTTTCATTGGTTTTCCAAGAATGAATTATAGGGTCTCCCCTGGTGGTGCAGTGGTTGAGCGCTGGTTTGCAAGTCTGCACAGAACCTCTTCAGCGCTAGTTCGATCCCCGGACACTGGCGAGGATCCCACCAAAAAAAAAGAGAATGAATTATTACTTGGTGTGACCATTTTTATGCATGTTGTCTTTCTGTTGTTGCTGTTGTGTAGCATCACCTGAACCCATTGTGAATAAGGGGACACTGAGCATCTTTGTTAGTCCTTCTCTTACTGGGAATGTTGATGTCGCCTGTGGCTGTGTCAAGGACTTGCTTTGTGTTGAGGAAAAACACTCTCAATCCGTTTTTTAGTTATTACAAATAGAAATTTATTTTTATGGGGTCCTAATCAATATGTGTGTGGAGGTACGCAAGATTTTCTACACAGGAAATGAAATGATGGAATCAATTTACAGATATCCTGAGAGGTTTGTTTTCTTATACCTAGCGTCATGTTTTCCAAAAGTCTTTCATTGCTATGGTCTATTTTTTTTCTTTCTCCAACAGAAATATTAGTCTCTTCTAGTTGTTTTCCCACTTCTTTCAATACCTTTTGTCTTTTGTTCTGGTCACCGTGTTCCCCCCTAGGGTGATGACAATTATTAATAATATCCTGAGAATTCTCAAATTCTTTTTTTTTTTTCCTTTTAGATTTATTTATTTTATTTATGCACATAGTGCTCAGGTGTAGGCCACATGTGCAGGGGGTGAGAGGATTCATCAGAGTCAGAGTCAAGAGTAGAACAGGCAGACTGACTGAAATACACTGCTGAGGGGAGCAGCAGAGAGACAGGAGAGATCTGCTGCGCCTTCTGGGTAGATCCCTTGTTGGGACTCTAATTCTTATTGCAATGGCTGCCGATAGCTTCATAGTGCTGAGACTTAAACTCTTGTGCCACCAGGGAGGCCCTGATTCCCACATTTCTGTTCTCAGCTTAGAGTTCCTGATCCATCACACACACGTCTAGTTGCGTGTGGAATTCCAGTGTCCACCAGCCCGTCATGCGGACAGCATATTAGGAAAACATTCCTCGTACCTCAGCCACCGAGTTATTGCCGAGTTCTCCTCCCCTTTGTCCTTCCGTTTGAGAAGTGATGACCTGTTGTGTCTTCTCTGACTCTGTCAGCTGAACATCTTTTCTTAAAATTTTATTTTATATATAATTTGCATCATTTTTTATTTTGCACAATGAATGCATTTTCATCTTGGTTATAGTCACCGACAATTCCTACCCCCCTTATTTTAACCCTAATCCCTCCTCCCTCCACCCCCTAAAACCCCCTGTTTGAGAAACCCCATCTCTAGTTTATAGTTGCTTGTAGTTGAACATCTCTTACCTGTGCTTTTTCCCCCTTCATTGTTTGAACATTCTGGTTTCGGGTTCAGTTTTTGTTAACTGTGAGTAGGAGATCCCAGGCTTTGAGATTACAGGAGTAAAACATTGGCACAAACTTGTACATGCTTTTCATTTGTTTTGAAGCTCCTTTAGCACATGATTCCGGATGTGTGTCTGTTACACCTGCCAACCAGTTTATCAGTTCCTCAACGAGCAAATTTTATTCATCCTTTTTTTCTTAGAATCATACAGACTTTCAAATTGATAAGGTAAGCTATAGTTCTGCTTTAAGGACCGAACAGGTGAATGTAGACGCGAGGCTCTTTCAACTGCGAATTCTGTACATCCTATACAGGACCAAAGACCCATAAAATAAGATGTTTACACTTGCTCTGTCTGAACCAGGCTGCCGGCCCTGAGATGAGAAATATTTCCCCAGAAGGGACGGTGTCATTTGAAGACGTGGCTGTGAACTTCACATGGGAGGAGTGGCGCTACCTGAGTGAAGCTCAGAGGACCCTGTACTGGGATGTGATGCTGGAGACCTGCAGTCACCTGGTGTCCCTAGGTGAGGAGGCGCCAGTGTAACACCCTAGTGCAATGCTGTCTTCTGCACCGATAAGTGTGCACTTCCTTATGAAAATGAGTGCTGGTGAGGTTGAACATGCAGGCAGTGTACATTGTGGGTGTTTCGGTGTTTGTTTTTTGTTTTTATTAGGAAAGATTCAGATTGGCCTCTTTTGCACAGCTCTTCACACTGCATTTGTTAATTTTCAAAGACTCAAGTTGATCGAAGACCAACACTGTTTCTCGTCACAGGGCATTGTGTTACCGATCCTGAGGAGAGCATCAGGTCGGGGCAGGGAGTACAGCCGTGGACTGTGGACGATCCCCCAAACCAGGCCCTCTCAGGTCAGTTAGTGCTTGCCAGGCCGGGAGGCTTTGAGGAGGCTGGCAGTGTGGCCAGTGATATTGGCCACACTGAGGTGCTTTTCCATTGTCGAACCTTGGTCAGTGTGTCTGCATATATCAAACTGATTCTTTTTTCTTTTTTTTTTTTAAAGATTTATTTATTTATTTATACAAGCATGGGGTACAGTCAGTCAAAAGCGCGGGAGGGCGAGAGAACTCACCAGAGCCGCAGTGGGGAGCAGAGCAGGCAGAAGGACCGAAGTACACTGCTCAGGGGAGCAGCGGGCGGCAGGAGAGGTCTGCGCGCCACGTGGGACCCTCCTCCGGTGGCCGGGGAGCAGCCGGGGATCGAACCGGCGCTGCAGAGGCTGCGGGCAGCTTCGCAACCCAGCGCTCAACCTCTGCGCCACCGGGGAGGCCTTCAAACGGATTCTTTATTCAGTTCCTAAATATTGCTCTCATCGATTTTCTCCTGCTGTTTTAATGGTGGTTGTCTATGCTCTTAAACCATTATGCAGTCCCTGATACTGTGGGGATTATTCTGCATTAATCACGTTTCTGTATTCTCTCTTTTAGTGTATTCTCACAGACTGTTTTCTTTAGGTACCTGTTCAGGAATTTTTTTATTTCTGTGTGTTCATGGGAAGTTTAGCCAGTGGGAAATTTTCTATGAGAGGGGAGAGCAACTGTGCTCACAGAAATGATCTTTGCTTTCTGAAGTTATACACTGTGTGAGGAAAGAATATATAATAAATACATTTATTGATAGAGAGGTAATGCCACAGAGGGTGTTTGACCAGCATGAGTGAAACAAAGTGGAGGAGGATGTGTTTGTGTTTGTGCTCCACACACATCATTATAGAGATTAATTCTTTTCTTTCAGAGCTCAGGTGAGGTGAATGGCTTGCACTGACATGTCATATCTATAGTTCCCTCTGCAGTCTGGGCTAGAGGCTGTGTATTGCTATTGGAGATGTCACTTTGCACGTGACCAACTCAAAAGGGATAGCGGGGTGTTGACTGGAGAGTTATTTAGAACATGAGTAGTGTTTCAGGGGCAAGCCTTGTGACCGCCCACATAGTCATTGTGAGGTTGAGGAGGACCCAGAAATTGTTCATCATTGGAAGGGATGTTCTGTGACATGGGAAGGGGAACCTGAGGTGGTGGTTTCTAAAGCCATGGCACCAAGAGTTTGAGGTTCGGAGCTCATAACTTGGGGAGCAGTGTGACCTGTGCAATTCCACCTTCTCGTGGCATTGTTGGGAGGAAAGTAAAGGAATCAACGACAGTGTGATGTAGCTGAGAGTCACACACGACATAAAAACTGGAGTTACTATGAACAAAGTAGGAACGTAGGTTCCAAGCAGTGCGGTGAGAATACCAGGTTGTTGCTCTCAGAAGCATGTGGGAAAAGCCTTTAACACTGATAGCCACAGGCTGGATACAGAACTTTTTTCCTGTCACTCAGCAGGGAACGTGGGACTCAATGATGAGCAGAGTTTGCTGCATGTGTTAGGATTCTGAGCCTTATGTGATATGATATTTAAATAAGAACTGACAGGTCTCTGCCGTGGAGGGAAGCGCATGCCTCTGAGAACCTCTGCAGGTGTCGTGGCTAGGGCCGGGGTGGAAAGAAAAACTACGGAAATGGAGAAGCAGATTCCTTGTGTCTCAGGAGGCCTCTTGCTTAAAGTGCCTGGGCAATGACTGGGTCACTCAGTCCACAGGTTTCCGGAAAAGCCATGGCCTCTGCAGGGCTTGGTTATTCAGAAAGTTCCTGCAAAAGCTGCACAGGGTCAGTCTAAGAAAGAAAGTATGTAGGATCTATGTTGGGTTAAATTCTTCTGGTTGAAACAGACAACTCTAGATAAAGGACTGTTTTTACCAAATATTTATGATTTTATAAAACCATGGTGAAATTAGTTTTACTGCTTTGTTATCCTGGTTTGGCATTAGAAAATCTGTTAATTGGGGCCTCCCTGGAGGACTAGGGATTAAGTCTCTTGTCTCTCACTATTATGGTCTAAGTTTGATCCACAGTGAAGGAGCTCACCCACTTTGGCACAGCAGACCTCTCCTGTCTCACTCGCTGCTCCCTTCAACCATCTATTTCAGCCAGTCCGCCTGTTCTGTTCCACACACTGTCTCCACGCTCCCCTACAACACCGCCAATCGTGCACCTCTGGCCTACACCCCAGAACTTCTATGCTAAAATACAAAATACCAAGAAATCTATTCTCCCCATAAGTTGCTATGGGCAAAAAGCATGAATCGGAGTATCAATACATGTAAATTGTGTTGTAATATAGGAGCTTTAGTGCCGTTAGTAGTATTCACTCAAAATGCTTCCTTTTTAGAGACATGGTCAATTTTTTCTCACTTTAGATGTCCATACTGGGGATCACCTGACTCAAGATAGCCCTGCAAATCAGGGCAGACATGTGTGGCAAGTTCTTACCGCCAGTAGCAAAATACCATCCAACGAGAGAACTGACTTAATGGAAAAAAGCAATTTGGACTCAATTCATTGTTTGAACCATAGTATCAAAAATGGAAACAATTCAGCAATGATGCCTGAGAAGTTTACTATACATGGGACCATGATGATCCCTGGTGAGCCTCATGAAGAGCATGCTGGAGAGAACGAGGAGGTCTTTAGTAGAATGAGGGAACCCATTAACTATCCTGAGCACCTTAGTCACCAGGTGATTCAGAACTTTGAACAGCCTTTTGAATTTCGTGAACAAGGAAAAGTCTTGAGTGAAGAAACAATATTTTCACCTAGAGGAGCCCTTCCGGAAGGGGCTGCCCGTAAATGCAATGAGTGCAGGGACACCCGTGATGAGGCACCTTTCGATGTCCGAGACAGAACCCAAGGAGGACAGACTCCCTGCAGTTGTAATGAAAAGGGGAGAGCTGCGGAGATGAGTCCAGAGCATTTGAATCCTCCTAGGTATGTTGAACATGAGCAGCAGGAATGTTATG
Organism: Talpa europaea; assembly: GCF_964194135.1. Taxonomy (NCBI): domain Eukaryota; kingdom Metazoa; phylum Chordata; class Mammalia; order Eulipotyphla; family Talpidae; genus Talpa; species Talpa europaea. The sequence goes on from NC_140068.1 coordinate 154,477,061, forward strand.
AAAGTGGGGCCAGTCTCAGCAGCACATTTCACACCTATCCGCATGAGAGTACCCAGTTAGGACAGAATAATTTTGGATATAAGAGATATGGTGAAGCGACCTCTAAAACCTCTGTTCTGACTGAACATCAGAAATCACAAGGAGACGATCAACCTGATGAGTGTGGGGGCACCTCTGAGAATTCCTCACAGAGAGGACACCAGAGAAATCTCACTGCAGTGAAGTTGTTTGGCTCTAACGATCATGTGAAAACTTTCTCATGGAAGACTGCCCTCACTGTACATCCACAATCTCAAACGGGAGTGAAGCGCTACCCGTGTCCGGTATGTAAGAAAACTTTCAGGCACAAATCTGTTTTTAGTGTCCATCAGAAAACTCATACAAGGGAAAAACTGTATGAATGTCCGGCGTGCAGGAAAGTGTTCTCCAGTGAGTCGGTTCTTCTTCTACATGAGAGGACTCACATTGGAGAGAAACGCTATGAATGTGATGTGTGTGGGAAAGTTTTTTCCAGTATATCTTACCTCAGTGAGCATCAGAGAATTCACAGTGGAAAGAAGCCTTTTGAATGTCAAGAGTGCAGGAAGACTTTCTCCTGGAAATCATCCCTCATTCACCATCAGAAAAGTCACACTCAAGAGAAACCCTATAAATGTGAAGGGTGTGGGAAAGCTTTTTCCAGTAAGTCTTACTTCAGTGAACATCAGAAAATTCACAGTGGAGAGAAGCCTTATGAATGTCAAGAGTGTAGGAAGACTTTCCACTGGAAATTATCCCTCAGTATCCATCAGAGAAGTCACACTGGAGAGAAGCCTTGAATGTCAAGAGTGTAGGATGACTTTCCAGTGGAAATCATCCCTCAGTAACCATCAGAGAATTCACACTGGAGAGAAGCCTTATGAGTGTCAAGTGTGCAGGAAGACTTTCCACTTGAAATCATTCCTCACTGAACATCGGAGACTTCACACTTGTGAGAAATGCTATGATTGTGAAGAGTGTGGGAAAGCTTTTTCTACTAAGGCACACCTCATTAGACATCAGAGAAGTCACACTGGAGAGAAACCCTATGATTGTGAAGAATGTGGGAAAGCTTTTACTCTAAAGTCATCCCTCAGTCACCATCAGAGAAGTCACACTGGAGAGAAACCCTATGTATGTCAAGGGTGTGGGAAAGCTTTTTCCAGTAAGTCTTACCTCAGTGAGCATCAGAAAATTCACACTGGAGAGAACAATCCTTATGAATGTCAAGAGTGTAGGAAGACTTTCCAGTGGAAATCATCCCTCAGGAAACATAAGAGAAGTCACACTGGCGGGAAGCCTTATGAATGTCAAGAGTGCAGGAAGACTTTCCACCGGAAATCATCCCTCACTGAACATCAGAGACGTCACACTAGTGAGAAACGCTTTGATTGCAAAGGGCGTGGGAAAGCTTTTTCCCGTTAAGTCACACCTCATTAGACATAAGAGAAGTCACACTGGAGAGAAACCCTGTGATTGTGAAGAGTGTGGGAAAGCTTTTTCTAGTAAACCACACCTCATTACACATCAGAGAATTTATACTGGAGAGAAATCCTGAGTGTCGAGTGTGGGAAAACTTTCCGCCAGCAATCATCCCTCAGTAAACATTAGAGAAGTCACACTGGAGAGAGAAGCCTTTTGAGTGTCAAGAGTGTGGGAAAACTTTTTCCAGTAAGCACTCTCTCACTGGACATCAGAGAAGTCACTGGAGAAAGTCCCTTTGATTGTTAAGAATGTGGGAAAACTTTTCAGGAAGTCAGCCCTCACTAGGCATAACAGAATCCACACTGGATGGAAATGCTATGAATGTCAAGAGTGGACAGGCAGGCCTCCTCTGGTGGCGCAGGTGGTTGAGCGCAGCGCTGTGAAGCTGTCCGTGGCCTTTGCGGTGCGAGTTTGATTCCCTGGCCGGCCAGGAGCAGCCCCATGGTGCGGCAGACCTCTCCTGTCTCATCCGCTGCATGTATTTCAACAGTGTATTTCGGTCAGTCTGCCTGTTCTGTTCCCCGTCTGTCTCTGGTGCATCCTCTCACCCTCCCACACATCTGGCCTGTACCCCGGTTCTTGTATGCTTGAATAAATAAAAATCTTTTAAAAAATATTCAAACTTGTGAGCTCAACCACATCATTCAGCTGAGAGCAATGGGAACTGACATACATTTTCACTCCTAATTGCGTGGCGGTACCTGGTGCACTCTTCTCCCAAGTTCATGCAGTGATGATGTCGCTGTTCCTGTTCCTGTTGCTTCTAGTATCCTCTTCAGTTCCTGGGCGATGCCATTCATGTCCACGGTAGCTGTCTCTCTGCAGGGCATAGATTTCTGTTCATAGAGAAGCCCAAACATTTTTGCCATGATGTTACGTTTATGTATTTCTTCTTTATTTTGAAATGTCCTTCTTTGTGGACATTTAGAGCTTAGATTGTTCCTTTTCTAGTTTCTTGAGTTGTGGAGTTAATGTAAGCCTCTGAGATCTGTGTAATTTTTAGTGTGTCAGTGCTTGAAATTTACATCTTATCGTTTTCTGAGTCCACAGTTTTTGGGAAATTTGTTTCATCTCCATATTTTCAATATATTGTTTAATTTTTTGATTCGAGATAATATGTGATTTAGGGAATAGAGTTTCATCTCCTCAGAAGTCTGTCACCACCACACTCAGCACCAGTGCACTCGTGGGCCTTCTACAGAGATCTTTGAATGCCCTCCCAACTCTATACCCACACCCACTCTCCATCCCTCTGTAATACCCACAATTCTGCAGTCATATTTCTAGAGTTTGTTCTGGTTTGTCGGTTCCTTTATTTTGTTTCTCCAGATTTGAAATTGGAGTGAAGCTATCCAGCGAACGTCTTTCTCCTGATTTTCTACATTACCTTAATCCTCCTGGTATGCTCCATCCTGCTGTTGTAAATAACCTGAGTTCATCCTTTTGTGTAGCTTAGCTGTCTCTACTCTATCGTGTATGTGAACTGCATCTTGCTTTCAGATTTAAATTTGGCCCTATTGGTCAACTCAACTTCTTGAACTTACATTATTATTTTTCTTCTAATCGCAATTGGGCCTGGAACCTCTCCTAGAATTATATTGTCTTCCTCTTCTGCATTCAGTCCTGCCTGTGTGGTCTGCACACATTCAGCGACCTCAGGTTAGTGCATATGGAGTATTTTTAATGACTTCCCGAAACATGTCCTTTTCTATCGTTGTAATCTTCTTTGCATTCTGTGATGGTTTTGACTCAGTTTATATTCTTCTGATATCAGTATGTTCAACACAGCTCCATATTTGATTATCACTTTTTCCAGCTTACAGTTCAATCTTCCATTCCTCATGGTGCACTTAAATCATTAGTGGGTGTGATGTGGATTAGATTGTATTGGTGTCGTTTTCTTATTCAGACACATTGTCATTTCAGTGTGGAATTTTTTTCAATTATGAACAAACTAATTACAGAAAGAGATGCCCAGGTATTGTTATTTAAAAATGTTTCCATTGTGATCAGCTTTTTTCATACCTCATTTCCTCTCGATTGCATCTCTGTGTTTCTTTGAGTTTGTGTAACATGCTTTTATTCCTTTCTCCTTTTTTGACTGGTGATTTTTGTGTAATATGTCATCATGTTTTGTTTTTTTTTTTTAAATAGAGGCATATTTTTATTTGTTTGTTTCTTTTTGCTTATACAAGCACTGGGTATAGTCAGAAGCTCGGGCGCGTGAGAGAATTCACCAGAGCCAGAGCGGGGAGCAGAGCAGGCAGAAGGACCGAAGTACATTGCTGAGGGGAGCAGCGCACGGCAGGAGAGGTCTGCGTGTCTTGTGGGATGGTCCTCCAGTAGCTGAGAGCAGCTGGGGATCGAACCGGCGCCGCAGAGGCTGCAGGCAGCTTCGCAACCCAGCGCTCAAGCGCTGTGCCACCGGGGAGGCCCTGTCATCATATTTTTTATGCTTAGTGAGGTATATTGATTCATAATAGTATTTTTTGTGTACAGTATTGTCATCTAGTCTGTGTGTACAGGACATCATGCTCCATTTTCATTTCCCTCCCATGTGTTCTCCTGGTGTCTTTATTGTTACAATGTGCATTGCGTGCCATATTACAAAGCTATGAAACGTTTTAGAAATTGAAAATAATGTAAATTCAGTTGCACTCAGGAAAACTCAACTCTTTAACATTCCTACCCTACACCAACATTGTTGCCATCACAATATCTCCCTACATCGTGTATTCCAGAACATAATTCCATGGGTATTTTTTTTAATAGAGGCATGTTTTATTTATTTGTTTGTTTGTTTGTTTTGTTTATACATGCACTGGGTACAGTCAGAAGCGCGGGAGGGTGAGAGAATTCACCAGAGCCAGAGCGAAGAGCACAGCAGGCAGAAGGACCTAAGTACACTGCTGAGGGGAGCAGCGGGTGGCAGGAGAGGTCTGCGCGCCATGTGGGACCCTCCTCTGGTGGCCGGGGAGCAGCGGGGGACCGAACCGGTGCCACAGAGTCCGTGGGCAGGTTCGCAAACCAATGCTCAACCTCTGCACCACTGGGGAGGCCCTCCATGGGTATTTTTGATGTGGCCTTTCCAAATACTCCAGCAGAATCAATATTTTTACTACAGGACTATCTCATGCAATTTTGTATATTTTCTTTGTATTTATAGTTCCCTAAGGACAGTACCTTTTCATAAACATTTGTGTTGCTGTCTAGAATCCTTTTGGCTTTATTGGAGGAGCAAAGTCATAGTGTTACCTATTCTAACATCATGCCTATGTCCTTTACTTGATATTAATTTTATAGAATATGCATTGAATGTATTTTGTCTTGAGTGCTGTAAATATGGTAAATAGTCACTTGCTTTCTTTCAGCCTTCTCTTCTCATGACATCCAAGTCCTCATGCCATAGTCAGGCAGAGAAGATTTGCTTCCAGATATGGAACTGGGAGGAGATGGAATCTGTGCCTTTGAGAATTTACAATTGGTGGAAGACCAGACACACCACAGATCAATTGAAGGGCAGAGCATTTGTTGTAATGAAGATAGCCAAGCTGGAACAATGATCCAGAATACAACTCTTCCCACAAGTAGAGAAACGTCTTGGGTGTGAAACGTCTTGGGTTAAGCCACATTTTATGTCTGTTCCTTGCATAGATAAGGGTGTTTCTGTAAGCAGAGATCTCTATCAGATTTTTAACAATACATATTCCCTGAGAAGACAGTTAGAACATATAGGCAGTCCCGTAGTCCATCATGCAATAATCATTTAGTACATTGTGCATATGGGACAGGTGTATACTGAGTCAAATAGTACTCAACATCAGAGATGTGAATGTGAAGATAAAAAAATCTACATGGAATCATACTGAGTCCTCAAAACTACTCCAACATCACACATTTCAGGAGAATCCCTGCAACTGTAAAGGATATGGCAACGCTAACAAATGGTGCTCAAGACTCACTGAACATCAGAGAGAGAAATGGCACAAATGTGAAGAGTGTGGTGAAGCCTTTTGTTGGCATCCACAGCTCACTAAACATGTAAGGATTCACACTAGAGAAAAGGCTTACACATGTCCACACTGTGGTGAAGCCTTTCTCTACCTGTGTCACCTTTCTGAACACCAGAGAGTTCATAATGCTGAGAAAACGTACAGATGTGAAGAATTTGGGAAAGTCTTCAACCAGCAGTCAAGTCTTACTCATCGTCACTGAATTCATACAAATGTGAAAGAAAAAGCTTATAAATATGAAGAATTCATCAAAGCCTTTAAGCAGAAATCAAAACTGGCTCAACATCAGAGAATTCATGTAAGAGTGAAATGTTCAAAATGTGAAGAATGTGGCCATCTGATTCAACGGAAGTCAAATCACTCTGCACATCAGAGAATGCATACTGCGGAGAAACCTGCCAATGTAAAGTGATGAGTGGTTTGTACGAATAGATATTTTGCAACCCCCATTTTCATGCTAGCACGATACTTTTAAGAAGTAAAAATAGGGAAAAGTAACTTGTCAATAATAGTCAACTCTAAATATACATTTCAAAATTGCAGTACACTAATAATTCAGAAACTTCACTGATATTTAAATCAGATAATTTTATGGAGCATAAACCAACATTAAAGCACTAATTATCTATTAGTATCATTTAAATGTGCAAGACGATGGGTTGGGGACCAGTATAATTACATTCCACGTACTTTTTGTCAGTCATACTTCAGATATTATTAACGGTGATGAATATAATTCAGCTCTAAATCAGTTCATCCTGGCTTTGTCCCCTTGTATATGTGAAGTCAGGCCTTTGATTTTTTTTTTTTTTTGCTGCCTCAAACATCTGAGAGACCGTCCTAGTTGATGGATTTGTTTATATCTAACTTGCAGGGTAAGTTTAGGACAGTAATGTGCCATGTCTCAGGAAAATATGAATGGACATGCTACTTCTGTTTGACTCAAAACATTGATCTAAATTACCAAGAAGAGTTCTGGGCCTTAATGTTGCCGTTGAAGTCAGACAGAGGAACATGTCAAATCATATCACTACGGACTCCTTGACGAAATGCACAGTTTATTAAAATCGTGATGTTTCTTTTTTTTTTTTTAATAGGGGCATGTTTTATTTATTTACTTATTTATTTGTTTGTTTTGTTTTTATACAAGCACTGGGTACAGTCAGAAGTGCGGGAAGGTGAGAGAATTCACCAGAGCCAGAGCGGGGAGGAGAGCAGGCAGAAGGACTGAAGTACACTGCTGAGGGGAGCTGCGGGTGGGAGGAGAGGTCTGCACGCCATGCGGGACCCTCCTCCGGTGGCCGGGGAGCAGCCGGGGATCGAACCGGCGCTGCAGAGGCTGTGGGAAGCTTCGCAACTCAGCGCTCAACCTCTGCGCCACCGGGGAGGCCCAAATCGTGATGTTTCTTTATGGTAGTAATAGAGAGATGAATATTATTTGATATCATTGCCAAAAGAAATCTTCACAGACACATGATGACAGAACAGGTGACTGTCCCCTACTGGGCATAGAATTTGTGCATGCACAGTAGCTAAGTAATGACTCTGTTGACTACCAACTTAGGGATCCTGGTTTTAGAAGAACAAGAATGCTTCTTAAATGTCTGCATTTTTATTTTCATCATGGAGCATACAGTGATATTTTAATATTTAGACTAAATGTGAACCTAATGCAGGTTTTAATAAATTCGATTGATTTTCTTCAATAGATTTAATTCTTTTTTTAATTTTTATTTATTTTTTAAATTTATTTGTTTATTCAAGAACTGGGGTACAGTCCAGAGGCACAGGAGGTGAGAGGATTCACCAAAGACAGAGTGAGGAGCAGAACAGACAGACAGACCGAAGTACACTGCTGAGGGGAGCAGTGGGCAAGACAGGAGAGGTCTGTCCCACCATGTGGGTTGCTCCCTGGCCAGCCAGGAATCGAACTCGTGCTGCAGTGGCTGCAGATTGCTCCATAGGTTGCGTGTTAACCCCTGCGCCACCAGGGAGGCCCTGGATAAATAACTTGTAGAAATATTGCTGGCATATGAAATTTCCATTTTTATCCTTTAAGAAATCTCTGCCCCATAATCTGCAGGGACTGTCCAATTCTCATGGCCGTGGGTGAGAGCTCCCTTTTCTCTGCACCCTCTCCAGCATTGTTCATTTCACTCTTTTTTATTTGGACCATTCTCAAGTGTTGAGGTGGCATCTCAGTGTGTGCTTTTTTTTTAATTTTCTTTTTTACTAGAGGCATGTTTTATTTATTTATTTGTTTGTTTATATAAGCACTGGGTACAGTCAGAAGCACAGGAGGGTGAGAGAATTCACCAGAGCCAGAGTGGGGATCAGAGCAGGCAGAAGGACCGCAGTACACTGCTGAGGGGAGCAGCGGGCGGCAGGAGAGGTCTTCGCTCCATGTGGGACCCTCCTCCGGTGGCTGGGGAGCTGCCAGGGATCGAACCGGCGCCTCAGAGCACGGGCAGCTTCGCAACCCAGCGCTCAACCGCTGTGCCACCGGGGAGGCCCCATCTCAGTGTGGTTTTAATTGACATTTCTCTTACAATAAATTAAGGTGAACATTCCTATGTCAGTTGGACCTCGGAATTTTCTGTTTAGCAAAGTGTTTATTTCCTTTGCCCTTTTTTATTGACTCATTGGTTGGTTTTTCGCACTGGGTGGGATAGTTACAAATTTTGGAATGAACCCCTTGTCAGATGTGTTGCATGTGTTCTGTTCTGTAGGATGCCTTTCTGTTTCTGTGCTGGTTTCTTTTGAGTTCTAAAAGCTTTTAGATTTGGTGTTGTCCCACTTGTGAAACTTGCTTTTGTTTCCCTTGGTGTCGGTGTTGTGTTCCCTGGTACATTTTGCAGCAAATGTCCTGTAGTGTACCCTTTTATTTTCTTTCACTGCTTCATGCTTTGGGCTCTTATGTCCACACTTTTAATCCATTTGGAATTAGTTTTCTGTATGCAGTTTTTCTTTTAAAGATTTATTTATTTATGGATACAAGAACTAGGGTACAGGCCGTAGGTGTGGGGAGCTGTGAGAGGATTCAATATGTATCACAACCAGTGACAGTGTGGAACAGAACAGGCAGACTGACTGAAATACACTGTTGAGGGGAGCAGCGGGCGAGTCAGGAGAGGTCTGCTGCACCATATTCATAGCTACCTACCTGGGGATCCAACTCATGCTGTAGTGGCTATGGATATCTTCATATGTTGTGCCACCAGGGAGGCCCTGTATGGAGTTTTGAATGGGTCTTGGTTCTTATTTTTGCAAGTCATTGTTATGTTTCCCTGCGCCATTTTTTAAAAATATGTATTTATTTTTTTATGCATAGAAGAACTGGGGTGTAGACCAGATGTTCCGGGCTTCAGAGGGTTCACCAGAAAGAAAGTAAGGAGCAGAACAGATCCACTGAAATACACTGCTCTGGGAATCAGTGAGAGGGACAGGTGAGGTCGGCTGTGCCACATGGGGGTCAGCTCTCTGGCCTGGAATAGCCATGATAGCACTGACTCTTAACCCCTAGACCGCCGGGGGGGCCCATCCCAGTACTATTTATTAAAGAGGCTGTCTTGTCTGAATTGTGTGATTTTAGCTCCTTTGTCCGAGATTGAACTATTCATATTTATATCATTTGCTCTCTGGGTTTTTAGTTGGCTTTCATTGCTCTGAGTTCTGGTTTTGTTCCAGTAAAATAATGTTGTGATTACTGTTGGTGTTACATATATTTTGAAGTCAAGAAATGTGATACTCCATTTTCTTCTTTTCTCCCAAGATTTTTTGCTATTTGGGACCTTCTGTGGGTTCATATAAATGTGGGGATTGTTCTGTTTCCTTATAAAAATATCCTTGGTATTTGGTAGGTATTGTATAAGTTTGTAAATTGCTCTAGACAATAAGGCCATTTATGATGTTCATTCTCCCCACCTAGGAGGATGGGACATCTTTGTATTTCTCTGTGTCTTTTATTTCCTTTAATAGAGTTTTTTAATTTTCAGGGTTCAGGTCCCTCACATCCTTTTTTTTTTTTTTTTTTTTTAAGGATCATTCATTCTTTTTTATTTTAATAGAGGCATGTGTTTTATTTATTTATTTATTTGTTTGTTTGTTTGTTTTGTTTATACATGCACTGGGTACAGTCAGAAGTGCCGGAGGGTGAGAGCATTCACCAGAGCCAGAGCAGGGAGCAGAGCAGGCAGAAGGACCGAAGTACACTGCTGAGGGGAGCAGCGGGCAGCAGGACAGGTCTGTGGGCCATGTGGGACCCTCATCCGGTGGCCGGGGAGCAGCCGGTGATCCATCTGGCGCTGCAGAGGCCATGGGCAGCTTCGCAACTGCTTCGCACAGCACTCAACTGCTGTGCCACCGGGGAGGCCCCATCACCTCCTTTCACTTGAATGGTACAGTCACAGTTATTTCATTCCTTTCCGTGTGAATGTCAATGGAAATGTCAGTCATTTCACACACGTTCTCTCTCATAGCTTGTTTATACTTCCAAAGAAATGAACCAAAAATGTTATCATGTATTGAATTGTAGTAAAATTTTAAAGTAGTTGAACCTATATAATTAATTTTTTGAGAAATAACACTCATAAACAGTAGCTTTTATTATAATGGATTCCACGTTGTATGTCTACCTAGTGGGTTTGAAGTATGCACATAGTATCACCCACAGCTCGGTTTCCTTCATAGTATTTGAATAATCTTGAGTTCGTTGACAAGACTACATTCATCCATGTAGTGTGTATGTGGTCCCATTTTTAGTGAGTGAAACGTAACATTATGTACTGTGTCCTGTGTCTTTCCCTTTTTAACCAAACCATTCTTGTCGGCTACAAAACCTGCTGTGCTCATTCATTTCGGGTCCTCTCTGATTCATTTTAGCTCAGATCTGTAGGGAAAACCGTGGTCTGTAATTTCGTGGGTATTTGAGGAAATGGTTACGTAAAAGATAAAGTTTATTAAAAGCTCAGAGAATTTTATCTGGTTTATACATGAGTCTAATGAAAGCTGTGGGAATGGGGTCTCCCTGGTGGGGCAAAGGTTAAGCACAGCACTGTGAAGCTATCCGCAACCTCTGCAACACGAGTTCGATCCCTGGCAGGCCAGGAGGCTGCGTTCATGGCGCAGCAGACCTCTCCCGTCTAATCCGCTGCTCCTCTCAGCAGTGTACTTCAGTCAGTCTGCCTGTTCTGCGCCCCACTTTGTCTCTCTGGTGACTCCTCTCACCTCCCGCACCTCTGACCTGTTCCCCAGTTGTTGTATGCATAAATAAAAAAAAGTCTTTAAAAATATGATCGTTTTTGTTGTTGTCACTTTGCTTAGTATTTGATCATTAACTACAATTTCCTTTCAGTCTTTCATCTCCTTTTCTACTATGAATTTTCCAGTTGTACTGTCTCCTTGTACAGATAATGTGCCCTGGGTCCGATTTGAAGTCACTGAAATTATAGCGTCTACGGTGGTTTCGTGGGCATATGTGATCCTCTGGGCTCAGGGGGTGCATTAGACTGTTCCTGTGTAAACATGGATGTCCCTGCATAAGGGCTTTCTTCTTTCTCAGAACCAGGTCTCCCCCTTTTTTTTTAAAGATTTATTTTATTTACTTATACATAAATTGGTGAGGTTTGGGCCAGAGGTGAGTGTTTGGGGTGGTGAGATGATTTACCAGAGACAGAGTGGGGAGCAGAACAGGCAGACTGACTGAAATACACTGCTGAGGGGAGCAGTGGATGAGACAGGAGAGGTCTGCTGTGCGATGTTAGTAAGTTTCCTGTCCAGGGATCAAACTTGTCCTTCAATGGTTGTCATAGCTTCATAGTGCTGAGACTGAACCCTTGTGCCACCATGGGGCACCTCAAAACTCTCTTTTCGCCTTCTGTCCTATTTAGAGTTCTGCTGGTGGCCATGTAGTAACTGTATATTTTGATTTCAAGAACCCTTGACCTGCAGAGATATGGCCATCGAATTCTCACACAAGGAGCAGGAGGGCCTGCACCAGCTGCAGTGGAAATTGTACAGGGACGTGATGCTAGAGACCTACAGAAATGTGGTGTCCTTGGGTGAGGAGAATATCCCTCTAGATTTCCTCGTCTGCCCTCAGTGTTTTCTGTACCGCGTGTGGATGTGCTCCAGGGATGCCCAGAATTGTCAGATACATTTCGGCCCCTATTTTAAAGAAGAACAGTGTGGGTTTGTTGGAAAGTCTCATGATGTTTCATCATGGCTTAAATTTCTCCTGTCTTAGAATGATCTGCAGCCCGCTTTCTATATGAGTGCTCATTCAAGAAATTATGTGACTTAAGCGTTATTGCTACAAGCAAAATCCCAGCTTCTCTATCACATTGCTAGGACTCAGAGGCCTAGAAATGGTTCTTAGGATGTGAAAATTTCAATGATTTGTGGTAAAGGTGCTGTCAGAAAAAGTATTTGCAGTGATTCTTTTCCAGAACCTTCTATGTTGTCCCCCTACTGTGCACAATACTGTACTGGGAATTTGAGAATCTTCAGGCCATCTCATATCACCTGTCCTAATAAACAGGTCTTGCTGTGTCTACGCCCGAGCTGGTCATCTTGTTGGAGCAAAAAAAATGGAGCCCTGGGATGTGAAGAGAAGTGCAAATCCCGTCCTCCTCCTAGGTAGGTGGAATGAATCCAGCAGAGGACACAGCTGGTCCACAGGAAAGCATCCTAAATGTCTGGGAAGCTCTGTTTCAGGGGTTGTAGACATGCTCCTATTTTGTCTTGGAGTCTTAGTCTTGCTCTCCCTGGGGGCGTCTCCTCTCTGACACTTGAGGCCTCTGCCTTTCCTTCTTACTGAATTGAACTTAGGATTTGTCCATTTTGTTGATCTTTCAAAATCCAGACTTCTTTTCGTAGAGAAGCACCTGCTTTTTGGCCATAATGTTCTATTTTTTTTTCTTTTTTTTTTTTTTAAATGTCTTCCTTTCTGCCAATACAGAGCTAAAATTGTTCTTTTTCTAATTCCTAGAGGTGTGAACTTATGTTGCTCAACTGAGATCTCTCTTATTGCTAGTGTAATTGTTTAATGCTTTAAATTTACCTCTTAGTATTGTTTTCTGAATCACATGTTTTGGGGAGTTTGCTTTGTTGCAATGTTTTCTCAGTACTGCTTACTTTTTTGGAATCAAGGAACCATGGATGTACCTCACTCTTTGTGATTCAGGGAATAGATTCTCCTATCCTCAGATGTCTGTCACCACCACACCCACCACCTGTGCATTGTGGGCTTCTCCATAAATCTTTGAATCCCCTGCCACTTTTGTACCCACACGCACTGTCCTTCCCTCTTTGTACCCTCATTCTGCAGTCCTATTTCTAGAGTTTATATTGGTTTGCATTGTCAGTTTCTTTGCCTTGTTTTTCCAAAGTCCAAATAGGAGTGAATTCAACCAGTAAGTCTTCCTCCTTCTGATTCTTTTCACTGAGCCTAATCCTCCCCCAGCATTCCATTGTTGTTGCACATGGCCAAATGTATCCTTTTTCATAGCTCAGTAGTATTTCTTCCTGTCTATGTACCACATCTTTCTTTTCGATTTATTTTTCACCCCATTGTCAACTCTGATTCCTGAGTTTATAACAACTCAGGAATAACATTAATAACATTATTAATGAAATAACATTATTTTCCTTCCAATTGCAATTGGGCCTGGAACCTCTCCTTGATGTTACCGTTTTCATCTGCATTGAATTCTGTCTTTGTTTGTGCCACACATTCCGGACCTCATCTTAATGTATAGGTAATATTACAATGATTTCTCACTACAGGTAGTTTTCTGTTACTTTCTGGGGTCATTCTTTTCATTCTGTGATGCTTTAGACTCAGATCATATCATTAGAGTGATCAACACGGCTCCATTTTCATGATTTGTCTTCATAGTATGTAGTTCCATCGTTAACATTACACATGGTGTGCTGAAGGCTGTGTTGAGTGTCATATAGGTAAGATTGAATTGGTGTTATTTTTAATTCATTCAGACACATTTGTCATTGTATTGTGGACTTTTATTTACACCAAAGTATTTCTGAAAGGGGTACAGTCAGAAGCAGAAGAGGGTGAGAGAATTCACCAGAACCAGAGTGGAAAATAGAAAAATCAGACTGACAAAGTACACTGCTGAGGGGAGCAGTGGGTGGCATCAGAGATCTGCACACCATGTGGTACTCTTGCCGGCAGCCAGAGATCTAACTGGCACTGAAGAGGGTGCAGGCAGCTTCGCAGCTCAGCGCTCAACCGCTGCGCCACTGCAGATGCAGTATTCTCAGTCATTTTATACCCCATTTCCAACCTACTGCATCACAGTATATTTTTTGACCTTTTCTTATATGCTTTAATTCCTCTCTCCTTTCTTGTTGGTGATTTCCCTCCACTAATGAAGGTATATTGGTTTGTAAAGCATTGTCATCCAACCTATGTACACATCACATCAGTCTCAGTTTTCATTTTTTTTCTATGTATTGTATGGTATCTTTTTTCTCATGGGGATTCCATAGCATGTTGAAAAGTTGTGACAGTCTTTTCTAAAGTGAAAACCATGTAAATTCAGCTGCATACCAAAACTCCACTCTTTAACATTTTGACCCCTACTGACATCACAAATTATATCTCATGATATTTGTATTCTCTAACATGAATCTATGATTTTTTTTTTGGTGCCATATTTCCAAATTCTGAAGCAGAAACAATATTTTGACTATCGGGTTATATCTGTATTTGCTATGTATTTACCTTTCCCTAAGGACGTTACCTATGAATAAGCCTGTGTTGCTGTCTTGTGCTGATGTTACCTATCCAAGCATCATGTCGGGGGTCTTTATATGGTATTCATTTTATGTCTGAAATATTTAAAGTATTTTGTCTTGAGTGCTGTGCGTGGGCTAGTTATTCCTCGTTGTCTTCCTGCCCTGACTTCTCAAGACAACCAGGTCTCCATGCCACAGTCAGGCACAGAAGATTTGTTGCGAAATGTGGGACCGGGAGGAGATGGAATCGGCACCTTTGAGAATTTACAATTATTGATAGACCAGACATGTCAAGAGGCATGTGAAGGGCACAAGAGTTGTTGCAATGAAGATTCCCAAGAAGGAACAATTATCCATAACACAATTCCTGTGCAAAGTGATCCTGCGTGTAAACCATGTTTGGGTGAAACTCCCATTTTACGTCTGTTGCAGGTAGAGATAAATATGTTTATGTTATCAAAGACCCATGTGACATTTTTAACAAGACACAATCTCTTAGAAGAATGTGGGAACATATGGGAAGTCCCCTAGTCCATAATGCAAATGATTATTCAAAACATTGTCAATGTAGGATAGATTTAAACTTTTAGTCATGTCATTGTCAACATCTGAGAAATAGAAAGGAAGATGAAAAATCTACACAGGATACTACTGAGGAGTCCTCAATAGGTTTCCAGCATCATGCACTTCATGAGAAACTCTACAATTGTAAAGGGTATGGCAAAGCTACCAAATGGTGCCCAAGACTGAACTGAACATCAGAGAGGGAAACCTCACAAGTGTGAAGAGTGTGGTAAAGCCTGGTATTGGCATCCACAGCTGACTAACCGTCTAAGGATTCATGCTGGAGAAAAGCCTACACGCGTCCTGACTGTAGTAACACCTTCCTGTGCTGTGTCACCTTTCCCGACATACTGGGGAGAAACCTTACAGATGTGAGGAATTGTGGGAAAGCCTTTAACCAACTGTCAGCCTTTAACTATCTTAGTCAGCATCACAGAATTCATACTGAGGTGAAACCTTACAATTGTGAAGGATGTGGCAAAGCCTTTAACAATAAGTCATGTATTACTTGACATCATAGAATTCATACTGGGGAGAAACCTTAGAGGTGTGAAGCATGTAGGCAAAGCTTTCTACCATCCATCACTTTGAGTCAACATCACAGAATTCATACTGGGAAGAAACTTTACAAATGTGAAGAAAGCCTTTCACCGCAAGTCAAGTGTTACTCTACATTAGAGAATTCACATCAGAGAGAAATGTTAAAATTGTGAAGTCAATTTTTTTCTCTTTAGTCTCTTTTTTTCAAGATTTATTTTATTATGCATGCAAGAACTGGGGTATCTTCCAGAGGTGGGGGTGTGTGAGAGGATTCATTAGAGGCAGAGTGGGGAGCAGAACAGGCGGATTGACTGAAATACACTGCTGAGGGGAGCAGCAGGCGAGACAGGAGGGGTCTGCTACACCATGTGGGTAGCTCCCTGACCGGGAATCCAGCTCGTACTGCAGTGGCTGCATATAGCTTCATAGGTTGTGTCTTAAAACCTTGTGCCACCAGAGAGGTCCCAACTTTGGTGTCTTTAACCAGAAGTCCAGAATTTTAACCAGAAGTGTCAAAGTGATTAACCAGAAGTCAGATCATCGTAAACATCAGAGAGCGCAAACCAAGAGAAACTGTGAATGAAAAGTGATGAGTGGTTTGTCCAAATATGAATTTTGAAACCACCAGATTTTCATACTGGAAACTTGAAAGAAGTGAAAATATGATTAAATACTTAATAATGCAATTTAGATTCATATTAAGATATTTCAATACAGTAGGAAGTGAGAAACACTTTACATTCCTTAAGTCAGAAAATTGTTATGGAGCATAAGCCAACATGAAAACACTAAATATTAGCATAATTGACAAGTCTGAGGGCCTTCCTGGTGGTGCAGAGAGTTAAGTCACAGCTCTATGAATCTGTCAGCAGCCACTGCAGCACGATTTGGTCCCTGGCCAGGGAGCTGACCACATGAAACAGCAGACCTCTCCTGACTTACCTGCTGCTCCCCTCAGCAGTGTGTTTCAGTCAATCTGCTTGTTCTGCTCTGCTCTCTGTCTTTGGGGAATCCTCTCACCCCCTACACTTCTGGCCTACCCCTCTGTTCTTGTAAGCATAAATGAATAAAATCAATCTTTAAAAAAATAAATAAGAGTTCAAGACGAAGGTTTGGGGCCCTATATAGTTATTTTCTTTGTCCTTTTTTTATCAACCATACTTGAGATATTGTGAAGAGACCTGATGAATATAATTCAGCCCTAAATCACTTCACTCTATGGCTTTCTCCTGGTATGTACTTGGAGTCATGTATTTGACTTTCGTGCGTCAAACATCTAGGGGACCCTCTCCAATTGATGAGTTTCTTTACATCTTAATTGCTTTGGTACATTTATGATGGTGGCATGTATCATGGATGAAGAAAATCTAAATGGAGATGCTGTTTGTGGCTGACTGAAAAGATTGATGTCAATCACCCAGAGGAGTCGTGGACTTCGTTGTGGGCATAAAAGTTAGACAGAGAAACGTGCTGAAGTTCAAGTCATTTCATCATTTTCTCCTTCAGGGAATACACTAACAGTTTATTAATATCTCATGTGTCTTCATGGTAATAATGGAGCCATGAATATTATTGGACGTTGTTGCCAAAAGAAATCTTCACAGGCATGTGATGAAAGAGCAGGTGAGCTTTTCATAACAGCGTGGAATTCTTGTACATTCACATTAGCTAAGCACAGCATCTTTATGTTGAACACCGACTCTGTGATCCAGATATCAGAAGGTCAAGATGCTTCTTAAATACCTGAATCTTGACTTTGATGAAATGTGTCTTGGTATCAGAGTGTCTTATTTAGACTATATGTGAACTTCTTATGTGTATTTTTTAAATTAATTCATACAAGAGCTGGGGTGCAGGCCAAAGGGGTGTGTGTGTGAGAGAGAGAGAGAGAGCGCGCGATGGGGAGGGTTCAGCAGAGACAGAGTGGGGCGCAGAACAGGCAGACAGAGAGGAATACACTGCTGAGGGGAGCAGCAGGCAGGACAGGAGAGGTCAGCCCAGCCCTGTGGGTCGCTCCCCGCTGTGGAGGGGCGGTGAGTCAGCGCGGTGCTTAACCCCTTCAGCCCCCGGGCGGCCCTGTTGAGCTCTCTTCCCTCACAGCCCTGAAGCCGTTATTGGCCCCGCAGTTTTAACCGGCCTCGCCCCCCTGCCGGTTCTCCTCAAACTCCACACCTCCCACTGCTCGGCCGCAACCCCGCCCCAACGACGGCCCCACGGCCTGAGCAGGGCATTGTGGGAAATGTAGTCTGAGTCCCCGTGGTTCCCGCGGAGGTTTCTGGGCGGGGCTTCCGCGATCTGCGCGTCCGGAATTTTCGGCGCGTCCGGATCGCCGCGACGCCCTGAGGTGAGCGCGGGTTTTGTCCCGGGAGGCCCGGCTCAGGGGAGCGGAGGCGCCGGGCGGGTTGGGGAGCGGGGGGCGCGGGCGAGCTCGGCCCTGGCCCGTGGAGTCGGGCGCTTTGGAGCCGATTCCCGCCGGGGCGGGCGAGAACGCCCCGACCTTTCCGGGGTTTCCCCGGCGCAGCCGCCTGGCCCTGTCCCCGGACGCTACCGGGGTCCCAGAGGCGGGGGCTTAGGTAGCGCGGGTCCGCCTGTGCGCATGCGCGCTGAGTCCTCTGGACCCCGCCCCCCCCCAATGTCGGGCAGTGAGGGAGGGGAGAGCCCGGCGGCGTTTCTCTGGGGGGCGGGCCTGGGCGAGATTCTCTGCGCCTGGGCGCGATTCGCGCACCCGAGGTGGGGCGGGAGAGGCCCGCGGGTAGCCGGGGTAGGCGGCCCCATATCGGGAAACTGGGTTTGTAGGGCGGGGGGTGGGGGGGAGTTCCTGGGGCGTTAGGGGCTTGTGGACTGAATTCCCGGGCGCGCTGCGCGTTCCCCCCCAGGCGGCGTCCTGCTGGCCGCTGCATTCCCGCCTCCCGCCCGCACGTGCGCACCCAGGGGACGCGGCGCTGTCGGGCGTCCAGGGAGCGGAGGGCGGGAAGGGCGCGGAGCCTCGGCCGGGTGTCCTGGCAGAACAGTGCGTTCGGGGCGCCGTCTCGCTGGAAGTCGGGTCCACGCTCTGCCGCGACTCCTCAGCTCTGAGACGGTTGCTCCCGCGCGACCGTGGCGCAGGCAGTGGGCAGTGTCACCTTTTACTGAGTTGTGGTGAACCGTCCGCCCAGGCTCTGCCGCGCGTGGACTCGGGGCCGTTCCTGCCCTGCTAGAAGTGCCACCCGCTGCCACGCGCGGTGACTCTCTGGTGTCTCCAGGCAGCGTGTGGCGGGCTCTGGCCAGGAGACTCCGGACCCCGGCAGCCGCCTCCGTCCTCTGTGCTGGACCCCAGCGCCCCCCAGCGCCGCTCCCGAGCCCCCGCGCATCTGTGAGAGCAGCGACCATGGACGAATCTCTGGTGCGTGGCGTGTTGGCTTCAGCTCGCGGTGCATTGACTTTATGTGAGTTCATCACGGACATGCACATGAGAAACATAGTTTTCTGCAGGGACACATTCCTCACCAGGGAAAGGTGTGGCGTAGGTCCAGGCCCTCTCCATGTCCAGCGTGCGTGGAGATGGGGCTCTGCCCTGGTGCTCCCGCAGCGCAGAGTCTGTACCTGGGTCCCCGCTGATGACGCTGAAGGTGTGGCCTGTGGCTCTTCACCCCGCTGGACAGAAACACTTCCCAGCTCTGCGCTGCTCAGGTGCGGGGTGAGAGAGGAGGAGGAAGATGGGCCTGAGGACCCGAGTGCAGGTGGGGGTGAAGGAGCCACGAGTCATTTGAAAAGGACAACTGAATTTTTAAGGCTTCTGTGCAGTTGCTGAAATCCTGTCCTGTGTCCCAGGCCGCTCTCGGAGACTTTCATGCAGGCGTCAGTCTTGGCACGAGTGACGTTGAGTCCAGTGGGGCGTCCTTACACCCCTGCCCCTGCTCTTCTCTCAGGGGGTCTGCAAACCCCAGGCGTCCAGCAGGCTCTTCAGAGTCTTTTTTTCTGGCGGTTGTTTGCACTGCTCCTGGGCATTTCTCCTTGGTGTGGTCTGCATGCATTTCTAGTGACGCTTCCCAGCACCCTAAGTTGTTCCCCAGTCCAGTGACACTCTCCAGCCTTTGCTTTCCCCAGGTTCCTGCCATGTTTGAGAACACCGTGTGTGACCTTGGGGAAATTCCATTTTTTATAATTGTTTTAAAGCTTTTTTTTTTTTAATAGAGGCATGTTTTATTTATTTGTTTGTTTATTTGTTTGTTTTGTTTATACAAGCACTGGGTACAGTCAGAAGCGTGGGAGGGCGAGAGGATTCACCAGAGCCAGAGCGGGGAGCAGAGCAGGCAGAAGGACCGAAGTACACTGCTGAGGGGAGCAGCGGGCGGCAGGAGAGGTCTCCCTGCCATGTGGGGCCCTCCTCCGGTGGCCGTGGAGCAGCCGGGGATCGAACCGGCGCTGCAGAGGCCTCGGGCGGCTTCGCAACCCAGCGCGCAACCGCTGTGTCACTGGGGAGGCCCTGTTTTAAAGCTTCTTATACTTTTTTCTCTTTTACTTATTTTCCCTCCTCGATCTGTCATTGACATGTGGAGCATTAAAAGCCTTCTGCTCAAATAGTTGCCAGTTTTTTCCTAGACTCCTAATGGGTTTTGCCCTACCCCTTGTTTCCCCCTCTACCAGACCACCCTGGCCCATCCCCATCTGCCTCCCTCCCTAACTTCTCCACCCTTTCCCCTGTTCCCTCTGGTGGTCATCTTTACCTTCACATGTCCCTGTTCAAGTTTGATTCAAGTATTTTGCCTGTAAATGTTTTTTGGGTATTTATTTTCCACAGATGAGTGAAGCCATCTGATATGTGTCTTTACTTTTTGGCTTATTTCACTCAAGAATAGCACCTCCCGGAGCCTCCCTGGTAGCACAAGGGATTGAGATGCAACCGATGGAGCTGTCTGCAGTCTCTGCAGCACAAGTTCCATCCACCGGGCAGCCAGGGAGCTACACACATGGTGCAGCAGACCTGACTGGCCTGCTGCGTCCCTCGGCAGTGTATATCCGTCAGTCTGCCTATACTGTTCCCTGTTTGTCTGCTATATCCTCTCACTCCCCTCCCCCACACCTCTGTCCTGTACCCCAGCTCCTGTATGCTTGAATAAATAAATCTTTTTTAAAAAAAAACAGACTATCACCTCCTTGCCCACCCATTTTATCCTCTGTGTGACCCTTTGCTCCTTCCTCACAGCCCTGCAGTGCTCCCCTGCGTGTGCTCCACCTTTCCTGCCCTGCCTCTGGTGAAGGGATATAGGTTGGGCCATGACTGGGCAGTTGGGAACAGAGCTGCTCTGCTCCTGGGTGGGAGTGTCATATAGGTAAGATTGAATTGGTGTTATTTTTAATTCATTCAGACACATTTGTCATTTTATTGTGGACTTTTATTTACACCAAAGTATTACTGAAAAGGAGGCGTTAACTTTATTAAAGAATGATTCCTCTATTCTCAGTCATTTCATTTTTTTAAAATTTTAAGATTTATTTATTATTTACTCAAGCACGGGGTACAGTCAGAAGCACGGGAGGGTGAGAGAGTTCACCAGAACCAGAGCGGAGAACAGATAAGCAGACTGAGAAAGTACAATGCTGAGGGGAGCAGCGGGCGGCATGAGATGTCTGCGCACCATGTGGGACCCTCGCTGGCGGCTGGAGATCTAACCGGCGCTGCAGAGGCTGTGGGCAACTTCTCGACCCAGCAGTCAACCGCTGCGCCACTGCGGATGCTGTATTCTCAGCCATTTTATACCCCATTTCCAATCTACTGCATCACTGTACATTTTTTGACCTTTTCTTATATGCTTTAATTGCTCTCTCCTTTCTTGTTGGTGATTTCCCTCCATTTTCACACTTTTTGATGGTAATTGAGGTATACTGGTTTGTAATATTATTTACAAACATTGTAAAGCATTGTCATCCAACCTTTGTACACATCACAATCAGTCTCTGTTTTCATTTCTTTTCCATGTATTTTACGGTATCTTTTTCTCCTGGGGATTCCATAGCATGTTGAAAAGTTATGAGAGTCTTCTTAAGTGAAAACCATGTAAATTCAGCTGCATACCAAAACTCCACTCTTTAACATTTCTACCCCTACTGACATCACAAATTATATCTCATGATATTTGTATTCTCTAACATGAATCTGTGATCTCAGTGTGGCGCAGAGACCGTGTGCCCGCGAGCATCTGGCTGTTCTGCTCGCTTCCCTCCTGGAGTCCTCTGTTCCCCCTCGAAACTCAGCTTGTTTAAGTGTTTCCCTTATTTGCGCTCCGGAGCCAAGGCTGCTTACTGTTGAGCGTCTCGGGTAGTGAAATATTTCTTGCCTATAACGAACCTTTATCGAGTCCTTGGTTCTCGTGGGCCGGGTGCTCCCCGCCCTGCACGCCTGGAGGGACATGTTGGCCAGGGTGTGGTGAGATCCATCCCCTCTCTCCTTCCCGGGACAAGAATGAAATGGTGCCATCCTCCTGCAGAGAGCTGGCATTTAGAATGTGCAGACTGCTTGATAAGGTCTTTTTCAGGGGGGGAGTGACCTAAGGAGATGCTTTCCAATGCAGATGAAATCTTAGAGTGTGACAGTACTCACCAGCCGTGTCTTGCAGTGAGAAATCGTTAAAGACGATGTGTAAGTGCCAACTGCGAGGACGGTTGGACAGAGGACAGTGGACCGTGTCCCTGGACAGCGCTGGGGCAGCTGCAGGTGGATGGTGGAGCGGGCTGAGGAGGATGCGGGGCCCAGCAGGGGTCTCGGTCTGTGCAGGGGCAGAGAAGAGGGAAGAGGCCACCCCACCGGGTGCTGAGAGGCACTTCATTTTAGGTTTCTCTACCTAGCCATGGTATTTGGGGGGTTTCACCCACGAGGCCTCTGAGCTCCATGTCTAAAACAAGAATTCTCATTTGAGGCTGGTGTATATGGAAAGAAAATAGACTTTTAGAGAAGCATGAAAAATATTTCAGTAAGTTTATTCCAGTTTTATCTACTGCAACGCGTGTAGTAGGTAGATGAAGAAATGGGAGGAATAAAGCCCCAGATAGTTGACTTTTTAATACAAAACTCGCTGCGAGTGCGCTTGGGATAAACGTTAGTGCTCTGTTGGGCCTAGTTTCCGTCTAACTTTAATAATTAAGGGAAAATTCCTTTCTCTCTAAGATTGCTGATTGTTGTTTGCAGTTGGAAGGAGTTACCAACATTTTATCAGAGGCATGGCCAAAGATGGTTATAGCTAGCTCAGCCAGTCACAAAACTGCTGTCGATTTATTCTCGAATGCGTCCTCTGACAGCTTCCGTACCTAGTAGACCAAATAAACAGGAATGAACTAGCAGGAGTCGACTATGGTGCCTTCTGGCTTATCAAGAGTTTTCTTCTACTTGGAGCTTGGCTCACCTCTGACATTCAACTGTTATCTTTAACTGTCAAGTAAAAGACTTTCCTCCAGTTAGCCCTTGCCTTAAATGGCCACATCTCCACACTAAAAGACTTGGCCTAGGGATGTTTACAGCCTTTTGTTCCCAGAAGTTTTTTCACTTGTTCATGTAAGGCCAAATGTTGACTTGCTGCCTTTGGCAGAGAACTACTAGTTTTATAAGAAATGTAATATTTGTATCACGCACTGCCATTTGCCATCAAACTGGTTATTCAGTGATTGATCAGTATTTGCAGTTTTGCTTTTAAAACTTATTTTAGCAATGGTAGAAACTAGCCATAAACAAATGAGGAGACTCTGGCAGGAGTCCCCCCACTCACCTTCCAAATATGATGCACAGAATGCTTAAGGATTTGACTTATTATTCTGACATTAGTAATAAAGTTATATTAAAAATAATGTACTAGAAGTCTTCAGCTGCATATAATTTTACTTATTAGATTTGCTTGATATTTCACTTGTCAAATTTCACAACGTCTAATGTTTCCTCTGTATATTTATAAAAATACTTTATTGCAGATGAGTCTAATCACTATGTAAATTAGGTAATTATTTGGTGAATATTAACCTCTTCCCCATACAAAATAATACATATATTTTGAAATTCCTTGCTTTTGGGAGAATATAGCAATTAAAATAGCTGTTGAACCATTATTTGCATGCAAATGAGGCAAGAGAAGTAGCATATCAGAATATGCAAAAGTATATTTAATTTTCAATTTCAAATGTATTTCTTATTATTTAGACTACATCATTTTCTTTTTTTTAATAAATTTTATTTTTATATTCCCCATACAATTGCAATACCCTTATTTTGACCCCAGTCCCTCCCCTCCCTGCCACCCACCCCCCATAGAGTGTCTCTGGCTCATAGTTGTTTGTTGATTTTGATTTTCGCTTTCTTATAGTTATTCTTTTTCCTGGTCCCTTATTTAAATTTTCTAGATTCCTGCTATGAGTGAGACCATCCGGTATTTTCTTTTTCTTTCTGGCTTATTTCGCTGAGCAGGATCCCTTCCAGCGCCATCCATGTTGCTGCAAATTGCATGTGTTTATCTTTTTTGAATGCTGAGTGATATTCCATGGTGTATATGTACCAATCTTCTTGATCCAGTCATCTATTTTTGGGCATTTGGGTTGTTTCCAAAGCTTAGCTATTGTAAACAGTGCTGCTATAAACACAGGGGTGCAGGTGCTCTTTGGAATGGATGTTTCTGTGACCTTTGGGTAAATACCTAGGAGTGGAATTGCTGGATCCTATGGAAGCTCTATGTTTAGTAGGTCCAGAAATCTCCACACAGCTCTCCATAGTGGTTGGACCAGTTTGCACTCCCAGCAACAGTGCAGGAGAGTTCCTTTTTCTCCCCATCCTCACCAACATTTGTTGTTGCTAGTTTTTTTAACATGTGCCATTCTCACTGGTGTGAGATGGTATCTCATGGTAGTTTTGATTTGCATTTCCCTGATGACAAGTGATGTTGAACATTTTTTCATATGCCTGTTGGCCATTTGCATTTCCTCTTCAGAGAAGTTTCTTTTTAGCTCTTTTGCACATTTTTTGACTGGATTATTTTCTTAGTTTTTGTTGAGTCTCCTCAGCTTTTTGCAGATTTTTGTGATCAGTCCTTTATCATTAGTGTTTTGTGCAAAAATGTTCTCCCAGTTGGTGGGGTTTCTCTTTGTTTTTGTTATTGTCTCTTTTGCTGTGCAGAAGCTCTTTAATTTGATGTAGTCCCAGCTGTTTATCTTTGCCTTCACTATCACTGCTTTGGGTGATAGACTACATCATTTTCAATGCAATTTTCTTCTGGCATGTTAGAATCATGTATCATAAAAAGCTTTTCTGGTAGCTATTTGCTTGTGTGCATAGGCTTTTAATCTTTCTTGATTCTCGTGCAGCAAGACAAAATAAATTTCCTTTGAAAAAGGAAAAATCAACATATTCCTGAATTATATGGCTAATAAATAGATGACATAGGGTAGGTATTTAATATTGCATTGAATGGATGATTTGTAAAAGGAGGAGTTTATTACAAAGAAATATGCTGATGATTCCTCTACCAATCATTAAAATATTATTGAACATAGAACCATAAGTGAAACAATATACTAGCAATGGCTTGGGACAATTGTGAGAAGATCAGATAAACTCAGACTTTTCTTATAAAGATATATAAAAAATATGCTGCTGATGTTTTGATGAATATAAATGATAGAGACAATAAATATTTAGATCCAAGTGCTGCACCTGAGTAGAATGAAGATAACTTTAGATTTTTAAACAATTATAAAAGTAACAAAAAGTCATATATTAAAGGTGATGAATTAAAGAATGTTATACCTTAAAGTATAAAGAATAGACATAATTCAAGATGGTGAAATCTAGTGTTTGTGATGAGGTACTGAAGGAAAGTTTAGGGAGTTTCTTGTAGTCTTTGGGGCTGATGGTATGAAGAATACACGCTGACATGTACTTTCCATGCCTTCGATAGCAGACACCAACATGTAGCTCTGGAATTTATTGTCCTTACTGGATTTGGGAAGCTTGTTCCTACAGTCTTAGGTTGACATGGAAAAGTAATAGTCAAAAATTAAAATGTGTTTCAAGCCATGAATAGTTTTTTGGAAACTGAGTGCATGGTATGATTCAATTCCCACTGTAGTGGCACTTAACGGTGAACAGCATAAATTATTTCCAAAAAATGTCAGTCATTATAGTAGCTTCTCTCTTAAACTAAATGCTTTTTTTTTTTCCACACTGTGGAAAGCTGTGTGGAGATTTCTGGACCTACTAAACATAGAGCTTCCATATGATCCAGCAATTCCACTCCTAGGTATTTACCCAAAGGACACAGAAACATCAATTCCAAAGAGCACCTGCACCCCTATGTTTATAGCAGCACTGTTTACAATAGCTAAGCTTTGGAAACAACCCAAATGCCCAAAAATAGATGACTGGATCAAGAAGATGTGGTACATATATACCATGGAATATTACTCAGCATTCAAAAAAGATAAACACATGCAATTTGCAGCAACATGGATGGCGCTGGAAGGGATCATGCTCAGCGAAATAAGCCAAAAAGAAAAAGAAAAATACCGGATGGTCTCACTCATAGCAGGAATCTAGAAAACTTAAATAAGGGACCAGGAAAATGAATAACTATAAGATAGTGAAAATCAAAATCAACAAAAAACTATGAACCAGAGACACTTTTAGGGGGCGGGAGGGGAGGGATTGGGGTCAGAATGGGGGGGCTGCAATTGTATGGGGAATATAACAATAAAATTTATTTAAAAAAAAAATAAAATAAAATCTATGCAAAAAAAAAAAAAAAAAAAAAGATGGGTATTACTCCAACAACTAAATATAATTTTAAAGAAACATCCCTATTTATGACTCAGGACAAACCAGGATTGAATTAAATTTGTTCATAACACAATGCTGAAAATTACCCGAGGCTGCATAAAATTTCATCTACATATTTATGTCTGTGGAAATATGTTCAATAAATCCACTTTTTTGAGTTCGGATTTTGGTAATAATGTTTAAGCTTAACTATTTTTAATAAAATGTTTTATTTTTATTTTAAAAATAAATTGTTAAATACAAAAAAAAAATTATTTTATTAAGATAATAATTTACAACATTGTAACTGATTTGGGGTATATAGGTTCATGCTTTTCAGCTGTATGTAGTACATATACACAATGGAATATTATTCAGCAATCAAAAAAGATAAACTCATGCCATTTATAGCAACATGGGTGGAGCTAGAGGGGATCATGCTCAGTGAAATAAGCCAGAAAGAAAAAAATACCAGATAGTCTCACTCATAGCAGGAACCTAGAAAACCTAAATAAAGGATCAGGAAAAAGACTAATTATAAAGTAAAAATCAAAATCAACAGGCAACTAAAAATCTTAAACTAAATGCTTTTTGAAAAAAAACTTCTTGCATCAGGGCCTCCCTGGTGGTGCAAGGGGTTAAGATGCAACCTATGAAGCAGTCCACAGCCACAGCAGAACAAGTTTGATCCCTGGCCAGGGAGCTACTCACATGGCACAACACACCTTTCCTGCCTTGCCCGCTGCTCCCCTCAGCAGTGTATTTCAGTCTGCCTGTTCTGCTCCCCACTCTGTTTCTGGTGAATCCTCTCATCCCCCACACCTCTGGCCTGTACCCCAGCTCTGGTATGCATTAAAAAAAAAAAAAAAACAACCTTGTATCAGTCTCTAGCCCATCCCTATGAAGGAGATGCCCCTCTTTGCCTTAACTACTTTGTCCCTCCCATGGCTGAAATTCTGAATCTTCCTTTGATTTTCTTGGCCAATCACAGCCTTATAGGTTGTTACCCTACTTTTCACCATAAATATTTCTGTCTTCTCATCAGAGTCTAGAGGGGTTTCTAAGCTATGTCTGTCTGAAATACACATTTTCTGATAAAAACAGGAATTTTGTCATTTAGTTGTATGCATTTTTGTTACTTATTTCACTGTTAATTGAAAAGAAAGGCAATGTAGTCATAATAAGTATGGATTGGATTTATGATTTATTAAACACTATGAACAGGTGAATTGGATGGCAAGTGAAATTTCATACACGAAAAAGCCTAAATTAATAGAAACATAAATAATTCTCAGGTTTGCAATCCTACAGTCTATTTTTATTGTCATATTAATGTCTATCTCCATTTGGCAAGCAGTCAATGTTGAATGAGTTAATTATTGAATTTCAGTAGAAATCAATTAGGTTTAAGTTAGGTTTAATCATTTAATAGCTGCATGATCCTAGCCAAGTCGTATAACTACCTATGTCTGTTTCTCACTTTGCAAAAATTATTATGAGAAGGAATTTTTGTTTTTGTTTTTATATGTACGTTTTCTACGTACGTCATGGCTTTCTCCTCATACATATGTCACGTCGTGTTGATTGTTGCTACCTCAAACATCTAAGGGACCCTCCTCTAATGGATGGATTTGCTCACATCTAACTTGCTCTGGCAAATTTAAGATGGCGTCATATATTATGTATGAAGAAAATCTGAATGGATATGCTGTTTGTGGTTGACTCTAAAGATTGATCTAAATCACCCAGAAGAGTCATGGGCTTCATTGCTGGCATAGAAGTCAGACAGAGAAATGTGAGCCTCCAGTGGGTTCAGAGACCTGGGACACTGATCGTGAAGGACACGCCAGACAGGAGACTGCTATGAGCCAGAAGCAATGATTCTTTACCTTTCTCAGCATGGATATATAGGAATTATGAACAAAGACATCTGCATTTTCTCACAAATCAGAGAAAGCCAAAACAACCTTGCCTCGCACGCCGTGTACGTGAGCTCATATATGCCACATATGTGAGGTCTTGTGGACATGTCCGCCCCAGTGGGCCTCTATTACTAGGTCACAACTGAGGAGACTTCCAAGGATAAAGCAAGTTTGGGGCATCCCTCCTGAGCAGTTTTCCGTGCTGGTGTATGTGAGTTTTCGCAAATGTTTCAGTCAGCCCTCTCCCTTGCTGTCCTCAGGTCACCTCTCGATCATCCTCATGCAACAAGAAGCATGCTGAAGTTCAAATCATTTCATCCTTTTGTCCTTAGGGAACGTACTGACAGTTTCTTAAAGTCCTGATGTCTCTTCGTGGTCGTAATAGAGATCATGATTATTATTTGATGTTGTTGCCAAAAGAAATCTTCACAGGCATGTGATGAAAGAGCAAGTGACTTCCACAAAAAGGCATGGAATTCTTGTCCATTCACATTAGGTAAGTGAACAGGCTCTGTGTTGAACACAAACTCTGGGATTCTGGTAGCAGAAGGTCCAGATGCTTCTTACATGCCTGAATCCTGACTTACGAAAGAGCATACAGAGCTCTCTGAATGTCTTGTTTAGACTATATGTGAACTTTATGTATTTTAATAATGCTGATTGATTTTTTTTTAATAGAGGCGTGTTTTATTTATTTATTTGTTTGTTTGTTTGTTTGTTTATACATGCACTGGGTGCAGTCAGAAGCATGGGAGGGTGAGAGAATTCACCAGAGCCAGAGCGGGGAGCAGAAGCAGGCAGAAGGACCAAAGGACACTGCTGAGGGGAGCAGCAGGCGGCAGGAGAGGTCTGTGCGCCATGTGGGACCCTCCTCCGGTGGCCAGGGAGCAGCCGGGGATCGAACCGGGGCCGCAGAGGCTGCGGGCAGGTTCGCAACCCAGCGCTCAACCGCTGCGCCACCGGGGAGGCCCCCTTTTGGGGATTTTGATACATTATAATCCACACCATTGACTTATAGCCACACCCATATTTTAGAGCAGAAGAACATCATGGAAACTCTGGGGTGATTCAGGGACAGGACTCATCACATTTGAGAGGCCTGTGAGGATTTGCAAGCGACCCTAGAGGAGCAAGAAGGGTCCGTGACAATATAATCTTGCCTCAGAGATTTATTCTGAGGTTCCATTTCACTGCTGTGTGCTGAGTGTGATCTTTGAAGTCAGTTCATCTGGCTAGAGTAGCTGGAAGGAAGCCTAACTGATTTCTGCCTCCATTTGGCTTTACCATGGCTGTTCTTCAAAGCAGAACGATAGTTCTTTTTCAGTCATTCTTCTGCTACATCTGCCTTATGCTGTGTGACTCAGGGAGCCATGAATTTCTTGTCTCTGAGGAAGAAACGCCATCTAGGGCCTTCCTGGTGGCCTAGGAGTTAAGTCTCAGCTCTGTCGGTGCTGTGACCTGAAATGATCCCTGACAGGGAGCTGCCCCACATATGGCAGAGCAGACCTCTCCTGTCTCGCCTGTTGCTCCGTTTAGCAGTTTCTTTTAGTCAGTCCGTGTGTTCTGTTCCTGACTCTGTTGCCAGTGCATCCTCTCACCCCCTGCACCTGTGGCTTACACCCCAGATCTTCCACACAAAATTTGAAAAGTAATAATGAATAAATGCAAAAATATAGATAGAAAAAAAGAAAATGCAAAATATACCAGATTTTGTTGTCCTGGATGATCCACAAATGTGTAGGTAAGAAAGGATTTGCTCAAGAGAAACTAAAGAAATCTCTAAAGATTACAGGGTGAGGCATATATGTGGCCTGACATCTGCATGAAAGTATTCTTGTCTCAGATCAGCTTCATACCTGATTTAGCCTTTCAGCCCTCTGGGTCAGCATAGTGACAGGCTCCACGGCACGTCAGCCCTGAGAGCATCTGTCCCGTGGTAGCTGCCCTTAGTCTTCTGAGTGGACTTGGCTCCTGTGCTCTCTGCCTCATGATTGCTCCCGCTGCCGGGAATGATGACTTTGGGGAGCAACTAAGTGTCTTAGGTAATTGATGTTTCATTTGAAAGTTTCCTTTCCCCTGAGTTTGTCACTGTGTGAAGTGTTCTCTGGGAAGGGAAGTCTCCCTGGACGTGTCGGCTTTTACAAGAGGAGGTTCTGAATCAGCGAGGCCTCTGCCTGTCAGTGTCCGTTTCATTCCAGTCACATCAGACATACTGTTCTTTGTGATCTCTAGTTTATGAAAAGAGAACCGTCATCATATACATAGTATGTATTCTGGTGCATAAGATTCTGAAATATAGCTCAGTTCATAGTATAAATAAAAAATTCTAGTATATACAATGGTAGGAAATTACTTTAATTAGTTCATGTCACTTTCCATGTTTGTTTCCATAGTGCTTTGTAATAGGCATGTCCGTATGTATGTGTTTGTGACTTCCTCAATTGAAAAATTCCTAATTTCAATGATAATGAAAATGTCCATGGTTTCTCTTTCACTGATATCTAGCATCAGTGTAGTATTTGTGTTTTCTGCATTCTCTGCTGTTAACTGTTAGTATGTTTCCACTTAGTTCAGAACCCTGCTGTGTACATTCTTTTAAGGTTGTCAGGGCATTTATCTGTGTATTCTCTTTCTGATAAACTGGGAAAAACCCAACTTCTACAGTTTATTGGTGTTTAAATATTCTGATAGGATGAATATTAGTTTTTTCCAAACATTTTTGGGGTCCTCCCCGATGGCCAAAGGGGATCCCCTGGCCGGGGATCGAACACGTGCTGCAGTGACTGTGGATAGCTTCACAGGTTGGGTGTTAATCCCTTGCGCCACCAGGGAGGCCCCAAATAAATAAATCTTTAAAAAAAATTTGTATTCATTGAAACCTAGTCCAGTAATATCTAGTATATAACAACTGTTCAAAAAAAGGGTAATATTTGCCATTTTGACCCTGATACAATGTGAGGAACTGCATTTGCAATGAACTTTTTACTTCAAGTTCTGTTACTTTGCTGTTCTATTGCTATTGCTTTTATTTAAGACACACGGGACTGGAGAGATACGCCCATCGCGTCACTGGGGAGCCTGTCAGGAATGATTAAACTCCCCCCCCAACCCCCGTAACTCCCGAGGCAGCGTCTTCCCCTCCTTATTCATGTTCCCATGAACATTTGCTCCGTTCGCTTCTAGCTCACCATGACTTTCCCATGGGAGACAGTCACAGCAGTTCCCCCGCACTTTGCAGCGGAGTGCTCGGTCATGCGTGTGCTGTGATGCCTTCACTGTTTGCTTTCTCTTCCGGCGTGAGTTGTGTCTATACTCTCTTAATGGCTCTTTTTCCTGAGAGTTATGGAGACGGTAGGGTGTATTTTTCATTACAAGTATCCTGTTGAACAGTCTTGGTCTTTCACCTCAGAGATAACCAGTGTCTCATCTCTCCCTTTTCATTCATTTACAGTTGAACACTTGGACGGACTCATAATTTTTTTTTGCTTTTTAAAAATAAATCAAGGTCTCTTGTCCTTCAGGGCTGTGTCTTCTGCGTTCTCCCAGGAGTGGGAAGGCTGACTTCATAACCGGGTTTGGGAATATGCCCTTCAGTGGAAATGGTGTTGAGTAGAGTATAGGTGTTTCACTCTCTTGGCTAAATTCATTCCTAGGTATTTAATTATTTTGGAGTGAGATGGGATTTTCCCGATTTCTCTTTCACTAGATTGTTTATTGTGCATGGAAATGTGCACGATCTCTACATGTTCATTCTGTAGACTTCCCTTTCCTGGCTTCATGTATTATTTCTAATCACTTCTTGCTGGCGTCTTTGTGATGTCCTGTGTCTAACCTCCCAGCGAACATTGTTACAGTTTTACTTCCTCCTTCCCCTTTACTTTTTCATGACTGTCACTAGGTCATGACAGCACTAGGTGGGACTTCCAGTTCTTCATTGAATACCTGGGTGAGATGAACATCCTTGTTTTATTTCTGATCTAAAGTAAAATCTTTCAGTTTTTCCCCATGGAGTTGAGGGAGCAGAGCTCTGGCTGGCGGAGAGCCGGCCTGCAGGAGCTGGCTGCAAGCTGCTGGCAAGGGCTGGTTGTAAGATCGCAGGCTGAGGCTGGTGCTCGAGGGAGCTGAAAGCTGACAGGCAGAGGCTGCTGGGCACCGAGCAAGCAAGCAGGGGCTGGTAAGCACAAGAGGCATGTGGAGGCACAAAGCAGCTCGTGGTGGCTTCACACTTCTAGGTGGCCAAGCCGGGCAATGAGGCAGAGGGTGGCAGTGGAAAAGCACCAGCTCGGGGAGTGTCCCCATGAGAGATGATGAAGGAAACCTACCCCCAACAGTAACAGGCTCCTCCCTTGCACCACCTCCTGCTGCCAGGAGTCTCTTGCTTATTGCTTGCTAATCTTCAGTCCGGTGTGTCAGTGATTATTCCTCAGTCTCTGGGACTCAAGAACCCACCCGATGGGCAACAGAGCGATGCTGACTGGGGGTTGGTCATGCTCGGCCTTTATTGCGCTGAGGTATTTTCCTTCTGTACCCGGCATGTTGAGCTCTGTTTCAGGAGTGGAGGTAACATGCTGTCGATTGTTTTTTCTGTGTCTTTTGAGATGGCCTTGCTTTCGTTGGCGGGGTAATCACGTTCATTGCTTGGGTCCATTGTGCCTCCTGAGATGTGTGATTCCCCAGCAGCCATCCCAGGAGTCAGTGCCTTCAGATCCTGCTGTGTGTGCGTGGCCGGCGCAGTTTCTCATTCTGATTGGGTCTGTGTCAGATTTGTGCTTTTCTGAAGTCGTTAGGTTCACAGCAGTTACAGCAACAGTGAATCTGGTAATTAGTCAACACTCCACATGTATGAGAATGAGAGGAGGTGTTTTTTGAGTCACATTTATTACAGACAAAACTTATTCTTTGTTCTCAAGTTGCGTCAGAATTGTGGTATCATTGAATCT
This sequence comes from Talpa europaea, assembly GCF_964194135.1. Lineage (NCBI taxonomy): Eukaryota > Metazoa > Chordata > Mammalia > Eulipotyphla > Talpidae > Talpa > Talpa europaea. Next base: position 154,510,071 of record NC_140068.1, read on the forward strand.
CAAATACTTATTTTATAAGTCAGTGAGTCTCACCATATTTTCCGCCTTTCCTGTTTTTATTTAGAGAGGACGAGCTCTGCTTTGTCTCTGATGACAAATGACAATCTTTCACAGTGAGTGTGTGTATCACTTTCTCCCTTTTCTCCCTGAATGTAACATTGTGCCACCTCCAGCACAGGTTTTGTTCCTGCTGTCCATGTAGCTGTGGATGCAGTTTGTTTTTTGTAGCGTGCGGTAGTTGGTTTGTTTTTTTTTCCCCAAGTTTTACTTATTTGGACCTCCCTGGTGGTGCAAGGGGTTAAGGTAAGCGCAGCACTGTGAAGCTATCTGCAGCCTCTGCAGTACGAGTTCGATCCCCTGCCGGCCAGGAAGCAACCCTCGTGGCGCAGCAGACCTCTCCTGACTTGCCCACTGCTCCCCTCAGCGGTATATGTCAGTTGGTCTGCCTGTTCTGTTCCCCACTCTGTCTCTGGTGAATCCTCTCACCCCCCACACCTCTGGCCTGTACCCCAGTTCCTGTATGCATAAATAAATAAATCCTTAAAAAAAGTTTTAGTTATTTATGCATACCAGAACTGGGGTACAGGCCAGAAGTATGGGGGGTGAGAGGAATCACCAGAGACAGAGTAGGGAGCAGATCAGTCTGATCTACTGAAATACACTGCTGAGGGGAGCAGCAGGCAAGACAAGCTCTCTCTGCTGCGCCAACAATCCCTGGCCGCGGATTGAACTCGTGCTGCTGTGGCTAGCTTGTAGTGCTGAGACTTAAACTCTTGCACCAACAGGGAGGCCCCTAGCATGGGATGGTTTTACTTACTGACTTCTACTGTGTGAAATAGAAATGGTAATAGTAACTTTTTCATCTGACAGAATAAAGGTGTTTTTTTTTTTCCCCACAATTGAGTGTCTGCTGTGGATTTTTCACAGGGACCTTTATTATGTTAAGCTCGGCTCTTTCAGTTTGTGTTGGGTATGTTCCTTTTTCATCCATTTATAGTCTTGTGTTTGTCAAATGATCCTTCTTTGAAACATTCTCCTTTGTAAGTCACTTATGTGCTGGGCCTCCACTGCACCTTGGTGTCCTCTGTGCCCTGTGTGCCGTGGTGAGGGCAGCAGCATCAGCAGGGCAGTCCCCAGGGTCTATCTCCTTAATGGGCAGAGTTCTGTAGCTCCAGGTCGGTGCCAAATCTGGTCGGCTAACTTCACAGTCTCCTCAGAATGTGACCGGAACCAGCCGCCTCAGCTGTGGGAGCTGGCAGGAGCGTGGGTGTCCTCTCACCCCGCGGCTCCTGCCCTGGTCAGTGGTGGCCGTTGCTCCTCAGAGCCCAGTAACTGCCGTTTGCAATGGGCCAGTCAGGTGCGAGCCTTGAGCTGATTGGTGCTAAAGGGCCCAGTCAGACTTGTGGGGGTGCACCCCGAGAGATGATGTAAGCCAGGGTCAGAGGGAGCTGGGAGAGCCCCCGAGGGAAGCAGAGATGACTTTATCCCTGAAGAAGAGAGACGACGCCAGCCCCGGAAGGAAGAAGGAAGAAGGGGAAGACTCCGTTCCTGGCCTCGGAAGAAAGAGGAAAAGCAGCATCCAGCAGCCGCCCTCCGAGGAGGGAAGAGCGGCCAAGGACTCGGTCACACACGGGGCCTGGGGTCTGTCTCTGACCTGGCCTGTGAGGAGCCCAGAGGCCCTGGGCCTGGTGTCTCAAGGAGCTGCTTGTTGCTGGTGTAACCCAACAGCTCGCTCACAAAGCGCTGTGAACACTGGGGCGTCTCTGACACCGCCTCTGTGGACCAGTAGTGGCCATCATTACTGGCCAGTGCTGTCCAGGCCTCCTGGTGACCGGTGGTGGCCATCACTGATGGTACCTGGGTGAGCAGCCACCACCTGTGGCTACAGTGAGCTTGTTTCCCCTGTTTGTAAGATAAACCCCATGGTGGTGGCTCCTGGAGCCTGAGGTCTCTGGCAATCGTGCGCGAGGGTGAGAACCCACGGACAGTGACCTGTCCTCTCATCGGGCGCTGTCCTGTGTCAGGCTGTAGCCCGTAGGCCCCTGCCGTGTGGGTGTTGTGTTGCTACAGCTCTTGGTTGTGGTTTTGGGCCTTTTAGGCGGCTCTCTGGCCTCAGAGTGCTGTGCGCCCCTGTTTCAAGAAGTGGTCCTCCTCTCTGCTGGTGTCTCTGCTGCTTTCTGTGTGTTCGCAGCTCCTCGGGGGCCTCCATGTTTCGGGCCGCGGCTGAAGGGCCCCGTCAGTCTGGGGCTGTGGTGAATGGTCTGTACCTGACATCCTCAGACCTTTCCACTCACCTGTTGCCGGCGATGGCGTCACCACCTTATTTAGGGACAAACCCAGGGGACCAGTCCTGGGGGCCACAGTAGACATGGCACCCGCCTCTCCACCCGCGCACCTCAGGAATAAGACTTTGATCTCATTGGGGTCGGACGTAGAGCAGAGGAGGCGGCTGCTGTTGGAGGAACCTAGACTTGGGCGAGTAAGGAGAGTTGTCCTTGGCCGCCTCCTAACTGGGAATCGGAAGCCCTCATCGCTTTTATTGCTACAGAACGTTGGATATTTCAGAAATGTTTGCTGCATTTTGTGGGATCGTGATGTGCTTTTCCCGGGCTCTCTTCCATGTGCGATACTGAAATGTTTGATTTTATTACAGGGAAATAGTTTGCATGCCGGGACGCATTCCCTTTCTGTCATGTCACATCATCCTCTTCATGTGCTCGTGTTTTCTTCTTCGTTGGAGGATTTCGCGAGCCTGCTTATCACCCCTGTTGTTCTGAAAGTTCCTGACGATCCCTTTCTGAGGTTTCGACATCTGAATCCTGTGGACGTGCTAGGAACAGCCTCGGGGATGTTCCCGGCCTTATGTTGAAAAGTCCTGAGGGCAGATGGTGTCTCTGTCAAAGTGTGGGAGCCTTTTCAGGAATTTTCTTTACCGCTCAGGTTTTTCTTCTGTGTGTTTGTTGTGCTTGCAGTGGTGTCCTCGGCCGACAGCGCTGTGTTGGTCGCCCAAGGACCGGTGTCCCCTCTCGGCCGTCAGTTACCCTGCCACGTCCATGACCAAAGCCCCAGGAACCCTCCACCATTTGCCTCTTCACCCCTTTTTCTCTTCCCAGCTCCTCCCTTTCTCCTCTGGCAGCCCCAGTGTTGCAGTCAGATGTCAAGGATTTGTTTGGGTTGCTCTGTGTGGCTCTTTCTCTGTCTCTTTATCGTCCACAGGTGTGTGCCGTCTTCCGTGTCTGTGTGTCCAGCTCCTGACTTACTCTGCCGTGTCCTGCGTCGCGTAATTCCCTCCAGTCCCACGCACGTTTTCAGAAAACAAGAGTTCATCCTGCTTGCAGCCAAGTCGTATTCCAGTGTGTCTGCAGACCGTGTCTGAATCCACTCGTCTGTTGTTGGGCCCTCAGGATGTTTCCAAAGCTTGGCTTTTACAAGCAGTGACGAAAGGGGTGTGTGTGTCCCGTCAGATGGGGTTTGTGTAGTCTTTACAGAGAGCCCCAGGAGGGGGCTGCTGGGTCTCATGTCAGATCTATTTTTAATGTGTGCAGCGTCTGGTTTTCAAATCAGTGTTTGCCATAACCCATCACTGTCGCCTTAGGGGACGGACACCACCACGCTCTCTGCTGTGTTCAGCAAGAAATACTTTGGTCATTATTGGGTTTCCCGAGAAGTCAGTCACATCCCTTCCCCTAGAGGACGCTTGTAGCCTCACTGGCTGAGCACAGTGTCTGCTGTGTGTTGACAAATGGCCTTCAGGGTCATGTTTGAAGGGAAATAGCTTCAGACACCAGCTTTCTGCCATTTCACCAATGAGAACTCACTGATAGACACTTCTGCACATCACCTCAGGTCTGCAGAGGCCAGGTGGTGACTATTCATGGGATCCTTCTCTCCTGGGTCATCAGAGCGTGATGACCAGCTTGTCTTGTGTCATGTAATTTCTCTGGGTCACCATTTCGTCCTCAGTTAAAATGTTGCTAATGAAATCTGTCTTATAGCAGTGTTATGAAAGGAAATAAAATGATTTCTAAAGGCCTACAGCACAATAGACCCTAATAAGTAGTGGGTCTCATTTTTTATTTTTTTAGGATTCATTTATTTGCGCATACTAGAGCTGGGGTGTAGGCCAGAGGTGCAGGGGTGAGAGGATTCACTGAGACAGACTGGGGAGCAGAACGGGTGGACTCACTGTAATCCACTGCTGCGGGGAGCAGCTGGCCAGACAGGAGAGGTCTGCTGCCATGTGGGTCAGCTCCCTGCCTGGGATTGAAGTGGTGCTGCAGTGGCTGTGGTTTGCTTTATCATGCTGAGATTTAACCCCTTGTGGCTCCAGGGAGGCTCTGGTGGCTCTCATTTCAGAGGGCAGGTCAGTGGGGCTAGCAGTGCCTGCTGGGAGGAAGTGAGAGAGAAGAATCCACCCAGAGCCTCCAGAGCTTGCAGGACCCCCGCTGTGAATAAGGATTGGAACCAGTTTTTCAGCTACTTAAATAATTGGTAAGTTAGTTAGCTCATTCGCTAATGGACTCGTTTTCTGGTTAGCACATTTGTCAGCTAGTTAACTAGGTGGTGAGGTAGCTAGTTAACTGGTTAGCTAGTAGCAGGTGGTCGGCTAGTTACCTACTTAGTTAGCAGATTAGCCAGCTAGTTAATTTATTCAGCTGGTTAGATAGCTGCTTAGCAAACAGGGTGACTAGTTTACTAGTCATCCAAGTAACTAGCAGGTTAGCTGGGTCATCAACTAGTTAAACTGGTCTGTTATGTTACTCGTGAGTTTGCTAGTCACCTCATTGATCAGTCAGCCAGATGGTTGTTTAGGTAGCTGGCTAGTCAGCTAGTTTAACATTAGCGAGTTATTCAGCAAATTGGCATCCATGAGTGAGCTCATCAGTCAGCTGGTTAGGTAGACAGCTAGTTAAAGTAGTCATCTTGTTGGTTGGCTAGTTAACTTGTCAGCTGCCCCTTGGTCTGTATCCTATTTCCATCATCATAGCATCCCAGAGAACCGCGACACTGCTCTAAGATCCCCCACCCTCAGCCCCGGACGCCTCGGGCCATTTTGCTGCCTGTGTGGCTTTGCTGTCTGCAGAACGCGTAGAGGTGGCGTCAGGCGTGCAGAGCATTTCCCATTGGCTTCTTTCCCTTTGCGGTAGGCATTTCGCTTGGCTCCCCACCTGCTCGTGACCTGGTGACGTCATGCTTGGAGCCGTCATCAGCACTGCACTGTCTGCTTGCACCAGCCTTGTCCCTTCCCCTCCTGAAGGAAATCGCAGCTGCTTCCCGGTTTCAGGCGCGCGTCAAGCCGTGTCAGCATCCGTGGTATCGTGGACGTGAGTTCGCAGCTCCTGTGGCTGAACACCATGGGGCAGAGCCTGGGTCCTGGGATAAGTGTGTTATGATTTCTAAGCAACTCCCAAGCCGTCTTTCAAATTGGTGCCATTATTATTCCCTCTGCAAGATGAGAGCCTCAAGGTCCAGAGCAGAAAAAAACGGAGAAAGAGGCGCCACAAGACCAGAAACGTGGCTCACTCCAGGAGGTGGGGGTAGAAGGGATGAGCACAGCCATGGACCCACCTGTGGGAACCAAGACCCAGGCTTCCTACCCCTGGCTCCCGAAGCATCACGCGCGAGCAGGCGGCAGAGCGCGCGTCCACGGGGAAGGACTCGGCGACGGGGCCGCGGTGGACTCTCCGTCCCGTTCAGATTCCGCAGTTACCAAATGAGTCGCTACGCCGCAGGCTCTCCAGGAGGGGCCCTCCCGACAGGAGGCTCTGGCGGGGCCGTCTCTGCTCGGGCTCCGGGCAGCACCGGTCGGCCACCTTCCTGCCGCACCGAGGGTCCTTGGGCGCAGGCGGGCCCGGCCCCACCCAGGGAGCCCTGCCCTGGGGAGGAGCCCCAGAGGCGCCCAGAGTCACCTCGTCGTCCAGAACCCGCGAGACCCCAAAGATACGCCTGTCCCGGCTCTGAGGTGGGCCCGGGGTCGGCGGCCTCTCCATGCAGGACCTGGGGCGTGAGGATGAGAGAAGCGGGGCAGGGTCTGGGGGTGGGAGACGGTCTAGGAGACCAGCCGGGAGGGGCGGAGACGAGGCGACCCACTTTACAGACCAGGCCACGGGCGGGGCGAGGCCGCAGACACCCACACCCGCAGAGCGGGCCCCGCCCCGGAGAGGGATGTCCGGGAGGATCCCGGAGGGGAGCCCAGCCTGTCGTGCCACCCCAAGGAGAGGGAAGAGGAGTCGTCTTGTCTCGCACTTCAGTCTATTCGTTGGACACTAAGTCTCCACTGAGAACTAGAGCGTGTTAGATGATGAAAGACAAGATTTGGGGCCTCCCCTGGTGGCGCAGGCGGTTGAGTCGCGCGCTGTGCAGCTGCCCGCAGCCTCTGCAGCGCTGGTTCGATCCCGGCCGCCAGCGAGTGTCCCACATGGCGCGCAGACCTCTCCTGCCGCCCGCTGCTCCCCTCAGCAGTGTACTTCGGTCCTTCTGCCTGCTCTGCTCCCCGCTCTAGCTCTGGTGGATTCTCTCACCCTCCCGTGCTTCTGACTGTGCCCAGTGCTTGTATAAATAAATAAATAAATATTTAAAAAAAAAAAAAAACAAGAAAGAACTCAAAGAAACAATCTAATCTTGAAGCTCAAAGATCTAGAAAAAGGACAAAAACCCCAAAACCAGTAGAAGAAAAGAAATAATAAAACCAAAGCAGAAATAAATGAAATTGAAACTAAAAAAAAAAAAAAAAAAAAAAAAAAAAATCCCAAAGATCAATGGAACCAGGAGCTGGTTCTTCAAGAAAATAAATAAAGTAGACAAAATAGGCTCACAAAGGAAAAAAAGGAGAAAGCACAAATAAACAGGATCATAAATGAAAGAAGAGAAATCACAATGGACCTGCAGAAATCAAAAGAATAATCAGAAACTACTATGAACAGTTATATGGAAACAAGTTCAACAATCTAGAGGAGATGGACAAATTCCTACAACTCTACAATCACCCAAAGCTAGAGAAAGAAGAAATAGAACACCTAAACAGACCAATCACAAGCAGTGAAATTGAAATGGTAATCGAAAACCTCCCCAAAAACAAAATCCCAGGACCTGATGGATTTACAATTAAAGAGCTTCTGCACAGCAAAAGAGACAATAAAAACAAAGAGAAACCCCACCGTCTGGAAGAACATTTTTGCACACAACACTAATGATAAAGGACTGATCACAAAAATCTGCAAAGAGCTGATGAGACTCAACAAAAACTAAGAAAATAATCCAGTCAAAAAATGGGCAGAAGAGCTAAAAAGAAACTTCTCTGAAGAGGAAATGCAAATGGCCAACAGGCATATGAAAAAATGTTCAACATCACTTGTCATCAGGGAAATGCAAATCAAAACTACCATGAGATACCATCTCACACCAGTGAGAATGGCACATATTAAAAAACTAGCAACAACAAATGTTGGTGAGGATGTGGAGAAAAAGGAACTCTCCTGCACTGCTGGTGGGAGTGCAAACTGGTCCAACCACTATGGAGAGCTGTGTGGAGATTTCTGGACCTACTAAACATAGAGCTTCCATAGGATCCAGCAATTCCCCTACTAGGTATTTACCCAAAGGACACAGAAACATCCATTCCAAAGAGCACCTGCACCCCATGTTTATAGCAGCACTGTTTACAATAGCTAAGCTTTGGAAACAACCCAAATGCCCAAAAATAGATGACTGGATCAAGAAGATGTGGGACATATACACCATGGAATATTACTCAGCATTCAAAAAAGATAAACACATGCAATTTGCAGCCACATGGATGGAGCTGGAAGGGATCAAGCTCAGCAAAATAAGCCAGAAAGAAAAAGAAAAATACCGGATGGTCTCACTCATAGCAGGAATCTAGAAAACCTAAATAAGGGACCAGGAAAAAGAATATAAGAAAGTGAAAATCAAAATCAACAAAAAACTACGAACCAGAGACACTCTATGGGGGTTGGGGGGCGGGAGGGGAGGGATTGGGGTCAAAATAAGGGGTTTTAATTGTATGGGGAATATAAAAATAAAATTTAAATTAAAAAAAGAAAATAAATTAAAAAAAATCAGTCATTATCTAACACTATACACAAAAATTAATTCAAAATGGATCAGTTGGTATTTTCAGTCTATTCTGATAATCACTGACTTTAAATTGGAAAGCTTGGTGATGTAACATTTAATGCAATTATTGGCAACATTGTGATTTAGTTCTATTGCTTTACCATTTGTTTTATGGTTGTTTCTTCTGTATTGTTTTACTCTTTTCTGATTTTTTTTTGCATTGTTTAAGTGTTATTCGAATTTTATTTTTATGTGACTACTAGCTTTTTTAGCTTAATCTTTTACCTTATTATAATGATTGCTCTAAGGATTACAATAGATATTTTTTTTTTTTTCCCATTCAACTTGTTTCTAACATTTCATACAAACTGTAGAAAGGAGGTATTCATCTCTTATGCCATAGTAGAAATATTTACCACATACACGTTACCCTTTATAAGCTCCACAGTCAATGTACATTTGTTTAACTTGTTCTGAACATTGTCCTTTAGAATTTCTTGTAGTGCTGGTCTGTTGGAAATGAATTATCTTAGTTTTTCCTCTATTTAGATGTGGATTCATTTCACATTTATTCCTAAATGGTAATTTTTCTGAATATAGAATTTCAGGTTTTTTTCTTTAATTGCTTTCAGGAATTTGGTTTACTGAGTTCTGATGAGAATCTGTGTTAAATGAATTACTATTTCTCCATCGGGAATTGCTGTTTTCCTTTGCTTGCTTTCAATATTTTTTTTTCTATTTAGTGTTTGCTGCTTTGACTATGAAGTGACAGGCATGGATTCCTTCCTGTTTATCCTGCTTTATTTTTGCAAACTTCATGAATATTTGCATTTGTATATTTCACCATATTAGAAAAATATTGATCATTATTTCTTCAAACATATTGTCGGCCCAATTCACTCATGTTTTCTTCTGGAACTCCAGTTAAATATTTTGCTGAATATTTTGACATAGGTCTACCTATGAGGCTTTTATTTTTCAACTTTTTTCTCTCTAACTTTTCTGACTTTCTCTCATTCAATTAGTTAAATTTAAGTTTTAAATTTTTTTGCATTTTGTATTTTCACCTATAGAATAAGTATTTCTTTCTCTTTCTAGATGTCTCTTTTCTTTTTTCATTGATTATATACTTTTCCTTACATCTTTAAATATTATTATAATTGCTAGTAAAAATACTTTGCTACTAATTGTAACTTGTGAATTATCTCAGGATTATCTTTCCTCTTCAACATGGATCAAATATTTTGGTTTTCATATGTAGGTTATTTTGTATTATATTTTGAACATTGTTCTGCTATAGATGTTTAGGACTATTTTATTCATTTTAAAACGTTTACAATTTTGTTGTTATAGATGTTGTTTTGGACTGGAAATGAACTTGTTTTTAGGAATTCAGTTCTAAGTCACATTTTTTTCAAATTTAGTTTAGTCTGTTAGTCCTTTGCTGAAAGCTCTCAGATTGTATGGTTCAGGAATGAAACATTTGCGCAGAGTTTATACACAAAATTGGGGCACTTATTTTGCTAGGCTTTGCATTTATTGGATGTACCCTCACTTTCAAGATGCTTTTAGTTATCTCAAATTCTATCATCTGCTTTAAGTCACAAGCCTTACGTGGTCTAGCAAAATGTTAGCTACTCTACGGCTAACTTTTACTTAAAACTTAGAAATCAAAAGGCATCCAAATATCTTGTTTCAACATATTTTTACTCCCAAAACAATCTTTCTGCTATAGTGCACTTTAATGTATTTGTTTTAAAGTAATAGTTCCTAGTTTATAGTTCTTAGATACAATTGCATTATGTCCTCTGGGAGATTATTTGATTACAATGGATTACGGCACTAATCTTTATTTTTTTTAAAACATAAGCTGTTCTAACTACCCACGAATACTGGAAATTTATTGATGATGTATAATTATTTTACTTCCTTATTTGTTTTTACACGATATAGGATTTCTCCCCACAGGTGTGGCACCATAGTTTTCCTACCATCAAAGCACCCACAGTCCTCCAACCTAGTCTTGTTTTTGTGCTGCTTACCTAGTTGTATAAATGATTATAAATTACCTAGTTCATTTTCTCCCAATATCTTTCAGTAATCAGAGCCTGAGAAATAAAACCCCACAAGGGCAGTAGGAACCTACAACCACATTTAAATATTCAGAGATTCAGAACAATTTTGAGATATACTCTTGCTTTAATTACAGTAAAGAACCCTGTAGAAATATGAGCAAATATAGATGAAAATATCTTTTTGAGGGTATTTTTGAATTAAAATCCTCTCCCCAGTCACAAGATGTTGAGTATATGTTTAAAGATCCTGTGTCATAGAAGTTATGGTACAGGTGTTTCTTACAAAAAAATTGGACTGTCAATAGGAATGTAACTAGAACCGTGTTTTCTGATAGCACTGATGGTTCTAAACCAATCATCCATAGCACCTTATCAATTTCACTGAAAATGGAATTTGCAGAATGAATTTCTAAAACTAAAGGTTTTGTATACAGTCACAGAAAACAAAAAGGATAGCTTTAGCAAAAGGAATTATTTTCAAAAATAAGTTCTTATTAAACACAAGGAGGATGTTTAAGCTATCCTAATCCAAACCATTATAAGTATATAAGCTCTCCAAGACACAGTACCGGACTGAAGACAGACTTGTGTCTTGTTAAACAAAAGATACAAAGTTTATGCAGACATTTGGACTTTTTGGGGAAATACATATGCATATGCACACACACTTTTGTAAATGTGCATAGATTGTCATTGAATATTTTTATGAAAGAATTCTATTAAAAAATGAGTCTAACTAATGTCTATGTTTCTGACTTTTTCTCTATCCTTGTCATTCTAACTTATCAGTCCTGCTGAGAAGCTTAAACATGAAGGTTTAGTGTTTTACTGAATAAGATTTTCATTTTTATTGTTTAACCCAATATGAATTTTTATTAGACTCGCTGAATTTTAGTATTGATTTCTCTGCAATTTTCTAAATGAGTTTCTGTCACGGTGGGGTACTATGTATTGCTACCAGATTAGTAGGTAGAGCACAGGTTTATTATTAGACTTCTATAAATAATGCATATTCACTTACACAATATAAGTTAGTGCTGAAAATTATTTTGTAAAAAAAGTGAAATTTTGTGCCTCGCCGGTGGCACAGTGGGTTGAGAACGGTGCTGTGGGACTGTCTGCAGCCTCTGCAGCATGGGTTCGATTCCTGGCTGGTTAGGTAGGGAGCTACCCACTTGGCGTGGCAGACCTCTCCTATCTCGCCCACTGCTCCCCTCAGCAGTGGATTTCACTCATTCTGCCTGTTCTGCTCCCCACTCTGTCTCTGGTGAACCCTCTCTCCCTCCTGCACCTCTGGCATGTTCCCCAGTTCTTATATAAATAAAAATATATCTAAAAAAAGTGAAGTTTTTAAGTTAAAGGATATATGATCTCAAGTTGATAGAATGGTGCTGATTTCTTGCTCTCCTAGATCTTGAATTAAGTGTTGGCTAGAACATTCTGGGTAAATAAGACTATAAACCTTTGGTATATCAATATCAGCTTTAAATTTATTATTTTAAAGATTTATTTATTTGTGCATACAAGAGCTGGGGTACAGGCCAGAGATGCGGGGTGGGGGTGTGGGTGAGAGGATTCACCAGAGACAGACTGACTGAAATACACGGAGGGGAGTGTTCAGGCAGACTGACTGAAATACACTGCTGAGGGGAGCAGTGGGCGACAGGAGAGGTCTGCCATGCCATGTGGGTATCTCTCTGTCCTGCCAGGGATTGAACTTGGGCTGCAGAGGCTGTGGATTGCTTCATAGTGTGGTGCTTAACCCCTTCGCCACGAGGGAGTCCCATCAGCTTTAAATTTAAAGGCTAATTAGTTGGAGAAGTTTCATGAAAACTGGAATTAGGAAGATACTTGTCCAAGCTACTTGATATCCTCATTCTTTTCATTTTGTTTTCTATAAGTCAAATATGACAATGCTCAGTGATGGTTAGAGTTGAAGATGACGGATTCCTCATATGTAATTTTGTGAGCAATAAAAGCAAATGCCATTCAAATTATAAATTACAATTGAAATTAGGCATTCCCTTGTTTAAAGAACTAATTTGAAATATGATGAGACATTAGATATATAATCACTATATTGGTATTTAGTATGGATAAAAATTAGAAACAAAATAAATGCTCAAAGTTACAATGTTTTAGAAAAAATATTTAATAACACATAAGATAATCACAAGATGTTGCTAAATTGAATAGAATACAAATCAGTAGATATAATATTAATCTAATTTGTGGGCCTCCCCTCGTGGCGCAGCAGTTGAGCACTGGGCTATGAAGCGGCCTGCAGCCTCTGCAGCACCGGTTCGATCCCCGGCTGCCGGCGAGGGTCTCATGGTGCACAGACCTCTCCTGCCGCCCGTTGCTCCCCCAGCACTGGGTATTTCATCAGTCTGCCTGTTCCGTTCCCTGCTCTGTCTCTGGTGAATCCTCTCACCCTCCTGTGCTTCTGACTGTACCCAGTGCTTGTATAAATAAATAAATAAATCTTTAAAAAATATTAATCTAATTCGTAATGTATGAATATTAAAATGAACTATATATAACAGGCTGACATTGTTTAACTCTCCATAAAAATTATATGTGATTTTAAATGTTTTCTTATTTGGCTAAACTGTTTTCTAAGAATAATTAGAATTATTTCTGGCTAATCTATAAGTTCCAAAATTAACATATTTTTGAATAAGGAAAAGTGGCCATTAAAGACTTTTATTGTTTAGTGTAGTTATAGATTTGCCGAATAATTAAGCAGAGGATATATAATGTTTCATATCTAAAAAATCATCAACAAGCCCAAGGCCACAAAATTTCTTTTTGCTATGTTAAATTCTCATTATTTTGTGATTTTGTGTTTTACGTATAGATTTATGACCAGATTTGTGTTAACTTTTATGAAATTTATGTCCATGTCTAGATTTATATTTTTATGTAAAACTATTCCACCACCATTTATTGAAAGGGTTCTATTTTCTCCACTGAATTGCCTTTGCATTTTTGAATAAGAACAACTGAATATATTTGTGTGCCTCTATTTCTAGGCTCCCTGTTTTTATTCACTGGTTTACTTATCAGTTGCTTTGCCAGTAACACGCTGTCTTCATTACTGTAGCTTTCTACTGAGTCTTAAAGGTAGGGAATCACTCCTTTGACATTGTTCTTCTTCAATATTGTATTGACTGTTGTAGGGTCTTTGTCTTTTCCTTTGAACTTTAGGGTTAGTTTGTTGACATCCACAAAATAACTGGCTGAAAATTTGATGAGGACTAAGTTGAATATGTAGATCAATTTGGATGAAAGTGACATCTTTAAAATACTGCATTTTTTTTCTGTTTGTGAACAGGAAGTATGTTTTTCTATTTTTCAAGTTTTTATTTCATCAGAGTGCTGTAGATTTTCTCAAATGTGTACAGGATCTTCTTCACTGCTCACATTTTATTCAATTATGCCTAATTATTTCCGTCTCCCACTTCTGTATTACTGGTTTTCAGGTAAACCAGGGAGGGGGTTGATTGCCTCCACCAACAGGATGTAGAATCCCCAGAACCAGAGATGGTTGTCCCAGTGGTAGATCCCAGCTGGGACCGCAACAATGGGAGAATGAAATGTTGGTCTATAAAGAGTGTTTATTGGTAGGACTGCAGCAGGGAACTGCCAAGCAAAGAAATTTCAGTAAAATTCTACAGCTTGAACATAGAGATAACAAGGATACATCAGAGTTCCTTGAATGAATTATCCAGAGATGTACCACCCACCCGGATATAAATCCAGATGCCCCAGCAAATGCTCATCTGATCACTATGGCGTTCATGACACATAGTGCCCTAGATATGAGGAGAAAGTTAGCAAAGGTGGATGGTGTCACAGAGATGAGTCCATCCCAATCGGTAGACTTGGCATTTCGGGTTTATAGTAACAGAGAGGACAGGAGACCGAAATCTGGATGCTTTTTGTACAGAGGGAGCACAGGACAGAGGTTCAGAGAAACAGTGACAGAATGGGGAGAGCACCCCAGGAGAAGTGAACCCCTGGGGCGAGATCAGTGTACTTACTGCAGGAAAGAGGGACATTGGAAGTACAGTTGTCCCAAATTACAGGTAAATAGGAGACAAAATAATGACAGAAGGCAGGAAAGATGGCTGATGACACCACAACATGATGATTCATACAAGGGTTCCAGGAGAGAATACTGATGGAGTGCAAGGTTCTGGAACCCGGATAGAGGAAAGGAGACAAAGGATAGCACAGAGTAGAGGCTCAGACGAAGACAGGAGGGAATATGGACAGAGTAGAAGGAATCAAGAGGCAATTACAGAGGAGAGGAGACAGATGGTAGTACATGGAGAAGGTTCAGATGAAGAATAGGGGGCCCAGGGGTGCCACTAGATCTAAAAGAGCCCCAGGAGGAACTGACCCAAAGACAAAAACCCACTGGTCTTGTAAACCCATTGGGGACCCGAAATATTTAAAAAAAAAAGAGAAAACTTATGTTACTCTCTTGTCTTCTTTTCCAGCTACTGTAGCAGGATAATCCAGGACTCACTTTCTGAACAAACTCGGAGATGACAAATCGCTTTAACCAATCTTCCTTTCAAAGTTTAGGAGATAGGAAATGACATCTGAAGTCTTTAACCTTTGCCTTTTTTTTTAATCTCTGAGGTTTTTTTTTTTTTTTTTTTTTTTTTTTTTTGCTTGTTTTTGTCATCTTGGCCTATGAGTGAAACTATAAGAGCTGTCTTTAGTTATCTACAGTCTATATGTTGTATGTCTTGTGTCCTTGCTTTGGCCTCTAGTGGTTTTAAAATTGGTATAGATGGTGCCTATAGACATTGGGAAAAAAAAATCTCCATGCTCTGCTCCCCGCTCTGGCTCTGGTGAATTCTCTCACCCTCCCGCGCTTCTGACTGTACCCAGTGCATGTATAAACAAACAAACAGATAAATAAATAAAAAAATGCCTAAAAAAAAAAACCTCCAGTTATGAGGAAGAACTAAAGGTTATGGTTTGAGTGTCGACATTGTATTACTGACCTTAACTGGAGCTTTCATAGAGATTAAATATTGTTCCTGCTGTTTTTCTGATATCTATGACAAAGCTTCCTAGAAAATCAGGCCTCCCCTGGTGGCTCAGTGGTTGAGTGCTGGGCTGCGAAGCTGTCTGCAGCCTCTGCGTGCACAGTTCGATCCCCGGCCACCAGTGAGCGTCCCACATGGTGCACAGACCTCTCCTGGTGCGCCTGCTGCTCCCCTCAGTGTATTTCTTCAGTCTGCCTGTTCTGTTCCCTACTCTGACTGGTGAATTCTCTCACCCTTCCGTGCTTCTGACTGTACCCAGTGCTTGTAGAAATAAATAACTCTTAAATTGAAGTAAAATTTGGTAGTCTGTCATTTGGTTGATAAAAGGAAATTTTGTGGAACCTCAGTAGAGCACCTGAGACACTCCACAAAATTTCTCTTTTTCTTCTGGGGAGAATTTGTCCTATTTGGTTTCCTCAGTAAAGAAAACTGGAAGGGAAGCATCATCACTTGGCAAAATGATAAAACTTCGGCATGTACAGAAATGTTAACACTGTTTTCTGAAACTTGTGTAAAACCTTTCATTACCTATGTATGTCAATTGCCTGTGTTGATTGTTGTCCCACAATACTGTGTATGTCAATGGTTTGGTATCTGCAGAAATTGTTTCTGGAGAAAAAGACCCCACATGATTCCAATTAATGGAACTTTGACAGTGAGAATTTCATACAAAGGACTGAATCGACTGGTGAAGAGAAACCTGATTTTTACTAAGTTTTGGTTGAAATAATGCTGGTAATTTTGTTTGCATTTTGTTTTGATTCAAAGGAAATTTTCTCATTTTGACCAACCGGGATAGGCAGCGATATTGCATTGTGTTTCCCAGCACAGTAACTTGTGCTTGCGTTTTCTCTCCCCTTGATACCAACACAGTATGAAAAATAGTGGTATTAATTTTC
Organism: Talpa europaea; assembly: GCF_964194135.1. Lineage (NCBI taxonomy): Eukaryota > Metazoa > Chordata > Mammalia > Eulipotyphla > Talpidae > Talpa > Talpa europaea. Next base: position 154,526,190 of record NC_140068.1, read on the forward strand.
AGTGCTCATGGCAGAGTATTTTTGCATAACTTCAATGGGGAATTTTGCTTAAACTAGAAAATTGGAAACATGTTCCACTGGGTGGCTTTGATTGGAATTCTTCCAGGCAGTTGAATTTGAGCTGAACCAGGAAGAGAACCTGCTCTTTTGTTTGTAGGGTTCCAGAGACCTCCAGAGATGGTGAGGAAGCTGCCTCCATTGGCAGGACTGGACGCCCAGGAAAAAGCAAAAGACCTGGTAAACCTTGAGACGAGGACACACCAGGTGGACTTTGGAGAGACCAACTTCGTTCCTGCACAGACCAGATGTCAAGAGTTCACTCTGATCCTATGTGGGGTATTCCAGCACAGCCCGCTAAAACTGCTGTTGGTTATGCTGTCCGATGTTTTATGCAAAAATAGGATAAATGGTTTAAAAGTAGATTTAGGTTTTTTTTTGTGTTTTTTTTTTTTGTTCTTGCTAAACAGCCATCTGTTTCTCCATCATAACTTCTTTTAAGTTTGTGGCCTTTCCTGACTCATCTTTCAATGTTTTCCAGAGAACTTGCCCGCGTGGAAGAAAATGCACACCACATAATGACTTTTTATTTCCCATGAATCCCTAATCAGGTTCCTTTGTTCACAACCAAGTAGTTAAAAAAAGATTTAGTTTGCAAATTTTCACTATATTGTTGGATAAAGTTGGGGTCAAGGTGGACTAGAACTTTAAGATCAGTTAATCAGTTTTTAAGATTTTTTTTTTCTTCTTCTTGTGATTTTGATATTTTTGCTGTTTTGTTTTGGCTAGTGCCTCCCGATGATTTTCTTTTGGCATGGACTTAATTCTCTTCCAGGAATAGAGGACTTTTGTTTGCCACACTTGACGAAACCTGGAGACTGGTTTTTGTTCTAAACTTGAACCCTGAGAAATTATCATCTGAGCCTGAATCCCAGCATATACACATCTGACCTTCAGCAACATAGAAATGGGGGCAAAAAATGAAAGGGGGGAATTGTTGGGGAGAAAGGACGCCCTGAACAAACTCCACTACACAGGTTTATGTGGACTCCTCCCCCCCACTCCAGACTAAACACCAGGAACTACAAATCCCATAATGCAAACTTCATGGAAGGAAGGATTGGAGGGAACTGAGGGTGGAGTTAAACAGGCCCAGTATATAACCTGATAGGTGGACCTTGGGGGTTCGCTTGGCATTTCGCCAGCTCTCTGTATGCCGTGTGGGCCTCGTGTGCCATGAGGGACTCCAGCTCGATGGAGCTAGTAGGATGCATTCACCAATTTATCTCCCTCTCCTTGAGTTCTTCATTCCCCCTTCTTTTGTAAATAAACCATTGATGAACCTTTCTGTGTGTCTGTCTGCAGTTCAGTCTTAAGTTCTCCAGTGAGGACCCAAGGTCAGGCAACCCATTTTATATCAGCGTTACCCTGTAACATGAATCACAGGGAGAACACAAAAGGGGGAGAGTGATGGAACTCATCACTTCATTGAGAACTCATAAAACATACTGAGTGATTTGTATGGGAATATTAAGGCTGAGTTAAAGAACAAAACAGTCAGTATAGGGAAAGAACAAATGGTGTAGTTGATTTATGCCAAAAACTCAAGGTACTACGGGGTAATAGATGCTTTACATACGGAGGGTGTTTAGTGGCATGGCAGTTGTCCAGTGGCTTAGTTAAATGGAGCCTTTAACCTTTATTAGGAGGCTTCAGGAGAACTACTGACAGCTGCTCCGCCTGCAAGTCAGAAGAGACTGCGGCTGCCCTTCCCTTCCCTCAGTGATCATCACTGTCTCCTCCTCAGGCCCGTGGGTGCTGAGGGAAGATGGCTTTCAGCGGCACCTCCGTGTCTTCATCGGTGACAAGAGGGGGCAAAGTATGGGGATTTTTCAATTCTAAAACAAGTATTTTTCATTGATGAATCAGAAGAAAAACCTACGCAGTTCAGAATGTAATCAGGATTGTACTGATCCTGAAAGATTTCTTTGGTGATGATCGTGTGTAAAATCAATATTTAGAAGTTTCTAGAGATTTAAGTCTGCAGACTTCTGATGTCCTCATAGAACAATGAATGCTCTTAGCGAGCTGAAGAGACTCAAAAAAACAAAGTAAATATTCCAGTCACAAAATGGGCAGAAGAGCTAAAAAGAAACTTCTCCAAAGAGGAAATGCAAAGGGCCACCAGGCATATGAAAAAATGTTCAACATCACTTGCAATCAGGGAAATGCAAATCAAAACTACCATGAGATACCATCTCACACCAGTGAGAATGGCACGTATTTAAAAAACTAGCAACAACAAATGTTGGCGAGGATGTGGAGAGAAAGGAACTCTCTGCACTGCTGGTGGGAGTGCAAACTGGTCCAACCACAATGGAGAGCTGTGTGGAGATTCCTCGATCTGCTAAAGACAGAGCTTCCGTAGGATCCAGCGATTCCACTCCTAGGTATTTACCCAAAGGACACAGAAACATCAATTCCAAAGAGCACCTGCACCCCTATGTTTACAGCAGCACTGTTTACAATAGCGAAGCTTTGGAAACAACCCAAATGCCCAAAAATAGATGACTGGATCAAGAAGATGTGGGACATAGACACCATGGAATATTACTCAGCATTCAAAAAAGATAAACACATGCAATTTGCAGCAACATGGATGGCGCTGGAAGGGATCATGCTCAGCGAAATAAGCCAGAAAGAAGACGAAAAACACTGGATGGTCTCACTCATAGCAGGAATTTAGAAACCTAAATAAAGGACCAGGAAAAAGACTAATTATAATAAAATAGAAATCAAAATCAACAAGCAACTACAAACCAGAGACACACTATGGAGGGAGGGAGGTGAGGAGGGATTAGGGTCAAAATGAGGGGGGTGGGAATTGTATGGGGAATATAACCAAGATGAAAATGTATACATTGTACAAAAATGAACAACGATGTAAAAATTATATAAAATTAAAAAAAAAAAATAATGCTCTTAGCGGCTGGGTTACACACACTGCATGGTAGCCTGAGAGTGAGTGAGCAGACACCGGGGGAGAAGTAGGTCCTTGATTGTCACTATTGCTGCTTAGTGACAAGAATTCCCGCCGCCTTCTGACAACGGACAATCTTTCATACACAACATCTGCGTTTTCAATCAGCACCTTGACGGCCTGGAGCATCAAGCTAGAAGCTCTTACAGGCTGTCCTTTTGGGGTTCTGTGGCGGCTTCCTAACGTAGGCGTGATTGATGAAATCACTGGCCCTTGATGATGATCTCAAGCTACATCCTCGCCCCCTCACAGGAAATACGTACTGATCTCTCCCTCTTACACTGGTATTGTGTACCTTTGACAAATACATACCTATTAGATCAAATATGCATAAAAAATATTTTATTTACTGAGGTTTATTTTTCCTTTATTTACCTACATTTATTTTAGTTTATGACTATACAGTATATAATTTATGACTATATAATTCTCCTTTCTGAAGGGATTCTCAGCATAAGCTGAACATGATTATCTATTGAGTCAATAGATTGGACAGACACAGCAATCTTTGATGGTGTGATAAAAGTGAGATATTTGGAATCAAGTAAAAACAAACCTGTAAGGCACAAGTAAGTTACACAAACAAATGTTGACTTTCCTTGTTGTACTGACTCTCATCTCTTAATTCACATCTATGGGCCTCATGAGGGGCTACACAAAACCAATGAATGAAAAGAACTCAATTCTGAGAGATAACTTTGCTAGCAGAAAAATGACCTGCTGGCACAATGTGGCGCCATTGCTGCTGCTCTGCAATCTCTCAATAAACACATCTGCAATTGTGTACTTATTTTTTCTCTGTATTTCTATATTTTAAAAATAAAGTACATTGTTGTACATCCTTGTTAGTTCTTTGTTAGTGTAGGATTTCTCCCCTCAAGTGTGGTCGCCATAGTTAACCTACCAGCAAAAGACCTGTAGTTCATGACCTTAGTCTATCCTTTGCACTTGTTTTCTTCACGTTGTATAGAAGAAATGGATTAAGTAGAAGAAGCCATACATTTCTGGGCATGAAAGAATAGTTTGAGTGGTTGTTCAGAAACCTAGAAAAAACTAAGATCGAAATACTGAGGATAAGTAAGCTTGGATGAAGGATAGGTGTATATGATGAAGTAACTTATATCCTGAAAACCAGGGAGTCATTTTGTGGCAGGTGATTTTATCAGAAGGCTTACATCTTGGAAGGCGCAGTGATTTATCTCTCCATATCCTCCAGATATTTCTTAGCTCGTAAGTGTCTTCTAGTACCACCGTCTGAAAATTACAGAAGCTTGGTTAACAACATGGGAATTCACATTGCATTGCCTTAGACTAAAAAGAATAATTTGGACTAATAGGCATATAGCAATCATTGGTGTGACATATGCAGGACCATCAAGAAAGTCCAGAATAATAAGAATACAGAATGATCAATTAAACCAGCAAAGGGGCTGGCTGGAGACAGTACCCTGAGGAGCTGAGCACAGTATATAAAACTAAACTATTGGGCTATTTATGGTGCTGTATCCCCAGCAGCTAGACTACATGTGTCTGAGAGTTAAGGAATAGAAGTATGATGAGCTCTAGTCACCATCATTCATACTGACTACTTAATGTAATTTACACTTCTCATCTGTAAAAGTTAATTTCACTGGAATAAAAATCTTGCCTCCATGGGGTGGGGGTGGGAAAATGATTTTACAAGACACTACAATGAGAATACCACTAAAATTAAAGTTACAAAGGGCTACATATTTTGTGCATTAATGCTGGCATGCTAATAGGCAAATAAAAGATTTTATCTATTGATGATGATCTAGTTGCCATAATTGTTTGATTAGTAATGATCCTGCTCACTGTGACAGGTGGGGGAACTCACATTGTGAGTAGGAAGAGCTATTTTACGACCTGAGGGACGCCTGATACTTATATGCCTGAAATAACTGAACACTGGTATTTGTCACAACCATAACCCGATGGGTATATCCCAACTAAGTCTTCCCAAGAGGCAATCAATGAAGACCGGTAGAAGACAGGCTGAAGCACAGCGGTACAAAGTAGAATGAGTGGGAACGGAGAAAAATGATGTCAATTATGGCAAAGTTTCAACTGGAGCAGAGGGGGCTGTGTCTGCTCCGCTGACACTCTTCTGCAGCGACCTTTGTGGTGATCGAGGCACTGTACAACTATGTCGGTCATCTGATTTAATATGCACGGTATGACAAGGGAGCGAGCAATGTTGGTCTATGTTGAAAACATCATGTCCCCGCCTCTTAGCTCTGTTTCAGCTGCTGGGTTTGGGGGAGGTTGTTTTGTGTGTGTTCGCTTGTTTGGTAATTAGAAAATGTAGGATGTCTCTTGTGTTGAGGAAGGCCACCACGAGAATGTGAGCACTTGTTGATTCAAAGTTGGACCTGGGATATTAAAGGTGCTGTACCTCTTCTCCCATCAGTATACATTGTGTTTGCCTGCCTTGCTCCTAGAAGCTGCCCAAGGACATATGACTGAAAAAGAAAAATGTTTAGACAATTTAGACAATACAGGTGATGACATAAACTTTTCAGTTTCGGTGATTACATTAACTTTTCAGAAAACTCCTCGTCTTGTAGCTGACCAAGACAAAGTTTTGTAAGTACGTACCATTCATTATTAAAAATGCCACCTACCAATATTCTAAGATCTTTCCAGGCCCTCCATGGATGGCAGTGGTTTCATATCACGCTTAAAAAATCTCCTGAGGTTGTGACCTGTGACACAAGCACAGAGAATTTGCAAAACTATGAGACATGGCAATATGGATGGGTACAAAATGAAAATTGTTTCTACGTTTTCTTATATTTTTGGCCTTTTCAAAGTTGTGAAGAGTAAACTTTATATCTGTTCAAAACTTGTTAGGAAATTATTTTACTAAACATTTCAACTATAAAGACTCATACAGTTGGAAAAGTTATATAGTGATCTCTTGAATAACCAACAATTTACCCCTATAAAAAAATTCTGGAATGAACATAAAGGATTACACACTGATTTCTGACATCTTACGTTTTTCTCTAACCACTGAGAACAGAATGATTGTACGACTCCAAGACCATCCTCCAGGTTGTAACCTGTGTGACTTTTCTGTCTGTAATTGTGTAACGAGAAAAGCCATCTACCAACATCTGTTTTGAAGAATCCATAGCTCTTAGCTTTATATCATTATCTTCCTAGCAAAAAACCTGAGTATTTCAGGACTATTAAAATTATAGCTTTAAACACATTACCAAACCATGATTTAAGGTCTGCTAACACCTATGGGAATACAATTGGCTCGAGTTTTCCAGTTGAGATCATGTTCAGAGGTGTGATACATGCCAGAAACCTCAGAAAAACACATATTCACACATCACTCCACCGTTTGCCACAAGGGGGAAAAAAAAAAAAAGGAAACAGAAGACTAGCAACTGTCCACCTTTTCCTAAAGTCAAGGCATTACCAGTTCCTCTGTGCAGACTAGGTTGTCAAGTTCCATGTCTGAATACACAGAAATGCACAGGTCATTGGTGAAACACAGCAGCAGACAACCTGTTTTAAAGAGCAGGTTCTCGTGGCATTCTCTTTGTACTAGATTTGACCATTATTAAGTCCCAAAATATCCTAAAATAGAACTGTCCAAAATTCTTCAAAGCATATCCTTGAGGAAACTGGAATGTATCACTGTTTCTCACTAAATGAAAACTTGAAATAGAAGTAAAAATAGTCTTCTACTTCAAGATATCATAGAAATTAATTTGTCGATGTCATTCACTGTGAGGTTTCAACACCATTTGAATAGACTTTGGAAAAATTTTATTATCATTTATAACTTTGGGGAGAAAAGCTACAGAGAATCAGATTAAACATTACAGCCATTGTTTTAAAACGCTCATTATTGTATCATTCTGCCCTGATATTATCTAATCATTTTATTATTTTTACTAACATGAAAAGGACCTATGAACATATGAGTCAAACCAAAGCTAAACTGTGAATGATAAAACAAAGTTAAACATTAGGTCTTCCCACATGCGTAACTCTTACTCTCTCTACTTGATATTATTTGTCTTTTCTTTCATTTTTGAAAAGTTTTATGAGATGTAATGGATATAAAATAAGCTCTGCATTTTGGCCAATTTTATTGAGGTATAATTTACATTATTGTTTATTTATCTTAATGATTTCATATATGTGCACATTGCATAATGATTACTGCAATAGATTTAGTTAACCATCCTCACCTCATATAGTCACAATTGTTTTTTCCTTGGGATGTGAACTTTTAAGAGCATGTTTATCAGCTCTTCAGTATACACTAAACCACTGCCAACGATAGTCACCGTGCTGTTCATTAAATGCCCAGAACTTATCTATCTTATGACTTGTACCTTTTGATCATTACCATCCATTTTTCCCACCCCTAGTCAATACCCCTACAGTATTTGAAAAACTATGACAAGTGGCAATATCGGTGGGTACAAAATGGAAAATTGTTTCTATGTTTTCTTATATTTTTTGGCATTTTCAAAGTTGTGAACAGTAAACTATTTGTATCTGTTCAAAAATTGTTAGGGCATTATTTTACTAAACATTTCAACTATAAAGACCCTAATCAATACCCTAGTCAATACCCCTGGCAACCACCAATATTTTCTCTATTTACGAGTTTGGGTTTTTTGGCATTCCACATTAAGTGAAATCATACAGTATTTATCCAACTATCCATAAATGAACACTTAGGTTGATTCCATGTATTGACTGTTGTAAATAATGATGCAGAGAACAAGGGGAACAGATACAGTGATTTCATCCATTTGGATATGTACCCAGAAGAGGAATTGTTGGTGAGATTGAACATATTGTATTTTTCAAGGAATTGGTTCATTTCAGGATTATCCAATTTGTGGACAGACTTGTTTATAGATTCTTCTCCTTCTCTTTCTTCTTCTGTAATCCTTTACAATTATATGGAACTTGTGACACTTTATTTTCTCAGGTTAGCAGACTGTGCCCTACTCTTGTCTTACTGAATCTTGTTAGAGCCTTATACATTTTGCTGATCTTTTTAAAGAAATAATTTTTGTCTCCATTTATTTTTTCCATTAATTTCCTGTTTCCAATCTCACAAATGTCTGCTCTAGGCATTATTATTTATTTTCTTCTACTTGCTATGGCCTTACTTTTGTCATCTTTTTCTAGTTTCCTAATGTGGAAACTTGTATTATGCATATTACATCTTTCTTCTTTTTATATCAATTCAAGGCTATGAATAGCCCTTGGTACACTGGATTCTCTATATTCCACATATTTTGGTAAGTTGTGTTTTCATTTTTGCCCAATAAAAACTATTTTACTTTCTTTTGAGATTTAATACACAACAATAAGTAAATAAATAAGTAACTGGGGTTTAGGTCAGAGATGAGGGGCTAAGAGGATTCACCAGAGACAGAGTGGGGAGCAGAACAGGCAGAAGGACCAAAATACACTGCTGAGGGCAGTGGGGCACCACTGGAGAGGTCTGCTGTACCTTATGTGAGTTAACTCCCTGGCAGGGATGGAACTCAGCCCCATAGGGGTGATAGGGCTGAGATTAACCCCTAGGCCACCAGAATGGGCCCACCTGCTGTTGTTAGATGAAAAATTCTATAGCTATCCAATTAATTGACACTACTGTTGAGTTCCACTATGTCTTCACAGAGTTTTTCCTCTGGATTTGTCCAGAATGGGTGTGATGGGTGTAGAAATATCCAACTCTGTCAGTAGATTCATTTATTTCTCCTTGCAGTTCTTTCAGTGCACTTGATTCTCATTGATTTTATGCAGTGAACTTTTCAATCTCAGACATAGCAATTTTCATCTCTTGAATTTTAACGTGTGCCTCTTTTATATAGTCTATATCTCCTCTTAATATCAATCTATTCTTCGGCTTCTTGAACGCACAGAATTCAGCAATAATATTTGCTTTCATGTCCTAGTTTACTAATTCTGCCATTAATGTCATTTCTGGGTCTACTTCAATTGATCCATGTTTGTGTTCTCCTCTTTTTTAAAAGGTCTCGTATTTTTAATTGGATGGCAGGCATTTTAGATTTTCACATTGTTGGGTACGGTATAGATTTTTGTTTTTACAAGCATTATTGAGTTTTGTTCAGAAACATGTTGAAGTTATCTATTAACATGTTGATCCTTTGGGGTCTTATTTTTAGGTGTTACTAAGTGGTAGCAGAGTTGATTTTCCTGAAGTCAATTTTCCCTCATGGTTATTTAGGTTGAAGATGTCAAATGCACATTTCAGAGAGTGGGAAGATCGTGTTGTCATTCTTCCATCTCATATAACAGTTAATCATATGAGCCCATGAAGAATGACACAGAGCAGTGTATTTCTGCAGACAGTAGTCCCCATTCAGTGTTGATTAATATTTAAATTCTTTTTTAAGGCTTATTTATTATGCATACAAGAACTACGGGTCAGAGGCATGGGGGCTGAGAGGATCCACCAGAGACAGAGTGGGGAGCAGAACAGGCGGATTGACTGAAATACACTGCTGAGGGGAGCAGCAGGTGAGACAGGAGAGGTCTGCTATGCCATGCGGGTAGCATCCTGGCTGGGGACTGAATGAATGCAGTGCTGCAGTGGCTGAGTATAGCATCTTAGTGGTGGCAACTTAACCCCTTGCACCACCAAGGAGGCCCCCGACGTTTAAATTCTTAATGTTTGACCCATGTTGTCATTTGCTTAATGCTTTGTGGTGGATAGATACAGCTAAAAATATCCAAAGGGCTGACTTGGATAACCTAGAAATAGATTACAATATCTAAAAACTGATTGATTTTTTCATACTGGTTAAAGTGCTTGACTCTTGCTAGAAGCAGATTTCCATGTTTTAAAAATAAAATGCAGATTTTAATATTGCTCTGAAATCTCTGACACTATTTTATATGCCAAATGTGCTTGCTTTTTATATTGCAAATTTCTAAAATTATTCTGTCATTTTGCAGTCAAGGATATATTTGTGTAGTGTAATATAATCACAAACTAGCTAAAGACTAGGCCCATCATGTCGTCCTATTATTCTGTATGTAGATTTAGGTTACTTCTAATGAAGAGATTAATTCCACATATTCAAGTTAACAGATATTTATCAGGCAGGTTTATGGGATGGAAATGCTTACAGATCATCCAATGCTTACAGATTGGAGAGTGGTATGAAATACACTTGTAATATATTTTCTTAGTTATTTTTATCTGTTAGGCTTATAGACCTATAAATAAAAGTGGTGTGTTTCCCAAAGGAATTAAGATTCAGCTTATGAGTTTATTTTATGTAGCCTTCATTCTACCTGTACAACACCTCAAGTCCTAACACAGGCAAATATAAAGCAACGTCCTATTTTATTTTATTAGTGTATTTTACAACAATTGTGCTGCTGCACCTCCCCCTGCTGTGACCTTTAGGGCTAATGGCTTTCACCAGGGTCCCTAGGTCCGGCTGGGCAAGGAACCAGCGCGCAGGGGAGTACAGCAAAGTTCCCTGAAGACATAGATGAGACAGACCTATCAAAAGATAACGACCACCAGGAGCCACCACAAAAATGCTGACCAAAAGGAGCCTTATCTCGTCTCCTCAGACCTACAAACTTTATCCCTTCACTCTCTTTCTAAAACTTCTTCCTTCTCCTCTGTAAAGGTCATTGATTGCTAAATTAAAGAAACATATGAAATCTAGTAACAAGGATGACTCAAATGAAACACCACTAAACCTTGTGTAATAACAAAATTGTTAGTTCAATAATTGCTCTGTTACATGTTAAAATTCCTTAGCTTTGATCCCTAATGAAAAAATGTTATTACATAAAAATAATAATAAGTGCACCTGTTATAATTAATAATGATTAAGGAATTTGGTGGTTAGCTAGGAGAAAATGTAATTATATAAAACAAAAGACAAAACTAATGGTCTGACTGCTTAGGAATGTGCCTAGATCCAAATGTAACTCTGGACATAAATCACTGCCTTGTCAATGATAAGTTAAACCTATGAGCCAACTGCTTTAGTTCACTGATAACCGATCCTATGCCTTTAGAAAAACATAGATACTGGCCACTAACTTAAATAAAATTACACTCAGATTTCCACTTTCTTGAGGTGTGTCTGTGTGTCATTTATTCACCGAATCCCTCACCACCCTGCGCAGTCTCTCAACCCTGAGACGGCCTCCTCGTTCACTGCTGTGCTGGTCCGCGGCATTGTGCAGATATACAAGTTTCAGAGATCAAAAACACCCAAGGTCTTGAAGACTTTACCTTCCTGTAAAATGCTTTTTGAAACCTGGTTCTGCCTTCCAATCTATAAATACAGCACTACCCTGGAGGGAACAAAGATTTATCTCTTCTCAATTTACAAGTAAATCCATTGTTAACCCACTTCACCTCTTGACCAGTAAAGGGCTAATTTATGATTGAAGGTCAATGAGTTTATCTGAGGCCATTTCTATAAGGTCAAGAAAAAAAGTACAGAAAAACTAGTACATTGCGGGGCCTCCCCGGTGGCGCAGCGGTTGAGCGCTGGGTTGCGAAGCTGCCCGCAGGTTCTACAGCGCCGGTTCGACCCCTGGCTGTTCCCCAGCCACCGGAGGAGGGTCCCACATGGCGCGTAGACCTCTCCTGCTGCCCGCTGCTCCCCTCAAGCAGTGTACTTCGGTCCCTCTGCCTGCTCTGCTCCCCGCTCTGGCTCTGGTGAATTCTCTCACCCTCCCATGCTTCTGACTGTACCCAGTGCATGTATAAACAAAACAAACAAACAAACAAATAAATAAATAACATGCCTCTATTAAAAAAAAAAAAAACTAGTACATTGTGCATTGTTTAATGCAAACTAAATGAACTGAGCTGCATTATACTATATCACATCAATCCTACGGAACCATCTGACAATGCAAAACATATGTCTATGGTGAGAATGATGCCAAAAGCAAGCAATTACTTATTCCTCCAAAAGAACCTTGGTCAAGATGATTGGCAAAGGTCAGCATGGCACACTTGTCTTCTAATAATTTTGCTGAATTCCCATTTATAAATAACTACTCATCCATTTATCTCCTGCATTTTCCTCCAGTTAATTTTCAAGTCCATTTCTTTGTTTGCATGAATATATTATTCTATGCTATGGGACACAAACAGCAAAACCCAAATATCACATATGTCTTTATAACAAAAGAATGTTAAAACAGGGCCTCCCTGGTGGCACATGGGGTTAAGTGCCACACTATGAAGCAATCGGCAGCCTCTGCAGCATGAGTTCGATCCCCTGGCCAGCCAGGGGGCTACCCACATGGTGTAGCAGACCTCTCCTGTCCAGCCCGCTGCTCCCCTCAGCAGTGTATTTCAGTCAGTCTGCCTGTTCTGCTCCCCACTCTGTCTCTGGTGAATCCTTTCACCACTACCACCACCACCCCCATCTCTGGCCTGCACCCCAGCTCTTGTATTCATAAATAAATAAATCTTTAAAAAAAAAATGCTGAAACAGATTGAAATAGGAAAACAGGTACATTTTAAGGAAACTTCCTTAAAAATGGAAAGTGCAGTGAGTGTGTGGAGTTTCAAATCCTCCACTAATTATCCCTTTAAAGATTCTTGTTTCCTGGAGTATAGAGCATAGTTGTGGTTTCTTAAGGATTTTTTTCTGGGATGTAGACCTCCTAAAACACCCTTCACTTCATTATTACTCTTTCTTAGTGAATAAACAGTCAAAGAACTAGGAGGCTCTGGATGTGAACATAAGACATTATGATCAAAGGGATCTGACCATTTGGGATCCAGGGGGAATTATAGCGAATAGTAGCCTCTTCCTAATGTAACCTGTCTCTGGTGCTGTGTGTCAAAACAACACGTGAGGGATATTGTGTGTGGTATCCTTTCCTTGCGGCTTTGTAGAGCACATTGACTTTAAAATGCTCCAAGAAATTCTGTGACAGAGAGGTCTATTCAAGCTTGCACAGTCTATGTTTCTGCACAGATTTTTGATGTTGTGATTGCAGTAAGCCTCATTCACCTATTAGTAGTGCTAGTCTAATCCAAATTTTCTTAAAATGTGGAAACTGAGACACCAAAATGTAAGTGATTTAGCCATGGGATATCCCAGGTTGTATCAAAGCTTCACAGAGTGTACCAGGCAACTCCACGCCATTAGGAGTGAAACTGTATGTCCGTTCCCATTGCTCTCAGCTGAATGATGTGGTTTGTGCTCCCAAGTTTGAATATTTTTTAAAAAGATTTTTATTTATTCAAGCATACCAGAACCAGGGTACAGGCCAGATGTGTGGGAGGGTGAGAGGATGCACCAGAGACAGACGGGGAACAGAACAGGCAGACTGATCGAAATACTCTGCTGAAATACATGCAGCGGGCAAGACAGGAGAGGTCTGCCGCACCACGGGGCTGCTCCTGGCCGGCCAGGGACTCAAACTCCAACCGCAAAGGCCACGGACAGCTTCAAAGCGCTGCGCTCAACCACCTGCGCAACCAGGGGAGGCCTGCCTGTCCACTCTTGACATGCATAGCATTTCCATCCAGTGTGGATTCTGTCATGCCTACTGAGGGCTGACTTCCTGAAAAGTTTTCCCACATTCTTCACAATCATAAGGATTTTGTCCAGTGACACCTCTGATGTCTAGTGAGAGCGTGCTTACTGGAAAAAGTTTTCCCACACTCTTGACACTCCTAAGGCTTCTCTCCAGTGTGACGTCTCTGATGTTGACTGAGGGATGATTTCTGGCAGAAAGTTTTCCCACACTCTTGACACTCAGGATTTCTCTCCAGTATGAATTCTCTGATGTGTAATGAGGTGTGGTTTACTAGAAAAAGCTTTCCCACACTCTTCACAATCATAGGGTTTCTCTCCAGAGTGACTTCTCTGATGTCTAATGAGGTTTGACTTACGGGAAAAAGCTTTCCCACACCCTTCACAATCATAGCGTTTCTCACTAGTGTGAGGTCTTTGATGTTCAGTGAGGGATGATTTCCGGTGGAAAGTCTTCCTGCACTCTTGAGATTCATAAGGCTTCTGTCCAGTGTGACTTCTCTTATGTCTCCTGAGAGATGACTTCCACTGGAAAGTCTTCCTACACTCTTGACATTCATAAGGCTTCTTCTCTCCAGTGTGAATTCTCTGATGCTCACTGAGGTATGACTTACTGGAAAAAGCTTTCCCACACTCTACACATTCATAGGGTTTCTCTCTAGTGTGAGTCCTCTGATGGTGACAGAGGGATGACTTACTGGAAAAAGCTTTCCCACACCCTTCACATTCATAGGGTTTCTCTCCAGTGTGACTTCTCTGATGTGTAATGAGGTGTGACTTACTAGAAAAAGTTTTCCCACACTTTTCACAATAATAGGATTTCTCTCCAGTGTGACTTCTGTGATGGAGATTGAGGGATGACTTACTAGAAAAAGCTTTACCACACTCTTCACAATAATAGGGTTTCTCTCCAGTGTGAATTCTCTGATGGTGAATGAGGGATGATTTCCGGGAGAAAGTCTTCCTACACTCTTGACATTCATAAGGCTTCTCTCCACTGTGAATTCTCTGATGCTCACTGAGGTAATACTTACTGGGAAAAGCTTTCCCACACTCTACACAATCATAGGGTTTCTCTCCAGTGTGACTTCTCTTATGTGTAATGAGGTGTGCCTTAGTAGAAAAAGCTTTCCAACACCCTTCGCAATGATAGCGTTTCTCACCAGTGTGAAGTCTATGATGTACAGTGAGGGATGATTTCCGATGGAAAGTCTTCCTGCACTCTTGACATTCATAAGGCTTTTCTCCAGTGTGACTTCTCTTATGTTTCCTGAAAGATGATTTCCAGTGGAAAGTCTTCCTACACTCTTGACATTCATAAGGCTTCTCTCCAGTGTGAATTCTCTGATGGTCAGTGAGGTAAGACTTACTGGAAAAAGCTTTCCCACACCCTTCACATTCATAGGGTTTCTCTCCATTGTGACTTCTCTGGTGGCGACTGAGGGATGATCTCCAGGAGAAAGTCTTCCTACACTCTTGACATTCAAAACGCTTCTTTCCACTGTGAATTCTCTGATGCTCACTGAGGTAATACTTACTGGAAAAAGCTTTCCCACACCCTTCACATTCATAGGGTTTCTCTCCAGTGTGAGTCCTCTCATGTAGAACAAGAATTGACTTACAGGAGAACACTTTCCTGCACGCCTGACATTCATAGGGTTTCTCCCTTGTGTGAGTTCTCTGATGGACACTAAAAGCAGATTTGTGCCTGAAAGTTTTCTTACATACTAGACACGGGTAGCACTTCACTCCCGTTTGAGATTGTGGATGTACAGTGAGGGCAGTCTTCTATGAGAAAGTTTTCACATAATAGTTAGAGCCAAACAACTTCATTGCAGTGAGATTTCTCTGGTGTCTCCTCTGTAAGGAAATCTCAGAGGTGCCCCCACACTCATCAGGTTTAACACACACCTGTGTTCACGCACACAGGAGCTCCTGTACGCTGCCAGGGAAATGACAACAGTAAGCAATGCATGTAGTGGAACCAAGGGCAGAGACTCCCTGGAATAAACAAATCCGGAGGGTTAAACAATGAAGTAAACAAATGCAAAGACACAACAGCATCCAGGACACCATGAGCCTGCTGCACTGACAGCAGCTCTCGCAAGGTAACCTGGCACATCCCAAATCTAGGAAAACAAAAATGCATTCTTCTTTATAGGCTCATTGACGAAAACGCTAATACAAGAAATAAAACAACAAAGAGAGAAGGTGGATGGCTCGTGTCTGTGCACAGAAACTCACGGGACCTCCCAGCAGGAGTGGGCTCAGGATGCCATAAAAGCGCCATATGATGAAATGGGACAATACAATCCCCTCGCGCTTTCAACCCTGTTCAAAATGGAAATGAGCAGCCACGAGGAAAGGACTGGAACACACAGTTCTGCAAATCACACACCCAAGTGGGTCCTAACACATGAACGTGCTCAATACGAATGGTCACGAAGGAAATATGAATCAGAAGTACAAGAGATGAGATTTTTACATCCGCTGGGATCGCAATGATTTAAAAAGAAAGAAAAGAACAAGTACTGGCAAAAATAGGGACCTGGCTCCCTTGCGCACTGCTGGGGCAAACATAAATGATGCAGACAGGAAGGTGATTCTTGGGAAAAGGGAACTCACAATGACAGGAGGACCCACCCCCACCCCGGGGTGTTCCCCAATAGCAGGGACAGCAGGGACGGGCAGAGACGTCTGCTCACCTACGGTCACTGCACGACCAGTCATTACAGCCCAAAGCAAAATTATCCCAAGCCTCAGGTGATGGATTAATGGATAAATAAGACTGGTAGATACACATAAGAGATTATTAATGGGTATCACAATGGAACTAGACAATGACACACATTACAATATGAAGGGACTCCTGTACGATACCAATGAAATGACAAAACAGTTAACAAGGCAATAAAATAAGAGATTCACCAAGAAAACAAGGTGTAACAAGACTCCATTCATACAGGTCTGAGTTGTCAAACTCAAACAGCAGGTAAATGGTGGACACAGGGGCTGAGGGACAGGGCAGTTGGGAGCGAGAGCTTCATGAGTAAAGTATTTTATTACTGGGAAATGAAAAAATCTGGAAGGTGGTGATGGCTGAATAACACTGTCAGATACTAAATGCCAAAGACCACCACATGCAATAACAGCAAAAGGAGACTTTTTATTTCACATTTAAATGAAGAGTCAGGGGCTTTCCTGGTGGCTAAAGGTTAAGACACAACCAATGGAGCTGTCCGCAGCCACTGCAGCACGAGTTCAATCCCCGGCCAGAGTGCTACCCACATGTGCGGCAGACCTCTCCTGACTCGCCCACTGCATCTCTCGTCAATGTATTTCAGTCAGTCTGCCTGTTCTGTTCCCCACTGTCTCTGGTGGTGAATCCTGCCCTCCCCACCCCCGCACACCTCTGGCCCGTACCCTACTTTTTGTATGCAACAATAAGTATATCTTTTAAAAAATGAATGAATGAATAAATGAATGAATGAATGAATGAATAGAGGGTCAGGTTTAGTAGGAAAAGGAGAAAAAGGAAGCAACAGTCACGATGGGCAGAAGAGCAGCCACTGCTGCTCCCCACAGTGCAAAGGTTTTTAAAATGAAACACTTGCATGGTCACAAGTGACAGGAGAGCTGCGAAAATTAGGTTGTAAAATATATTCATTCTAATAATATTCTATAAACATTCCATCCAAATTGAAAAGAAAATCTACCATTAACGATAACTTCAGCAAGAATCATATGTATGACTAATGCACACACCTACTGTATTCCAGACTCAATGACGGATATGTGAAGCTCCTTATTAAAAACTACATTTACTGACCCCTGAGTACTTTCTCCCCCTGAACTCTGAGGTGTCAGCACACTGTCCAGTCGGAGGCAGAAAAGGGAGCAAACTCATGACTGAGAAAACGCATCCATCAGGTTTGGCCAAGAATGAGAACTGTAATGTGAACTGAAACACACACACACACACAGTGGTGCTTTTGTTAGCAACCATTAAGGTATCAGGTAATACTGAAGAGAAACTTGCATTGGGTGAGACGAAACTCTGGAATAGAGAAATCCCTTTCTGCTGGCGGGAGACCTGGGCTAGGAAGGATCTAATTCCACACGGGAGGGCACAACACAGGATGAGGTTTGCACGTTGCATGAGCAGCAGGTGCCATCGGGATGGCTACAGGCGCAGTAAGGTGGGAGCCGAGCCTGTGGCAGTAGGACTGGGCAGAGGCCCACGCTCAAGTGTAACTGGCAGAAATGGCAAAACACAGCTGACTGACTCACTCAGGAGAAGTGCACACTGAAGACGGGAGACCAGATCGGAACACAGGGATTAGCTACATTCAGGAGCACAAGATACTCAAGCACTCAGGGACACGGAAAAGAAATCATCAGAGAGACCATGACAGAAGCAAACACAAAGAAATTTGCTTCTTCCAAAACACTGAAGACCGAGGAAAACTCACCAACACATATGACGAGGTCAACATTGCCCTGATCCCCCCCAAAAAAAGACAGCATAAAAGGGAAAAATAGACCAACAGCACCAAAGAACAGAGAAGGGAAAATCCTCACCAAATTCCACCCGACTTAATACAGCAACATGGGGCCTCCCTGGTGAACAAGGAGTCAAGACAAAGCACTATGAAGCTATCCACAGCCCTTGCAGCATGAGTTCGATCCCCAGTCAGGGAACAGACCAACACGGCACACCTGACCTCTCCTGTCTCCCTGCTGCCCCCCTTAGTAGTGTATTTCACCAGATCTGCCTGTTCTGCTCCATACTCTGTCTCTGGTGAATCCTCTCACCCACCACATGTCTGGCCTGTACCCCAGCTCTTATATGGATAAATAAATCAATCCATAAAATTCTAAATGGATTAAATATTGGGCGACGTATTTGACAGAAAATATAGGTACACACTAAGGACAGTTGCCACAGAGTGCACTAGGGAACACAACCCCAACACCAACGGAAAAAAAGGCAAAAATCAACAAGCGGGACACCACCAAACCTAAAAGCTTTCATACCTCAAAAGAAACCAACCCAAAAACTGAAATGCAGTCTACAGAACAGAAAAAAAGAATCTGCATGCCACACACGTGACAAAGGGTTCATTCCAAAAATTTATAACATCCCCAAACAATGCGAGAAACCAACTGATGACTCAATTAAAACTGGACAAAGGGGGGCCCCCTGGTGACACAAGGGGTTGGGATGCAGCCTATGAAGCTTTCCGTAGCCTCTGCAGCTAGTACGATCCCTGGCCGGCACGGAGCAACCCACATGGCGCTGCAGACCTCTCCTGACTTGTCCGCCGCTCCCCTCTGCAGTGTGTTTCAGTCAGTCTGCCTGTTCTGTTCCCCACTTTCTCTGGTGAATCCTCTCACCCCCTGTACCTCTCGCCTGCACCCCAGTTCTTACATGCATAAATAAATAAATCTTAATAAAAAAATGGACAAAGGAACTACATAAACTCTTCTGGAGAGGGAATTCTGACATTCTGCAGACAATAAGAATGTTCACCTTAACTTATTGTAAGAGAAATGTAAATCGAAAACACACTTAGATGCCACCTCACCCCTTGAGAAGGCCCAAATAAAAACGAATGCATTTATACAAAACGGGGGTTCGGGGGTGAAAATTTTATGGGGACTATAAGGAAGATGAAAATGATTCCTTTCTGCAAAAATGAAAATGATGTGAAAATACGTAAAATAGTATTTAAAAAAGCGAAAGACTGAAAAAAAAAAAAAAAAAACACGGAAGGAAGAACGCTGGAGAGGGCGCAGAGAAAAGGGAGCTCTCACCTGCGGCTGGTGGCCATGACAGTCGGAACAGACCCTGTGGATGAGGGTGCGGAGGTTTCTTCAGGAAATAAAAACGGAAATTCCATGTCATCTGCAAAACTTCTACACACCATCCTCACGGGAAAACTCAAACACAAAAAGACTCTTCCCACCCGGGAGCAGAGCAGCTCTGTTCCCAACAGCCCAGTCATGGCCCAACCTACATCCCTTCGCCAGAGGCGGAGCAAAAAGGGTGGAGCACATGCAGGGGAGCACTGCAGGGCCATGAGGAAGGAGCAAAGGTCACACTGAGGATAAAATGGGTGGACAAGGAGGTGATAGTCTGTTTTCTTTTAAAAAGATTTATTTATTCAAGCATACAGGAGCTGGGGTACAGGCCAGAGGTGTGGGGAGGGGGGTGAGAAGATTCAGCAGACAGGGCAGGGAACAGAACAGGCAGACTGACCGAAATACACTGCTGAGGGACCCAGCAGGACACTCAGGTCTGCTGCGCCACGTGGGTAGCTCCCCGGATGGCCGGGGGATGGAACTTATGCTGCAGAGACTGCAGACAGTCCCATGGGTTGCATTTCAACCCCTTGCGCCACTCGGGAGGCACCAGGAGGTGCTATTCTTCAATGAAATAAAACAAAAAGTAGAGACACATATGAGATGGCTTCACTCATCTGTGTAAAATAAATATCCAAAAAATATTTACAGGCAAAATACTTGAATCAAACTTGAACTGGGTCATGTGAAGGTAAAGATGACCACCAGAGGGAACAGGGGAAAGAGTGGAGAAGTAAGGGAGGGAGGCAGACGGGGGATGGGCCAGGGTGGTTGGGTAGAGGGGGAACAAGGGGTAGGGCAAGACCCATTAGGAGTCTAGGAAAAAACTGGCAACTATTTGAGCAGAAGACTTTCAGTGCTACACATGTCAATGACAGATCGAGGAGGGAAAATAAGTAAAAGAAAGAGAAAACAGTATAAGAAGCTTTGAAACTATTACAAAAAATGGAATTTCCCCAAGGTCACACACGGTGTTCTCAAACATGGCAGGAACTTTGGGGAAGGCAAAGGCTGGAGAGTGTCACTGGACTGGGGAACAACTTAGGGTGCTGGGAAGCGTCACTAGAAATGCATGCAGACCACACCAAGGAGAAATGCCCAGGAGCAGTGCAAACAACCGCCAGAAAAAAGGACTCTGAAGAGTCTACCAGGCACCTGGGGTTTGCAGACCCCCTGAGAGAAGAGCAGGGGCAGGGATGTAAGGACGCCCCAGTGGACTCAACGTCACTCGTGCCAAGACTGACGCCTGCATGAAAGTCTCCGAGAGCGGCCTGGGGCACACTATAGGATTTCAGCAACTGCACAGAAACCTTAAAAATTCAGTTGTCCTTTTCAAATGACTCCTGGCTCCTTCACCCCCATCTGCACTCGGGTCCTCAGGCCCATCCACCTCCTCCTCCCTCCCCTCTCACCTGAGCAGCGCAGAGCTGGGAATTTTTTCTGTCCAGCGGGGTGAAGAGCCACAGTCCACACTTTCAGCGTCATCAACGGAGACCCTGGTACAGACTCTGTGCTGCGGGAGCACCAGGGCAGAGCCCCATCTCCACGCACGCTGGACATGGGAAGGGCCTGGACCTACGCCACACCTTTCCCTGGTGAGGAATGTGTCCCTGCAGAAAACTATGTTTCTCATGTACATGTCCGGGGATGAACTCGCATAAAGTCAATGCACCGCGAGCTGAAGCCAACACGTCACTCACCAGAGATTCGTCCATGGTCGCTGCTCTCACAGACGCGCCAGGGCTCGGGAGCGGCGCTGGGGGGCGCTGGGGTCCAGCACAGAGGACAGAGGCAGCTGCCGGGGTCCGGGAGTCTCCTGGCCAGAGTCCGCCACACGCTGCCTGGCACACACGCACACCAACCATACACGAACTACACGCACCTATGCTCACATATGCACACCACCCTGTTATAGGACAGCCCCAACATAAAACGGGTTGCCTGGCTGTGGGTCCTCACCCGCACGCTTAAAAGGGACCCATTAATACTGCACTGCAGACACACACAGAAGGTTAATGAAAGGTTTACTTACAAGGGAAAAGGAAATAAGGAACATGTAAAACTCAGGGAGAAAATAGGGAAATAAAGTATTTAATGCTTCCTACCCAATCCACCGACCTGGAAACCCAAAGGCAGGACGCTGCGAGCTGGCCTAGAGCCAAAATGGGGGACCCCTCCAAAGCCCACGGGTCTGGCTTTATATCAACCAGGCTGCTTAACCCCACCCTCAGGTCCCAGGCACCTTCCCTTGGGTGGGGATGGGATGTGGAGTTCCCAGTGTCTTTTGGCTTTGGCCGGGGTTGGGGGTGGAGTCCACAAAGCCTGTGTGGAATTAGCCTTAGGACAGCCTTTTCCCCCTAATAACCCCACGCACACACTAAATATCACCATCGACCCACTCCCATCGCTGCCTCAGAGTCCACAACCCACGAGGCGCGCGCTCCAAGAAGGAGAGCCCCGAGGCGACCCAGCAGGAGAAGAGTGAGAAGCGCTTCTGTTGGTCAATCTTTATTGGTTACTCTCACCCTTCACCCCAGCGATGCAGACCATGGGGGACAGCAGGAAGCCCCAGGGAGGCAGAGCCAGTCGGTGGGGAGTGCGGGGCTGGGCCTGAACACAGCGCACACCCCAGGGCCGGGGAGTCCCTCTCGCGACGGTGTCCTGGCCTTCACAACCCTGGGAACAGCTGCATTTACGGTCTTCTTTTTTTTTTTTTGCTTTGATAATAAAAGAGGAAAGGGAAGTTGTGTATAATGTGGATGCTATTCTTGCATTCCACATTATATATATTATATAGAAAATACAGACTCCGTTTACTTTATAACACGCATCTTTCCCCTTGATAAATAACTGCAAAATATCTAGTATACATGCCTTGACCTTGTCATATGTGTTTGGTTTTCTACATATATCCATACATATATATAAGTACATACATATATATACTCACGTCTGTAAAACACAATAAATACATCCTCAACAATGACAACTGAACAAATGCAATTTTGGTTTAAGAAAAAATGAAGGACTTCTGTGAAAGCACCAGGCAGCAAACAGAAAGCCATAACTGCTAGAAACTTCTTCCAACCCTGGGCTAGACACAGGGCCCAATTCTAAATATGTGTGGTTGCCAAGGTGTCCTGGTGATGCTTCAGGGACAGCAGAGACCCGCACAGGAAGGGAAACGCAATAGCAGAAGGCCACCGTGGGGGCAGAGCTCGGCCTTCCTGACAGCCTAGCTAAGTGCAGAGCCATCACGTGTAGCACAGTCTTGCTATTACTCTGCTCGCTGTGTAAACAGAAAGGGTGCAGCAGATTCAAGAGTGTTCAGGTGTGCAACACTTTAGTAGCATCACTGAGCCAGATGCTCTGGGGCCCTGTCCAGGACTCCAGCACAGAGAGACTGGGATGTGGGGAAGAGGAAGGTTCGGAGGCCACTGCTTTGCACTGCTCACTGACTGGGGTCACTCAGTACAGTCCTGGATTCAGCTCAAGATCCACTGAGACCACCGAGCCTATCGCCTGTTACAGCTGCCCAGGAGGTCTTCACTGTTCTTGTAACAAGTGCTGGAAGCCACTCAGTAGGGCCACCCCTGAAATTGGGAGCACTCCCTGTCTGTCCACTTTCCTGCCCAGGGGGAGGCCGGCCCAATGGCTGCAAAGTCTGCAGCCACATTGTGGAGCAGCACACCTTTCTTTCTCTGCCCTCCACCCTGGCTCCAAAAGGGAACTGAAATGCAGGGTGAACTCCTGATCTTTTTGTTTAATGAGCTCCCACTTTCACAGCCTCTGTAATAGAAAAACAGAGGCAGCGGGTGGAGCAGAGTCCTCAGGCAGTGGAGCCCTAGGTCTGAGCCTCCCTCTTCCTATCAGAGAGCCCCCAAATCCTGGTATGAGCGCAGTGTGACTTAGAAATCTGGGTGACTACTGGTACCACTAAGAAGAAGTACTGTAACCTTGACCATCATGTCACTTCCCTAGGATGTAAAATAAAGGAACTGAATATGCTGGACAGAATCCAGGGCCAATGGATTCACTTTCTCCCCAGGATATCACTGGACACGACTGAAGTGACCCCTTCCCGGCCCAACCCACCAGAATAAAGACAATCACATCAGACACCTAATTTATGAGCCCAGACCACATTCAACAGCTTCTGCTATGAGACAAGATAGTTAAAAGCGGAGAATGGTATGAATTCAACAATCAGCTAAAATTGAAGTCACAAATGAACTGTAAAAGCTTCACTCCCTGAGAAAAGGCATTTTCCCATGGGATACACCCAGACCACCGAGAACACATTTGACAGTCATTGGTAATAACTGGCCAAGGACAATATGAAAATCCTAGGTCTGGGGCTTGCTGCATCACCTACACTCAAAGTCAACTTAGGAAGTTAGAGGAGTTGAGTGATATTTCTGTTTCGGAAGGGAAAGAAAAATCAACTTCTGCTTGCAGCTCTCTCACTAACCTTCTGGAGGAATGTGAGTGTGGCTTCCTGCCCACAGGAGGGTGTTGACAGAAGTGCGGAGAGCCCCATGCAGGTTGCAGTGAGCAGGGAGCAGAGCAGGCAGAAGGACCTTAGTACACTGCTGAGGGGAGCAGCGGGCGCCAGGAGAGGTCTGAGCGGCATGAGGGACCCTCCTCCAGTGGCCGGGGAGCAAATGGGGATCGATCCGGCGCTGCAGAGGCTGCGGGCAGCATCGCAACCCAGCGCTCAATGTCTGTGCCACCGGGTTGGCCCAAAAGTCTGTTTTTTTTTTTTTTTAAATTTTTTTTTTAATAGAGGCATGTTTTATTTACTTATTTATTTGTTTCTTTTGTTTATACATGCATTGGGTACTTTCAGAAGTGCGGGAGGGTGAGAGGATTCACCAGAGCCAGAGCGGGGAGCAGAACAGGCAGAAGGACCGAAATACACTGCTGAGGGAAGCAGCGGGCGGCAGGAGAGGTCTGCACCCCATGTGGGACCCTCCTCCGGTGGCCGGGGAGCAGCCGGGGATCGAACCGGCGCCACAGAGGCTGCGTGCAGGTTCCTAACCCAGCGCTCAACCGCTGCGCCACCAGGGAGGCCCTGTTTTTTTTTTTTTTAAAAAAAGATTTATTTAGGACCTCCCCGGTGGCCCAGCGGTTGAGCGCTGTGTTGCGAAGCTGCCCGCGGCCTCTGCGGCGCTGGTTCGATCCACAGCTGCTCCCTGGCCATCGGAGGAGGGTCCTGCATGGCGCGCAGACCTCTCCTGCAGCCCGCTGCTCCCCCCAGCAGTGTACTAAGGTCCGTCTGCCTGCACTGCTTCCTGCTCTGGCTCTGGTGAATTTTCTCACCTTCCCGCGCTTCTGACTGTACCCACCGCACTTCTGACTGTACCCAGTGCTTGTTTAAACAAACAAACAAACAATCAAATAAATAAACAAAAACATACCTGTATAAAAAAAATTGCATAAAGTATATAAAAATTTAAAAAAATATTTATTCATGCATACAGGAGCTGGGGTACAGGACAGAGGTGTGAGGGAGGGGGGTGAGAGATTTAGCAGAGCGGGGAACAGAACAGGCAGGTTGACCGAAATAAACTGACGAGGGACGCAGCAGGCCAGTCAGGTCTGCTGCGCCATGTGGGTTGCTCCCTGGCTGCCCGGTGAATGGAAAGTGTGCTTCAGAGAATGCAGACAGCCCCAACTGTTAAATCTCAACCCCTTGCCCACCAGGGAGGCCCCCGGAGGTGCTATTCTTGAGTGAAATAAGCCAAACACTAAAGACACATATCAGATGGCTTCACTCATCTGTGTAAAATAAATACCCAGAAAACATTTATAGACAAAATACTTGAATCAAACTTGAACAGGGTCATGTGAAGGTAAAGATGACCACCAGAGGGAACAGGGGAAAGGGTGGAGAAGTCAGGGAGGGAGGCAGACAGGCCATGGGCCAGGGTGGTTGGGTAGAGGGGGAACAAGGGGTAGGGCAAGACCCATTAGGATTGTAGGAAAAAACTGGCAACTCTTTCAGCAGAAGGCTTTAGTGCTCCACATGTCAATGACAGATCGAGGAGGGAAAATAAGTAAAAGAAAGAGAAAAAAGTATAAGAAGCTTTGAAACTATTATAAAAAATGGAATTTCCCCAAGGTCACACACGGTGTTCTCAAACATGGCAGGAACTTTGGGGAAGGCAAAGGCTGGAGAGTGTCACTGGACTGGGGAACAACTTAGGGTGCTGGGAAGCATCACTAGAAATGCATGCAGACAACACCAAGGACACAACGCCCAGATAAAAGGTCTCTGAAGAGCCTGCTGGGCACCAGGGGTTTGCAGACCCCCTGAGAGAAGAGCAGGGGCAGAGATGGAAGGACGCCCCAGTGGACTCAACGACACACGTGCCAAGACTGACGCCTGCATGAAAGTCTCCCAGAGCGGCCTGGGACACACGATAGGATTTCAGCAACTGCACAGAAACCTTAAAAATTCAGTTGTCGGGCCTCCCAGGTGGCGCAGCGGTAGAGCGCTGGGTTGCGAAGCTGCCCGCGGCCTCTGTGGCGCCGGTTCGATCCCCGGCTGCTCCCCGGCCACCGGAGGAGGGTCCCACATGGCGCGCAGACCTCTCCTGCTGCCCGCTGCTCCCCTCAGCAGTGTACTTCGGTCCTTCTGCCTGCTCTGCTCCCCGCTCTGGCTGTGGTGAATTCTTTCACCCTCCCGCGCTTCTGACTGTACCCAGTGCATGTATAAAAAAAAACAAACAAATAAATAAATAAAAACATGCCTCTATTAAAAAAAAAAAAAAAAAATCTAAAAAAAAAAAAAAAAAAAATTCAGTTGTCCTTTTCAAATGACTCGTGGCTCCTTCACCTCCATCTGCACTGGGTCCTCAGGCCCCTCCTCGTCCTCCCTCACCCCGCACCTGAGCAGCGCAGAGCTGGGAAGTGTTTCTGTCCAGCGGGGTGAAGAGCCACAGGCCACACCTTCAGCGTCATCAACGGAGACCCGGGTACAGACTCTGCGCTGCGGGAGCACCAGGGCAGAGCCCCATCTCCACGCACGCTGGACATGGGAAGGGCCTGGACCTACGCCACACCTTTCCCTGGTGAGGAATGTGTCCCTGCAGAAAACTGTGTTTCTCATGTGCATGTCCGGGGATGAACTCGCATAGTCAATGCACCGCGAGCTGAAGCCAACACGCCACTCACCAGAGATTCGTCCATGGTCGCTGCTCTCACAGACGCGCGAGGGCTCGGGAGCGGCGCTGGGGGGCGCTGGGGTCCAGCACAGAGGACGGAGGCGGCTGCCGGGGTCCGGAGTCTCCTGGCCAGAGCCCGCCACACGCTGCCTGGAGACACCAGAGAGTCACCGCGGGTGGCAGCGGGTGGCACTTCTAGCAGGGCAGGAACGGCCCCGAGTCCACGCGCGGCAGAGCCTGGGCGGACGGTTCACCACAACTCAGTAAAAGGTGACACTGCCCACTGCCTGCGCCACGGTCGCGCAGGAGCAACCGTCTCAGAGCTGAGGAGTCGCGGCAGAGCGTGGACCCGACTTCCAGCGAGACGACCTTCCCGCCCTCCGCTCCGGGACTCTCGACAGCGCCGCGTCCCCTGGGCGCGCACGTGCGGGCGGGAGGCGGGAATGCAGCGGCCAGCAGGACGCCGCCTGGGGGGGAACGCGCAGCGCGCCCGGGAATTCAGTCCACAAGCCTCTAACGCCCCAGGAACTCCCCCCCACCCCCCGCCCTGCAAACCCAGTTCCCCGACACAGGGCCGCCTCCCCGGGCAACCCGCGGGCCTCTCCCGCCCCACCTGGGGTGCGCGAATCTCGCCCAGGCCACCCCCAACCCGAGAAACGCCGTCGGGCTCTCCCCTCCCTCACCGCCCGACTTTCGGGGGGCCAGAGGAGTCAGCGCGCATGCGCACAGGCGGACCCGCGCTTCCCCAAGCCCCCGCCTCGGGGACCCCGTCCCCCGCCCCGGGAAGACCCCGGGCAGCGTCCGGGGACAGGGCCGGGCGGCCGCGCCGGGGAAACCGGAAAGGCCGTGACGTTCTCCCCAACGGCCTCCGCCCCCGCCCGCCCAGGCGGGAATCGGCTCCAAAGCGCCCGACTCCATGGGGCCGGGGCCCCGCTCGCCCGCGCCCCCCGCTCCCCAACCCGCCCGGCGTCTCCGCTCCCCCGAGCCCGGCCTCCCGGGACAAAACCCCGCGCTCACCTCAGGGCGCCGCAGCGCTCCGGACGCGCCGAAACTTCCGGACGCGCAGATCGCGGAAGCCCCGCCCAGAAACCTCCGCGGGAACCACGGGGGCGCGAGACTACATTTCCCACAATGCCCTGCGCAGGCCGTCGGGCCGTCGTTGGGGCGGGGTTGCGGCCGGGAAGTGGGAGGAGTGGAGGTTGAGGAGAATGGGCGGGTGGGCGAGGCCCGGGAAAACTACGGGGCCCAGTACAGGCTCAGGGCTCTGAGGGAAGAGAGCTCAGCAGGGCCGCCCGGGGGCTGAAGGGGTTAAGCACGCGCTGACTCAGAAGCTATCCGCCCCTCCACAGCGGGGAGCGACCCACAGGGCAGGGCTGACCTCTCCTGTCCTGCCTGCTGCTCCCCTCAGCAGTGTATTCCTCTCTGTCTGCCTGTTCTGCGCCCCACTCTGTCTCTGCTGAACCCTCCCCATCGCGCGCTCTCTCTCTCTCTCTCACACACACACCCCTTTGGCCTGCACCCCAGCTCTTGTATGAACTATTTAAAAAATACACATAAGAAGTTCACATATAGTCTAAATAAGACACTCAGATACCAAGACACATTTCATCAAAATCAAAATTCAGTATTTAAGAAGCATCTTGACCTTCTGATATCTGGATCACAGAGTCGGTGTTCAACATAATGATGCTGTGCTTAGCTAATGTGAATGCACAAGAATTCCACGCTGTTATGAAAAGCTCACCTGCTCCTTCATCACATGCTTGTGAAGATTTCTTTTGGCAGCAACGTCCAATAATATTCATGGTCTCCATTACTACCATGAAGACACATGAGGATATTAATAAACTGTTACTGTATTCCCCGAAGGAGAAAATGATGAAATGAGTTGAACTTCAGCACGTTTCTCTGTCTAACTTTTATACCCACAATGAAGTCCACGACTCCTCTGGGTGATTGAGATCAGTCTCTTCAGTCACCCACAAACAGCATATCCATTTAGATTTTCTTCATTCAAGATACATGACACCATCATAAATGTACCAAAGCAATTAAGATGTAAACAAACTCATCAACTGGAGGAGGGTCTCTTAGATGTTTGACCCACGAAAGTCAAATACATGTCTCCATGTACATACCAGGAGAAAGCCATAGAGTGAAGTGATTTAGGGCTGAATTATATTCATCAGGTCTCTTCACAATATCTCAAGTATGGTTGATAATAAAAAAGGACAAAGAAAATAACTATACAGATCTCCAAACCATCGTCTTGAAGTCTAATATATTTTTTTAAAGATTGATTTTATTTATGCATGCAAGAACCAAGGGTTTGTCCTCCCTGGAAGTGCAGCGGTTGCGCGCTGGGTTGCAAAGCTGCCCGGGCCTCTGCGGCTCCGGTTCGATCCCCGGCTGCTTCCCGGACAGCAGAGGAGGGTCCCACATGGCGCACAGACCTCTCCTGCCGCCCGCTGCTCCCCTCAGCAGTGTACTTCGGTCCTTCTGCCTGCTCTGCTCCCTGCTCTGGCTCTGGTGAATTCTCTCACCCTCCCACGCTTCTGACTGTACCCAGTGCATGTATAAACAAAACAAACAAACAAACAAATAAAACATGCCTCTATTAAAAAAATAAAAAGAATTAAAAAAAAAAAAAACCAAGGGGTAGGCCAGAAGTGTAGGGGGTGAGAGGATTCCCCAAAGACAGAGTGCAGAGCAGAACAAGCAGATTGACTGAAACACACTGCTGAGGGGAGCAGCAGGTAAGTCAGGAGAGGTCTGCTGTTTCATCTGTCAGCTCCCTGGCCAGGGACTAAATCATGCTGAAGTGGCTGCTGACAGCTTCATAGAGCTGTGACTTAACCCTCTGCACCACCAGGAAGGCCCTCAGACTTTTCAATTATGCTAATATTTAGTGTTTTCATGTTGGCTTATGCTCCATAACAATTTTCTGACTTAAGGAATGTAAAGTGTTTCTCACTTCCTACTGTATTGCAATATCTTAATATGAATCCAAATTGCATTATAAAGCATTTAATCATATTTTCACTTCTTTCAAGTTTCCAGTATGAAAATCTGGTGGTTTCAAAATTCATATTTGGACAAACAACTCATCACTTTTCATTCACAGTTTCTGCCTGCTCTGCTCCCCGCTCTGGCTCTGGTGAATTCTCTCACCCTCCTGGACTTCTGACTGTACCCAGTGCTTGTATGTATAAACAAACAAATGAATAAATAAATCTTAAAAAAAAAGAAAAAAGGAAAAAAATAAAATAAATCTTTAAAAAAAGGGGGGAGACCTGGTTCTGAGAAAGAAGAAAGCCCTTACACAGCGACATCCATGTTTACACAGGAACAGACTAATGTACCCACAGAGCCCAGAGGATCACATATGCCAAGGAAACCACCGTAGACCCTATAATTTCAGTGACGTCAAATCTGACCCAGGGCACATATCTGTACAAGAAGACAGGACAATTGGAAAATTCATAGTAGAAACGAAGATGAAAGACGGAGAGGAAATTGTGGGTAATGATCAAATACTAAGCAAAGTTACAACAACAACAAAAACGATATTTTTAAAGTTTTTTTTTTTTACTTATGCATACAACAACTGGGGTACAGGTCAGAGGTGCGGGTGGTGAGAGGAGTCACCAGAGAGACAAAGTGGGGTGCAGAACAGGCAGACTGACTGAAGTACACTGCTGAGGGGAGCAGCGGATTAGTCGGGAGAGGTCTGCTGTGCCATCTGGGCAGACTCCTGGCCTTCCAGCATCGACCTCGTGCTGCAGGGGTTGCGGACAGCTTCACAGTGCTGTGCATGATTTTTGCCCCACCACGGAGACCCCGTTCCCCCAGCTTTCATTAGACTCATGTACGAACCAGATATAATTCTCTGAGCTTTTAATATACTTTATCTTTCATGTGAACATTTCCTTAAATACCCACGAAATTACAAACCAGGGGTTTACCTACAAATCTGAGCTAAAATGAATCAGAGAGGGCCTCCCCGATGGCCCAGCGGTTGAGCTCTGGGTTGCGAAGCTGCCCGCAGCCTCTGCAGCGCCAGTTCGATTCCCAGCTGCTCCCCAGCCACCGGAGGAGGGTCCCACATGGCGCGCAGACCTCTCCTGCCGCCCGCTGATCCCCTTAGCAGTGTATTTCGGTCCTTCTGCCTGCTCTGCTCCCTGCTCTGGCTCTGGGGAATTCTCTCACCCTCCCGCACTTCTGACTGTACTCAGTGCATGTATAAACCAAAACAAATAAACAGATAAATAAATAAAACATGCCTCTATAAAATAAATAAATAAATAATAAAAAATGAAATAAAATGAATCAGAGAGGACCCGAAATGAATGAGCACAGCACGTTTTGCGGCCGACAAGAATGGTTTGGGCCCTGGCCCCCCACCCCCGCCGCCACCACCACCACCACCACCCAGACACAAGCACACCCCTTCTTTCATTGGGCTCCCACAATGAGCTCGGTAGGCCTTCCCCTGAGTTCCTTGCCCAGCCAGTGCCCAAAGGAAAAGTAGCAGCCAGCGCTTCAGAACTGGCTTAAGACTGCTCTGAATGAGGGGGAAAGGGAAATGCCGACCAATTGCGCCGCAGCGGGCAGTGCTACTACCTACAACAAGCACATTAACATCAGCTTCCACAGGTTTCCTTTGGATCCTAAAAGAAGAAAAGAATGGGTTCCTTCGCCTGGTTAGGCGCAAAAATTTTGTGCCAGGAAAACACACTTTTCTTTGTTCAAAGCACTTTGAAGCCTCCTGTTTTGACCTAACAGGACAAACTAGACGACTTAAAATGGATGCTGTTCCAACTATTTTTGATTTTTGTACTCATATAAAGTCTATGAAACTCAAGTCAAGGAATCTTTTGAAGAAAAACATCAGTTGTACTCCAGCCGGACCGTCTAATTTAAAATCAAACATTAATAGTCAGCAAGTACTACTTGAACATAGTTATGCCTTTAGGAATCCTATGGAGGCAAAAAAGAGGATAATTAAACTGGAAAAAGAAATAGCAAGCTTAAGAAGGAAAATGAAAAGTTGCCTACAAAAAGAACGCAGAGCAACTCGAAGATGGATCAAAGCCACCTGCTTGGTGAAGAATCTAGAAGCAAATAACATATTACATAAGGGCACATCAGAGCACATTTTACCAACTGCCTTAAGCAATCTTCCTTTGGAAGATTTCAAGATTCTTGAGCAAGATCAACAAGATAAAATTTTACCAATTCTCTAAATCTAAAGCAGCCAAGTGTACATTTCAGTTAAGATTGGCCTGCGTAGAACTTGATGCCTATCCTTCATTTTATTCAAAGA
Organism: Talpa europaea; assembly: GCF_964194135.1. NCBI lineage: Eukaryota > Metazoa > Chordata > Mammalia > Eulipotyphla > Talpidae > Talpa > Talpa europaea. The sequence continues at coordinate 154,558,161 of NC_140068.1, forward strand.
TAAAGACATTTAAAGAAACTATGCCAAAATTGGGTATTTAATAAAGTTCTGCTTGAAGCAACAACAACGAAAAAAAAAGTGGTTTGGTTAAAAAAGGGAAAGACACAGGACACAGTATATAATGTTACATTTCAATTAATAAAAATGGGACCACATACACACTACATGGATGAACGTAGTCTTGTCAACGAATTCAAGATTATTCAAATACTATGAAGGAAACCGACCTGTGGGTGACATTATGTGCATACTTCAAACCCACTAGGTAGACATACAACGTGGAATCCATTATAATAAGAGTTACTGTTTTTGAGTGTAATTTCTCAAAAAAATGTTACATTATATAGGTTCAACTATTTTTAAATTTTACTACAATTCAATAAATGATAACATTTTTTGTTTATTTCTCTGGAAGTATAAACAAGCTATGAGAGAGAACGTGTGTGAAATGACTGGCATTTCCATTGACATTCACACAGAAAGGAATGAAATAACTGTGACTGTACCATTCAAGTGAAAGAAGGAGGTGAGGGACCTGAACCCTGAAAATTAAAAAACTCTATTAAAGGAAATAAAAGACACAGAGAAATACAAACATGACCCATCCTCCTAGGTGGGGAGAATGAACATCATAAATTGCCTTATTGTCTAGAGCAATTTACAAACTTATGCAATACCTACCAAATACCAGGGATGGTTTTTATAAGGAAATAGAACAATCCCCACATTTATATGAACCCACAGAAGGTCCCAAATAGCAAAAAATCTTGGGAGAAAAGAAGAAAATGTAAGTATCACATTTCGCCAACAGTAATCACAACATTATTTTACTGGAACAAAACCAGAACTCAGAGCAATGGAAGGCAACTAAAAACCCAGAGAGCAAATGATATAAATATGAAGAGTTCAATCTTGGACAAAGGAGCTAAAATCACACAATTCAGACAAGACAGCCTCTTTAATAAATAGTACTGGGATGGGCCCCCCTGGAGCCTAGGGGTTAAGAGTCAGTGCTATCAAGGCTATTCCAGACCAGAGAGCTGACCCCCATGTGGCACAGCTGACCTCACCAGTCCCTCTCAATGATTCCCCCAGCACTTTATTTCAGTGGATCTGCCTGTTCTGCTCCTTACTTTCTTTCTGGTGCAGCCTCTCAAGCCCGGAACATCTGGTCTACACCCCAGTTCTTCTATGCATAAATAAATAAATACATATTTTTTAAAAATGGTGCAGGGAAACATGAACAATGACTTGCAAAAATAAGAACCAAGACCCATTCAAAACTCCATACAGGGCCTCCCTGGTGGCACAACATACGAAGGTTTCAATAGCCACTGCAGCATGAGTTCGATCCCCAGGTGCAGCACACCTCTCCTGACTCGCCCGCTGCTCCCCTCACCAGTGTATTTCAGTCAGTATGCCTGTTCTGTTCCTCACTCTGTGTCTGGTTGTGATACATATTGAATCCTCTCACCCTCCACACCTCCGGCCTGTACCCCAGTTCTTGTATGCATAAATAAATAAATCTTTAAAAGAAAAACTCCATACAGAAAACTAATTCCAAATGGATTAAAAGTGTGGACATAAGAGCCCAAAGCATGAAGCACTGAAAGAAAAGAAAAGGGTACACTACAGGACATCTGCTGCAAAATGCACGAGGGAACACAACCCAACACCAAGGGAAACAAAAGCAAGTTTCACAAGTGGGACAACACCAAATCTCAAAGCTTTTAGAACTCAAAAGAAACCAGCACAGAAACAGAAAGGCATCCTACAGAATAAAACACACGCAACATATCTGACAAGAGGTTCATCCCAAAATTTGTAACGTTCCCACCCAGTGCGAAAAACCAACTAATGAGTCAAATGAAAAGGATAAAGGAAATAAACACTTCGCTAAAGAGGAAATTCCGAGGTCCAACAGACATAGGAATGTTCACCATAATTTACTGTAAGAGAAATGTCAATTAAAACCACACTGAGATGCCACCTCAACACTTGAGAATGGTCCAAATAAAAAAGAGTGAAATGAACAACGCTGGAGAGGGCGCAGAGAAAAGGGAGCTCTCACCCACGGCTGGTGGCCATGAGAGTTGGACAGTCTCTGTGGAAAACGGTGCAGAGGTTTGTTAAGGAAATAAAAATGGAAATTTCATATGTCAGCAATATACTTCTACAAGTTATTTACCCAGGGCCTCCCTGGTGGCGCAGTGGTTAACACGCAACCTATGAAGCAATCTGCAGCCACTGCAGCACGACTTCGATTCCTGGCTGGCCAGGTAGCTACCCACATGGCGGGACAGACCTGTCCTGTCTTGCCTACTGCTCCCCTCAACAGTGTACTTTGGTCTGTCTGTTCCGTTCCTCACCCTGTCTTTGGTAAATCCTCTCGCTCTCCTGTGCTACCGGACTATACCTTGGTTCTTGAATAAATAAATTTTAAAATAAATAAACAAAAATTAAAAAAGAATGAATTAAAACTTTTTTTTTAATTTTTATTTATTTTTTTATAGAGGCCTGTTTTACTTATTTATATGTTTGTTTGTTTGTTTGTTTTGTTTATACATGCACTGGGTACAGTCAGAAGCGCAGGAGTGAAGGAATTCACCAGAGCCAGAGTGGGGAGCAGAGCAGGCAGAGGGACCGAAGTACACTTCTGGGGGGAGCAGCAGGCGGCAGGAGAGGTCTGCGCGCCATGTGGGACCCTCCTCCGGTTGCCGGGGAGCAGCCAGGGATCGAACCGGCGCCGCACAGGCCGCGTGCAGCTTCGCAACCCAGCGCTCAATCGCTGCGCCACCGGGGAGGCCCTATAGTCTAAACATTTAAATATCACTGTATGCTCCATGTTGAAAATAAAAATGCAGGCATTTAAGAAGCATTCTTATTCTTCTGAAACCGGGATCCCTAAGTTGGTGGTCAACAGAGTCATTACTTAGTTACTGTGCATGCACAAAATCTATACCCAGTACAGGGCAGTCACGTGTTCTATCATGTTTCTGTGAAGATTTCTTTTGGCAATGATATCAAATAATATTCATCTCTCTATTACTACCATAAAGAAACATTACGATTTTAATAAACTCTGCATTTCCTCAAGGAGTCCTTGGTGATATGATTTGACATGTTCCTCTGTCTGACTTCAACGGCAACATTAAGGCCCAGAACGCTTCTTGGTGATATTTTTTATTTTATTTTATTTTTTTAAAGTGAAAGGTCAGACCTGATGTGGTTTATTTTATTTATTTGTTAGTTTGTTTTGTTTATACATGCACTGGGTACAGTCAGAAGCGCAGGAGGGTGAGAGAATTCACCAGAGCCAGAGCGGGGCGCAGAGCAGGCAGAAGGACCGAAGTACACTGCTGAGGGGAGCAGCGGGCAGCAGGAGATGTCTGCGCGCCATGTGGGACCCTCCTCTGGTGGCCGGGGAGCAGCCGGGGATCGAACCGGCGCCGCAGAGGCCGCGGGCAGCTTCACAACCCAGTGCTCAACCTCTGCACCACTGGGGAGGCCCACTTCTTGGTGATTTAGATCAATGTTTTGAGTCAACCAGAAGCAGCATGTCCATTCATATTTTCCTGAGACATGGCACATTACTGTCCTAAACTTACCCTGCAAGTTAGATATAAACATATCCATCGACTAGGACGGTCTCTCAGATGTTTGAGGCACCAAAAAAAAAATCAAACGTCTGACTGCACATACACAAGGGGACAAAGCCAGAGAATGAACTGATTTAGAGCTGAATTATATTCATCATCTGTTCATAATATCTCAAGTATGACTGACAAAAAGTACATGGAATTTAATTATACTGGTCCCCAATCCATCGTCTTGGACATTTAAATGATACTAATACATACTTAGTGCTTTAATGCTGGTTTATGCTCCATGAAAATATCTGATTTAAATATCAGTGAAGTTTTTGAATTATTAGTGTACTGCAATTTTGAAATGTATAGTTAGAGTTGATTATTATATGACAACTTACTTTTCCCTATCTTTACTTCTTCAAAGTATCGTGCTAGCATGAAAATGGGGGTTGCAAAATATCTATTCGTACAAACCACTCGTCACTTTACATTGGCAGGTTTCTCTGCAGTGTGCATTCTCTGATGTGCAGAGTGATTTGACTTCCGGTGAAACAGATGGCCACATTCTTCACATTTTGAACATTTCACTCTTACATGAATTCTCTGATGTTGAGCAAGTTTTGATTTCTGCTTAAAGGCTTTGCTGAATTCTTCATATTTATAAGCTTTTTCTTTCACATTTGTATGAATTCAGTGACGATGAGTAAGACTTGACTGCTGGTTAAAGGCTTTCCCAAATTCTTCACATCTGTACGTTTTCTCAGCATTATGAACTCTCTGGTGTTCAGAAAGGTGACACAGGTAGAGAAAGGCTTCACCACAGTGTGGACAAGTGTAAGACTTTTCTCTAGTGTGAAATCTTACATGTTTAGTGAGCTATGGAAGCCAAAAAAAGGATTCACCACACTCTTCACATTTGTGCCATTTCTCTCTCTGATGTTCAGTGAGTCTTGAGCACCATTTGTTAGCGTTGCCATATCCTTTACAGTTGCAGGGATTCTCCTGAAATGTGTGATGTTGGAGTAGTTTTGAGGACTCCTCAGTATGATCCCATGGAGATTTTTTTATCTTCCCATTCGCATCTCTGATGTTGAGTACTACTGAGTACTATTTGTTTTTTGTTTTTTTTTAATAGAGGCATGTTTATTTATTTATTTGTTTCTTTGTTTGTTTTGTTTATACATGCACTGGGTACAGTCAGAAGCACGGGAGGGTGAGAGAATTCACCAGAGCCAGAGTGGGGAGCAGAGCAGGCAGAAGGACCGAAGTACACTGCTGAGGGGAGCAGCGGGCGGCAGGAGAGGTCTGCGCGCCATGTGGGACCCTCTCCGGTGGCCGGGGAGCAGCCAGGGATCGAACCGGCGCCGCAGAGGCCGCGGCCAGCTTCACAACCCAGCGCTTAACCGCTGCGCCACCGGGGAGGCCCTGAGTACTATTTGACTCAGAGTATACACCTGTCCCATATTCACAATGCACTGAATGATTATTGCATGATGGACTACAGGACTGCCTATATGTTCTAACTTTGAAGTGCCCACAGCCTTTGTAATGCAGGTTCCATCCCTGGCAGCAGACAATGGTCCCACATGGTGCTCAGACCTCTCCTGCCTTGCCCCCCGTTCCCCTCAGCAGTGTATTTCGTCAATCTGCCTGTTCTGTTCCCTGATCTGGCTCTGGTGAATTCTCTCGGCCTCCCACGCTTCTGACTGTACCCAGTACTTGTATAAACATTAAAAAAAAAAAAAAAAAAAAAAAAAACCTCAGTAAGGGCCTCCCCGGTGGCGCAGAGGTTGAGCGCTGGGTTGAGAAGCTGCCCGCACCTCTGCAGCGCCGGTTCGATCCCCGGCTGCTCCCCGGCCACCGGAGGAGGGTCCCACATGGCGCGCAGACCTCTCCTGCCGCCCGCTGCTCCCCTCAGCAGTGTACTTCGGTCCTTCTGCCTGCTCTGCTCCCCGCTCTGGCTCTGGTGAATTCTCTCACCCTCCCGTGCTTCTGACTGTACCCAGTGCTTGTATAAATCAATCAATCAATCTTGTATAAATAAATAAATAAATCTTTAAAAAAAAAAAAAAAACCTCAGTAAACATAAAAAATATGATGACATATTAGACGAAAATCACCAGACAAAAAAGGAGAAAGGAATAAAAGCATGTAACACAAAGTCAAAGAAACACAGAGATAAAATCGAGAGGAAATGAGGTATGAAAAGGCTGATCATAAAGGAAACTTTTTTTTTTAATAGAGGCATGTTTTTATTTATTTGTTTGTTTGTTTGTTCGTTCTTTTTTTGTTTATACATGCATTGGGTCAGAATCGCAGGAGGGTGAGAGAATTCACCAGAGCCATAGAGGGGAGCAGAGTAGGCAGAAGGACCAAAGTACACTGCTGAGGGGAGCAGCGGGCGGCAGGAGAGGTCTGCGCACCATGTGGGACGCTCCTCTGGTGGCCGGGGAGCAGCCGGGGATCGAACCCGCGCCGCAGAGGTCGCCGGCAGCTTTGCAACCCAGCATTCAACCGCTGCTCCACTGGGGAGGCCAGAAACTTTTTTTTTTTTTTTTGTGGGACACTCACAGGTGGCCTGGGAATGAACAGGTGCTGCAGAGGCTGCAGACAGCCTTGCAGCCCAGCAGCCCAGCACTCAACCACTGTGCCACCAGGGGAGGCCCAAAGGAAACATTTTTAAATAACAATAGCTGGGCCTCCATTTCTGTCATTACATTGTTTACAAATGAAAAAAAAATCCACACCCCCCCTCCCCCCCCCACCCCCCCCACCCCCGCCAAAAAAAAAAAAAATCCCAGTGGAAGGGATCATGCTCAGGGAAATAAGCCAGAAAGAAAAAGAAAAATACCGGATGGTCTCACTCCTAGCAGGAATTTAGAAAACCTAAATAAGAGACCAGGAAAAAAACTAATCAATACAAAGTAAAAATCAAAATCAACAAGCAACTATAAACCAGAGACACTACGGAGGAGGGAGGGACAGGGAAAGGAAGGACTAGAGTCAAAATAAGGGGAGTGGGGGTGCAATTGTATGTGGAATATAATCAAAATTAAAATGCATACATTGTGCAAAGATGAAAAAAGATGTAATAATTCTATAAAATAAAACATTAAAATAAAAAAAAAGAAATGACAATGTGTCTGAATGAATAAAAAAAGACACCAATACAATCTTATCCACATCACACCCACCAACGATTTAAGTGCACCATGAGGAATGGAAGATGGAACTGTAAGCTGGGAAAAGTGATAATTAAATATGGAGCTGTGTGATCACACTGATATCAGAAGAATATAAATTGAGTCAAAACCATCACAGAATGCAAAGAAGATCACAACAATAGAAAAGGACATGTTTCGGGAAGTCATTAAAAATATTCCATATGCACTAACGTGAGGTTGCTGAATGTGTGCAGACCACATAGGCAGGACTGATTGCAGAAGAAGAAGACAATACAATTCTAGGAGAGGTTCCAGCCCCATTGCGATGAGAAGGAAAATAATAATGTAAGTTCAAGAAGTTGAGTTGACCAATAGGGCCAAATTTAAATCTGAAAGCAAGATGCAGTTCACATACACGATGGAGACAGCTAAGCTATACAAAAGGATGAACTCAGGCCATGCGCAACAACAGGATGGAACATAGCAGGAGGATTAAGCTAATGTAGTAAATCAGAAGGAGAAAGACATTTCCTAGATGGCTTCACTCCAATTTCAAATCTGGAGAAACAAAATAAAGGAACCGACAAACCAGAACAAACTCTAGAAATATGACTGCAGAATTGTATTACAGAGGGATGGAGAGTGGGTTTGGGTACAGAGGTGGGAGGGCGTTCAAAGATCTATGGAGAAGGCCCACGAGTGCACTGGTGCTGAGTGTGGTGGTGACAGACCTCTGAGGAGATGAAACTCTATTGCCTAAATCACATGTTACCTCGATTCAAAAAATTAAACAATATACTGAAAATATGGAGATGAAACAAATTTCCCAAAAACTGTGGACTCTGAAAACGATAAGATGTAAATTTCAAGCACTGACACACTAACAATTACACGGATCTCAGCTGCTTACATTAACTCCGCAACTCAAGAAACTAGAAAAGGAACAATCTAAGCGCTAAATGTCCACAAAGAAGGACATTTCAAAGTAAAGAAGAAATATATAAACACTACATCATGGCAAAAATGTTTGGGCTTCTCTATGAACAGAAATCTGGAATTTGAAAAAAGCAATAAATTTAACAAAATGATAGTTCAGTTCACTAGAAAGGAAAGGCAGAAGACCAAGAAAATCAGAAGCGAAACCCATAAAGTTTTTATGTCTCCTCGGCACTGGCTACAGGCATCTGTAGACGTTTTCAAAGGCATGTACTTCCCTTCATGGCAGGAAGACACCTTTCTGTCAATTCTTATTTAAATGCTATATCACACGCTGCTCAGAATGACAGCATATGCAGCAAACTCTGCCTCATCTTTTGTCCAACTTTCTCCTGCTCATCGAAGGCAAGAGAGTTCTGCATCCAGCCTGTGGCCGTCACTGTGAAAGGCTTTCTGCACATCCTTCTGACATCAACACTCCTTGGCTGCTACTGGAGTCGCTGCAATCCTTGGTCCCTATTTCTACGTAATTCATAGCAGCTCTAGTTTTCATCTAGTATGTTAGTTGTACTATATCATCCTTTCACTGATGCTTTTGCTTTCTTCCAGATGATTCCCACGAGAAGGTGGAATTGCACAGATCAAACTCCTCCCAAGGTATGAGCCCCAACCTGAAACTCTTGGTTCCATGGCTTTAGATAGCACAACCTTAGCTTTCCCCTCCCATGTCAGACCATCCCGTCCCTCACTGAATGATTTCTGGGTTCTCGATAGCCTCACAATGACTCATGTGGGTGGTCACAAGGCTTGCCTCTGAAACACGACTCATGTTTTCAATAACTCTCCAGTCAACCCCCTCTATCAGTTTTGAGTCAGTCACCTGGTAAATGACATCCCCAGTAGCCACACACAACCTCTAGCCCAGACTGCACAGAGAACTACATACACGACATGTCCGTGCAAACCATGCATCTCACCCGAGCGCTACAAAAACTTCACCTCCCTAATGATGCCTTTGGAGCACACACTCTAAAATAACATTCTCCACTTTTTCTCTCTCATCATGGTTAAACATTTTCTGTGGCTTGATCTACTTAATATATGTAATTGTTACATTTTCCTTTTTTTGAAAAAATTTATTTGTTTTATGCATACAAGAATTGGGGTACAGGCCAGTGGTGCAGGGGGTGAAAGGATTAGCCAGAGACAGAATGGGGAGGAGAACAGGCAGGCTGACTGAAATACAATGCTGAGGGGAGCAGCGGGCAAGACAGGAGAGGTCTGCCGCGCCATGTGGATAGCTCCCTGGAGGTGGGGGATGGAACTCGCTCTGCAGAGGCCTCAGATAGCTTCACAGCACTGTGCTTAAACCCTTGCACCACCAGAGAGGCCCACATTTTCCTTTCTCGCAGCATATCACTTCAACAAAGCAAAGACCACTTCCATGATTACTGTTCTTATCCCCACTCCTAGATAATTTATCACTGTCAAAAACTTCCCATGAACATACTAAGTGAAAAAACAAATGCCTGAGGCCTCCCTTGTGATGCAGCGGTTGAGCACTGGGCTGCAAAGCTGCCCGCAGCCTCTGCAGCACCAGTTCGATCCCCGGCTGCTCCCCAGACACTGGAGGAGGGTCCCACCCACATGGCGCACAGACCTCTCCTGCCGCCCGCTGCTGCCCTCAGCAGTATGCTTCGGTCTTTCTACCTGCTCTGCTCCCCGCTCTGGCTCTGGTGAATTCTCTCACCCTCCCGTGCTTCTGACTGTACCCAGTGCATGTATAAATAAATAAATTAATTTAAAAAAATTAATTAATTAAAAAAAATGCCTGAATAAGTACCTTAAAGAAAACAGTCGGTGAGAATAAACTAATAGAGAACACAGAAAATGTGACTACTGCAGAATAATTTCCTGCACTATCAGGGACTGCATACTGGTGAAGTCCAACATTGACAACCATTAAAAAAACAGTAGGAGGACATCTAGGAGAGAGCTTATGTGGAAACGGAATAAAGAATCACTTCAATAGGGCCTCCCCGGTGGCGCAGCGGTTGAGCGCTGGGTTGCGATGCTGACCACGGCCTCTGCGGCGCCGGTTCGATCCCCGGCTGCTCCCCGGCCACCGGAGGAGGGTCCCACATGGCGCGCAGACCTCTCCTGCTGCCCGCTGGTCCCCTCAGCAGTGTCCTTCGGTCCTTCCGCCTGCTCTGCTCCCCGCTCTGGCTCTGGTGAATTCTCTCACCCTCCTGGCCTTCTGACTGTACCCAGTGCATGTATAAACAGAACCAACAAACAAATAAACAAATAAATAAAAAAAAATGCCTCCATTTAAAAAAAAAAAAAGAATCACTTTGATAAATGCAGACAAACTGTCCAAGGTTTGGACACTGGAAAAGTAGCGCATGTGGCCAATATCACTGGCCACTCTCCCAGCCTCCTGCTAGCCTCCTGCCAGGCAAGCTGACTGACCTGAGAGGTCCTGGCTTGGGGCTTCCTCCGCAGCCCACGGCTGTACTCCCTGCTCCGACCTGATGCTCTCCTCAGGATCGGTAACACCATGCCCTGCGATGAGGAACAGTGTTGGTTCGGTCAAGTTAAACTTCAGTTTTGAAGACTAACGAAAGCAGTGTTGAGAGCTGTGCAACGAAGGTCAACTGGAACTTTTCAGAAAAAGGGCGAACACCCACAATCTAGTCTGTTGGCCATGTTCAACCTCACCACCACCCAATTTCACAAGAAAGAGCACATTTAATCAGTGTAGAAAATAGCACTTGCCCTCGTGTTACACGGCAGCTTCCTCACAGAGGGACAGCAGGTGACTGCAGGTCTCCAGCATCACATCCTGGTACAGGGTCCTCTGAGCATCATTCAGGTCCTCCCACTCCTGCCAGGGGAAGTTCACAGCCACGTCCTCCAATGACACCATCCCCTGTGAGGGAACATTTCTCCTCATTTCAGGGCCGTCAGCCTGGGTCACACAGCAACAGTGTACACGCTCCTCCTTGTGCGCTTGTACAGGAGGCACCATCTTCCTACTCTACACTGTGTTGTGAACGGTTCTCAGGAGAAATAGTCTTGCCTCTGGATTAACCCATTCGCTCCTAAAAGAACCACCATAGTTTACCATGCAAATTTGGAAATGTCTTTGAGTCTATGAATACAAGGATGAATAAAATCTCCTTGAAGAGCTTATCACCTGGTTGGCAGGTAGAATAGACACATACGTGGAATAACGTGCTACGTAGCGGTGTGAAAACCCTCTGAATGCTGACACGGTACAAGAGAAGAAAAACCAGCACTTTGTAGGGTTGGGTTACACGTCACTGAGGACCCAAACGCTGAGCTCTTCCTTGTCAATCACACTGTCATGAGGATGAGACAACAGCAGATGTCGTAGAGTGAGAAAATGAAAAGCACTCGCCATGATAACTGGCCTGCAGAGAGCAGGCTGCCAGGCAGAGTCCCCAGCAGTAAGGCAGGAGAGACAGTGAAAGTATTCTGGAACTGAAGTCAGTCAGCTTCTATGAACTGTGGGACATGTGAGCTGAATTCACCAGAGTAGAAGGATATGTGGGGTCTCCCTGGTGGCGCAAGGAGTGAAGCACCTCAGGACGAAGCAATCCGCAGCCTCTGCAGCAGGAGTTCGATCTCTGGCAGGCCAGGGCGCACCCACATGGTGCAGCAGACCTCTGTGACACGAGGATTACACTTACTGGGCGCTCCTGGGAGTCAGACGGAGGGGCTCCGACAGGTGAGGGGAGGATGCCCTTTTGTGAGACTCATTTCCACGAATAAGGGAACACCCCCGAGAGGAGGCGGCCAGGTTCTCACATTGGAAGGACTTGTCCAAATGTCTCCGTCCCTTAGCAGAGGGGGCGGCGGCCCCTTAGGACCGCACCACCCGCACCCTTGTCGCTGGGCTCCGCACTGCCCCCCAGGGCTGACCCCCATCTGTCCTTACTCTGGGTTGAAGATGTCCTTGCAGAGGGACAGAGGCCATGTTGGTGGGTCACTCAGAGTGTTCCTGGGTCTCCCCTGGTGAGCGAGGAGGATTCCGTGTTTCCTCAAGTGCATTTTCTCCCACGGATGCCCTGGAATCCGGGAAGGTCTCCATGGAGAGCCTGCAGGGTGGATGAGGTGACGTGTCCTCCTCCCAGGATGCCCACGCAGACCCGGAGGAGTTTACAGACGGGGAGACAGGGGGTGCCTCAGGGCGAACCCGAAGGGAAGAGTTGACCCAGCTGGGGGGTCCTAAGCTTTTGCTGGGGAATCCAGGGCGAGGCCCTCCAATGAGTAGAGAGAAAAGGGACCTTAAAGGATCACCCCAGGGCGAGAGGAGGGAAAGCCCAGGGACAGGAGGAAAGGGAAGTCGCGTGGCAGCAGCAGGCGGCAGTGCCGGGCAGACCCAGAGTCACCCTGAGACCCCAGACCCTGTGCACCCTCCACCAGCGCTGCCATCTGCCGCGTGCGGGGCAAACACCCCCTCACGTAACAGCCCTGCCGTGGAAAACAACAGGGTTGGGGTGCAAGCTAGAGAAGGACAGGGTTAGACAGTTTGCAAGGAACCAAAGCCTCCCAGGCCTGTGGGGTCAGTCCCGTGACCCCCACAGTGATGACCCCGGCTTTGGGCAGCACCTGCCGTGTCCTCTCTGCAAGCCCCCCCTCTGCGGGCTGTGGGGGGAGAGGACACCCCTGACCTGCCCTCAGGCTCCTGAGTTTTAGGGAAATTGCTGTCGGGGTCTCCACTGCCTCAGTTATCTGTTCTGAACGGACCTGCCCCAATAAGGGGCCTGAGCCACAAGGGGTCTCTGTCCCCCCCCACCTTTTTTGGTCCTGCACAGGCTGCAGAGTGATGCCCAGACCCCTGCGGGGACATCCGCGGGGGCAAAAACCTGCCCAAGAGGGCGGCTTCTGCACTGGAGAATCCAGCTCGCCAGGGAGGTCCACGGGAATGTGGAAGGGGAGACCCAGCAGGCGGCACCTCCGGGCAGCCACCTGCAAGGGAGCAGAATAGCCCCCCCACATGCCGCTGTGGCCCAAGATTCAGTGCAGGACAGGCCCTTGAGAAAAAGCTGGGTCAAGAACACCAGCCCCCACCCCCCTGAAAGCAGGAGCTGAATCTCCCCTGCCCCGGGCTGCCCCAGGGAGAGGGGAGCTCACAGGGGTCTGCGGGTCCATCTCCCCTGCCTGGGGCCCCGACCTTCCCTGGCTGCTGTCCCCAAAGAGCCTGCCCTGCCCCAAGGGCGGCGCCCCCTGGGGTCCGAGGACCTGCCTGGAGTCTGCTCCTCTCCCTGGAGCACAGATGTGTGTGGGGACAGGACACCTGACGCCCCCACTATTAGAAATGCCTTCCCGGTTCCTGTGCATCACAGGTTTGGGTGGAGGCTCCTCTGCATTTACCCAGCAATTTCTCTCCCACAAGGTTTTCCAAAAATGCCACAAAGAGCAGCACGTGGAGCCCCCGCGCATCTTCTGGCCAAGACAGAGAGAAGCTGTTTAAACAACGAGGGGAAGGATGGACATTTTCCCAGGTAACAGAAGTCACCGAACAGATCTGAAGACCCGCTGCTCCTCCCCACTGAACGAAGGTTGCCCCGGTGGCCTGGCTGCTGCATGGGAGGTGGGTGAACTGCAGCGTGCCCTCCGCAAAGCGTCACCAGGCGGGTGGGGCTCAAAGGGCAGACTGAATTTTCAGGACGCCCCTTCCTGTCCCCAGGGCTCTGATGGAAACTGTTTTTGGGCCACAGATCTTGGAAACAGCGAGAAGGATGGGACCAAGGCCAAAGTCGGAAAATGTCTTTCAAAATCTTTTAATGGGGCCTCCCTGGTGGCGCAGGCGGTTGAGGGCCGCACCGTGAAGCAATCCGCAGCCGCTGCAGCACGGATTCAATCCCTGCAGGTCAGGGAGCAACCCACACGGAGAGGCAGACCTCTCCCGTCTCCCCGCTGCTCCCCTCAGCAGCGTATTTCAGCCAGTCTGCTGTTCTGTTCCCCACTCTCCGGTGGATCCTCTCACCCCCTGCATCTCTGGCCTGTATCCCAGCTCTTGCATGTATAAAAAAATATTAAAAAAAATCATTTTATGGGGCCTCCCTGGTGGGGCAAGGGGTTGGGATGCAGGCCATGGGGCTGTCCTCGGCCACTGCAGCGCAGGTTGGATCCCGGCCTGGGAGATATACAGGTGTACAGCAGACCTCTCCTGTCTCCCCGCTGCTCCCCTCAGCAGTGGATTTCAGGCAGTCTGCCTGTTCTTCTCTACGCTGTCTCCGGTGTATCCTCTCACCCTCCCACGCATCTGGCCTGTACCCCGGTTCTTATATTACAATAAATAAATCTTTAATAAATGAATGAATGAATGAATGAATAAATAAATAAATAAAAAGGTGGACTGCGGTCCTCACTCTAACTTGACTTCAAAGCTCACCCAACTTTCCTGAGAGTCTGACGAGCCTCCCAGTGATCAGGCGCACAACACTGTCCCTAACTAAACTAAGAAACCAGTAGTTTTCACTGGCCTTGGGACTCTGCACACACAGCAAGCCAACCCTCCTGCTGAGTGCCTGGCTTTGTGCCTTACTCCAGCATTTCAGGGCTCCCCGGGTGGGTGTTGCCCTAACTAGGGACACAGGGGATTTAGAACAGCTCCTCTGCAGGGAACAAATATCCCACCGACATTCTTTCAGTCTAAGGGCACTCGAAAAATGGGCTGCGTCCCTGGTGCAATGTGCTCTCATGTCCCAACCCCAACACTTGCTATTCTACTACTGCTGGGCTTGTGACTAAGCCTACACTCAGCGCTGGCCCCAATGACTTTGCTCCAGGGCAGGGAGGGGGCAGCCCAGACCAGCAACCCTGCCTGCTCTAAACAGGTTCTGCCATCCTGCTTCCTTCCTTCTCAGTCTCCTCTGCAGCTTCTTCTCCCTGCTCAGCTCCACCCTCCCTTGGGTGGGGCAGGGAACCTGGAACCTCCCCTTTCCTGGGGACCCCCTGTTACAACTTCACCTGTGACCAAGGGCCCTTAGCCGCTGCTGTACTTCTCATTCTCCTCTTCAAATCTTAACATACACAATCTCCTACTCAAATTTGTTTCTTCTAAGCGAGGGGGAGCGCCTCAAGGTTAAACTCCTCCTCCCAACAAACAGCTCACCCATCCAAGGGGAACAGCCTGTCCAGATGCCCCACCCGTGCACTCTAGATGCGCCCCCCTCGCCTCCCTCCAGAGCCACCAACAGGCAGTTCAGGGACGAGTGTCAGGGAGACCCTCTCCCGGGCCCTTGGAGGCAGGGCCAGCTCTACATGCCACTCCAGCAGGAAGCAGCTCCTGAAAATGGACCTCCTCCCTGCAACTCCCCAAAAGATTTCGGGCTGGATATGGTCGGGGGGGGGGGGGGGGGGGGCGGGGGATGATGGAGGACAAGAAAGGAAAGACTGGAAAGGACGAGCCCCAAGGCCAAATCCTGACTCACACTAGGAGGTGTGGGTCGAGCACTTGCACAGGACCCTTAACCAGCTGTGCAGGTCGGACCCTCAGGCGCCAGCGCCTTGTCAGGAGGCAGGAAGGGAGCAGGATCCCTGCTCCAGGGAGTGAGGCACAGGCCTGAGGGGAAGGATGTGGAGACGGGCCCACCCCGGACACTCTGGTCCCTTTCTAGCGCTGCCTGTTGCCCAACATCCACAGCAAGCAGCCGCCCCGGAGGAGCGCGCCTCCCAAGGAGAAAGGGGCTGTGGCAGGGCAGGCTCCGCACAGGCCTGGGGCAGCCGCCCCCCTGCCCGCCCGGGACCACGCAGGAGCCTCTCCTCACCAGCTCTCGCCTCTGCGGGGCCGCAGCCTCCTGGCGGGTGGCCGGTACCTGCCAGGATGTCTCCAGGGACCTCCCTCAGCGGAGGCCGCTCTCCTCAAGGCCGCCCGCCTGCAACCGCGCAGGCCTCGCTCAGCAAACCTGCCCCTTCCCTTCCCCTGAGAAACCTGCCCTGTAAACACAACTAACGACTCCGTCTCGTGGAGGAGCGACCTGGGGAACTCCCGGGGGCTGCTGAAACAGGGTCTGGAGAAACATTTCCCAGAGTGAATCCCAGGATCTCAGGCTCCAAAAACCCCATCACCCCCACTCTATTCCCCGAGACCTACAGGGAAAACCTGTATGTTTAGACCTACAGACCTACAGTTCTGGTAGGATACAAGGAGAGATCTCTGGCGCCACCTTGTGCCCAGAACAAAATCACCACCTTTCTGATGGTGGGAAGCCAGGGATCCCCAAACCACCCTCAGATGGTGAGAGGGGTTGGGCCGCGCCTATGGGGTAAGAAGGGAAACCAGGCGTGCAGCAAGACCCCATCACGGAGCGGAGAGCCAGACACAGGACCCAGGGCGTGGACGCGCCATAGCAGCGGGCACTGCACAGGGCGACAGCCAGCGTTTTGGACCTGACAGCCCTGGAACTGAGACCTAGAGCGCAGCATTCAGGGGCGGGATCCACACAGCTGCAGGCACAGCGCTGCCGAGTGAATGCGCTGCAGACACAACACCCAGCTTGAATGACAGGCCCTGTGTTGAGGTGCCCCCCACCTTTTCTCAGAGAACCACTGGTGAAAAGGAAGGTCAGCAGTGCAGGTCTCTGGCGCCACCCGGTGACCAGAACAAAGCCACCGATGAGCTGATTCCCTGCTGGAACTGAGTAAAGCCAGAGGGCAGGAACCACCAGGGGCAGAGCCCAGCAACAGGACATCAGCCCCCTGGTGGTGTTTTGGCTCCTGATGCAGGACTCAGTCTGGTGAACAGATGTCAGCAGGTTGTCTCTGTGCTGAGGACTCTCCAGGCCAACTATATGGACCTTCAGCATC
The DNA here is from genome assembly GCF_964194135.1 of Talpa europaea. Lineage (NCBI taxonomy): Eukaryota > Metazoa > Chordata > Mammalia > Eulipotyphla > Talpidae > Talpa > Talpa europaea. Next base: position 154,574,695 of record NC_140068.1, read on the forward strand.
TGTGCACTTCTGTGATCTGCTAGGGGTGTGGGGGTGTCATTCTAAATCCAATTCCCCCAGATACCAAGGAATGACTATAAAGTTTCTGGGGGCTTAAAAGTCATACATGGATTTTCCACCGGCCGGGATCAATGCCCCAACCCCCTGTTCCTTAAGGGTCAGTCAACTGTAAAAGCAAAACCAAACATGAGAGCTGAAAATACATGTGGTTCTGCTGGCAGGACAATCACAGACACTGCTGCTACAACTGTAATGTGATGCCACCATTAAATAAAAAGCTAAATTTTAGTTAAAATTAGGGAAAATCAAGATGCATTTTACCTCTTCCTGATTCCATACTCCTGTCTGATGGAAGGATCAAGGGCGGATTTCAGTGAACAGGGAGTATTCAAGGTGGGGAATCTGAGCAGGTTGGAGACCAGCTCCAGCTAGATGTCATGTCAGGGATCTCAGCAGGAGAGGACGGCCTTGGTGAAGTTTTTCTGGGGGCTGAGGGCAAGTGGAGCCAGGTAGGAGTGAGGAAGACACAGACACCTTCTCTCCTGCAAGTATCTCCTCCTGAGGGTCTCAGCAGGTCTTTCTTTATACCTTAAGGCCGGTGGTGAGATGACATCAGCATAAGCATCAAAACAGAACAGAGACCATCATTACATATTTCCTCATGAGCATACAAAGACCCTCTTGATCTCATACTACAAAAGGACACTTCCTTAATCTGATTAAGAAAATCTACAGGGACAATGACTCCCTTAGGTACAACTCTTTTTCTAACATAATCCATTGTCTAAGACAGTACAATGTTCAGTAACAATCAATCACCCTGTCAAGCCTTCCTAATTTCCGAGTGGACATGAAAGTCCATTGTTATGCTCTATGACTAAAATCAACCCATTCCCTAGTACTCAATTCCTCTAGCCCATTACGAATTACTTCAAAGTGATCAAAAGTAACTCATCAATACTGTTTAGTTCTACAGAAATCTAACCTTCAACTAGAAATACCGAACCCCACACAAGCTGCACACTGTTAACATTTCGCATACACCAGGAGATGTACTGTTGCCAAAAACAGGTACTCCAGGTTAGGCACAGCAGGTTCAGGGCAGCTTGTTCTCCATAGTTCTCAGGGCCAAAACATTTCTTTCCTAACTATATCTTTAACAATTTTTACTTCTTTTGTGACAGTTTGAGACACAGGGCAAGTTAAGGTTATTAGACAGTTTCGGGGACAGTGCAGGAGGGGACCTCTGAAGAATTCAGGAAGGCTTCAGAAATAAGGACAACTAAGAAAATGTAAATCAATTCCACTGGGAAAAACAAACATCCTAGCACCATTGTCAACACTGGGGGAAAAACAAACATCCTAGCACCACAGATAATCTTGTTAAGGATGGTCCTGGTTTTCTTCAGATGATAAGATGAAGTGTAAAGATGCTCACTGGGAGGGCTAGACCATAAAGGTAAAGATATAAGCTTAACAGATGGGGAAAGAAAATACTCTTAAGATGAGGAATGTAAAATTTCTTGCTTAGTACCCTCTGGGAGTTAACCAATCAGGGAGAGAAAGAGTAAAATTTAAACATAGTGAGGGAGAGAAAGTATATATTGCCAACATAATATCCCATACCGGCTCATCTTGGCCCCTCCCAGGTTCTTTATACCTGGGAGTCTTTCTTCTTTGTCTCTTTTCTTCCTAAATAAACTTTTCTTTCAAAGACAAGATTTGTCTCTCTCTGCTTACTTACTTCAAAAAGTCTGAATTCCTTTCTATGGTTTCGCAAGACAAGAACTCCTGGTAAAGTGGCAGCAGTTGTTACACACGCCAGCATCAAATTCATGCTTAAGAACAATAAGCCAATTGTCACCTGGGTCCCAATTAGGTTTTCACAGGCCAATGAATAACTAACTTACTTCAGCATTAACGAGGAACTAAGAGGAGACCTTTAGCAGGCTTAGCCATGGAGACTCCCTAGTTCAGATCTTCTTTGGCAAGTGCAAGAACTCCCGTCTCTGGGAAGTACAACTTTCCCTCTTCAGGGGAGCACAGGGACTCCCCACTTCTCGGGGTCTCCCCTAATGTCTGAGAGGTGCAGCCTGCCGCAGAGCAGGCTGGGAAGGATGAGACCAAGCGATAGAATAAAGCAGGCTGCCCTCACTTCCTCATGCAAAGAGGAGGATACCGAGGTACAGAAATGTCCGGAAAAACAGGTCCGGAGGCCCATGTCCGAGGCCTCAGTTCCAATGAACTGAGGCAAGAAGTCATTGTAAACAGGTGGGGGACACACTTGGAGGTCACAGGCCAGCTGGTGAGAAGAAGACCCAGGAGAGGTCTGAGGACAGAGCAGGGAGGCTCAGGACAGCTGACAACAAAGCTGAGACACAGCTGAGGAAGGTCCACTCCTGCTGGGCTCTTCCCAGGGATGCTCTTCATAAATGCTCCGGTGCAGTGGCACGCAATGAAATGTTACTCAGAGATCAAGAAAGACAAACTCTCGCCATCTGCGGTAACAAGGATGGAGCTGGAAGGGTACACCAGCCCATGGAGTCACAAGGAAGAAGATAAATACCGGATGGTCTCACTGATATGTGGAATATAGAGAAAGCAAAAAAAAAAAAAAAATGAAGAATAAGACAAAACTAGCAAACTGACCACAGAGCTGAGGTCCACAGCAAAGGAAGGAGAGTGAGGGGGGCGAGACAGGAGAGGAAACACAGTGATGGTCCACGGGTGATGTGGCGGTGGGAGAGCTATGGGGCCTACAAAAAAAAAAAAAAAAGAAACGCTCTGGTGCCGAGTGAGACCTGGAGGCAGGGCACCTGAGAGCTGAGAGGAGACAAGAGGCTGCCCACACAGAAGAGCCTTCATGACTTGATGCCTGAGGGGAAAGTGTGTGCAGGGGCCTGGGTTAGGGGGCTGACAGAAAGGGTGACATGGCAGGTGACGAATACTTGAAGACTTCAGGTTTGGGAAAATCACAACTGGAAAGCACCATAAAGGGAGGATGTGATCCCAGGTCCACCCGGGGGGTGTGGCACTCCATGTATGGTTGGTGTTAAAATTCTCCTAGCAAACGCCAACAGCTTGATAGCTGTGATCAGCTCTAGAAGGGAATCAGCCAGACTTTTGAAAGTTCCCGGAAGAATTCCTCCCTCATTCCTTCTCATGTGCCATCCTCCTCATACAAGCTGTTCTCAGAACACAGATAAAGGCCCGTCACCCAGAGAGGAGCCATGTTCCAGACATATCATGTAATGCTCACTTATCGCCAGCACCTTCCATGTCTTAGATGTGCCTTTCATCTGTCTCCCCCTGATCCATTTACCCTTGGCATGGACTCCAGGTCAGCTGCTTCCCTCTAGCGCCCATGCTGCCTCCCATCACCTCCAGCGATCCTCTTTTCTCATCCCTTCCCTGCCACTTGCTTCCTCTCTAATGCATGTAGTTCTAGCACTTCAGAGCCAGACTGATTCACAGCTGGTCTTCCCAGATACTCTTTGGTGCCTGAGGGAACCTAAATGTCAAGTTCAGATTCCTTAGCCCAGCACACTGAAGACTGACCGACTTCTCCAGGCTCCCCTGTGAACTCCCATATTCCAGGTGAGCAGTCTCAGAAGACCTAGAAAGAGTGGGTCACAGGTCTTGTTCCCACCAATAATCTCATTAGCTACTGTTCCTGCTGGTCCTTGATGTTGGGGTCACGAGTGATTCACCAGGACCAAGGCAATCTCAGATAGCCCTTGTCTGATTTCCACCCCTCAGTGTGCTCTGAAAGCATATGAGAACTTGGAGGAATTCTAGACTGAGGACTGCTAAGCGCCCACAGGCTTTGTGGACATAGTCCCTATCAGCTGCTGTTACTAAGGACCCCTTGGCGTTCTTGAAAATTGTCCAGTATGTCCTTCTTCCAAAGCATTGATTGCCAGTGTGCACAGGTCAGAGACAATGGGACTTACATACATAGATGTTCTAGGACATAATTCTGGAGTTGAACCCCATCAAATTTGAGCACAAATATGGTTCAAGAAATGAATTAATCTGTAATTCCTTAACAAGCACTTCTAACATTTTTTAGTGTTTCATTTTCAATCATGGCCGAAGCGAGAGTTTTGTTGGATCAAAAGAAGACAGAAGTTGAGTAAAATCAGGAAAGAAATGTGTTTCCAGAATTAGGACAATATTTAGAGGAAGTCCAAACACCAACTTCCATATGGTGATCTCATTTTGCACAGCCTTGGTGGGCCATATTCCTGCCGCAGAAGCAGTCACAGGTCAAGTCACCTCACAGGAATTCACCCAGCAGATGTAGACTCAGAGATCCTTCAAGAGGAAGCCTGAACTTGAATGAATATGACAAAGGACTCTGAATGTTGCGCATCAGCGTTTTTGTAGAATGTAGACGTTTTGGTCACACACGCAGTACCACATCTACCTGGTTGTGACTTAGCCCAAACTCTGTGAAATGACATCTTTGTCATCTGTTGTCTGGAATTCTCGGACAGTCTTCTGGCAGGGGCCCTGGAGCTGCCAAATGTAGAGACGGCCCAGGTATATCTAGGCAGAGGGATCTTCTCTGCTTAGGTGAGATTAAGGTAAACATGGGTTAATAAAGTGGGAACCTACTACTTGGAATGAGGTGAGTGATTTTTTCTTCATTTCCGTACAAAATTCGACATACTTCGTATATGTGTAATTCAGTCTCATGCCAACTACTGCAGTCATGTCATTTTTCATATTGAACCACCCAGACTTATCACAACAGGTGCTAAAAAGGCATAGGAGAAAAGCAGCAGGAAGTAAAACTGGAAATTGGTTGTGCCTGTCTCAATGTGCAGCAGGAGAGGGTGGGGGATATATGGACATGGCAGGACACAGACTTCTCTTTGACCAGTAAACAAAAAAACCTGAATCACTTGTGGTATAATGATGTTTTTTTTTTTTTTTACAGAGGCATTTTTTTGTTTGTTTGTTTGTTTTGTTTTATACATTCACTGGGTACAGTCAGAAGCCAGGGAGGGTGAGAGAATTCACCAGAGCCAGAGCGGAGAGCAGAGCAGGCAGAAGGACCGAAGGACACTGCTGAGGGGAGCAGCGGGCAGCAGGAGAGGTCTGCGCGCCATGTGGGACCCTCCTCCGGTGGCTGGGGAGCAGCCGGGGATCGAACCGGCGCCGCAGAGGCTGCGGGCAGATTCGCAACCCGGCGCTCAACTGCTGCGCCACTGGGTAGGCCCTGCATGCGTTCTTATTAAGCAAGTGTCCCCAAACTATGGTAGCAACACTGATCTACTAGTGCTAGGGGCAAAAGGATGTCCTAAAGCTAATTCCATACAGGCTTTGTGGACTCCACCCCCACCCCAGGCCAAAGCCAAAGACACTGGGAACTCCAAATCCCATCCCCACCAAAGGGAAGGTGGCTGGGACCTGAGAGTGGGGTTAAGCAGCCAGGTTTTGTATAAAGCCAGACACGTAGGCTTTGGGGGGGGTTCCCCATTTTGACTCTCTGCCAGTTCGCAGTGTCCAGCCATTTCTGAGACTGCCTTTGGGTTTCCAGGTTGGCGGATCGGGTAGGACGTATTAAAGACTTTATCTTCCTATTTTCTCCCTGAATTGTACATTCTCCTTATTTCCTTTTACTTCTAAATAGACCTTTTATTAACCTTTTGTGTGTGCCTGTAGTGGAATATTCATAAGTCCCTTGTAAGCGCGTGGGTGAGGAACCACAGCCAGGCAACACATTCAGTATAGGGCCTGCCCTATAACACTAGGAGAAAAAATAATCCCTGGTCTACAAAACAAGAAATGGGCCTAATATGAGAAAAACCAAGATCATAAAGAAATTCCAGATTAGGGAAGGAACGACGAGCTCCTGCATTGGATCTAAAACTTGGGACAGTGGAGTCTTCTATCAAGGGCTGCCTGCCAGGCCACCCCGATGGAAAAAATACATCATCACATTTTACAGTTGGGCAGATGGTACTTTGAGCTTTGACTAAGTGCTCACCCTTCCTCACTGCTCAGAACTGCTCTTAGGTGTGCTACACGATTATAAGATGTGAGAATGTTATGTGTGTGCTGTGATGTTCCCCCTTGCGGCAAGGATTGGTTGCAACTTGATTGTCTAACTGGGTGGGCCAAATGCTGAATGCATGAACATCAGACCAGCTGAGAAAGGCCTGAATACAAAGATCATGGGGAACATGCTACTCATGTCGTCTGACAAGAGTCCGGGCATGGGGCAGATTTCTGAAAAATCAGGAATCTCAGCTGACTCCTGCCAGAGTCTCCTCATTTGTTTAGGGCCAGTTTCTACCACTGCTAAAATACGCATTTAAAAGCAAAACTGCAAATACTGATCAATCACTGAATAACCAGTTTGATGGCAAATGGCAGTGCGTGATACAAATATTACATTTTTCATAAGTAGTTTTCTGCCAATGGCAGCAAAATTCAACATTTGGCCTTACTTGAACAAGTGACAAAACTTCTGGGAACAAAAGGCTGTAAACATCCCTGGGCCAAGTCTGAGACAGGGCAAGCTAGGGTTATTAGGCAGTTTTAGGGACAGTGCAGGAGGGGACCTCTGAAGAATTTAGGGAGGCTTCAGAGATAAGGACAAGCAAGGAAATGAAACCAATTCCACTGGGAAAAACAAACATCCTAGCACCACAGATAATCTTGTTAAGGATGGTCCTGGTTTTCTTCAGATGATAAGATAAAGTGTAAAGATGCTCACCCAGAGGGCTACACCATAAAGATAAAGATGTAACAAATGGGGAAAGACAGACCTGTTAGATAAGGAATGTGAAGATCTCCCACTCAGTAGTAAATTAAGTGAGACAGCTGAGACCTGACAATCACAAAGAGACTGGTAGAGTTTTAGAATAATCAGGGAAAGAAAGTATATATTTCCTGAGACACAATTCCACTTTGTCTTCCTTGCCCCTCCCAGGCCTGGTTCCCTGGCCTGGGAGTTCCACTTTATTTCTGCTCCTTTTCTCCTCAATAAACTTTTTTCTTCTTCTAAACAAACCTGCCTTTACTAGCTTGCTTGCCTGAGCGTCTGCGAAGTTCCTGCTGAGGCATTCCTACTGCAGCTTCCTGAGACACCAACCCGTGGGGGGCCTAGCAGCTGGGGCTCAGTGCTGCCCTGCAGCCTGAAATCCGTTCCTGGCTGGGAGACTAGGCCTGACAATTCCGGTATCAAGTCTTTTCGTGTGGCTATGTGGCCATTTAAGGCAAGGTCTAACTGGAGGAAAGTCTTTTACTTTACAGTTAAAGATAACAATTGAATGTCAGAGGTGAGCCAAGCTCCAGGTAGAAGAAAACTCTTGGTAAGCCAGAAGGCACCATAGTCAACTCCTGCTGATTCATTCCTGTTTATTTGGAGCTAATTGGCATGGAAGCTGTCAGAGTACACATTCGAGAATAAATCGACAGCAGTTTTGTGACTGGCTGAGCTAGCTATAACCATCTTTGGCCATGCCTCTGATAAAATGTTGGTAACTCCTTCCAACTGCAACCAACCATCAGCAATCTTACAGAGAAAGGAATTTTCCCTTAGTCTTAAAGTTAGACAGGGAAACTAGGCTGCCTAGATAAGTAGAAGAGTAATAGGCAGAAAACTCCTCATTTACTGCAGGTTGCAGTGAGCCCTTATCACAGCTGCTCCACAGGGCAGGAGGGCAGCCCCCTGCAGAGTCCACAGGTAGTGCTTTTCTGCCCAGGAGAAGGACAGAGGCCCCAATCCTTCTAGGGAGGCAAACGGGTTTCATAGAGAGCAAAGGCTTTGGAGTCCATTTTGCTGAATATCTATGGACTTTCGGCAAGTTGCTCTTCCTTCAAGTCTCAATTTTCTCATGTATAAAATGGGACCAGCAATACCCACTGCTGAGCATGGTTTACAGATGAATGAAATCACAGATCCACAACACTGCGCACAGTAGAAAAATCAAGAAATGTTGGCGCACAGGGGGTTCCTCAATGGCTCTCTGCAGATACAGTGTTTGGGAGGAGCTGTCTTGAGTTGGAGAGGGCCAAGGCTGCCCCTGAAGTGTCCAGATACACCTGACACAGGTAATGAAGGCCAGGCAACTAAGGAATGTGGATGGACTCTGCAATACCTCTCCCATCGTGGAGAGACTGACAGTGATTGCAGACTCTCCAGAAGAAAGCTCAGAGAATCCAAACTTCCCAAGTAAGCCCAGCGCATTTCCAAACACTGGACACCAGTGGATACCACAACATCAGACTTACACCCTCTTTCAGGATTTGGAATTTGGGATCCCTGTGAAAGCAACCAGTGGCATCAGCCACATGTTCAGTACTAGAAGCAGCCCCACGTGGCAGAAAGTAAACCAGGGAATGACAGAACTAGATGTGAAAACATGTAAGTACTGCCTCCATCCCACAGGTTCCTTGCTACATCTTAAACAAAGCCGAAAGGCGCTGGATTATCACCAGGAGTTCTTCCCTGGTCAGTCAGTGCATGTGCCCAGACACCTAAGGGCGCTATTGACCATCTGGGCTGAAACAAAGCCTTCCGCAGAGTGCCGTCCAGGGCTTAAGATGACCGTTTCCTAATGTGACTCCCAGTCGAGGCTTTGCAAGTGGTAAGACTGGGACCAACGGAGCACTAACATATATCCCAAGCGCACTCGCAGTGAGTTTTGTATTAAAAAGTCAACTATCTGGGGCTTATTCCTCCCATTTCTTCATCTACCTACTACACGCATTGCAGCAGATAAAACTGGAATAAACTCACTAAAATATTTTTCATGCTTCTCTAAAAGTCGATTTTCTCTCTATATACCCCAGCCTCAAATGAGAATTTTTGTTTCAGACATGGAGCTCAGAGGCCTCGTGGGAGAAACCTCCCAAGTATCATGGCTAAATGGAGAAACCTAAAATGAAAATCCCAGGAATATCCCAACTTACATTACCAACAATTTAGAAAAATGAAAAGCATAGAGTCACTGGTTTCCCTCCCTATTCAATCACAGCCTCATAGGCCAGCTAGAAAAAAACTTGTTTCCACTCAGAAGGCAATTTAGGACAACCTGAACCAATACAGACCCTGGCATGGCCTCTGCTCAAATTACGGGGAGACTTTCATTCTATCAGATGTGATTTTGAACTGACAGTTGCCAAAGCAACTAGCCAACAAGGAGCCAAGAGGGAAGCCAAGAGGGGAGCGCAGGTCATTGTGATCCCGCAGTCTGATTTCGGGGCCTCTCCTGGTGGCGCAGACTGTTGATCATCGCGCTTGAGGCTGTCCGCTGCCTCTGCAACGCCATTTCGATCCCGGCCAGACTGCGAGGGTCTCACAAGGTGTGGCAGAACCCTCCTGTTGTGCCCGCTGCTCCCCTCAGCAATGTATTTCGTCAGTCTGCCAGTTTGATTCCCCGTCTGGCTCTGGGGGATCATCTCACCCTCCCGCACATCTGGCCTGTACCCTGGTTCTTGAATAAATAAATCTTTGAAAAAAAAAATAAAGTGAAGATTTGCACCCAGGAAGCCGCCTGATCCACTTTCTTCCAAAAAACGTTTGAATTTACCCGAGTGGAAAAGAAGCGTGAACAGAGGGACTTTGCCTCCTGCCCTTCGTAACCTAATCATGTGGAGGGTTTATCTCCTCATTTTTTGTTTATACATACCAGAACTGGGGTACAGGCCAGAGGTGTGCGGGGTGAGAGGATTCACCAGAGAGAGTGGGGAGCAGCACAGGAGGATCTACTGAAACACTGCTGAGGGGAGCAGCGGGGAGACAGGAGGGGTCTGCCGCCCCCAGTGGGCAGCTCCCTGGCTGGGACGGAACTCGCACAGCAGAGGCAGCGGACAGCCTCACAGAGCAGGGTCTGACCCTTGCTCCCCAGGGAAGCCCTGTGGCCTCCTTCCTGAAGATCCTCTCTGGAGGTTAGTGGCTGGGCGCCCCGGTTTAGATCCTCATCACCTGCCCCCAGGGCATACAGTGGGGTGGAGAGGCCGGCTCCCCTTCCTTTGGGGCCACCATTCAGACCCGGATGGGGGCAGGGTGCTCTCCTGCCAGCCAGACAGGGGCGGGGAGGGGGCGACGGCCGTGGACTATGTCACCCCGCGGTCCCCGGCGCAAGAGACCCTGGGCAACCCCCGTGTCCAGTGGCGCGAGGGAACAGCGCCCCGGGGTAGAAGAGGGAGGACCGCGAACCTGGGAGGAGGTGCCGCCAGCTTGGACAGGCGCGCGGGGAGGACGTGCCAGGGACGTGCTGACGCTCCTGAGGCGCCGAGACCATCACGGCGGGGGGAGGACACATGGGTCACGGGGGCGCGAGGCGGGGACGGTGCCGCCAAGGACCCGGGCGCGGTGCGACCAGCCGAGGACAGCCCCGTGACAGTGCGAGCCCCTGGGGGCGACGGTGTGGGGGCTCTCTCAGCATGGACGGGCGCAGGCCCCAGCTGAGGTTGGGGTCTCCTCCACACCCCAACTCTCCCTCCCACCCCCCAGCAACAGGAACCTCCCCCCGGCAAGTTCGGGACTCAGGCCCGGGGAGGCGGCGGCTAGGGCTTCCCCGGACGGCGTCCCTGGAGGGCCAGTAGCCGATGGAGCGGGCACAGGGCTCGCCGCAGAGGGAAAAGGTTCCCGAGTGACTCAGCAGGGACCATGGCGAGCGCGGGAGGGGGGGGGGGGGGGGCGTCTTCACAGACCTCACGTGTCCTTCACACTATTTCCTCAGCTCACCCCAAAAGGCCGCCGAGCAGGGTGCGCAGAGTCACGGCGAGATGGCACCCCAGCAGCGTCCACATCCTCCACCCCAGCTCTCCGCAGGAGGACGGCACCCACCAGCTCTCTCCTCAGTACAGCATGAGAGGCCACACTTCACCTCTCCTTGGCCGACATGTTGGTCCTGCAGCCAAGCCCACGAGTGTCTCAGGACAAGAGCTGGAAACGCCACCTCTCCGGGCGGAGAGGACTTGACGCCCATCCCTGCTCATGAGAAGGGGTGCATCTCCTCCTGGCCTGTCTCAGGGTTTATTTTCTCTCTCTCAGGATGGTCCACATCATCTTGCACACATCCACGTTTTTACAGATTTGTTTCATGAATCTGCACATATTTATTGGTGTTCTTCAAAATGATGATATCGCATTCAGATAAATTTATAACTGGGAATTTGATAAGGAAACTCTAGTTCAACTATTTGGCTTTGCAAAATGCTCGTTTAGCGAATATTTAAGATTTATTCATTTATGCACACAATAGCTGGGGTACAGGCCAGAGATGCCGGGGTTGAGAGGATTCACCAGAGACAGAGCAGCAAACAGAACAGGCCGACTGACAAAATACACTGGTGAGGGGCACAGCAGGCCTGTCAGGAGAGGTCGGCCGCGCCATGTCAGTCAGCTCCCGGCCGGCTGGTGATCCAGCTTGTGCACGATGGCTGCAGTAGTTGGAGAGCATTGTGTTTAACCCCTGGGCCACCAGGGAGGCACCGGACCGTTAGTTTGAGGTCAGAAGTGTGACTCCTTCATTTCCCCCCACTTTTAATCAGGAAAGCTTTGGTTATTTGGGGTCTCTCTCCGCTCGGCATCACCACGGCACCAAAGAAATACACCAAAGAAATACACCGGGGCCCCTGAGGGGGGAGTGGGTGCGAGAGTGACATCAAGGACTTCCTCAGCCACCACCTTCCATGCCGACCACTCACCCCAAGGTATCAACTGACTCCGACAAACACCACATTCAGGACACGGCCAGCAACGGCGGAAGGGATTATGTTCTGAACAAAGAGTGAAGGAAAAAGACCTGGATTACATCAATCAGCTCCAGGAGGAATACAGGGAAACACAAGAAAGGGTCAGGGAAAAAGACAAAACTGGCAGGCAGATGACAGAGCTGAGACACGAGCAGGGGACAGGGCAGAAGAGGGGCCAGGAGGGGAGGATGAGCACCAGGGCCTGGGGTGACGGGTCACAGGGGCGGTGCGGACAGGACATTTGCAAGAATTATACAGAAGGGGAGAAATCCAATATTGCACAAAGATGAACAATAATAAAAAAATTTTTAAAAGGCAAGAATCCTTTCCTTTGAAAAAAAATTTGGGGGGGCCTCCCCAGTGGCGCAGCAGTTGAGCGCTGGGCTGCGAAGCTGCCCACAGCTTCTGCAGCGCCACTTCGATCCCTGGCTGCTCCTCGGCCACCGGAGGAGGGTCCCACATGGCACGCAGACCTCTCCTGCCGCCCGCTGCAACGCTCAGCAGTGTACTTAGGTCCTTCTGCCTGCTCTGCTCCCCGCTCTGGCTCTGGTGAATTCTCTCACCCTCCTGCGCTTCTGACTGTACCCAGTGCATGTATCAACAAAACAAACAAATAAATAAAACATGCCTCTATTAAAAAAAAAAAATTCTGGGGCCACTGGTGGCACAGGGGTGAAGACTCAGCACTATAAAGCTGTTCTCAGTACTGCACACACGAGTTCGATCTCTGGCCAGGGAGGTGACCCACATGGCACAGTAGACCTCTCCTGTCTCCCCACTGGGCCCCTCAGCAGTGGATTTCAGTAGATCCGCCTGTTATGCTCCCCAATCTCACTGTGGAGAATCCTTTCACCCCCTCATACCTCTGGGTTGCACCCCAGTTCCTGCATGCAGAAATAATCTTCCCAAAAAATTCCCTTATTTTGTAGAACTGGCGTGTAGACCAGACGTCCGGGGGTGAGAGGATTCACCAGATACTAAGTGTGGCGACAAACAGGCAGAACCACTGAAATACCTGGGTAACGGGAGCAGCGGGTGACACAGGAGAGGCCTGCTGCGGCCATGTGTGGGCGGCTCCCTAGCTGGGGCTGAAACCCTGGCCAGAGGGGCAATAGCGCTGACACTTAACCCCAAGGCCACCAGGAAGGCCCCGAAAAACCTTCATCATTAACGGTAGGTAAAGACAGCTGCAGACCTCAACCTACAGCCGATAGCACACAGTTCAACTTTTCCTTCTAGAGGAGGACATTTTGGAGGTGAGCAATTCCAGCATCGGGGGGCGCCACGAGGCTTAGAGTACTGGACAGAACTTGATGACTAAGTTAGAAAACCCAGAGAGATCACTTACCCACGCAACATGCAGTGTGCCCTGTAGACAGACAGCTATTGTGGACATGAATGGCATCGTTCAGCAACTTAACAGTACACTAGAAGTAACAGCAACAGGAACAGCGACATCATCACGGCATGAACTTGGGAGAAGAGTGAACCAGGAAACCACGCAATTAGGAGTGAAACTGTATGTCAGTTTCCAATGCTCTTAACTGAATGATGTGGTTGAGCTCCCAAATTTGAATATTTTTTAAGTGATTTTTATTTATTCAAGCATACAAGAACCGGGGTACAGGCCAGATGTCTGGGAGGGTGAGAGGCTGCACCAGAGACAGGCGGGGAACAGAACAGGCAGACTGACCGAAATACACAGCTGAAATACACGCAGCGGGCGAGACAGGAGAGTCTGCTGCACCATGGGGCTGCTCCTGGCCGGCCAGGGAATCAAACTCGCACTGCAAAGCCCACGGACAGCTTCACAGCGCTGCGCTCAACCACCTGCGCCACCAGGGGAGGCCTGCCTGTCCACTCTTCACATTCATTACATTTCCATCCAGTGTGGAATCTGTCATGCCTAGTGAGGGCTGACTTCCTGAAAAGTTTTCCCACATTCTTCACAATCATAGGGATTTTGTCCAGTGACACCTCTGATATCTAGTGAGAGCGTGCTTACTGGAAAAAGTTTTCCCACACTCTTGACACTCATAAGACTTCTCTCCAGTGTGACTTCTCTGATGTTTACTGAGGGATAATTTCCGGTGGAAAGTTTTCCCACACTCGTGACACTCAAAGGTTTTCTCTCCAGTATGAATTCTCAGATGTGTAATGAGGTGTGGCTTACTAGAAAAAGCTTTCCCACACTCTTCACAATCATAGGGTTTCTCTCCAGTGTGACTTCTCATGTCTAATTAGGTGTGACTTAGTAGTAGAAAAAGCTTTCCCACACCCTTCGCAATCAAAGCGTTTCTCACTAGTGTGACGTCTCTGATGTTCAGTGAGGGATGATTTCCGGTGGAAAGTCTTCCTGCACTCGACATTCATAAGGCTTCTCTCCAGTGTGACTTCTCTTATGTTTCCTGAGGGATGATTTCCAATGGAAAGTCTTCCCACACTCTTGACATTCATAAGGCTTCTCTCCAGTGTGAATTCTCTGATGGTCACTGAGGTAAGTCTTACTGGAAAAACCTTTCCCACACCCTTCACATTCGTAGGGTTTCTCTCCAGTGTGACTTCTCTGATGTCTAATGAGGTGTGCTTTAGTAGAAAAAGCTTTCCCACACTCTTCGCAATCATAGCGTTTCTCACCAGTGGGAAGTCTCTGATGTTCAGTGAGTAATGATTTCAGGTGGAAAGTCTTCCTGCACACTTGACACTCATAAGGCTTCTCTCCAGTGTGAATTCTTTGATGGTTACTGAGGGATGATTTCCACTGGAAAGTCATCCTACACTCTTGACATTCAAAAGGCTTCTCTCCAGTGTGAATTCTCTGATGCTCACTGACGTAAGACTTACTGGAAAAAGCTTTCCCACACACTTCACATTCATACAGTTTCTCTCCAGTGTGAATTCTCTGATGAGTAATGAGGTGTGACTTACTAGAAAAAGTTTTCCCACACTTTTCACAACAGGGTTTCTCTCCAGTGTGACTTCTCTGATGGTTACTGAGGGATGATTTCCACTGGAAAGTCTTCCTACACTCTTGACATTCATAAGGCTTCTCTCCACTGTGAATTCTCTGATGGTCACTGAGGGATGATTTCCAGGAGAAAGTCTTCCCACACTCTTGACATTCATAAGGCTTCTCTCCACTGTGAATTCTCTGATGCTCACTGAGGTAATACTTACTGGAAAAAGCTTTCCCACACCCTTCACAATCATAGGGTCTCTCTCCAGTGTGAATCCTCTGATGTCTAATAAGATGTGCCTTAATAGAAAAAGCTTTCCCACATCCTTCACAACCATAGTGTTTCAAACTAGTGTGACCGCTCTGATGTTCAATGAGGGATGATTTCCGGTGGAAAGTCTTCCTGCACCCTTGATATTCATAAGGCTTCTCTCCAGTGTGACTTCTCTGATGATGACTGAGGGATGTTTTCCAGTGGAAAGTCTTCCTACACTCTTGACATTCATAAGGCTTCTCTCCAGTGTGAATTCTCTGATGGTTACTGAGGTAAGACTTACTGGAAAAAGCTTTCCCACAGCCTTTACATTCATAGGGTTTCTCTCCATTGTGACTTCGCTGGTGGTAACTGAGGGATGATCTCCAGTGGAAAGTCTTCCTACACTCTTGACATTCATAAGGCTTCTCTCCAGTGTGAATTCTCTGATGCTTACTGAGATAAGACTGACTGGTAAAAGTTTTCCCACACTCTTCACATTCATAGCATTTCTCTCCAGTGTGAGTCCTCTCATGTAGAACAAGAACTGACTTACAGGAGAACACTTTCCTGCACGCCTGACATTCATAGGGTTTCTCCCTTGTATGAGTTTTCTGATGGACACTAAAAGCAGATTTGTGCCTGAAAGTTTTCTTACATACCAGACACGGGTAGCGCTTCACTCCCGTTTGAGATTGTGGATGTACAGTGAGGGCAGTCTTCCATGAGAAAGTTTTCATGTAATCGTTAGAGCCAAACAACTTCTCTGCAGTGAGATTTCTCTGGTATCCCCTCTGTAAGGAAATCTCAGAGGTGCCCCCACACTCATCAAGTTGATCGTCTGCTTGTGATTTCTGATGTTCAGTCAGAACAGAGGCTTTAGAGGCCGCTTCACCATATCTCTTATATCCAAAATTATTCTGTCCTAACTGGGTACTCTCATGCGGATAGGTGTGAAATGTGTTGCTGAGACTGGCCCCACTTTCATAACATTCCTGCTGCTCGTGTTCAACATACCTAGGAAGATTCAAATGCACTGGAGTCATCTCTGCAGCTCTCCCCTTTTCATTACAACTGCAGGGAGTCTGTCCTCCTTGGGTTCTGTCTCGGACATCGAAAGGTGCCTCATCACTGGTGTCCCTGCACTCATTGCATTTATGGGCAGCCCCTTCCAGAAAGGCTCCTCTAGGTGAAAATACTGTTTCTTCACTCAAGACTTTTCCTTGTTCACGAAATTCAAAAGGCTGTTGAAAGTTCTGAATCACCTGGTGATTAAGGTGCTCAGGATACTTGATGGGTTCCCTCATTCTACTAAAGACCTCCTCGTTCTCTCCAGCATGCTCTTCATGAGGCTCACCAGGGATCATCATGGTCCTATGTATAGTAAAGTTCTCAGGCATCATTGCTGAATTGTTTCCATTTTTGATACTATGGTTCACAAAACGAATTGAGTCCAAATTGCTTTTTTCCCATAAGTCAGTTCTCTCGTTGGATGGTATTTTGCTGCTGGCGGTAAGAACTTGCCACACATGTCTGCCCTGATTTGCAGGGCTGTCGTGAGTCAGGTGATCCACAGTATGGACATCTAAAGTGAGATAAAAATGACCATGTCTCTAAAAAGGAAGCATTTTGAGTAAATACTACTAAGTGGCACAAAAACTCCTATATTACAACACAATTTACAGGTATTGATTCTCTGATTCATGCTTTTTACCCGTAGCAAATTATGTGGAGAATAGATTTCTTGGTATTTTGTATTTTAGCATAGAAGATCTGGGGTGTAGGCCAGAGGTGCAGGAGTGGGGGTGTTGCAGGGGAGCGTGGAGACAGTGTGTGGAACAGAACAGGCGGACTGACTGTAATACACTGCTGAGGGGAGCAGCGGGAGAGACAGGAGAGGTCTGCTGTGCCAAAGTGGGTGAGCTCCTTCACTGTAGATCAAACTCAGGCCATAATAGTGAGAGCTAAGAGACTTAATCCCTAAGCCTCCAGGGAGGCCCCAATTAACAGATTTTCTAATGCCAAACCAGGATAACAAAGCAGTAAAACTAATTTCATCACGGTTTTATAAAATCATAAATATTTGGTAAAAACAGACCTTTAACTAGAATTGTCGATTTCAACCAGAAGCATTTCACCAAACATAGATCCTACATACTTTCTTTGTTAGACTGACCCTGTGCAGCTCTTGTGGGTACTTTCACAATAACCAAGCCCTGCAGAGGCCATGGCTTTCCCAGAAACCTGTGGACGGAGAGACCCAGTCATTGCCCAGGCACTTTAAGCAAGAGTTCTGCTGAGTCACAAGGACCCTGCTTCTCCATTTCTTAGTTTTTCTTTCCACCCCGGCCCTGGCCACGACACCTGCAGAGGTTCTCAGAGGCATGCGCTTCCCTCCACGGAAGAGACCTGTCAGTTCTTATTGAAATATCATATCACATAAGGCTCAGAATCCTAACACATGCAGCAAACTCCACCTCATCATTGTGTCCCACATTCCCTGCTGAGCGATAGGAAAAAAGTTCTGCATCCAGCCTGTGGCTATCAGAGTTAAAGGCTTTTCCCACATGCTTTTGAGAGCAACACCCTGGTATTCTCACCACACTGCTTGGAACCTGCGTTTCTACTTTGTTCACAGTAACTCCAGTTTCTATGTCGTGAGTGACTCTCAGCTACATCACACTGTCGTTGATTTCTTTACTTTCCTCCCAACAATGCCCACGACAAGGTGGAATTGCACAGGTCACACTGCTCCCCAAGGTATGAGCCCCCAACCTCAAACTCTTGGTGCCATGGCTTTAGAAACCACCACCTCAAGTTCCCCCTCCCATGTCACACAACATCCCTTCCAATGATGAACAATTTCTGGGTCCTCCTCAGCCTCACCATTTACTATGTGGGCGGTCACAAGGCTTGCCCCTGAAACACTACTCATGTTCTAAATAACTCTCCAGTCAACGCCCCTCTATCCCTTTTGAGTTAGTCACCTGCAAAGTGACATCTCCAATAGCAATACACAGCCTCTAGCCCAGACTGCAGAGGGAACTATAGATATGACATGTCAGTGCAAGCCATTCACCTCACCTGAGCTCTGAAAGAAAAGAATTAATCTCTATAATGATGTGTATGGAGCACACACGCAAAAACAACATCCTCCACTTTGTTTCACTCATGCTGGTCAAACATCCTCTGTGGCTTTACCTATCTATCAATAAATGTATTTATTATATATTCTTTCCTCACAGAGTGTATAACTTCAGAAAGCAAAGATCATTTCTGTGAGTACTGTTGCTCTCCCCTCTCATAGAAAATTTCCCACTGGCTAAACTTCCCATGAACACACAGAAATAAAAAAATTCCTGAAAAGGTACGTAAAGAAAACAGTCTGTAAGAATACACTAAGAGAGAGAATACAGAAACGTGATTAATACAGAATAATCCCTACAGTATCAGGGACTACAGACTGGTTAAGAACATAGACAACCACCATTAAAAGAGCAGGAGGAAATCCACGAGGGAGAATATTTGGGAACTGAATAAAGAATCAGTTTGAGGGCCTCCCCGGTGGCGCAGCAGTTGAGCGCTGGGTTGCGATCTGCCCGCAGCCTCTGCAGCGCCGGTTCAATCCCCGGCTGCTCCCTAGCCACCGGTGCAGGGTCCCGCATGACGCGCAGACCTCTCCTGCCGCCCCATGCTCCCCTCAGCAGTGCACTTTCGTCCTTCTGCCTGCTCTGCTCCCCACTGTGGCTCTGGTGAGTTCTCTCGCCCTCCCGCGCTTCTGACTGACTGTACCCCATGCTTGCATAAATATATAAATTTAAAAAAAAAAAAGAAAAGAAAAGAAAAAAGTATCAGTTTTATATATGCAGACACACTGTCCAAGGTTGCACAATGGGAAAGCACCTCAGTGTGGCCAATATCACTGGCCACACTCCCAGCCTCCTCTCAGCCTCCCGGCCTGGCAAGCACTGACTGACCTGAGAGGTCCTGGTTTGGGGGATAGTCCACAGTCCACGGCTGTACTCCCTGCTCCGACCTCATCCTCTCCTCAGGATCGTTAACACAATGCCCTGTGACGAGAAATAGTGTTTGCCTTCGATCAAGTTCAACTTCAGTCTTTGAAAACTAACAAATGCAGTGTGAAGAGCTGTGCAAAAGAGGCCAATCTGAATCTTTCCTAAAAAAAAAACAAAAAACAAAAACCGAAACACCCACAATGTACACTGCCTGCCATGTTCAACCTCACCAGCACTCAGTTTCATAAGCAAGTGGACACTTATCGGTGTAGAAGACAGCACTGCACAGAGTGTTACACTGGCGCTTCCTCACCTAGGGACACCAGGTGACTTTGGGTCTCCAGCATCACATCCCAGTACAGGATCCTCTGAGCTTCACTCAGGCACTGCCACTCCTCCCAGGTGAAGTTCACAACCACGTCTTCAAATGACACAGTCCCTTCTGAGGGAACATTTCTCATCTCCGGGCCGGCAGCCTGGGTCAGACAGAGCAAGTGCAAACATCTTATTTTGTGGGTCTTTGGTACTGTAGAGGATGTACAGAATTCACAGTTGAAAGAGCCTCGCCTCTACATTCACCCATTCAGTCCTTAAAGCAGAACTATAGCTTACCTTATAAATATGAAAGTGTGTATGATTCTAAGAAAAAAAGGATGAATAAAATTTGCTCCTTGAGGAGCTGATAACCTGGTTGGCAGGTGTAACAGACACATACCTGGAAGCATGTGCAAAAGGAGCTTCATAACAAATGAGAAGCATGTACAAGTTTGTGCCAATATTTTACTCCTGTGACCTCAAACCCTGGGATCTCCAAATCACAGTAAACAAACACTGAACCCGAAACCAGAATGTTCAAACAATGAAGGGAGAAAAAGCACAGGTAAGAGATGTTCAACTACAAGCAACTATAAACTAGAGATGGGGTTTCTCAAACAGGGAGTTTTGGAGGGTGGAGAGAGGAGGGATTAGGGTTAAAATAAGGGGGGTAGGAATTGTCGGCGACTATAACCAAGATGAAAATGCATACAGTGTGCAAAATAAAAAATGATCCAAATTATATATAAAATAAAATTTTAAGAAAAGATGTTCAGCTGACAGAGTCAGAGAAGACAGAACAGGTCATCACTTCTCAAACGGAAGGACAAAGGGGAGGAGAACTCGGTAATAACTTGGTGGCTGAGGTACGAGGAATGTTTTCCTAATATGCTGTCCGTATGACGGGCTGGAAGACACTGGAATTCCACACGCAACTGGACATGTGTGTGATGGATCAGGAACTCTAAGCTGAGAACAGAAATGTGGGAATCAGGGCCTCCCTGGTGGCACAAGGGTTTAAGTCTCAGCACTATGAAGCTGTCGGCAGCCATTGCAACAAGAATTCGAGTCCCAACAAGGGATCTACCCAGAAGGCGCAGCAGATCTCTCCTGTCTCTCTGCTGCTCCCCTCAGCAGTGTATTTCAGTCAGTCTGCCTGTTCTACTCCTGACGCTGACTCTGATGAATCCTCTCACCCCCTGCACATGTGGCCTACACCTGAGCACTATGTGCAAAAATAAAATAAATAAATCTAAAAGAAAAAAAAAAGAATTTGGGAATTCTCGGGATATTATTAATAGTTTTCATCACCATAGGGGGGAACGCGGTGACCAGAACAAAAGGTATTGAAAGAAGAGGAAAAACAACTAGAAGAGACTAATATTTCTGTTGGAGAAAGAAAAAGAATAAATCATAGCAATGAAAGACTTTTGGAAAATATGACGCTAGGTATAAGAAAACAAACCTCTTAGGAAATCTGTAAATTGATTCCATCATTTCATTTCCTGTGTAGAAAATCCTGCGTACCTCCACACACATATTGATTAGGACCCCATAAAAATAAATTTCTATTTGTAATAACTAAAAAAGGATTCAGAGGATTTTTCCTCAACACAAAACAAATCCTTGACACAGCCACAGGCGACATCAACATTCCCAGTGAGAGAAGGACTAACAAAGATGCTCAGTGTCCCCTTATTCACAATGGGTTCGGGTGATGCTACACAACAACAGCAACAACAGAAAGACAACATGCGTAAAAATGGTCATAGCAAGTAATAATTCATTCTCTCTCTCTTTTTTTTTTTTTTTTGGTGGGACCCTCGCTGGTGTCCGGGCATCGAACTGGTGCTGAAGAGGCTCTGTGCAGCCTTGCAAACCAGCGCTCAACCACTGCGCCACGAGGGGAGGCCCTATAATTCATTCTTGGAAAACTAATGAAAGCCACAGTAAAGCAACTCTGGAAAGGAAAACCCAGTGAGCAGACTATGAGTATAACACACACCCGTGTTCACACACACAGGAGCTCCTGTACGCTGCCAGGGAAATGACAACAGTAAGCAATGCATGTAGCGGAACCAAGGGCAGAGACTCCCTGGGATAAATAAATCCAGAGGGTTAAACAATGAAGTAAACAAATGCAAAGACACAACAGCATCCAGGACACGATGAGCCTGCTGCGCTGACAGCAACTCTCACAAGGTAACCCGGCACACCCCAGTTCTAGGAAAACAAAAATGCATTCTTCTTCATAGGCTCATTGATGAAAATGCTAATACGAGAAATGAAACAACAGCAGAGAGAAGGTGGATGGCTCATGTCTGTGCACAGAAACTCACGGGACCTCCCAGCAGGAGTGGGCTCAGGATGCCATAAAAGCACCGTATGACGAAATGGGACAATACAATCCCATCGCGCTTTCGACCCTATTCAAAATGGAAATGCGCAGCCATGAGGAAAGGACTGGAACACACAGCTCTGCAAATCACACACCCAAGCTGGTCCTAACACATGAACGTGCTCAATGCGACCAGTGACGAAGGAAAAATGAACGAGAAGTACAAGAGATGAGATTTTACATCTGCTGGGATCGCAATGACTTAAAAAGAAAGAAAACAAGTACTGGCAAAAATTGGGACCTGGTTCCCTTGCGCACTGCTGGGGCAAACATAAATGATGCAGCCAGGAGGGAAGACAGGAAGGTGATTCTTGGGAAAAGGGAACTCACAATGACAGGAGGACCCACCTCCACCCCGGGTGTTCATCAATAGCAGGGACCGCAGGGACGGGCAGAGACGTCTGCTCACCTACGGTCACGGCACCACCAGTCATTACAGCCCAAAGCAAAATCAACCCAAGCCCCAGGTGATGGATTAATGGGTAAATAAGACTGGCAGATACACATAAGAGATTATTAATGGGTCTCACAATGGAACTAAACAACGACACACACTACAATATGAAGGGACTCCTGTATGAGACCTATGAAATGACAAAACAGTTAACAATGCAATAAAATAAGAGATTCACCAAGAAAACAAGGTGTAACAAGACTCCAGTTATACAGGTCTGAGTTGTCAAACTCTTAAGAACAGAAAGTAAATGGTGGACACAGGGGCTGAGGGACAGGGCAGTTGGGAGCGAGAGTTTCATGAGTGCAGTATTTTATTACTGGGAAATGAAAAAATCTGGAAGGTAGTGATGGCTGTATAACACTGTCAGATACAAAATGCCAAAGAACACCACATGCAAAAACAGCAAAAGGAGATTTTTTATTTTACATTTAAATGAAGGGTCAGGGGCTTTCCTGGTGACTAAAGGTTAAGACACAACCAATGAAGCTGTCCATAGCCACTGCAGCACGAGTTCAATCCCCGGCCAGAGTGCTACCCACATGTGCGGCAGACCTCCCCTGACTCACCCACCGCAACTCTCATCAATGTATTTCAGTCAGTCTGCCTGTTCTGTTCCCCAATCTGTCTCTGGTGGTGAATCCTGCCCGCCCCCCCGCACACCTCTGGCCCGTACCCCAGTTTTTGTATGCAACAATAAGTATATCTTTTAAAAAATGAATGAATGATAAATGAATGAATGAATAAATAGAGGGCCAGGTTTAGTAGGAAAAGGAGAAAAAGGAAGCAACAGTCACGATGGGCAGAAGAGCAGCCACTGCTGCTCCCCACAGTGCAAAGGTTTATAAAATGAAACACTTGCATGGTCACAAGTGACAAGAGAGCTGTGAAAATTAGGTTGTAAAATATATTCTTTCTAACAATATTCTATAAATATTCTATCAAAATTAAAAAGAAAATCTACCATTAACGATAACTTCAGCAAGAATCATATGTATGACTAATGCACACACCTACTGTATTCCAGACTCAATGACAGATATGTGAAGCTCCTTATTAAAAACTACATTTACTGACCCCCAGAGTACTTTCTCCCCCTGAACTCTGAGGTGTCAGCACACACTGGCCAGTGGAGGCAGAAAAGGGAGCAACCTCATCACTGAGAAATTGCATCCATCAGGTTTGGCCAAGAATGAGAACTGTAATGTGAACTGAAACACACACACACACACAAACACACACACACATACACACACACACAGTGGTGCTGTTGTTAGCAACCATTAAGGTATCAGGTAATATTGAAGAGAAACTTGCATTGGGTGAGACTAAACTCTGGAATAAAGAAATCCCTTTCTGCTGGCGGGAGACCTGGGCTGAGAAGGATCTACTTCCACACGGGAGGGCACAACACAGGACGAGGTTTGCACGTTGCATGAGTGGCAGGTGCCATCGGGACGGCTACAGGTACAGTCAGGTGGGAGCCGAGCCTGTGGCAGTAGGACTGGGGAGAGGCCCACACTCAAGTGTAACTGGCAGAAATGGCAAAACACAGCTGACTGACTCACTCAGGAGAAGTGCAGACTGAAGACAGGAGACCAGATCGGAACACAAGGATTAGCTACATTCAGGAGCACAAGATACTCAAGCACTCAGGGACACGGAAAAGAAATCATCAGAGAGACCATGACAGAAGCAAACACCAAGAAATTTCATCTTCCAAAACACTGAAGACAGAGGAAAACTCACCAACACAAACGACGAAGTCAACATTGCCCTGATTGCCCCCCCCAAAAAAAAAGACAGCATAAAAGGGAAAAATAGACGAACAGCACCAAAGAACAGAGAAGGGAAAATCCTCAACAAATTCCACCCGACTTAATACAGCAACATGGGGCCTCCTGGGTGAATCAAGGGGTCAAGATAGCACTATGAAGCTATCCGCAGCTCCTGCAGCATGCGTTCCATCCCTAGTCAGGGGACTCACCCACAAGGCACACCTGACCTCTCCTGTCTCCCTGCTGCTCCCCTTAGTAGTGTATTTCACCAGATCTGCCTGTTCTGCTCCCCACTCTGTCTCTGGTGAATCCTCTCACCCACCACATGTCTGGCCTGTACCCCAGCTCTTATATGGATAAATAAATCAATCTGTAAAATTCTAAATGGATTAAATATTGGGTGACGTAGTTGACAGAAAATATAGGAACACACTAAGAACAGTTGCCACAAAGTACACTAGGGAACACAACCCCAACACCAAGGGAAAAAAAGGCAAAAATGAACAAGCGGGACACCACCAAACCTAAAAGCTTTCATACCTCAAAAGAAACCAGCCCAAAAACTGAAATGCAGTCTACAGAATAGAAAAAAAGAATCTGCATGCCACACACGTGACAAGGGGTTCATTCCAAAATTTATAACATCCCCAAACAATGCAAGAAACCACCTGATGACTCAATTAAAACTGGACAAAGGGGGGCCTCCCTGGTGACACAAGGGGTTGGGACACAGCTTATGAAGCTTTCCATAGCCTCTGCAGCTAGTTCGATCCCTGGCCGGCACGGAGCAACCCACATGGCGCTGCAGTCCTCTCCTGACTTGTCCACTGCTCCCCTCTGCAGTGTGTTTCAGTCAGTCTGCCTGTTCTGTTCCCCACTTTCTCTGGTGAATCATCTCACCGCCTGTACCTCTCGCCTGCACCCCAGTTCTGACATGCATAAATAAATAAATCTTAATAAAAAAATGGACAAAGGAACTACATAAACTCTTCTAGAAAGGGAATTCTGAATTTCTACAGACAATAAGAATGTTCACCTTAACGTATTGTAAGAGAAATGTAAATCGAACACACACTTAGATGCCACCTCACCCCTTGAGAAGGCCCAAATAAAAACGAATGTATTTATACAAAATGGGGGATGGGGGTGAAAATTTTATCGGGACTATAACGAAGATGAAAATGATTCCTCTCTGCAAAAATGAAAATGATGTGAAAATAAGTAAAATAGTATTTAAAAAAGTGAAAGACTGAAAAAAAAAAAAAAACATGGAATGAAGAACGCTTGAGAGGGCGCAGAGAAAAGGGAGCTCTCACCCGTGGCTGGTGGCCATGACAGTCAGAACAGACCCTGTGGATGAGGGTGCGGAGGTTTCTTAAGGAAATAAAAACATAAATTCCATGTCATCTGCAATACTTCCACACATTATCCTCACGGGAAAACTCAAATTCAAAAAGATTTATCCCACCCGGGAGCAGAGCAGCTCTGTTCCCAACAGCCCAGTCATGGCCCAACCTACATCCCTTCGGCTGAGGTGGGGCAAGAAGGGTGGAGCACATGCAGGGGAGCACGCAGGGCTGTGAGGAAGGAGCAAAGGGTCACGCTGAGGAGAAAATGGGTGGACAAAGAGGTGATAGTCTTTTTTTTAAAAAAAGATTTATTTATTCATGCATACAGGAGCTGGGGTACAGGCCAGAGGTGTGGGGAGGGGGGTGAGAAGATTCAGCAAACAGAGCAGGGAACAAAACAGGCGGATTGACCGAAATACACTGCTGAGGGACGAAGCAGGCCACTCAGGTCTGCTGCGCCATGTGGATGGCTCCCTGGCTGGCCGGGGGATGGAACTTGTGCTGCAGAGACTGCAGACAGCCCCATCGGTTGCATCTCAACACCTTGCACCACCAGGGAGGCCCCGGGAGGTTCTATTCTTCAATGAAATAAACCAAAAACTAGACACACATATCAGATGGCTTCGTCATCTGTGGAAAATAAATACCCAAAAAACATTTACAGCCAAAATACTTGAATAAAACTTGAACAGGGTCATGTGAAGGTAAAGATGACCACCAGAGGGAACAGGGGAAAGGGTGGAGAAGGTAGGGAGGGAGGCAGACGGGGGATGGGCCAGGGTGGTTTGGTAGAGGGGGAAACAAGGGGTAGGGCAAGACCCATTAGGAGTCTAGGAAAAAACTGGCAACTCTTTCAGCAGAAGGCTTTAGTGCTCCACATGTCAATGACAGATCGAGGAGGGAAAATAAGTAAAAGAAATAGAAAAAAGTATAAGAAGCTTTAAAACAATTATAAAAAACGGAATTTCCCCAAGGTCACACTCGGTGTTCTCAAACATGGCAGGAACTTTGGGGAAGGCAAAGGCTGGAGAGTGTCACTGGACTGGGGAACAACTTAGGGTGCTGGGAAGCGTAACTAGAAATGCATGCAGACCACACCAAGGAGAAATGCGCAGGAGCAGTGCAAACAACCGCCAGGAAAAAGGACTCTGAAGAGCCTGCTGGGCACCTTGGTTTTGCAGACCATCTGAGAGAAGAGCAGGGGCAGGGATATAAGGACGCCCCACTGGACGCAACGTCAGACGTGCCAAGACTGACGCCTGCATGAAAGTCTCCGAGAGCGGCCTGGGACACACTATAGGATTTCAGCAACTGCACAGAAGCCTTAAAAATTCAGTTGTCCTTTTCAAATGACTCGTGACTCCTTCACCCCCATCTCCACTCGGGTCCTCAGGCCCCTCCTCCTCGTCCTCCCTCACCCTGCACCTGAGCAGCGCAGAGCTGGGAAGTGTTTCTGTCCAGCGGGGTGAAGAGCCACAGTCCACACCTTCAGCGTCATCAACAGCGACCCAGGTACAGACTCTGCGCTGCGGGAGCACCAGGGCAGAGCCCCATCTCCACGCACGCTGGACATGGGAAGGGCCTGGACCTACGCCACACCTTTCCCTGGTGAGGAATGTGTCCCTGCAGAAAACTGTGTTTCTAATGTGCATGTCCGTGATGAACTCGCATAAAGTCAATGCACCGCGAGCTGAAGCCAACACGTCACTCACCAGAGATTCGTCCATGGTCGCTGCTCTCACAGACGCGCGAGGGCTCGGGAGCGGCGCTGGGGGGCGCTGGGGTCCAGCACAGAGGACGGAGGCGGCTGCCGGGGTCCGGAGTCTCCTGGCCAGAGCCCGCCACACGCTGCCTGGGGACACCAGAGAGTCACCGCGCGTGGCAGCGGGTGGCACTTCTAGCAGGGCAGGAACGGCCCCGAGTCCACGCGCGGCAGAGCCTGGGCGGACGGTTCACCACAACTCAGTAAAAGGTGACACTGCCCACTGCCTGCGCCACGGTCGCGCGGGAGCAACCGTCTCAGAGCCGAGGAGTCGCTGCAGAGCGTGGACCCGACTTCCAGCGAGACGACGCCCCGAACGCACTGTTCTGCCAGGACACCCGGCCGGGGCTCCGCGCCCTTCCCGCCCTCCGCTCCGTGGACACCCGACAGCGCCGCGTCCCCTGGGCGCGCACGTGCGGGCGGGAGGCGGGAATGCAGCGGCCAGCAGGACGCCGCCTGGGGGGGAACGCGCAGCGCGCCCGGAAATTCAGTCCACAAGCCTCTAACGCCCCAGGAACTCCTCCCGCCCCCGCCCTGCAAACCCAGTTTCTCTCTGACCTCCCCGCCCCCACACAGGCCGCCTCCCACTGCCAACCTAGGCGACTTCACCCGCCCACCTTCGGGCCCTGAATCTCTCCCTGGCTCAATACTCGCCCACCCTCCCCCCCCAGAAACACTGGCTCTCCTCTCCCTCACTGCCTGACTTTTGGGAGGCCCCAAAGAGTCAGCGCGCATGCGCACAGGCGGAACCGCTCATCCCCGTGGCCCGCCCCGGGAAGACCCCGGCAGCGTCCCGGGCAACCCGGAAAGGCCGGGACGTTCTCCCCAACGGACTCCGCCCAGGCACCCCGCGCGTTCTGCGGGGATGCGGCTCCAAAGCGCCCGACTCCACGGGGCCGGGGGCACGCTTGCCCGCGACCTCCGCGACCTCCGCTCCCCAACCCGCCCGGCGTCTCCGCTCCCCCGAGTCCGGCCCCCAGGGACCAGGGACACAGACCGCGCTCACCTCGGGGCCCCTCAGGGCTCCGGAGACGCGGGAACTTCCAGACGGGCGGGGACGGGGCCGCGCCTGCGCAGATCGCGGAAGCCCCACCCAGACACCAACGTGAGAACCACGGGGGCTCGAGACTACATTTCCCACAACCCCTTGCGCGGCCGGTCAGGCCGTAGTTGGGGTGGGGTTGCGCCCTGGAAATTGGAGGAGTGGAGGTTGAGGAGAAGGGGCGGGAGGGCGAGGCCCGTGAAAACTGCGGGGCCCAAAAAGGGTTCCGGGCGCTGAGGGAAGAGAGCTCAACAGGGCCGTCCTGGGGCTGAAGGGGTTAAGCACCGCGCTGACTCAGAAGCTATCCGCCCCTCCACAGCAGGGAGCAACCCACAGGGCTGGGCTGACCTCTCCTGTCCTGCCTGCTGCTCCCCTCAGCAGTGTATTCCTCTCTGTCTGCCTGTTCTGGGCCCCACTCTGTCTCTTGTGAATCCTCTCTCTCTCTCTCCCTCTCACACACACACACCCCCTTTTGGCCTGCACCCCAGCTCTTGCATGAATTTAAAAAATACACATAAGAAATTCACATATAGTCTAAATAAGACATTCAGATACCAAGACACATTTCATCAAAATCAAGATTCAGGTATTTAAGAAGCATCTTGACCTTCTGATATCTGGATCACAGAGTCGGTGTTCAACATAAAGATGCTGTGCTTAGCTAATGTGAATGCACAAGAATTCCACGCTGTTATGAAAAGCTCACCTGCTCCTTCATCACATGCTTGTGAAGATTTCTTTTGGCAACAACGTCCAGTAATATTCATGGCTCCATTACTACCATGAAGACACATGAGGATATTAATAAACTGTTACTGTATTCCCTGAAGGAGAAAATGATGAAATGAGTTGAACTTCAGCACGTTTCTCTAACTTTTATGCCCACAATTAAGTCCACGGCTCCTCTGGGTGATTAAAATCAATCTTTTCAGTCAGCCACAAACAGCATATCCATTTAGATTTTCTTCATCCATGATACATGACACCATCGTAAATGTACCAAAGCAATTAAGATGTAAAGAAACTCATCAATTGGAGGAGGGTCCCTTAGATGTTTGACTCACGAAAGTCAAATACATGACTCCAAGTACATACCAGGAGAAAGCCACAGAGTGAAGTGATTTAGGGCTGAGTTATATTCATCAGGTCTCTTCACAATATCTCAAGTATGGTTGATAAAAAAGGACATAGAAAATAACTATACAGCTCCCCACAACATCGTCTTGAACTCTTATTTATTTTTTTTAAAGATTGATTGCATTCATTTATGCATACAAGAGCAGAGGGGTAGGCCAGAAGTATAGGGAGTGAGAGGATTTGCCAGAGTCACAGTGGGGAGTAGAACACGCAGGATGACTAAAATACACTGCTGAGGGGAACAGCAGACGAGACAGGAGAGGTCTGCCACACCATGTGGCTAGCTCCCTGGCTGGATGGGGATCGAACTCGAGCTGCAGAGGCCACAGATAGCTTCACAGTGCTGTATTTTTAACCCCTTGCACCACCAGGAAGGCCCACATTTTCCTTTCTCACAGGATATCACTTCAACAAAGCAAAGGCCACTTCCGTGATTACTGTTCTTACCATCAACCATAGAAAATCTACCACTGTCAAAAACTTCCCATGAACATACTGAGTGAATAAACAAATGCCTGAAGAAGTACCTTAAAGAAAACAGTCGGTGAGAATAAACTAATAGAACACAGAAAATGTGACTACCGCAGAATAACTCCCTGCAGTATCAGGGACTGCATACTGGTTAAATCCAACATTAACAAACATGAAAAAAAGAGCAGGAGAACATCTAGGAGAGAGCTGTGTGTGGAAACTGAATAAAGAATCACTTCAATAAATGCAGATAAACTGTCCAAGGTTTGGACACTGGAAAAGTAGCACAGTGTGGCCAACGGTAAGAAGGGAAACCAGGCGTGGAGAAAGACCCCATCCTGGGACAGAGAACCAGGCACAGGATCCTGGGTGTGGGTCACGCCCTAGCAGCAGGCACTGCAAAGGGTGATAGCCAGTGTTTTGGACCTGACAGCCCTAGAACTGAGACCTAAAGCACAGCATTCGCGGGTGGGATCCATACAGCTCTGGCACAACGCCGGGTGAACGCGCGGCAGACACAGCACCTGGCTCGAATGACAGCCCCGTTGTTGAGGTGCCCCCCCCCCACCTTTTTCTCAGAGAACCACTGGGGAAAAGCACAGGTCAGCAAGTGCAGGTCTCTGGCGCTACCCAGTCACCAGAGTAAAGCCAGGGATGAGCTGATTCCCTGCTGGAACTGAGTAAACCCAGAGGGCAGGAACCGCAAGCGGCAGAGCCCAGCAACACGACATCAGGCCCTGGTGGTGTTTTGGCTCGTAGTGCTGAACTCGGTCCAGTGAACAGATGTCAGCAGGTTGACTCTGTGTTGAGGACTCTCTGCTGCACCTCCCCCTGCAGTGACCTTCAGGGCTAATGGCTGTTGCCATGGTCCCTGAGGTCCGGCGTGGGCAAGGTACCATGCGCGCAGGGGGAGAACAGCAAACTCCCCAAGATGCAGAGAAGCCAAATGCCTGCCAAGAGATAACGACCAACAGAAGCTGCCACAAAGATGATGCCACAAAGAAATGCTGGAACCTTATCTCGCTTTCTCAAGGCCCACAAACTTTATTCTGCTACAACTGTCTTTCTAAAATCTTTCCTTTTTCTGGTCATTGATTGCTAATTAAAAAACATACGTAATTTAATAATTAGGCTAATGCAAATGAAACATTACTAAACACTATTTTATAATAGAATTGTTGGTTTAATAATCTTTCTGTTATGTGCTTGACATTAGTACCTTTGATATTAACTGCATTATAATATAAATTTACCCATGACAATTAATTATGAGTAAACATGAGTAGGTAGTAGTAATAGTAGTTAGTACAAGAAGAATATAATTATATAGAACAAAAGAAAGAGTTAATAGCCTGTCTACTTAGGAATGCAGCTAAGTCCAGATGTATTTTGGATATAAATCACTGCCCTGTCAATGATAAGCTAAACCTATGAGCAAACTGATTTCTTTGATGTTCACCGATCCTATGCCTTTAGAAAAAACATATATATACTGGCCACTAACTTAATTAAAAACACACTCAGATTCACACTCTCTTGAAGTGTGTCTGTTTGTCATTTCTTTCGCCTACGCCCTGACCACCCTTTGCGCTTCTCTCAACCCTGAGAAGGCCTAATCGTTCACTGTTGTGCTGGTCTGCGGCAACTCTCCAGGCCAACTCTATGGAACTTAAGCATCTGTGCACTTCTGCTATCTGCTGGGGGTGTGGGGGAGATAATCCTAAATCCAATTCCCCCAGATACCAAGGGATGACTATAAAGTTTCCGGGGGTTCAAAAGTCATACATGGATTTTCCACAGCCCGGGATCAGCGCCCCAACCCCCTGTTCCTTAAGGGTCAGTCAACTGTATCAGCAAAACCAATCATGAGAGCTGAAAATACATGTGGTTCTGCTGGCAGGACAATCACAGACACTGCTGCTACAACTGTAATTTGATGCCACCATTAAAAAAAATGCTAAATTTCAGTTAGAATTAGGGAAAATCAAGATGCATTTTACCTCTTCCTGATTCCATACTCCTGTCTGATGGAAGGATAAAGGGCGGAGTTCAGTGAACAGGGAGTGTTCAAGGTGGGGAATCTGAGCAGGTTGGAGACCAGCTCCAGCTAGATGTCATGTCAGGGATCTCAGCAGGAGAGGGCGGCCTTGGTGAAGTTTTTCTGAGGGCTGAGGGGAAGTGGAGCCAAGTAGGAGTGAGGAAGTCACAGACACCTTCTCTCCTGCAAGTATCTCCTCCTGAGGGTCTCAGCAGGTCTTTCTTTATACCTTAAGGCCAGCAGTGAGATGACATCAGCGGAAGCATCAAAGCAGAACAGAGGCAATCATTACATACTTCCTCATGAACATACAAAGACCCTCTTGATCTCATACTATAAAAGGACACTTCCTTAATCTGATTAAGAAAATCTACAGGGACAATGACTCCCCTAGGTACAACTCTTTTTCTAATGTAATCCATTGTCTAACACAGTACAATGTACAGTAACAATCAATCACCCTGTCAAGCTTTCCTAATTTCCGAGTGGACATGAAAGTCCATTGTTATGCTCTATGACTAAAATCAACCCATTCCCTAGTACTCAGTTCCTCCAGCCCATTATCAATTACTTCAAAGTGATCTAAAGTAACTCATTAATACTGTTCAGTTCTACAGAAATCTAACCTTCAACTAGAAATACCAAACCTCCACACAAGCTGCACACTGTTAACTTTTCGCATACACCAGGAGATGTACTGTTGCTGCAAACAGGTACCCCCAGATTAGGCACAGTGGGTTCAGGGCAGCTTGTTCTCCATAGTTCTCAGGGCCAAAACATTTCTTTCCTAACTATATCTTTAACAATTTTTACTTCTTTTCTGACAGTTCATGCGTAACAACAATAAGCCAATTGTCACCTGGGTCCCAATTAGGTTTTCACAGGCCAATGAATAACTAACTTACTTCAGCATTAACCGGGAACAAAGAGGAGAGCTTTAGAAGGCTTTGCCATGGAGACTCCCTAGTTCAGATCTTCTTTGGAGGTGCAAGGACTCCCCTCTTCTTGGAAGTACAACTTTCCCTCTTCAGGGGAGCACAGGGACCCCGCTTCTCAGAGTCTCTCCTAATGCCCGGAAGAAGATGTCAAGAGACAGCATGGGAGGCGCAGCCTCCCGCAGAGCAGGTTGGGAAGGGTGAGACCAAGCGATAGAATAAAGAGGGCTGCCTTCACTTGCTCATGCAAAGAGGAGGATACCAATGTA
This sequence comes from Talpa europaea, assembly GCF_964194135.1. Lineage (NCBI taxonomy): Eukaryota > Metazoa > Chordata > Mammalia > Eulipotyphla > Talpidae > Talpa > Talpa europaea. The sequence goes on from NC_140068.1 coordinate 154,607,592, forward strand.
CAGAAATGTCTGGAAAAAAAAGGTCCAGAAGCCCATGTCTGAGGCCTCAGTTCCAATGAACGAAAGCAAGAAGTCATTGTAAACAGGTGGGGGACACACTTGGAGGTCACAGGCCAGCTGGTGAGAGAGAAGACCCAGCAGAGGTCTGAGGACAGAGCAGGGAGGCTCAGGACAGCTGAGACCAAAGACTGACACAGCTGAGGCAGGTCCACTCCTGCTGGGCTCTTCCCAGGGATGCTCTTCATAAATGCTCCGGTGCAGTGGCACGCGATGAAATGTTACTCAGGGATCAAGAAAGACAAACTCTCGCCATCTGCGGTAACAAGGGTGGAGCTGGAAGGGTACACTAGCCCATGGAGTCAGAAGGAAGAAGACAAATACCGGATGGTCTCACTGATATGTGGAATATAGAGAAAGCAAAAAAAAGAAATCAAGAAAAAGACAAAACTAGCGAACTGACCACAGAGCTGAGGTGCACAGCAAAGGAAGGAGAGTGAGGGGGGCGAGACAGGAGAGGAAACACAGTGATGGTCCACGGGTGATGTGGCGGTGGGAGAGCTAGGGGGACTACTGAAAGAAAAAAGAAATGCTCTGGTGCCGAGTGAGGCCTGGAGGCAGGGCACCTGAGAGCTGAGAGGAGACAAGAGGCTGCCCACACAGAAGAGCCTTCATGACTGATGCCTGAGGGGAAAGTGTGTGCAGGGGCCTGGGTTAGGGGACTGACGGAAAGGGTGGCGTGGCAGGCGATGAATACTTGAAGACCACAGGTTTGGGAAAAACACAACAGGAAAGCAACAAAAAGGGATGATGTGATCCCAGGTCCACCCGGGGCGTGTGGCACTCCATGTATGGTTGGTGTTAAAATTCTTCTAGCAAACGCCAACAGCTTGATAGCTTTGATCAGCTCTAGAAGGGAATCAGCCAGACTTTTGAAAGTTCCCGGAAGAATTCCTCCCTCATTCCTTCTCATGTGCCATCCCCCTCATTCAAGCTGTTCTCAGAACACAGATAAAGGCCTGTCAGCCAGAGAGGAATCATGTTCCAGACATCTCATGTAATGCTTACTTATCTCCAGAACCTTCCATGTCTTAGATGTGCCTTTCATCTGTCTCCCCCTCATCCATTTACCCTTGGCATGGACTCCAGGTCAGCTCCTTCCCTCTAGCGCCCATGCTGCCTCCCATCACCTCCAGCGATCCTCTTTTCTCATCCCTTTCCTCCCACTTGCTTCTTCTCTAATGCATATAGTTCTAGCACTTCAGAGACAGACTGATTCCCAGCTGGTCTTCCCAGATACTCTTTGGTGCCTGAGGAAACCTAAATGTCAAGTCCAGATTCCTTAGCCCGGCACACTGAAGAATGACCGACTTCTCCAGGCTCCCCTGGGAACTTCCATATTCCAGGTGAGCAGCCTCAGAAGACCTAGAAAGACTGGGTCACAGGTCTTGTTCCCACCAATAATCTCATTAGCTACTGTTCCTGCTGGTCCTTGATGTTGGGGTCACGAGTGATTCACCAGGCCCAAGGCAGTCTCAGATAGCCCTTGTCTGATTTCCACCCCTCCGTGTGCTCTGAAAGGATATTAGAACTTGGGGGAATTCAAGACTGAGGACTGCTAAGCGCCCGCAGGCTTTGTGGACATAGTCCCTATCAGCTGCTGTTACTAAGGACCCCTTGGTGTTCTTGAAAATTGTCCAGTATGGGCCTCCCCAGTGGCGCAGGGGGTGAGCGCTGGGTTGCGAAGCTGCCTGCGGCCTCTGCAGCGCCAATTCGATCCCCGGCTGCTCCCCAGCCACTGGAGGAGGGTCCCACATGGCGCACAGACCTCTCCTGCGGCCTGCTGCTCCCCTCAGCAGTATGCTTCGGTCCTTCTGCCTGCTCTGCTCCCTGCTCTGGCTCTGGTGAATTCTCTCACCCTCCCGCGCTTCTGACTGTACCCAGTGCATGTATAAACAAACAAACAAATAAATAAACAAATAAATAAAACATGCCTCTATTTAAAAAAAAAATTTAAAAAAAAAGACAAGAAAATTGTCCAGTATGTCCTTCTTCCAAAGCATTGGTGGCCAGTGTGCACAGGTCAGAGACAATGGGACTTACATACATAGATGTTCTAGAACATAATTCTGGAGTTGAACCCAATTAAATTTGAGCACAGATATTGATCAAGAAATGAATTAATCTGTAATTGCTTAAGAAGCGCTCCTAACATTTTTTAGTGTTTCATTTTCACTCAAGGCTGAAGGGAGCGTTTGGTTGGTTCAAAAGAAGACAGAACTCGAGTAAAATCAGGAGAGAAATGTGTTTCCAGAATTAGGACGCCATTCAGAGGAAGTCCAAACACCAACTTCGATATGGTGATCTCATTTTGCACAGCCTTGGCTGGGCCACATCCCTGCTGCAGAAGCAGTCACAGGTCAAGTCACCTCACAGGAATTCACCCAGCAGATGTAGACTCAGAGAGTGTTCAAGAAGAAGCCTGAACTTGAATGAACATGACAAAGGACTCTGAATGTTGTGCATCAGCATTTTTGTAGAATGTAGATGTTTTGGTCACACACACCGTACCACATCTACCTGGTTGTGACTTAGCCCAAACTCTGCGAAATGACATCTTTGTCATCTGTTGTCTAGAATTCTCGGACAGTCTTCTGGCAGGGGCCACTGCAGCTGCCAAATGTAGAGACGGCCCAGGTATATCTAGGCAGAGGGATCTTCTCTGCTTAGGTGAGATTAAGGTAAACATGGGTTAATAAAGTGGGAGCCTACTACTTAGAATGAGGTGAAGTGATTTTTTCTTCATTTGTACACAAAATTCGACATACTTCGTATATGTGTAATTCATTCTCATGCCAACTACTGCAGTCATGTCATTTTTCATATGGAACCACCCAGACTTGTCACACCAGGTGCTAAAAAGGCATAGGAGAAAAGCAGCAGGAAGTAAAACTGGAAACTGGTTGTGCCTGTCTCTGTGTGCAGCAGGAGAGGGTGGGGGATACATGGGCATGGCAGGACACAGACTTCTCTTTGACCAGGAAACAAAAACCTGAATGACTTGTAGTATAATGCATGCGTTCTAATTAAGCAAGTGCCCCCGAACTATGGAAGCAACACTGATCTAGTAGAAGAAAATATCATTCCTGGTCTCCAAAACAAGAAATGGGCCTAATTTGAGAGAAACCAACATCACAAACAAATTGTAGATTTGGGAAGGAACGACGAGCTCCTACATTGGATCTAAAACTTGGAACAGTGGAGTCTTCCATCAAGGGCTGCCTTCCAGGCCACCCCATGGACAAAATTCATCATCACATTTTACTGTTGAGCAGTTGGTACTTTGACCTTTGGTAACTGGGTGGTTCCCAGGAAAGGGGGAGGTTCCAGGTTCCCTGCCCCACCCAAGGGAGGGTGGAGCTGAGCAGGGAGAGAAGAACCTGCAGAAGAGACTGAGGAAGGAAGGAAGCAGGATGGAGCCAGGAGACCTGGAGGTGGCGCATGGAGCCTAGAGACACGTGAAGAAACCGCGCTTGTCCTTTGGTCGTGGACGGGGTGACACAGATGTGGGTGAGACCCGTGGGGAGGTGACCATGGTGGTTTTTGTCTTGATATTGATTTTGCTCTTTTCCCTCCAGACTTGTCTGGTTGTTTCTGCTCCTTTTCTGTGGGTCCCCACTGGAAGGTGCTTTAGACCGTGGCAGGCTTTGGGGCCTTGCTCTGGGCCAATTCCCTTTGGATGGAATTTTACCCACGAGGGGACGGGTCACTTTGGGTGGTTGATTTAGAAACTAGACTCTTTGCCTTTCCTGTGTTGTTTCCTAATTGTATTAAAGTTCCATCCCATTAAAGTCTCATATGTTTTGTGCTGATGCGGCGGATGGCAGAACCCATTTAGAATAGGCAGGTTTGCGGGGTTTGGGCTGCCCCTCTCCCTGTCCTATAACATTTTGACTAAGTGCTCTCCCTTCCTCACTTAGTCATGGGATCTGCAAATTCCAAGCCAAATTCCGGCCACTCCACTGGGATGCCTTCTCTCAAACCTCGGTCCGTTGGGACTTAGGCCACATAACGCCCTAAGCGTCTCAGAATCAATTGGACAACGGTTCCCACTGGCCCAAACATGGCACTTTTGACATCTCGGTTCTCACAGACCTCAACAATTCTGTCCCCGCAATGGTACATGGTCAGAGATCCGTAGGGCCAGGCTGGCTTTCTCTTGCGCCCCGCCCCTTCCCTCCCTCCAGCAAACCTGCCGCACTTTCTAAGTCTCCAGACTCCTCTCTCTCTTCGCCCTCTCCAGACCCCTCTTCTGCATTCTCTGATCCCTAGATTCTCAGTCTTCACCTCCTCCAGCTCCCCAATCCAGCCCCTCCCCCTTTCTTTTCACCTCCCAGCCGCCACACCCTCTCCCTGCTGATCCTCTTCTCCCTCCCTGCAGGGAAGTGGGTGGGAACTGGAGGAAGAGTTAGAGTCCATGTTCCTTTCTCTGTCTGATCTCTCCCAACTTGAAAAGCGTCTTGGCTCTTTCACAAACGATCCCACTACCTACACCTAAAAATTTCATTATCTTACCCAAGCCTATGACCATACATGTCATAATTACATGTTCTCTTCTCTTCCACCCTGACCTCTGACCTGTCCCCTAGCGGTCTCCAACCGGCAGCACCTAAACCTATAAACTTTCATAAGCTCAGAAAGATTACCCCGTCTGCCTCAAAAAACCCTCCTGACTTCCAAAGGCTGAGGATGGTCCTCAAACTCCTATCCAGGACCTGCTGAACATGGCCTTTATGGTATTTAACAACCGGGAGAACGGGACAGGGCAGAGAGGGAACTCCGTAGTCGCCAGAAGGCTGAGCTTCAAGCTCAGGCCCCAGTAGCTGCCTTGAGACCGCCAGGCCCTGCTCCTCCAACGACCGCAGCGCCTGCTGCCGGACAGAGGATGACAATGGGCCCCATGCGCCCCAACCGACCGCCACCGAAGCCTGCTACAAATGTGGCCGAGAAGGCCACTGGTCCAGACAATGCCCCACCCCCCGCCCTCCGCCAGGACCGGGCCTCATCTGCAACGTCCAGGGTCACTGGAAAAGTGACTGTCCCCCCACGCCTGGCTGTGGTGGGCCAGTCCTTCCAGTCCCTGCAACTCTTGCCACCGGCGGTCTTGGGTTCGGCAGCTGAGGACGGAAGAGGCCCGGACTCATCAACTCCAATAACCTTCGAGGAGCCCAGGGTAACGGTCAAGGTAGCAGGTAAGACCATCTCCTTTCTGGTTCACACGGGGGCTACCTTCTCTGTCCTCCCCTCTTATTCCGGTCAAGTTTATCCTTCTCAGGCCTGGGTTATGGGTGTTGACGGCCTTCCTTCTCAGCTCAGGGCCACTGGTCCGCTCTTTCCAAGTCATGCCTTCTTTTTTTTTTTTTTAAGAGGCATGTATTATTTATTTGTTTGTTTTGTTTATACATGCACTGGGTACAGTCAGAAGCGCGGGAGGGTGAGAGAATTCACCAGAGCCAGAGCGGAGAGCTGAGCAGGCAGAAGGACCGAAGTACACTGCTAAGGGGAGCAGCGGGCGGCAGGAGAGGTCTGCGCGCCATGTGGGACCCTCCTCTGGTGGCCGGGGAGCAGCCGGGGTTCGAACCGGTGCTGCAGAGGCCACGGGCAGCTTCGCAACCCAGCGCTCAACCGCTGCGCCACCAGGGAGGCCCTCTAGTCATGCCTTCTTGCCCCACATCACTCCTGGGTCACAATCTTCTGACCAAACTCAAGGCTACTCTCTCATGGTTCCACCACCCTAGCGCTGCTCTCATCCTCCCACGGCTCCAAACATCTCCTAATCCTTCTCAGGACTCCCCGCTGTCTCCTTCCACTGTCAACCCCATGTTCTGGAATATCTCTATCATGATTGTTGCCACCCATCGTACCCCAGTCCTCATTCGCCTTAAGGATCCCTCTTCTTTTCCCTCTCACCCCCAGTTTCCAATTTCCCTCACTCACCGTCAGGGTCTCAAACCCATCAGCCAACGACTGCTGGGAAAGAGACTCCTTACTCCTGTCAGCTCGCCCTGTAATACTCCCATTCTCTCCATTGAAAAGCCTGATGGTTCTTATCCCCTAGTTCAAGACCTTCGCCTCATTTACGAAGTGGTGGTGCCTATCCATCCCGTAGTGCGAACCCCTACACCCTTCTGTCTCATATACCGTCTTCTACCACACACTTCTCTGTACTTCACCTCAAAGGTATTTTTTTACCATCCCTCTAAATCCTCCATGTTACTTACTATTTGCTTTTTTACTTGGTAAAATCCGGACACACACCTCCCGGCAACTGGCCTGGGCTGTCCTGCCTCAGGGGTTCCGGGACAGCCCTCATCTGCCTGGTCAGGCATGAGCTAGTGACCTCTCGTCATGTCATCCTCCACCCCGCACTCTCCTCCAGATGTCGCTGGCCTCCTCCTCTGCCGTCCTTCTCTGCCACTTTCTCAGCAACACACTGCACAACTCCTCACCTTCCTGTGCTCAAAAGGAGACCGTGTCTCCCCATTCAAAGCCCAACTTTCAGTTCCAACAGGCGTCTATCTGGGTCTTCCACTAACTCCTTCCTCCAAACAGCTGACGGTGGACCACAAACAGGCCATTCGGGACCTTCCCTCCCCTGAATGGGCAAAACAAATCCTTTCTTGCCTAGGTTTGGTTGGATTCTTCTGTCATGGGATCCCTAATTTTGCTTTCCCAGCCAGGCCACTGCACGACGAAGCAAAAGCCTCCTAAAAAACCTTTCCAGGGCCTCCCAAGTGGCACAGTGGTTGAGCGCTGGGTTGCGAAGCTGCCCGCAGCCTCTGCGGCGCCGGTTCAATCCTCGGCTGCTCCCTGGCCACCGGAGGAGGGTCCCGCATGGTGCGCAGACCTCTCCTGTCGCCCGCTGCTCCCCTCAGCAGTGTACTTCGGTCCTTCTGCCTGCTCTGCTCCCCGCTCTGGCTCTGGTGAATTCTCTCACCCTCCCACACTTCTGACTGTACCCAGTGCTTGTATAAATAAATAAATAAATCTTTTTTAAAAAAAAAAACCTTTCCAATCCCCTGGAAAGTCTGCAGGGTCACACATATCCTTCTTCAGGCACCTGTCCTTACCCTTCCTGATCCAGAAAAGCCTTTGCTCCTGTTCACAGCCGAACATCGGGGTAAGGCGGCAGGTGCCCTTTCCCAGCCTCTCGGGCCAGCCCTGTGTCCTGTCACTTATCTCTCCAAGCAGATGGATCCCACCATTAGGAGCTGGCAACCCTGCCTTAGAGCCCTGGCGGCGGCAGCTCTACTCACCCAGGAATCCCCCAAACTTACTCTGGGAAGACCCACCCAAGTGCATTCCCCACACCGCCTTCAGGCCTTCCCGTCTCCCCGCTCGCTCTCCACTCTCACTCCTGCCCGCTCACAGGACTTCCATGTGCTCTTTATTAAAAACCCTCTAGTGAGACTCACTCAGTCTAATTCTCTCAACCCAGCCACTCTCCTGCCTGTCTCTGGCCCCCTTCTGCCACTCATTCGTGTCCTAAAATCCTGGACGAAATGCAAACCTCCAGACTGACTCCTTTGTCAGATGCCTCCTGTGTTTGTAGACGGCAGCTCTTGTGAAGATGCGCGCGGTCAGCGGAGGGCCGCCTAGGCCACGTTACCATCAATCAGCTCACCAACTGCGTGGACACCTACCCGGACAGGATTGGCCTCTCCCTACTCAGCCAACTGCTCCAGGAACACGCAGACCGGTACTTCCCCAGTCCTGCCTCGGATCTCGACCTCCTCAACCAACCTTCCCCACCACTGCATCCGGGAAACCAAGTCCTGCTCAAATCGCTTCAGCCAAAGCCACTGCAGCCTCGGTGGACCGGCCCATGCACGGTTATTCTCACCACGCCTACAGCGGTAACACTTCTGGGACACCCCTCCTGGCACCATCTATCAGGGGTCAAACGTGCCCCCGAAGAAAAACAGTATGTATGTCGTAACCTGGGTCCTACTAGGATGTGCATTTCTTGTCAAAATCTCCCCTAGCTCAGTGTCCTGTATATGGAAATTCAAAGTTAGGGAGACCTTTGTCTCAGGATCCACCGAGACCACCCACTAGGTGGGTACTGCGGAGTGCCCACAGGCCGGATGCACAGCACCCATCACTCTCACCCTAACTCTTTCATCGATTACTAACCCTATGAACGCCTTGTTTTGTTTCTTTACCATCAAACCTTAGATCACTGCAAAAATACCTATAGAGAATATGGGGGGTGCCCTTACCAGTCATGCACAGTGCACCTTCCAGACAAAGGCCAAATGTTCTCCATGGTCCGTCATAGTACGGGCTTCAATATGAATCAAGTTAGCTCTGCTATTTCAGATCCTTGGGACCAACGTTGGGTACAGGGAGTCCAAGCCGCAGTGTGCACTGGCTGGCATTCCTATCCAGTGGCAACACTGTCCATCTCAAGGGAATATGTCCCGACACAAAATGCCACAGTCCAAGTCTCCCAGGACATCCTCCATTCAGAACAAATCCTATAAAATCAGCTAACAGCATCAGAAAAGACTGAGACACCCTCAACCTGGATTCATATAATCCAAAATGCTATAACCTTCCTAAATGACTCTTGTGGGACTAACACCTCCTCTTGTTTCCTCTGTGCTTCCCTTCAGAGGCCTCTACTGGCAGCAGGTCCAATTAATCTCAGTACCACTACGACCAAGATAACGGACGCTGCTTGCCAGACTCCCCAACTCTCAGTCCCCCTATGGGACTCCAATCACAGCTACCCCTGCCAGCAAACGGATGCCCTTGTCAGCTTTCATTCCTGTGCTTCTAACATTTCGGTTACTTCTGTGCTCCGAACAACAGCAAAGGGAAACTTTTTCTGGTGCTGTGGCTCTCTCTCTCGGTGTATTAATTCTGCTACTCCAGGCCCACGTATCCAAGTCCTCGCGGTCCCACAGTTAGCTCTGTACGGACGGTCTGAGCTAGGTTGGTTATTCTCACCACATCGGACTAAGCGGGAGGCCTTTCTCCCAATCATGGTTGGAATCAGCCTGGCATCATCGATAGCAGCCGCAAGTATGGCGGGTGGGGCCCTGGGACACAGCCTGATTTCTGCCCAGGAATTTCATGAAAGAATAGATACCTCCTTAGAAAAAACCTATGTGTCTTCAGCATCATTACAAAGACAGCTCACCGCCCTGGCACAGGTCACTCTCCAAACCCGGCGGGCTCTGGACTTGTTAACAGCTAATAAAGGAGGTACCTGCCTGTTCCTCAGGGAAGAATGTTATTACTAGTAAAAGCGGGGACTCCAACTCTCCACTGACAAGGTTTCAAAATCCTAATGTCATGGCTCCTCCCACTCTTGGGGCCAATACTAATGATCACCTTATTTTTTCTTTTCTCTCCTCGCCTCCTAAAATTCATACAGGCTCGCATTCGGGAAATGTCTCCTACCACCTTTAACCAACTCCTTCTCCACCCATATTCTCGCGTCCCTGCAGAAGACCCTCATCACCAGGCCTGAGCCACCCCCTTGATTTTCGCCCCTTTCAGCCAGAAGTAGCCAAAGAGAGAACCTTCACCCCTTTTCCTTTCAACAAAAGGCTGGTATGAAAGGTCCATGCAGGAGGCCGGAATGCAGAAGCCTACCAGGAAGCCCACCTGGGGGGCAGGAATGGGGATACCTGCCTGGAGGACTCAGACAGTGAGACACCCCCCTCCCCGGAGAGTCTCTTCTCAGACAAAGAACCTCTACCTGCCCCACAAGACTCCCCCTGCCCAACAAACTTTTTCCTGCCAGAGGAGCCCAACTTCCCACCTGACCCCTGCTCACCCTTTAAAACCCTGCTTCCCCCTAACAACCTGCGCGGCTTCACTGACACCCACCTTGGGTGCGTGAGGTCTGCGCGGGGCGCAATAATCTTTCCCTCCCTTTGAGAAACGTAGCCTAGCTCTCCTTGTCTTTACCGCACCGAACCTTTCAGTCACAGCCTCTGCGAAAGGTCAATCAACCCTTGCTGCTCTGGGAAAGATGTGACTGTTCCCTTCCTCATGCCTGTGCTCACGCCGTCTCAGGGTTGAGAGACTGCGCAGGGTGGTCAGGGATTCGGTGAATAAATGACACACAGACACACCTCAAGAAAGTGGAAATCTGAGTGTAATTTTATTTAAGTTAGTGGCCAGTATCTATGTTTTTCTAAAGGCATAGGATCGGTTATCAGTGAACTAAAGCAGTTGGCTCATAGGTTTAACTTATCATTGACAAGGCAGTGATTTATGTCCAGAGTTACATTTGGATCTAGGCACATTCCTAAGCAGTCAGACCATTAGTTTTGTCTTTTGTTTTATATAATTACATTTTCTCCTAGCTAACCACCAAATTCCTTAATCATTATTAATTATAACAGGTGCACTTATTATTATTTTTATGTAATAAAATTTTTTTATTAGGGATCAAAGCTAAGGAATTTTAACATATAACAGAGCAATTATTGAACTAACAATTTTGTTGTTACACAAGGTTTAGTGGTGTTTCATTTGAGTCATCCTTGTTACTAGATTTCATATGTTTCTTTAATTTAGCAATCAATGACCTTTACAGAGGAGAAGGAAGAAGTTTTAGAAAGAGAGTGAAGGGATAAAGTTTGTAGGTCTGAGGAGACGAGATAAGGCTCCTTTTGGTCAGCATTTTTGTGGTGGCTCCTGGTGGTCGTTATCTTTTGATAGGTCTGTCTCATCTATGTCTTCAGGGAACTTTGCTGTACTCCCCTGCGCGCTGGTTCCTTGCCCAGCCGGACCTAGGGACCCTGGTGAAAGCCATTGGCCCTAAAGGTCACAGCAGGGGGAGGTGCAGCAGCACAATTGTTGTAAAATACACTAATAAAATAAAATAGGATGTTGCTTTATATTTGCCTGTGTTACGACTTGAGGTGTTGTACAGGTAGAATGAAGGCTACATAAAATAAACTCATAAGCTGAATCTTAATTCCTTTGGGAAACCCACCACTTTTATTTATAGGTCTATAAGCCTAACAGATAAAAATAACTAAGAAAATATATTACAAGTGTATTTCATACCACTCTCCAATCTGTAAGCATTGGATGATCTGTAAGCATTTCCATCCCATAAACCTGCCTGATAAATATCTGTTAACTTGAATATGTGGAATTAATCTCTTCATTAGAAGTAACCTAAACCTACATACAGAATAATAGGACGACATGATGGGCCTGGTCTTTAGCTAGTTTGTGATTATATTACACTACACAAATATATCCTTGACTGCAAAATGACAGAATAATTTTAGAAATTTGCAATATAAAAAGCAAGCACATTTGGCATATAAAATAGTGTCAGAGATTTCAGAGCAATATTAAAATCTGCATTTTATTTTTAAAACATGGAAATCTGGGGCCTCCCCGGTGGCGCAGCGGTTGAGCGCTGGGTTGCGAAACTGCGCACGGCCTCTGCGGCGCCGGTTCGATCCCCGGCTGCTCCCCGGCCACCGGAGGAGGGTCCCACATGGCGCGCAGACCTCTCCTGCCGCCCGCTGCTCCCCTCAGCAGTGTACTTCGGTCCTTCTGCCTGCTCTGCTCCCCGCTCTGGCTCTGGTGAATTCTCTCACCCTCCCGCACTTCTGACTGTACCCAGTGCATGTATAAACAAAAAAAACAAACAAATAAATAAAAAGCATGCCTCTATTTAAAAAAAAAAAAAATAAAAAAAAAAAATAAAATAAAACATGGAAATCTGCTTCTAGCAAGAGTCAAGCACTTTAACCAGTATGAAAAAATCAATCAGTTTTTAGATATTGTAATCTATTTCAGGTTATCCAAGTCAGCCCTTTGGATATTTTTAGCTATATCTATCCACCACAAAGCATTAAGCAAATGACAACATGGGTCAAACATTAAGAATTTAAACGTCGGGGGCCTCCTTGGTGGTGCAAGGGGTTAAGTTGCCACCACTAACAAGCTATTCTCAGCCACTGCAGCACTGCATTCATTCAGTCTCCAGCCAGGATGCTACCCGCATGGCATAGCAGACCTCTCCTGTCTCACCTGCTGCTCCCCTCAGCAGTGTATTTCAGTCAATCCGCCTGTTCTGCTCCCCACTCTGTCTCTGGTGGATCCTCTCAGCCCCCATGCCTCTGACCCGTACCCGAGTTCTTGTATGCATAATAAATAAGCCTTAAAAAAAGAATTTAAATATTAATCAACACTGAATGGGGACTACTGTCTGCAGAAATACACTGCTCTGTGTCATTCTTCATGGGCTCATATGATTAACTGTTATATGAGATGGAAGAATGACAACACGATCTTCCCACTCTCTGAAATGTGCATTTGACATCTTCAACCTAAATAACCATGAGGGAAAATTGACTTCAGGAAAATCAACTCTGCTACCACTTAGTAACACCTAAAAATAAGACCCCAAAGGATCAACATGTTAATAGATAACTTCAACATGTTTCTGAACAAAACTCAATAATGTTTGTAAAAACAAAAATCTATACCGTACCCAACAATGTGAAAATCTAAAATGCCTGCCATCCAATTAAAAATTACGAGACCTTTTAAAAAAGAGGAGAACACAAACATGGATCAATTGAAGTAGACCCAGAAATGACATTAGTGGCAGAATTAGTAAACTAGGACATGAAAGCAAATATTATTGCTGAATTCTGTGCGTTCAAGAAGCCGAAGAATAGATTGACATTAAGAGGAGATATAGACTATATAAAAGAGGCACACGTTAAAATTCAAGAGATGAAAATTGCTATGTCTGAGATTGAAAAGTTCACTGCATAAAATCAATGAGAATCAAGCGCACTGAAAGAACTGCAAGGAGAAATAAATGAATCTACTGACAGAGTTGGATATTTCTACACCCATCACACCCATTCTGGACAAATCCAGAGGAAAAACTCTGTGAAGACATAGTGGAACTCAACAGTAGTGTCAATTAATTGGATAGCTATAGAATTTTTCATCTAACAACAGCAGGTGGGCCCATTCTGGTGGCCTAGGGGTTAATCTCAGCCCTATTACCCCTATGGGGCTGAGTTCCATCCCTGCCCGGGAGTTAACTCACATAAGGTACAGCAGACCTCTCCAGTGGTGCCCCACTGCCCTCAGCAGTGTATTTTGGTCCTTCTGCCTGTTCTGCTCCCCACTCTGTCTCTGGTGAATCCTCTCAGCCCCTCATCTCTGACCTACACCCCAGTTACTTATTTAATTATTTACTTATTGTTGTGTATTAAATCTCAAAAGAAAGTAAAATAGTTTTTATTGGGCAAAAATGAAAACACAACTTACCAAAATATGTGGAATATAGAGAATCCAGTGTACCAAGGGCTATTCATAGCCTTGAATTGATATAAAAAGAAGAAAGATGTAATATGCATAATACAAGTTTCCACATTAGGAAACTAGAAAAAGATGACAAAAGTAAGGCCATAGCAAGTAGAAGAAAATAAATAATAATGCCTAGAGCAGACATTTGTGAGATTGGAAACAGGAAATTAATGGAAAAAATAAATGGAGACAAAAATTATTTCTTTAAAAAGATCAGTAAAATGTATAAGGCTCTAACAAGATTCAGTAAAACAAGAGTAGGGCACAGTCTGCTAACTTGAGAAAATAAAGTGTCACAAGTTCCATATAATTGTAAAGGATTACAGAAGAAGAAAGAGAAGGAGAAGAAACTATAAACAAGTCTGTCCACAAATTGGATAATCCTGAAATGAACCAATTCCTTGAAAAATACAATATGTTCAATCTCACCAACAATTCCTCTTCTGGGTACATATCCAAATGGATGAAATCACTGTATCTGTTCCCCTTGTTCTCTGCATCATTATTTACAACAGTCAATACATGGAATCAACCTAAGTGTTCATTTATGGATAGTTGGATAAATACTGTATGATTTCACTTAATGTGGAATGCCAAAAAACCCAAACTCGTAAACAGAGAAAATATTGGTGGTTGCCAGGAGTATTGACTAGGGTATTGATTAGGGTCTTTATAGTTGAAATGTTTAGTAAAATAATGCCCTAACAAGTTTTGAACAGATACAAATAGTTTACTGTTCACAACTTTGAAAATGCCAAAAAATATAAGAAAACATAGAAACAATTTTCCATTTTGTACCCACCGATATTGCCACTTGTCATAGTTTTTCAAATACTGTAGGGGTATTGACTAGGGGTGGGAAAAATGGATGGTAATGATCAAAAGGTACAAGTCATAAGATAGATAAGTTCTGGGCATTTAATGAACAGCACGGTGACTATCGTTGGCAGTGGTTTAGTGTATACTGAAGAGCTGATAAACATGCTCTTAAAAGTTCACATCCCAAGGAAAAAACAATTGTGACTATATGAGGTGAGGATGGTTAACTAAATCTATTGCAGTAATTATTATGCAATGTGCACATATATGAAATCATTAAGATAAATAAACAATGATGTGCTATGTAAATTGCACCTCAATAAAATTGGCCAAAATGCAGAGCTTATTTTATATCCATTACATCTCATAAAACTTTTCAAAAATGAAAGAAAAGACAAATAATATCAAGTAGAGAGAGTAAGAGTTACGCATGTGGGAAGACCTAATGTTTAACTTTGTTTTATTATTCACAGTTTAGCTTTGGTTTGACTCATATGTTCATAGGTCCTTTTCATGTTAGTAAAAATAATAAAATGATTAGATAATATCAGGGCAGAATGATACAATAATGAGCGTTTTAAAATAATGGCTGTAACGTTTAATCTGATTCTCTGTAGCTTTTCTCCCCAAAGTTACAAATGATAATAAAATTTTTCCAAAGTCTATTCTGTGGTGTGTGCCCAAATAATTTGATCTGAGAACATGGCATATGTATGGAATGTGTTTGACTTTTCCTTTAGCTATTGATTACTACTCATGAGAATGCTTCCTACATCACCCAGTGAAATTCTAGGCATGGAAGGGCAGTATACTCATACCTTTTGGAGCTTTTGGGTCGGTGATTCTCAAGTCTGTGAAATTGAATCACCTATGATTCTACATCAGCCCTATTCATTTATTTTTTATTTCATTAATTTTTTAAAGATTTTTTTTTTTATTTATACAATAGCTGGGGTACAGGTCAGAGGCGCGGGAGGGTGAGAGGATTCACCAGAGACAGAATGGGGAGCAGAGCAGGCAACACACCGAAAGCACTGCTGAGGGGAGCAGTGGGCGAGGCTGGAGAGGTCTGCCGTGCCAAGTGGGAATCTCCCTGGCCGGCCGGGAATCGAACCCACGCTACAGAGGCTGTGGACAGCTTCACAGCACTGTGCTCAACCCGCTGCACCACCAGGGAGGCCCCATTTAATTTATTAACCATGAAACTCTATGTGACCTGGACATTTGTATTTTTAAAAGTGGTACAGGTAATTGGGGCATACATCTGGCATGAACCGTAACATTAAATCTCTTTTGGGGATTTATTTTTATGAAATAGAAACTTTTGTGATGTTGTTATCATACAGGAGGGGGAAAATTAGGGTGATTGTTGTAAAATGTATGTTTTCTATTCCAGCAGCGAAATACTAGCGCAAAGTTGGTGGTGACTTGATAAATCCAGAATTACAGTTTCACCAGAGAAAAGAAAGAATAATTTTTTGCAAAAGAGCGATTGTGAATCCAAGACTTGTAAGAAGGAGAAGTTGTAGCAGTCAGATTGAAATGGGAAAAAAAAAATGAGTAGGGTCAAAGGTTTGAAGTCAAAACAGGTTGAAGCATTGTAGAACTGTAAAACTGTGAAGGTGGTAAAAAGTGAACTGCTTGACATCAGGATTCAGAAATGAAATGTGTAGTATTTTCCGGTGAGGACTTAGAGAAATAAAATGGAAAGGTTGGAAATTAAGTCATTAAAATTGTTACAGGAAATAATAAAGGGGATGAGCAAGGTGCTCTAATCTTCACTGGGAGATTGGAAGTAGTGGCCAGCAGGGGGTTGGTGCATGTGTTTTATGTCAGTGGATGTCAATTGAGGACAATTTGCACAATAGGGGACATTTAGCAATGTCTGGAGACATTTTTGTTTGTCATAACGAGGGTGTGTGTGTGTGTGTGTGTGTTTGCATGTGTGTTCCTGGCATCCAATGAATAGAATCTCAGGATGCCTCTAAACCTCCAACAATGCACAGGACAGCTCCACAGCCCCTCACAACAATCTGGCTCCAGTTGTCAACAGGGCTGAGGCTGAGAAACTACTCCAGAATCAAGGTGTATGTTGGCTGATAAACAGACCAACAGCTATCAATCTAATAAATATTGTGTTTCTATTTTAACTGAATAGTTCCTTATGGAAAGAAGACAAAAGTGTACATTTGTTCACTCAATCAACAAACCTAAGCTACATTCCTACTTACCAGGGCCTCATTGTTCTAGGTATTTAAGATTCATCAGTGAACACAACAGATATTGATGCCCTTGAATGCCTTTTATTCAAGCAGGGGAGAGAGAGAATAAAACACATAATAAATAGTAAATGACATAGTCTGCTTGAAAGTGGTATTAAAAAGAAAAATGAAGGCAGCAATGATAGTAATTTTGCCCTACACTATTTGTTTATTTTTCACTTGATGACAGGTTAATGATTAGCTCCTTATTTTCCACACTTCTTTCACATTTGCTTTTTCAGAAAATAGATGGTAATCTGGATTAAATACTGAAATGAAGAAAGGAAGTGATGGGTTTTGAGTATAGAACTGAGTCCAGTGGGGTCAGAGAAATGAAAAGGTTAAATTTAAAAAAGGAGCCAATGATTTGTAACAAACTGACAACCCAATTGTCTGCAGTGTCTCTTATTAACCTACTGAAGAATTAACCTGCTGACTCATTTCAGCATGTAAGACAAGCCTCTCATTAGTCTCTCTGCCTCTCAGGTATGGTAACAGCACTAAGAACTATGCTGTTCGAGTTGGGGATTATCATACTCAGGTGCCGGAGGAATAGGAGGAAGAAATTGGAGTTCAGCAGATTCACCCAGAGTACCGACCAAACGGCAGCGACCACGACATTGCCCTGGTGAGACTGCAGGGACCAGAAGAGCAGCGTACGAGGTTCAGCAGCCACGTCTTGCCTGCCTGTTTGCCCCTCCGGAGGGAGAGGCCACAGAAAACAGCCTCTAATTGTTACATCACGGGATGGGGAGACACAGGTAATGCAAACAATACAAAGGAACAAATGTGTCTGCACATTTCTCCAGTCTGGGGTTCTCCTCACTTTGGGGTGCACAAAAGGTAGTAAAATGTAAAGGAGTTCAGGCTTAGTTATTGGAAATACTGCCAAGTGGGAGATGCATGGATGTGATTTGGATTTATATCCTGAGGGCACTGTTGGTTCCCATAAGAACCTTAGCACAAACTGACAACCCAACTGCCTGGGAGCTTACGGGGTAGAGAATTCTCTACTTCTTGTTCCGCAGACTAGTGAGGAGACAAAGGAAGATTTCAAGGCATACTGTAAGACTTGGGCCCTGGCAGTCTCTATTTTAAGCTTTCCCGACTGATTTTGATGTAGCTAGCCCCGGAAAGCGCTCAGTGTTTGATTCTTTCTTTCCTTGCATGAAGCCCCAACTCTAGGAGAATTCCTATTCAGATCAGACAGAGCAGAGCCGCTGAGGATTAACTGAAGGGACCCCATCCATTCCAGTTTCTCCTTCCCATTTTCCCCATCTCCAAACCCCCCAAAGTCTATTATTCAGTTTAAGCTTATTTTTCATAAGGGAACAAGGCTTTGTGCAGTCTTACTAGAGTTCAATCCATGGATGCCAGCTGGTGTTGCTCAGCAAGGTGTTTGGAAACCATAGAGCTAGCACTCACTTGAGTTAGGTGTTCCCTTTACAAGAGACCAGAAAATGGTCTTAGTACACTGTGCTGACCAGGATGCCAATAGTCTCTGAGAAAGCTACAGTCTAATCTGTTAGAATTATGAACACCTCCGTAGGAAAGAAGATTCAATCATCTTTTGGATACATCTGCAGTAATAGAAATGACCAATGAAGCGTATTTTACAGAATGTTTTACTATAGGCTGATGATTCCAGTTGAATCAATAGGATCAGAAAATAATGGTGGGATTTAAAGCCAAGAAAAAGACGTCATGGAACATATAGTAAACATATTAGCCACTAAACAAAGAGTGAATGATCTTACTAGAGTGGTAACATCAAGTGGTGAAAACTAAGCCTGTCTACATAAGGAATGCTTTGTTTCTCAATTATCCTTATGAAATACTGTATTACTGTTTACAACAGTGATCGCTACCTTTTGTGCTTACGTGTAATTATTCTTTGCAATTCTCACATTAAGTAGAGTAACCTTAGAGGAATGGGTATGTCACTGCAAAGCCAGCATGAATGCATCCTCAGCTTTTCGATGGGATTGCAATACTAAAGCTTGCATAAATATGCTTTTTAGTTCACTTCATAGCCGAGTACTTAAGTGTTACTCAATTACTCCCACAGAATACAGTGGTGAGAAACACATTAGTGAAGGATAGTGAGAAGAGGAACATTAGAAAAGGGAGCTAATGACGTTACGTATAATTCAGTTATCACTCATTTAAACTTTACTCATGACATCATAGAGTTTATTTTCAAGATGACTCAGTGTTCAGTAAACCGTTAAATGTAGCTCTTTTCTGTGAACCCTTTAATTGGGACCTAATTTAGATTATTTGGTCTGAGTAGGACGAGCCTATTCAAGAACTCTTCAACAAGCTGCCATTCCCTTACTTCCCAAGAGGTTTTGTGAAGAACGTTATAAAGGCAGGTTTACAAGGAGGATGCTGTGTGCCGGAAATCTCCAGGACCACAAACGTGTGGACAGCTGCCAGGGCGACAGCGGAGGACCACTCATGTGCGAAAGGCCAGGCCAGAACTGGGTTGTGTATGGGGTGACCTCCTGGGGGTACGGTTGTGGAGTCAAGGATTCACCAGGTGTTTATACAAAAGTCTCAGCCTTTGTACCTTGGATAAAAAGTGTCACCCAACTCTTGATTCTTCCTGAAAAACTTAAGAGAAAACACACTATCGAAATACCTGTTGGAAAGATTTCAGGCTAAAATTCACTCAACAAGTGAGGACTTTTATGTTTATGTTGTAATTATGTTTCCCTCCCCTTTGTTGCTTTTGAGATTTGTGATGTGAACATTTTTGGCTACAGATACCTCAGTGTGATTCTGATTACTTTCAATTAGCATTGTTGCCTGCCCAAAGCAGTTTTACTGGCAATTAAATTCTTTATTCTCATTTAAGCTACATTGATCTCTTTTGCCTGTTTCTGAGCATTCTCGAGATTATCAAATATTGAGAAAAAGGCCATTTTTACATTTTGATTGAGAATGCCTTGTAATTGAATTGATACATGGATTCACATTTTAGATAAAAAAGTACCCTTACTATACTCAAGTAGTGGGAGTTCTTAAAAAATAAGAATACGTGTTTCTATCTGGGTAAGCCCTGTCAAGTAAGGAAATCCAAGGCCAAAATGGTAAAGGAATATTCATCATAAATCTCAACTGGAACAGGATCAAGCCACAGGGATATCTGTCCAATCACAATTATTCCCGAGAAGCCATCATATCAAGCACTATGGCAACTATGACAAAAAATAGATTCCAGCTCCAGGTATGTTACAAGCAAACCCTGTAATTCCTGCTAACAAAGAATGCCTTCAAGTTATTGGTTGCACAAGTCAATATATCCAATTTTCTATCTCCTGTGCTTGCTTCTAACCTTACAAGTCTTCTGGGTATGATGAGAGTGCCACCTACTGCAACTTCCTAGTAATTGGTCAAAACTGCAGATTCCCCAAGACTGTTACTACCTTACAGAACCTGACAGGGGTATACTGTTTTAAAAAAATGCTTTCCATGCCAGTTAGGTAAAGGCTCCACACAAGTTTTCAACCAACTTACTGTACTAAATACTGCGTAAGTTCACTGTGCACCTCAATTTACAAAGGACTGAACATTTTAGGAAAACAGGTCTAGAAGCCAGGTGAGACAGCTGATTTTGAAAGGCAGCTGCAGAAAGAAATCCTGATGCTGACAATGGTTACCAGCCCACACCCTGAAGTTTCTCCTCTACTTACCAAAGGGCAAGAGAAAGCTGCTTACCACACATTCTGAAAACTATCCTTGGCAGCAGTACATAATCTGTACCCAAGTATAAGGTATGTCCCTCGAGACACCTAAATAATTTTTAGACATGACTGCCAATGAATCCTCCCTGAAATCCTAAGAAAACTCTTGTTATATGCAAGAGGTAGATGTAATGACAAAAAACCATAAAGTTTAATGTTAACTTTAGCATTGAGTGGCTTAGCCTCCCCCTCAAGTCGCTCCTAACAATGGACTTGACCTTTTGCATCAAATCATGTCATTTTTGTAAATCTTCAGCTTTGTTTAAAAAAAAAAAAAAGTTAACTGGTGCTTACCTAATGGTGCTTTATAGTTTACAACTTTGCAAAAATGTAATGTTATTTAAGTAGGATAACATTAAAACTTCTAAAAAGCTCAAGATATTGATAGAGGGAAAATGTTTAAGTGTCACATAATGGAATGATTGAGCTGCATCTAATGTCGCTTGCACAAGGGCTTGGGAAGAATGTGCAATACAGGTGAGAAAATCTGCAGAAACCCCTCACAGGCTGCCCTTGTAACTACAGTGCTGGAGGAAGCAACATTTATATTAAAATTCAACTGAGCTAGGCTGGCAGACAAAGTTATCAGTTTGTTCAAGCTTGAATTGGAATACTTTGTAACATGTTATAGCTAATTTCTTGGTAACTGTGACTTTTACTATATTCAAGTGTTTGTTGCATATTTATGTAAATAAAGCACATAGGTTTTCACCTAGTATTGTTGCTTTAATCTTTCACGTGATATGAGAACGAGCACTTTTTTCTAGGGTTGACATGTTTTAGTTTCCCCAAATGCTGAAAACACCCTTACCATACTGGAATTCCAAGGTAATGTTTGCTGTTACTTATATTTACCGAGTGAAGGTACACCAAATACCATTTTACAATTGTAACAATGAACCACTATTTAAATAGTACAGTTTATTTAGACATATGTATTTAAAATACAGCCAGAGTAGTCTTCATAACATCAGCAGTCACTTACTCCCCTGGTGAGATTTAAAATCACAGGTACTGTATGCAGGATACTGATCAAGACGTCACCCAGAATTCTTGTCTGCAAGGGAAGAAAACCAATTGTGTACTGAACACACAGCGAGATGAGGCGACTTCATCAGTTACTCTCAGCCTCAGCTAACGCTTTCAAATTACAAAAAACGCCAGAAACGGGCCAATTTAATTTTGGCCTTCCAATTCCTTAGAGCTAGCGCTTTCAGATTAACTCCAAAATACAAACAAAAGGGAACCTTTTTTTAATTTACCTTGTTTTAATTTCCATCACCCATCGGAACTCGGCTTCCTCAAAACATTTGAACAGTGTTTAGATATTTTCCCAGTAACGCCGCACCCTGCACATTTTGAAGAGGAAAGAACTGTTACTTGTGCAAGTCAGAATCTGATACCAATTAAATGGTGACAGCTTTGCCAATAACAAGAATATGCCCTTCCATGGCTAGGAAGGTGAAAGGTTCGGCGCGGTAAAGAAAAGGAGAGCCAGGCTACATTTCTCAAAGGGAGGGAAAGTTTATTGCGCCCGGGGCGGACCTCACAGACCCAAGGCGGGGGTCAGTGGAGTCGCGCACGTAGTTAGGGGGAAGCAGGGTTTTATAGGGCGAGGAGAGGTCAGGTGGGTAGTTGGGCTCGTACGGCGGGAAAAGTTTGTAGGGCAGGTAGAGGTTCTTTGTCTGAGATGAGACTCGTAGGGGGAGGAGGGAGGCTCATTGTCTGAGTCCTCCAGGCAGGTATCTGCATTCCTGCCCCCCAGGTGGGCTTCCTGGTTGGCTCCTGCATTCCGGCCTCCTGCATGGACCTTTCAGAAGGGAGACTGCCACAGCTGACAGGTCCCAAAGACACACAACGCCGGGCGTTACTCACCAGCGGGCTCCAACGGCGGCCATCAGGACGCGTTACCATACAACTATGGCGGCGCAGATGGAAGGCGGAAGTGTTAGGGGGAAAAGGATGTCCCAAAGCAAATTCCATATAGGCTTTGTGGACTCCACCCCCACCCCAGGTCAAAGCCAAAGACACTGGGAACTCCAAATCCCATCACCACCAAAGGGAAGGTGGCTGGGACCTGAGGGTGGGGTTAAGCAGCCAGGTGGATACAAGAGGCAGACACGTGGGCTTTGGGGGGCTCTCTCCATTTTGGGCTCTCGGCCAGCTTGCAGCGTCCGTTCAGCTCTGAGAGTGACTTTGGGTTTCCAGGTCGTCGGATCGGGTAGGACGCATTAAAGACTTTATTTCCCTATTTTCTCCCTGAGTTGTACCTTTTCCTTATTTTCTTTTTCTCTTGTAAATAAACCTTTTATTAACCCTTTTGTGTGTGTCTGTAGTAGAGTATTCATAAGTCTCTTTAAAGCGCGCGGGTGAGGACCCACAGCCAGGAACCCGTTTAATATCGGGGCTGCTCTATAACAGCTTGGCGCCCAACGTGATTTGCAATTTCACCCGTGGTTGACCAGCCCAAAGTAATTTTTCTTGCGTTGGTCACCATAAAAGCGCATTAGGTCTGCAGGACTCGCAGTGAAACTCTTTGTTTCACGTCTTGAAAAGTTTTTTTTTTCCCCGCGCATATGGCCGTTGTGGGTGGGGTTTTGACCCAAACGCGGCCTCAACCATGAACTTCAGCAGTTTAATCCCTAACTTGAGTTCTTTCAGTTTTTTTCCGGCCTTGAATTTAAGTAGCCTTTTTCCATTAAATATTACCACCAGTTTGATAAGTGTAAATAATTGGATTAGACCTAGCTTATGGCACGTGATTTTAATTCTGTATACATATATGAATGGTTTACAAGCCATCCCTTTGCAGTCTGTGCTTCTAGGTGTTTTTTTGGTAATGTGCATAGGCGCCATGTGCTACATTTTTGTTTCTATGAGAAGTAGTGGTTGTACTTCACATACTGAGAATGTGCTGCAACAAATTCAAGCTCTTAACTTAGCGATGAAACAACAAAATCAGGCTTTTGAGTCAGCTTTTCAAAGCGTGCAGCATCAAGTGCAACGACAAAATCAGACTTTTGAGTCAGCTTTTCAAAGCATGCAGGATCAAGTGCAACGACAAAATCAGACTTTTGAGTCAGCTTTGCAACGACAAAATCAGACTTTTGAGTCAGCTTTTCAAAGCATGCAGGATCAAGTGCAACGACAAAATCAGGTTTTTGATTCAGCTATTGGCAGTGTGAGGGACGAAAATCGTAACGTTTTTGAGTCCGCCTTTAAAAGTGTGCAGGACCAGATACAGGCCGCCCTCCATGAATGGGATATGACGCAGAAAAAGGCTAGCATAATGGTGCAGAGAAGAGATAAATGTTCTCCTTCCCATGAGGACTGCAGAAAGGCAGATATAGAAGAAGAGGAAGAGATTCATATGCTAAATACCTTAAACTCATCGGGACAAAGGCCTTCTCCACGTGAAGAGGCCCCTCCCGCACAGATTCCTGAGGCTTCAGGACAAGGGCCTTCGCCAGGTGACCAGGCCCCTCCTGAGGCCCCTCCCGTACAGATTCCTGAGGCTTCACAGCCTCCATTGCCCTCCAGGGAGGTAGTTATCATGGCGTCTCCTCCCCACACTAGGAGCGGCACCCATTTTGGCAGGAACGATCGCCCTGAGGCAGGACAGTTTCCTCTTCACCAGCTGCCGATAGGTGGTGTTAATGCAGAGGGGAAACCTGCTGGGTACTTTTGGTCACACCATCCTTTTAGCACCGGGGACCTCCTAACTTGGAGGAACTCTGTTCCCTCGTACCGGCAGGCTCCTAAGAGGATGGCGAACTTGTTTGCCTCCGTTTTTCTCTCCCACCGCCCTAACTGGGCAGATATACAGATGATGTTACATGTTTTACTAGGTCTAGATGAGCGGAGGATAGTAGTGAGGAAAGCCAGGGAAGAGGCTGCACGTCTCCACCAACAGGATAGCCAAAACCCGAAGCCAGAGATTGCTGTCCCAGAGGTAAATCCTCAATGGGACCCCAACAATGGAGGACTGGCGAAGTTGGATCTCTATAAAAAATGTTTATTGGCAGGACTGGAGCAGGGACTCCCCAAACAAAAAAATTTTAATAAAATATTGGAACTTACACAAGGGGCTAATGAGGATCCATCTGAATTCCTTGAGAGGATTATTCAGACGTATTCAGACCACACGGATTTAAATCCAGATGCCCCAGAAAATGCTCGTGTGCTCACTGTGGCGTTCATCACAAATAGTGCTCCAGACATAAGGAGAAAGTTAGCAAAGATAGACGGCGTCACAGAGATGAGTCCGTCCCAGGTAGTGGACTTAGCATTTAAGGTTTATAATAATAGAGAGAACAGGAGAGAGGACAGGAGACCGAAACCTGCGACTGTTTTTGTACAAAGAGAGCACAGGCCAGAGTTTCGGGATAACAGTAATGGACAGAGACGTGAACCCCTAGGAAGAGATCAGTGTGCTTTCTGTAGGGAAGAGGGACATTGGAAGGACAGTTGTCCCAGGTTACAGGACAGAGGCAGACACAGTAATTCCAGCAGACAGGATAGAAGACCGAGGACACCACGACAGGATGATTCACGTAGGGGTTACAGGAGGGAATATAGGAGGAGTACACAGAACCAGGAACCAAGGAGAGAGGAAAGAGCACAGAGTAGAGGCTCAGATGAAGATAGGAGGGAATATAGACAGAGTAGAAGGAATCCAGAGCCCAGCACAGAGGACAGGAGACCAGTGATAGCACAGAGTAGGGTCTCAGGTGAAGATAGGAGGGAATATAGACAGAGTAGAAGGAATCGGGAGCCAAGTGTGGAGGAAAGGAGACAAATGATAGTTCATGGAGAAGGTTCAGATGAAGAATAGGGGTGCCCAGGGGTTCCACTAGATCTTAAACCCATCAAAATAACCCCCTCGGAGCCCCGGGTAACCCTCGCTGTGGGGGATCGCCTGATTGATTTCTTGGTGGACACTGGAGCAACATACTCAGTTTTGAATTCGAAATTAACTAAAATGAGCAAAAAGACTGCAGCAGTCATTGGAGTTACAGGAAAGTCACAACAGACACCCTTCCTGCAACCTTTGGAGTGCCGGCTAGGCACCACACAGCTCCAGCACAGCTTCCTGTACATGGGAGAGTGTCCAATCCCTCTCCTTGGTCGTGACCTTTTAAGTAAGCTCAATGCACGAATTATATTCTCACACAAAAATCAGAGGCTTCACCTACAGGTTCCTCCAGAGCATGCTCTGCGGTTCCAGATGTTGCTTACTCAAGATGCTCCACCAAAAGTGAAATTTTACCTCCAGAAATTGTTGAAAGAGTAAGTAAAGGGGTATGGGCTGATGGAACCCCAGGACGTGCGAAAAATGTGGAGCCTGTAAAGATAGAAGTGATAGAGGGGAGCAAAACCCCGAGAAGGAAACAATACCCCTTAAGGGAGGAGGCCTTGAGAGGAATTGAGCCAGTATTGAAAAGGTTCCTTCAATCTGGACTCATTCGGCCCTGTCGCTCACCGTACAATACTCCAATTCTGCCAGTGAAGAAACCCCATACAGGCGAGTACCGTTTTGTCCAAGATTTAAGGGCTAGTAATGACATTGTTCAGGATTTACATCCCACTGTGCCTAATCCGTACACCCTATTAACTGCCATACCTGGTGACTATGGGTGGTTTTCAGTATTAGACCTGAAGGATGCCTTTTTCTGTATTCTAATTGATGTCCAGGATCAACTGCTTTTTGCCTTTGAGTGGCAGGACCCTAAGTCCAAGAGCACTCTCCAGTATTGCTGGACCGTGCTTCCACAGGGATTTAAGAACTCCCCAACTATTTTTGGGGAAATACTGGCCAGGGATCTCAGGAAGGTTCAACTAAACCAGGGTGTCTAATTGCAATATGTAGATGATTTATTGATTGCAAGTCCAGACTACGAATCTTGTCTGGAAAATACCATAGTGGTACTGAACCACCTGGCAAAATGTGGCTACAAGGTGTCACCTAACAAGGCACAGATATGCAAACAAACTGTGACGTATTTGGGGTTTGAAATCAAGAAAGGCAGACGGAGCCTGATGACGGAAAGAAAACAGGTAATTTCAGCCCTTAGAATCCCCAGTAACCGGCGACAGTTGTGCGGATTTTTGGGTATGGCTGGGTTTTGTAGGATTTGGATTCCTAATTTTGGACTAATAGCAAAACCTTTATATGATGCTCTCAAAGGCCTGGACTCTGAACCTTTGTCTTGGACTCCGGAATGTCAAAAGGCTTTTGATGAAATAAAAGTAAAGTTGATTTCAGCACCAGCATTAGGACTTCCGGATCTTAGGAAGCCATTCAGACTTTATGTACATGAGAGACAGGGGGTTGCCCTAGGAGTGCTGATCCAATTGTTGGGACCAGAAATGCAGCCCGTTGCATATCTGTCCAAACAGTTGGACCACACCACTAAGGGATGGCCTTCATGCTTGCGTGCTGTGGCTGCCACTTGTGACCTCCTACATGAGGCAGAGAAGTTTACATTGGGTCAGCCCATCACTGTGTGTGTGCCACATCAGGTCTTGACATTGCTGGAGCAGAAGGGTGGACTTTGGTTAACCGCTGGGCGAATGGGAAAGTATCAAGCAGCTCTGTTGGACAATCCTAATGTGAAACTGCAGGTTTCTAATTCCCTGAATCCTGCCACACTGCTTCCAAGCAATGCAGACGGACTTGAGGATGACACTTTAATCCATAACTGTTTAGAAACCATAGACACAGTGTATGCCAGCCGACCAGATCTAACGGACCAGCCTCTGCCGGATCCAGAGTGGGAGCTATTTACAGATGGCAGCAGCTTTATGGATCAAGGCCGTCGATGTGCTGGATATGCAGTGGTGACACTGGTTTTCTTTCACACTGGAACCTGACAAAATGTTCATCTGAGACTGCATCCCAACCTCCATATATTCGATCTTCATCACCATGGAAATGGTGGCAACAAGTGAAAGGGGGGAATTGTTAGGGGGAAAAGGATGTCCCAAAGCAAATTCCATATAGGCTTTGTGGACTCCACCCCCACCCCAGGTCAAAGCCAAAGACACTGGGAACTCCAAATCCCATCACCACCAAAGGGAAGGTGGCTGGGACCTGAGGGTGGGGTTAAGCAGCCAGGTGGATACAAGAGGCAGACACGTGGGCTTTGGGGGGCTCTCTCCATTTTGGGCTCTCGGCCAGCTTGCAGCGTCCGTTCAGCTCTGAGAGTGACTTTGGGTTTCCAGGTCGTCGGATCGGGTAGGACGCATTAAAGACTTTATTTCCCTATTTTCTCCCTGAGTTGTACCTTTTCCTTATTTTCTTTTTCTCTTGTAAATAAACCTTTTATTAACCCTTTTGTGTGTGTCTGTAGTAGAGTATTCATAAGTCTCTTTAAAGCGCGCGGGTGAGGACCCACAGCCAGGAACCCGTTTAATATCGGGGCTGCTCTATAACAGAAGGACACTCTTCCTCGGTGTTCCTGGCAGCGTGTTAGCTCACCCCGAAGGCCCGGGGCCCATCGCGCTCGCGGGCTCAGCGCCCAGGGCAGCACGTGGCCGCCGACGGCCTAACGCGTTAAATCGCCCCTGGCCGTCCCACCCAGGGCTTTTAAAAGCTGAGCGCCATCTGGCAGCCCAAGACGTCTGAGTCCTTTGCGTTTTAGCCAAGTCCAAAAAATCCTATAGCAGGTTTTTTATTTGTTTTGGCGCACAAAACGCCAAGCCGAACCACCACAGACACACGCTCCCCGGATGCAAAAGAAAGAAAAACGCCGCGCACGCACTTTTAGAGCGCTGAGGACGCTCTTTCGGGGAACGCCCCTAGACGGGCGGGGCTTATGCAAATAGTCCTCGTAGCCCCGCCTCGATAGCGCCCCTTGCGTTCACCCGCTTCTATTTCATGGCCCCGCCCATTTCTCCGCTTCTCCCCCTGGCCTCCCCTCCTCTAGCTGTGGGCCACTCCCGCGGGCTCCGTTTTCTGCGCCTGCGCCTGAACAGGGCCCAAGAAGTCTCGCGATACCAGGAAATCCCGAAGCAGCTCGCGTTAGCGGCTGGCGGAGCAAAGCGAGGAAGTTGTTGGCCGGGACGCTAGGCTGGAGCCTTTAGCCGTCACCGTTGTCACGGAAACGCCAGGTTCGGTGGTTCTAAGCGTTTTAAACTTCAGGCGGCGCAGTTTCCGTGGAACTCGCGCTGCTTTTCGCTCTTGGCGAGTGAAATGTCGGCCTCCGGCGTCTGCGCCGGAATTGCTGTTTCTGAGGCGCAGGTGTCCGCCACGCGCCCTCAGGCTTCGTCTGGTGGCTGGTTCCGGGCGAACCTTCTAGAAGCAGCTGCGCTCGGTGCTAACAGCCTCCCCGACGATGTTGTGAAGGAGGCTGAGGAGCGCGAGGCTGGCGGACGAGCGGCGGGCGGCGGCCGCGCGTTTCCCGCGCTCACCCGAGTCAGCTGCTCATTCCGGGCCCCCCGGTTCCGAGCCCACCGCTTCCGGGCCCCCCCCCCGGGTTCCGTGCCCCCCGGTTCCGGGCCCCACCCCGGCTCCGGGCTCCCCGGTTCCAAGCCCCCCGGTTCCGGACCCCCTCGGTTCCGAGCCCCTCCCCCCCCGTTCCGAGCCCCCTGGTTCCGGCCGCCTGGCCGCGGCGCCGGGTCTCCCCTCCCCGGCTACCCCTTCTGAGGAGGCAGTTAGTGAGGTGGGGCGCGCCCGCGGGTGAAGGGGGAAGTGGTTTTAGGCCCAGGTTGTCTGTGAGGGTGCGCTCAGGCCTTTCAAATTCCGTGTTTTCCTCCGGTGTGGAGCAAAGAGAGGATCCCGGTGAGAGTTTTACTTAGCCGTGAACCTTTTGATGCCGAGAGGCTGGTGAGGGAAGGGCTGCAGTCGTCTTCGCCAGAGGTTCCCGAGGTCACCACACGCCTGGGGGGAGCGGAATGACTAACGCCAATGCTGCCAGTTTGGCTGAGAGAGGACAAGTGCAGAGGAAATTTTTTTTTTAAGATTATTTATGCATACAAGAACGGGGGTACAGGCCAGATGCGCGGGAGGGTGAGAGGATTCACCAGAGACAGAGTGGGGTGCAGAGCAGGCAGAATGACGAAATACACTGCTGAGGGGAGCAGCTGGCAGCAGGAGAGGTCTGCAGCACATGGTGTGTATCTCCCTGGCTGGCCGGGATCGAACCTGCTCTGCAGAGGCTGCAGGCGGCTTTACAGTGCTGCGCTCAACCGCCTTCGCCACCCGGGAGGCCCCAGGAAATAAGTTTTAATCGGAAAGAACCAGAACTGTTTCTAAGGCTCTCCTTTGCCCCACCCTACCCTACTGTCACTCCACCTCAGTTTACTCATTCCTCTCACTAATGGTATCATGACAAGGTTAGAATGCCAAGCCGTAGAGGGGAGTTTTGCCAAGTTAGATTCATCTGGAAGCCCGCGCCATCTGTGCTGTGCCAGAGTGACGGCCAGTCCCGCAGCCTGGATCCCGCACGCGGCCCCTTCCCCAGTGCCAAGGGCTACAAGTGAGGTTGGAGGCTTCTAAACCCTTCTCTTGGCCTGTAGGCGGCCTCCTTGAGTGCACCAGACATTGGCTGAGCTCGTACCCTGTAACCTCCTTTTACGTATTTACAGCTTTAAAAAAAATTTTTTTTAAAGATTTATTTATTTATTTATACAAGCACTGGGTACAGTCAGAAGCGCGGGAGGGTGAGAGAATTCACCAGAGCCAGAGTGGGGAACAGAGCAGGCAGACTGATGAAGTACACTGCTGAGGGGAGCAGCGGGTGCCACAGGAGAGGTTGCACACCATGTGGGACCCTTGCTGGTGGCCGAGGGTTGAACTGGTGCTGCAGAGGCTGCAGGAAGCTTTGCAGCCCAAAGCTCAACCCCTGTGCCACTAGGGGAGGCCCTACCTTATTTACGTCTTTAAAGACCTTGTTGACAAAGACAATCCTGGTCTGAGGTATTGAGGATTCGGTCTTTGAAATAATTTGGGGGTGGAGGTGGAGGAAAGATATATTTGGCCATCCAGCCCTAACACCAGCCACCTATACTAAACTACAGAGAATTATGGAAGGTTTTTGTTTTTAGTTTTTAAAGGTTTATTTTTCTTTCTTTATGCACGCAAGAAACTGGGGTACAGGCCAGAGATGCAGGGTGGGGTGAGAGGATTCAGCGGCGAAGAGTGGGGAACGGAACAGGCAGATTGAAATATACTGCTACCCCTAGGTTCCAAAGAGTGGGTAAAATCCTAAGGTGACCTCAGAGGAGGAGAATCAGAAATATCAGTGAACAGCACTAAACATTTATACGGTTGCTGTGTTAAGATTTTTTTGTAATTTTATATTTTTCCTTTTCTGTATTATAACTTGGACATAATCTAGACATATCTGAGTTGCCTGTTACCTAATTTTCCTTTTCCAATTAACTTTCTGAAAGATCAACTTCCCTGAAATAGTATTCTGTCCATATTTAGTCACTTGCTACAGGAACTGTTACTAAGCTTTCCTCCTATTACCTGGCCACATCCCTAATCCTTTACTAGTTGAGTCCTCTGGCCCTCTAGCCCTCTAGCCCTGCCGCCTGGTGTGGGCAGTGGGGGGCTGCGTGGGGTGGGGAGCGGGGGTACGGGCGTGGGGAGGAGGGGCGTGCGGGGTGGGGAGCGGATGGGGAAGTGTCCGGTGAGGCCTGAGGGCGGGCGTGGGGGGAGCCCAGGCCCCTGGACGGCGCAGGGGGGGCCACGGGCGAGGGGGTCTCGGGGACCCCGCTCTGGACACGGGGAGCCCCTCACCGGACCCCTTCGTGCTTCCCGGAGTTCTGGGCGTGACGCTGGCGGCGCGCGTGGTGGGTGAGGAAGCCTCCTGTGTCCCCGCCTTTCAGACGCGCGGGGCGGGACGTCTGGGTCCTGACGGGCGCCCCGCAGCCGTTCCCGGGGTGTGGGGAGGGCGTCTGCATTGCAGCCGATTCCCTGGTGTGCCCGGTGTGACTGGGGCATGGAGGCCGAGGGGACCCTCCGCCTGGCTGAGGCTGGCTGAGAAGTCCCGGCCTTACTGGGCGATTCCCCGGTGCGCCGGGCTGTGTCTTCCCCGGGGGACCGCGTGTTCTCCCGAGTGCTCTGCCTGCCTCCGGCCTCGCCCAGGGCAGGTCCACGCCGTGTCAGGGGGTGTCCATGGAAACCGAGGCGGGAAACCGAGGCGGGAAGCGGGGCGCACCGAACCATTTCTGGGAGCGTCCTCGCAAAACAGTCCATCAGGGGCACCTTTCCCAAGAAACTGTGGTCAGCGGTTTTGCATGTGACTAACCATCTTCGAAAACTTTTAAGTTTCTGAACTTTGAATTTCTTGGATCATCACTTGTGTTTCGACGCAGGAGGCAGGTAGGCCGGGCGGGGGCGGGGTGTGGGAGAGGGAGGGAGGAACCCCATCCCATGGAAGTGTGAGCACAGCTGTCAGCACAGTGACTCTCTGGGCTCCCAGGCAGTGTGGGGGGCCCTGGACAGGACACTCCGGGGCCCCGTGCAGCTGCCTCCGTCTTCTCTGCTGGACTCCATCCCCTCTCCCAGCGCCGCCTCCGGAGTCCTCGCGCATGTGAGAGAGCAGCAGGCAGTGACTCCATCTCTGGTGAGTGATGTGTTTGCATTAGCTTGTGGTGCACTTCATGGGAGTTCATGACCTGAAGTGTAAATTAGAAGCATAGCTTTCTATTTATTTATTTATTTATTTATTTATTTATTTATTTATTTATTTATTTATTTTAATAGAGGAATGTTTTATTTATTTATTTGTTTGTTTGTTTGTTTTCTTTATACATGCACTGGGTACAGTCAGAAGCATGGGAGGGTGAGAGAATTCACCAGAGCCAGAGGGTAGAGCAGAGCAGACAGACTGATGAAGTACACTGCTGAGGGGAGCAGCGGGCGGCAGGAGAGGTCTGTGCGCCATGTGGGACCCCTCCTCCTGTGGCCGGGCAGCAGCCGGGGATCAAACCGGCGCTGCAGAGGCTGCGGGCAGCTTCGCAACCCAACACTCAACCACTGCGCCACCGGGGAGGCCCAATTTTGGTTACTTTTTTAATTGTTTAAAATCTTGGGCCTCCCTGTTGGTGCAAGGAGTTGAGACGCAGCCTATGAAGCCATCTGCAGTCAGTGCAAGCACAGGTTCAATCCCCAGCCAGGGAGCAACCCACATGGCACAGCAGACCTCTCCTGGCTCACCCGCTGCTCCCCTCAACAGTGTTTTCGGTCTGTCTGCCTGTTCTGTTCCCTGGTCTGTCTCTGGTGTTCTGGCCTGTACCCCAGTTCTTGTGTGCATAAATAAATAAATCTTTCAAAAAAAACTTCCTATATTTGTTTGCATGTTTACTTTTTTTTTTTTTTTAAGATTTATTTATTTATACAAGAACCGGGGTACAGGGCATATGTGCGGGAGGGTGAGAGGATTCACCAGAGACAGTGGGGAACAGAACTGGCCGACTGATGAAATACACTGCTGAGGGGAGCAGTGGGCGAGACAGGAGAGGTCTGCCGTGCCTGTGGGATTCTCCCTGGCCCGCCAGGATCGAACCTGCGCTGCAGAGGCTGCGGACAGCTTCACAGTGCAGCGCTCAACCACCTGTGCCACCAGGGAGGCCCTGCATGTTTACTTCTTTTACTTATTTTTGGCTTCCTCAGTCTGTCTTGACATGTGTGGCACTGAAAGCCTTCTGCTGAAATAGTGGTCAGTTTTCTCTTACATTCCTAATAGGTTTGCCCTACCCTTTTTACCCCTGTACCAAACCACCCTGGCCCATCCCCCTCTGCCCCCTCCCTTTCTTCTCCACCCTTTCCTCCTTCCCACTGGTGGTAACCTTTGTCTTCTTTTTCCCTCATTCAAGTTGTATTCCTGCTGTATTTTGCCTGTAAATGTATTTTGGGTTTTTATATTCCACAGATGAGTGAAGCCATCTGATACATGTGTCTTTACTTTTTGACTTATTTCACTCCAGGTAATCACGGCCCGGTACATCCATTTTGTCCTCAGTGCACCACTTGCTCTTTCCTCACAGCCCTGCAGTGCTCCCCTGCATGTGCTCCACCCTTCCTGTCCCTGCCTCTGCTGACGGGATGTAGGTTGGGCCATGAATGGGCAGTTGGGAACAGTGCTGCTCTGCTCATGGGTGTAGATAAATCTTTTTTTGTATTTGAGATTTCACTTTTCAATATATAACTTACAGAAGTATTGCTGATCATGTGGAATTTCCATTTTTATTTCCTTAAACCTCTGCACCATTAGCCACAGAGACTATACCAACTCTCATGGCCACCAACCGTGGATGAGAGCTCCTTATTCTCTGTATCCTCTCCACTGTTCTGAATTCCATTCTTCTTTTTTATTTGGGCCATTCTCAAGGAGTGAGGTGGCATCTCAGTGTGGTTTTAATTTACATTTCTCTTACAGTAAGTTAAGATGAACATTCCTATTTCTGTAGGATGTTAGAATTTCCTCTCTAGAGAAGAGTTTATGTACTTCCTTTGTCCACTTTTTAAATTTTTTTTAAAGATTTACTTATTTTTATACAAAAACTAGGGTACAGGCCAGAGGCACAAGAGGGTGAGAGAATTCACCAGAGACAGAGTGGGGAGCAGAACAGGCAGACGGACTGAAGACACTGCTGAGGGGAGCAGTGGGCGAGACAGGAGAGTCTGCTGCGCCATGTGGGAATCTCCCGGGCCAGCTGGGATCGAACTGGCGCTGCAGAGGCTGTGGACAGCTTCATAGGGCTGTGCTCAACCCACTGCACCGCTGGGTAGGCCCTGTCCATTTTTTTTTTATAAAGATTTATTTATTTGGGCCTCCCCAGCGGCGCATTGGGCTCAGCGCTGTGCTGTGAAGCTGTCCACAGCCTCTGCAACGCCGGTTCTATCCCGCACGGCCAGCGAGGATCCCACGTGGTGTGCAGACCTCTCCTGTCACACCCGCTGCTCCCCTCAGCAGTGTATTTCATCAGTCTGCCTGTTCTGTTCCCGCTCTGTCTCTGGTGAATCCAGAGACTAAGTTACTTAGTCTAAGTACTAAGTTACTGAGTTACTTAGTTACTTTCCTCCCTCGAATCTGCCCTGTAGTACCCCAGTTCTTGAATAAGTAAATAAATCTTTAAAAAATAATATTAATTCAAAACTTATTCAACATCATGGAATTCATACTGGGCAGAAACCTTACAAATGTGAAGAATGTAAGAAAGCCTTTAAGCTGTAATCATGTCTGAGCATCAGAGAATTCATACTGGCCAGAAAGCTTACCAATGTGAAGTGTGTGGCAAAGCCTTTAACAAGAAATCACATCTTACTTGACATCACAGAATTCATACTCGAGAGAAACCTTACAAATGTGAAGAATGTAGCAAAGCCTTTACCTCAATGTCAAGTGTTTCTGACCATTACAAAATTCATACTGGGGAAAGGTCTTATAAATGTAACAAATGTGGCAAAGCCTTTAATAATAATTCAAAACTTACTTGATATAATAGAATTCATACTGGGGAGAAACCTTATAAATGTGAAGAATGTGGGAAAACCTTTAAACAGCCATCACATCTTAGTCAACATCATAGAATTCATGCTGGGGAGAAACTTTACGGATGTGAAGAATGTGGCAAAGCCTTTACCCAGATGTCAGGTCTTACTCTGCATCACAGAATTCACATCAGAGAGAAAGGTTAAAATTGTAAAGTGAATTTTTTGACTTTAGTCTTTTTAGCCAGAAGTCCAGAAGTTTAACCAGAAGTGGCAAAGTGATTATCCAGAAGTCAAATCATCCTAAGCATCTGAGAGTGCCTACTGAGAGAAACCCATAAATGGAAAGTGATGAATGGATTGTCCAAATATATGTTTGGAAACCACCAGATTTTCATACTGGAAACTTGAAAGAAGCGAAAATAGGAGAAAGTAATTTATAATGAAAATTAGATACATATTAAGACATTACAGTGCAGTAGGAAGTTAATTACACTTGCCAGACATTACCTAAAATGAGAATATGGTTATGGAGCATAAACCAAGATTAAAACACTAAATATTAGTGTAATTTAAAAGTTCAAGAGGCCTCCCTGGTGGCACAGGGGTTAAGTTGCAGCATTGTGAAGCTATCGGCAGCCACTGCAGCACAAGTTCCATCCCCATCCAGGGAGCTGACCCACATGGAGCAGCAGACCTCTCCTGTCTTGCCTGCTGCTCCCCTCAGCAGTGTATTTTTGTATATCCACCTATTCTCCTCCCCACTCTGTCTCTGGTGAATCCTCTCACCCCCCCTCACCTCTGGCCTATACCCCAGTTCTTGTATGCATAAATAAATACATCTTTAAACAACATAAATAAAAATTGAAGACAATGGTTTGGGTCATGTATAGCTATTTTCTATGTCCTTTCTTATTAGCCATGCTTCAGATATGAATAGATGAATGTAGTTCAGCCCTAAATTACTTCTTCTACGTACGTCATGGCTTTCTCCTCATACATACGTCACGTCGTGTTGATTGTTGCTACCTCAAACATCTAAGGGACCCTCCTCTAATGGATGGATTTGCTCACATCTAACTTGCTCTGGCAAATTTAAGATGGTGTCATATATTATGTAAGAAGAAAATCTGAATGGATATGCTGTTTGTGGTTGACTCAAAAGATTGATCTAAATCACCCAGAAGAGTCATGGGCTTCATTGCTGGCATAGAAGTCAGACAGAGAAATGTGAGCCTCCAGTGGGTTCAGAGACCTGGGACACTGATCGCAAAGGACACACCAGACAGGAGACTGCTATGAGCCAGAAGCAATGATTCTTTACCTTTCTCAGCATGGCTATATAGGAATTATGAACAAAGACATCTGCATTTTCTCACAAGTCAGAGAAAGCCAAATCAACCTTGCCTCGCACGCCGTGTACGTGAGCTCATATATGCCACATATGTGAGGCCTTGTGGACATGTCCGCCCCAGTGGGCCTCTATGACTAGGTCACAACTGAGGAGACTTCCAAGGATAAAGCAAGTTTGGGACATCCCTCCTGAGCAGTTTTCCGTGCTGGTGTATGTGAGTTTTCGCAAATGTTTCAGTCAGCCCTCTCCCTTGCTGTCCTCAGGTCACCTCTCGATCATCCTCATGCAACAAGAAGCATGCTGAAGCTCAAATCATTTCATCCTTTTGTCCTTAGGGAACATACTGACAGTTTCTTAGAGTCCTGATGTCTCTTCGTGGTCGTAATAGAGATCATGAATATTATTTGATGTTGTTGCCAAAAGAAATCTTCACAGGCACGTGATGAAAGAGCAGGTGACTTTCACAAAAGGGCATGGAATTCTCGTCCATTCACATTAGCTAAGTGAACAGGCTCTGTGTTGAACACAAACTCTGGGATTCTGGTAGCAGAAGGTCCAGATGCTTCTTACATGCCTGAATCCTGACTTTTACGAAAGAGCATACAGAGCTCTCTGAATGCCTTGTTTAGACTATATGTGAACTTTATGTATTTTAATAATGCTGATTGATTTTTTTTTAATAGAGGCGTGTTTTATTTATTTATTTGTTTGTTTGTTTGTTTGTTTATACATGCACTGGGTACAGTCAGAAGCGTGGGAGGGTGAGAGAATTCACCAGAGCCAGAGCGGGGAGCAGAGCAGGCAGAAGGACCAAAGTACACTGCTGAGGGGAGCAGCAGGCGGCAGGAGAGGTCTGTGCGCCATGTGGGACCTTCCTCCGGTGGCCAGGGAGCAGCTGGGGATCGAACTGGCGCCGCAGAAGCCGCAGGCAGCTTCGCAACCCAGTGCTCAACTGCTGCGCCACTGGGGAGGCCCTGCTGATTGATTTTTCATGTCATCCTGATGTGTACTTGATCATAAGTTTTTGCCCATCAGCATGAACCAATTCCTCCATGTTAAGGCTTTTGGTCACTGATGAGAACAATCAGGTGGTTG
Source organism: Talpa europaea (assembly GCF_964194135.1). NCBI lineage: Eukaryota > Metazoa > Chordata > Mammalia > Eulipotyphla > Talpidae > Talpa > Talpa europaea. The sequence goes on from NC_140068.1 coordinate 154,644,690, forward strand.
TCTACACAGTGTTACGTAATCGTTAGCAGGCTCTGTTCTCGACACCTTATATCTGAAATCGTTTTGACTGCATTTTCAACAACTACACACTTTTTGTTCTGTTAGTAGCCCCGGATATTGTTGAGTGTTTTTAAAATAACACCACAGTATTTTGAAGAATTTTGCAAAACACTTCATGGTATTGGTGTTTTGCCATCCTTTTTTTGTACCTAAAGTATCTCTGGGGACTGAAGTGACACTAGACCCTCGTTTAGAGGTTCCTGCTATACTCAGTTATAACACTCTGCATGATCACAAGAAAATACAAATACTTCACATGACTTCACATGTGGAAATTGTCCTGCCTCTCCTGTCTAGGGGCCTCCCCTTGGTTGGCCCTGGATAAAATCTCCACAGAGCTGACAATTGACAATACTTAGTTACTTCCATTAAGTAATACTCTATTTCTCCCTTTGGTTTACCTGGAGTAATACAGTCTTCAGGATCTTTGAAACACTCCAGTTAGGGACCTTTTCGTGGCCTTCAAACACACATTGTCTTAAGTTTGATATTTATTTATTTTTAAAGATTTGTTTTATTTATTTATACAAACACTGGGTACAGTCAGAAGCGCGGGAGGGTGAGAGAATCCACCAGAGCCAGAGCAGGGAACAGAATAGGCAGACTGACGAAATACACTGCTGAGGGGAGCAGCGGGCGGAGAGGTCTGCGCGCCATGTGGGACTTTCGCTGGCGTCTGGGGATTGAACCGGCGCTACAGATGCTGTGGGTAGCTTCACAGCCCAGTGCTCAACCGATGCGCCAAATCGGTTGTATTTTGATACAGTTAGGCAGGTGGGACAGGTGGGGGAGGAGGGAGGTGGGTGGGTGAGAAAGGAATTACGTACCACACTATTCTGTCTGTCCATCTGTTTAATTTCTTTTTAATCCTCATGTTTTATTTTTTTCCTGCTCATTCTCTGTCCTTGGTCATGTTATATATATTGCTCAGTGTTTTCTTCTCTGATTGCTACTGTCCAGGAGCTCCTGTGTATGTGAAGACTTTATATTATTTTATACTCTGCTCAATGAATTTTCCTCTTTAGAGTAGCTTTAATGTGATTTTCAAAATCTTCAAAGGATGAATTGTAACTACTTATGACTGTTTTTACTTATGATTTCTTTTTCCTGTTGTATAGAGTTATCCTAACCCTTTGTGAATAAGGGGTAACTGAGCATCTTTGTTATTCCTTGTCTCTGTGAATCAATGTCACCTGTGCCTGTGTCAAGGATACTGAATGTTAAGGAAAAATCCTCTTAACCCTTTTTTTTGGTCACAAAAAATGGAGAGTATTTGTTGAAGGTCCTAATCAATGTATATGTGAATATACATAGGATTTTGTACATAGCAATAAGAGATGATGGAATGCATGAACAGATTTCTCAAGATTGAAGTTTTCTTTTGCCCAGTGTCATCTTTTCCAGAAGTCTTTCATTGCTCTCATCAATGTTTTCTTTCTCCAGTAGTAAATATTAGTGTCTTCCAGTTGTTTTTCCTCTTCTTTCAATTCCTTTTGTTCTGGTCGAGCTATGTCATTGCCTATGGTGATGAAAATACCAGTAATATCCTGGAGATCCCCAAATTTCTATTCTCAGCTTAGAGTTTCTGATCTACAAAACACATGTTGCATGCGAAACATCCTTATCTACCAGCTGGTCATGTGGACAACATGTCATGAAAATATTTCTTCTACCTTCAGCCACCAAATTCTTACCTAGTTATTCTCTCCTTCACCCTTCCATTTTAGATGTACTGCCCGGGTCTGTATTCCTATGAGTCTATCAGGTGAGCATCTCTTACCTCTGCTTATCTCCCCCTCATTGTTTGAGCATTCTGGGTTAGGGTCTAGGTTTTGTTTAGTCTGATGTGGCAATAACAGCTTTGAGGGCACAGGAATAAAATATTGGCACAGATTTGTACATACTTTTCATTAGCATATGATCAGATAACATTTGATACTGGTGAATTCAGCTCACATGTCCCACAGTTCATGTAACCTGACTGACTTTAGTTCCAGAATACTTTTACTGTCTTTCTCATCTCCCTGCCCGGAACTCTGCCTGGCAGTGTGCTCTCTGCAGGTCAGTTACCATGGCGAGTGCTTTTTATTTTCTCATACTATGACATCTGCTGTTGTCTCATCTTGATGACAGTGTTTTTTACAAGGAAGAGATGAACGTTTGTTTTTTTAGAAGGAAGAGATAAGCGTCTTCAGTGAAGTGCATCCTGGTAGTCCACACTGTTGTTTTTTCTTCTCTTGCAGGTGTGTCTTCATCACAGCTTTCCACATAGCTCTTTAGCGCATTATTTCAGGTATGTGGTTATTCTACCTGCCAACCAGGTTTTCAGCTCTTCAAGGAAAAAATTATATTCATCATGTAATTCTTAGCCTCAAAGACATTTCCAAATTCATAAGGTAAGCTATGAAAATACTTTTAGGAGCTAATGGGTTAATCCAGAGGTAAGGCTATTTTTACTGAGAATTCTGCTCACATCACAATGTAGAGTACAAAGATGATGCCTCCTATACAAGATCAGAGACCCAAACAGAAGATGATTTTACACTTGCTGCTGTCTGACCCAGGCTGACGGCCCTGAAATGATGATAAATGTTCCCTCACAGCGACTGGTGTCATTTTTGGATGTCTTTGTGAACTTCATCTGGGAGGAGTGGCGGGACCTGAATGATGCTCAGAGGACCCTGTATGGGATGTGATGCTGGAGACCTGCAGTCACCTGGTGTCCCTAGGTGAGGAAAGTTCGATGTACCACTCGAGTGCAGCGCTCTTTTCTACACTGGTAAGTGTGCTCTTGCTTATGAAATTGGGTGCTGGCGAGGTTGAACATTGCAGGCCAAGCAGATTGTGGGTGTTCACCCTTTTCATCAAAGATTCAGATTGACCTTTGCTGCACAGCTCTTAACACTGCTCTTGTTTGTTTCATAGACTGAAATTTGACTTGATCAGAGATCATCACTGTTGCTCATCACAGAGCATTGTGTTAACGATCCTCTGCTGGGAGCAGAGGGCACAGCCATGGAATATGGAGAAACCCCGAACCAGAACCTCTCAGGTCAGTCAGTGCATGCCTGGCTGGGAGGCAGAGACACCAGCAGGTATTGACCACGCTGAGCTGCTTTTCCAGTGTCCAAACCTTAGACATTTTGTCTGCGTGTATCAAAGTAATTCATTATTCCTTTTCCAAATATTGCTCTCTTGTAGATTTAATGTTGTTCTTTTTTTTTATAATAAATTTTATTTTTATATTCCCCATACAATTTCAACCCCCCCATTTTGACCCCAATCCCTCCCCTCCCTCCACCCACCCCCCCAAAAGTGTCTCTGGTTCATAGATTTCATAGATTTTTGTTGATTTTGATTTTCACTTTCTTATAGTTATTCATTTTCCTGGTCCCTTATTTAAGTTTTCTAGATTCCTGCTATGAGTGAGACCATCTGGTATTTTTCTTTTTCTTTCTGGCTTATTTCGCTGAGCATGATCCCTTCCAGCGCCATCCATGTTGCTGCAAATTGCATGTGTTTATCTTTTTTGAATGCTGAGTAATATTCCATGGTATATATGGACCACATCTTCTTGATCCAGTCATCTATTTTTGGGCATTTGGGCTGTTTCCAAAGCTTAGCTATTGTAAATAGTGCTACTATAAACATAGGGGTGCAGGTGTTCTTTGGAATTGATGTTTCTGTGTCCTTTGGGTAAATACCTAGGAGTGGAATTGCTGGATCCTATGGAAGCTCTATGTTTAGTAGGTCCAGAAATCTCCACACAGCTCTCCATAGTGGTTGGACCAGTTTGCACTCCCGCCAACAGTGCAGAAGAGTTCCTTTTTCTCCACACCCTCACCAACATTTGTTGTTGCTAGTTTTTTTAATATGTGCCATTCTCATTGGTGTGAGATGGTATCTCATGGTAGTTTTGATTTGCATTTCCCTGATGACAAGTGATGTTGAACATTTTTTCATATGCCTGTTGGCCATTTGCATTTCCACTTCAGAGAAGTTTCTTTTTAGCTCTTCTGCCCATTAATGTTGTTCTTTTAATGATTGTCAATATTCTTAACCAGTATGCAGTCCCTGATACTGCAGGAAATTATTCTGCCTTAGTCACATTTTCTGTATTCTCTCTAGTAATTTATTCTCGGAGACTGTTTTCTTTAGGTTATTGTTCAGGCATTTGTTTATTCTTTCAGTATGTTCATGGGGAGTTTTAGACAATGGTCAATTTTCTATGAGAGTGGATGGCAAACATGGTCACAGCAATGGCCTTTACTTTATTGAAGTTATATTCTGTGTGAAAGGACAATGAAACTAATACATGTATGAAACCACAGAGAATGTTTGACCAGGGTGAAAGAGACAAAGTGGAGGATGTGATTTTAGAATGTGCTCCAGTGGAAGCATTGTAGAAATGAAGTCTTTTCTTGCAGAGCTCAGGGTAGAGATGGTTTCACTGCTACATCGTGTATATAGTTTTATATACAGTCTGGGCTAGAGGTTGTGTATTGCTATTGAAGGTGTCATTTACCAGCTGATTAACTCCAAAGTGATAGAATGAGAGGAGGTTGACTGGAGAGTTATTTAGGACATGAATAGTGTTTTATGTTTTATTTAGGACATGAATAGTGTTTAATGCCTATGGCCCCCCTTCATGAGAAACTGAGGCAGAGAAGGACCCAGCAAATCATTCATCATGGGAAGGGATGTTCCTGACATGGTGTGGAAATCTGAGATTGTAGTTTCTAAACCATGAAGCGATTCAGGTTGGGTGCTTATACCTTGGGAGAGTATGGACTGTATTACAGCTTCTTTTGTGGTTTTCATTGTAAAGAATGTAAAAGAATCAGTGAACCCTTGGGATTGCAGCTTAAGTAAGATAATGTCAAAACAATAATACTCGATAAAAATATGACATGTTATGAATCAAGTAGAAACACAGGTACCAAGTAGTGCAGAGAGAATACCAGGAGTGTTACTCTCTGAAGGGTGTGAAAAAAGCTGTTTATGATGGTGGACACAGGCTGCATTGTAGACCTTTTTCTTTTTGATCAGCTGGACGAAGAGATGAGGCAAAGTTTGCTGTATCTGTTACAACTCTGAGAAACATGTGATGTCATATTTAATTACGAATTAAAGAGGGTCTCTTTGGTGGTGTATGGGTCAAGTCTTGCTGCTGTCACTGTAACAGCCTGAGTTCATATCCCAGCAGGGAGCTAACCTGGCACAGCAACCTCTCTTGTGTCCTCTGCTACTCCCTTACCACTGTATTTCAGTAATAGCTGTCCGTTCTTCTCCCCATTCTGTCTCTGGTGAATCCTCTTACCCCCGATACCTCTGATCTATACTCCAGATCTCTACCCAAGTAGATAAATAGTACTAGAACTTAAAAACATTAAAAAAAATTGATAGAAAGGGCTCTCTTTTTTAAAAATATTTATTTATTTATGCAAGCACTGGGTACATTCAGAAGCACGGGAGGGTGAGAGAATTCACCAGAGCCAGAGAGGGGAACAGAACAGGCAGACTGAGGAAGTAGACTGCTGAGGGGAGTGGCAGGCGGCAGGCGAGGTCTGCAGGCCAGGTGGGACCCTCGCTGGCCCTCCAGGGATCGAACCAGCGCTGCAGATGCTGCGGGCAGCTTTGCAGCTCAGCGCTCAACCGCTGCGCCATCGGGGAGGCCCAAATGGCTCTTTCTTGACGTGGAGGAGAGTACATGTCTTTGAAAACACAAACATATGACTGTCGACTGTGCCAATGTAGAAATAAAAAGAAAGGAATGAAGATGTGGGATCCTTGTCTGTAACAAGACTCTTTCTTAAAGTGACTAAAAAATGACCCTGCATTACCTCCAATCAGTAGGTTTTGTAGGAAAACCGTGACATCCACAAAGCTTGAGGTTTCAATAAATACCATCACAAGTTGTACGGAATCATTGTAAGAAAGAAGGTATAGAGGCAGAGTGTTAGGTTAAAAGCTTCTGAATGAAATGGATATCTACATTTAAATGAACATGTTTACCAAATATTTATGAATTGAAGAAAAAAATATGAAATAAGTTTTACTACTTCCTTGTCAACCTGGTTTGGCATTAGAAAATCTGTTAATTCATACAGTGCGGAGAATCCATACAGTGGGGAAAGCCTATCACTGTCAGTGTAGGAAGGCTTTCTTCCACAAGTCAGGCCCCTACAAACATCAGATGGCACACACTGGCGAGCACCCCTGTGAATGTCAAGACAGTGGAAAACATTTACCCTGTAAGTCATCCCTCACTTACCATCGCAGAATGCGCACTGGAGAGCAATCCTGTGAATGACACGGCTGTAGTCAAACTTCCTTCTGGAAATCAGCCCTCACTGTACATCTGAGATGTTGCACTACAATAAACTCTATGAATGTCCAGAGTATAGGAAAACTTTCTCCTGAAATTGGACCTCACTGACCATCAGAGAATTCTCACAGGGGAGAGACCGCATGAATGCCAAGAGTGTGGGAAATCTATCTCAGAAGTAAGTCCTTAGTGTACATCAGACAATTCACACTTCATAGCTTCTTTGCAGTGTCTAGAGTGCAGGGAATCCTCAATTTAGTCCTCTCTAGGGAACTCAAAGGAGAGCTACACTGTGGATATCCAGAATGTAGTAAAGCCTTTTGCTATAAATTCCATATCTCTGGATAGCAGAGAACTCACAGAGGAGAGAAGCCCTGTGACTGTCAGTGCTGCAGGGTCACTTTCTGCCAGAGGGAGCTCTCACGGCATCGGGGTATTCACACAGGGGAGAAACCTGTGGGGCTAGTGAGCTGGGAATACTTTCTAAGGAAGTCAGACTTCAGTGATCCTAGAAATTTTAAGAGCAGCGTAACACTGGTGGAGACTGTTCACATATTTACACAGCATTTTGATGCTGTTGGGCAGACCACGTGCATTTCCCTGCCTCGTTGTCCTATGCTGAACCCAGCCCAGGAGGATGTCAGCACAAACAAGGATCATTATTTCTATTTAAACTGCACCCAAAAAGTTGTGCTTCTTCCCAGCTCTCCTTCCCTGTGCTCTGAGGGGCATCTGTTTCCCAGGTTTGCTAAAGGCACTAAAGGGGGAAGACGGTGACATGATAGAGGAAAGGGATTGATTGGGGGGAAGAGTTTCCCAAACTCTCCTGAGCTCTCTTTGTTGTTTCCTCGAAGAAGAGGTACGTGCTTTGTTGAAACTTGCCTTGTGGTGTTTCTCTTCCTGTCAGTCCATTCTAACCAGTTCGCCTTGTCAGTCTGACTTCCGTGAAAGTTACCAGGCCTTTCCCAGAATTCACACAGGAATGACGGCATTTTGTTTCCTTTTATTCTAAGTCACTCAGTGGAAAAACAGAAATAGTTTCATGTTCCAATGTAAAGAAAAGGCAACAATTACTCTATCCTAATTCCAGAGTATCCTTAAAGAATGCCCCTTAGAGGGGCATCCCTGGTGGTGCAAGGGGTTAAGACGCAATCTAGGAAGCTATCCACAGCCACTGCAGCACAACTCGATCTCCGGCCAGAGGTGACCCACATGGTGTAGCCCTCTCCTGTCTCCCCGCTGCTCCCCTCAGCAGTGTATTTAAGTCCGTCTGCCTGTTCTGCTCCCCACTCTGTCTCTGGTGAATACACACACACACACACACACACACACACCCGCACCTCTGGCTTGTACCCCAGCTCTTGTATGCATAAATAAATACATCTTTTAAAAAAATGCCCCTTAGAGGTTACTTCATGCCCAGTGGAGCAGCACTGGTCTGCTGTCCCTATTTTCGAAACCTTTGATCACAACAAAGCGCCCCTGGCCATTACCTGACCTGAGGACTCTGAACATACAGAGGAGAGAGGAAAAGTCTGAAGTTTGCCCTGCGGTGGCGCTGGGGAGCCATTAGACAGGAACTCTTACCTGTGCCATTTGAACCAGTCTACCTGAGAGCAGTGAACTGGAACAACACAATTTAGATGGGACCAGGTGCAGTTATACTGTGGAACCAGCAAGAAAAGAAGGAGTTTTCGGACTCCTGAGAACTGGTGATTGTGGACTTTGAGCCAGAGGACAGAATCAGCTGCATTTCCCTGCTTTCTGGCAAATGAACCGATTCCTGATAGCAGGAAATAGTCTGAGCTTGTTGACACACTTATCATCTCTTACCATCTACCACAATTTCCTCCTAGAAAATCCTTCCCCACTCTCCACTGAGCACAGCGTAGGTTTCTAGTGACTCCTGTGCACCCTGAATCAGGACACTTTGAAATGAACATGTGACTTTTACTGCCTCCTGACCCTTGAGGGTAATGGCACAGAGATAAAAGGTGAACAGACCGTCCATTCAAGGGAGATGGTGGGTGGGAGGCACTTAGTGCTGATTGGTCCTGGGAACTTTGACTTGGGCGGGCTATGTCAGTTCCTCGGTTCAGGTGCAGTATGCTGGGAATTACTCCTTAATGCGTGACTGTGCTCTCTGTCCCCCACTTTTTTCCCTTCCTCGAGCTGTGGTTTGGTTTTGTAGGGAAGCACACTTGACCTGTGACTAACGTAGGTTTCAGCTGTGCAGGCCCATTTACACGCTGATGTTTTCATTGTACAGATTTTAAAATTTGAACATTTGTGACTTTTTTAGGATTTATTTATTTATTTATACAAGAACTGGGGTACAGTGGGAGGGTGAGAGGATTCACCAGAGACAGAGCAGGCAGATTTACTGAAATACACTGCTGAGGGGAGCAGCGGGCACGACAGGAGAGGTCTGCCACGCCATGTGGGACCCTCGCCCCCGGGATCGAACTGGTGCTGCAGAGGCTGAGGACAGCTTCAAAGCATGGCGCTCAACCCCCTGTGCCACAAGGGGAGGCCTGTGACATTTTTTTAAAGATTGATTTATTGGGCCTCCCCTGGTGGCGCAGCGGTTGAGCGCTGGGCTGTGAAGCTGCCTGCAGCCTCTGCAGCGCCAGTTCCATCCCCGGAAAATTTACTTATTTATTCCTACAAGAACTAACGTGTAAGCCAGAGTTCCGGGGTGGAGGTGAGAAGATTCACCAGAGAGAGTGGGGAATAGAATAGGCAGATCCCCTAAAATACACTGCTGAGGGGAGCAGTGGGTGAGGAAGGAGAGGTCTGCTGCACCATGTGGGTTGCTCCCTGGCCTGCCTGGGATAGAACTTGTGCTACAGTGGCTGGCAATAGCTTGATAGCACTGACTTAAACCCCCGCACCACCAGGGAGGCCCACATTTGTGACTTTTTATGACTCACCAACTTTGCATACTATGTCGTCAGAAATGTTTTAAGGGAGGGGCCTCCTTGGTGGCGCAGGCAGTTCAGCACAGCGCTGTGAAGCTGTCCACAGCCTCTGTAGCACTGGTTGGATTCCTGGCAGGCCAGGGAGAATCCCACAGGCATGGCAGGCCTCTGCTGTCTCGCCCGCTGCTCCCCTCAGCAGTGTATTTTGTCAGTCGGCCTGTTCTGTTCTCTGCTCTGTCTCTGGTGAATCCTTTCACCCTCCTGCGAATCTGGCCTGTACCCTGGTTATTTTATAAATAAAAATAAATCTTTAAAAAAATGTTTTAAGGGAAACTTCAGTGTATCATCAGTGCATGAAACATACATAGCCTGTAGTCTGTTTACTGTCATTAAACAGGCATAAGCTTTTATAGAATGTTAAAAATTATTAAAACTTGGGCCTCCCCTGGTGGCACAGCGATTGAGGGCTGGGCTGTGAGGCTGCCCACAGCCTCGGCAGCACCGGTTCGATCCCCGGCCACCAGCGAAGGTCCCACATGGAGCACAGACCTCTCATGCCGTGCCCACTGCTCCCCTCAGCAGTGTATTTCGTCAGTCTGCCTGTTCTGCTCCCCACTCTGGCTCTGGTGAATTCTCTCACCCTCCCACGCTCTGACTGTACCCAGTGCTTGTATAAATAAATAAATAAATAAATAAATCTAAAAATCATTAAAATTTAACATAATACACCCTTTGGTTGAGAGCACTGTGAACAAACATGCAGCTTGAATCATTTTTGCATAAAATTATCTAGTTCATTCTTTTCTCCAAGTTTTTGCAGTTGTTATGTAGCTGTTCCTGTTGCTATTCTTCTAGTATCCTCTGTGGTTGCTGGATGTTGCTATTCATGCCCATGGCTGCTGTTTGTCTACCTGGTACCTTTCATGTTGCATTGATCAGTGTTCTCTGGGGTGCTTCTAAATTGATCATAGTGTTCTGTCCAGTGCTGTCAGCCTCTGTAGTGCCATGGGACTAGACAAAGTGTCACCAGTCATGCTGGAATTGCTCTCCACACCCAATGTCATGTTATTAAAATGTTGAACAGTTTGTTGTTTTTTTTTTTAAGATTTTCTTCTGTATATTTATGCATAGAAAAACCAGGATCTAGGCCAGAGTTATAGGTGGATGAGAGACATTGTTGAAGCAGAACAGGCAGATCTACTGAAATACACTGCTGAGGGGGAGCAGCGTGAGAGACAGGAGAGGTCTGCTGTGCTGTGTGGGTCAGCTCCCTGGCAGGATTAAACTTACACCACAGTGGCTGGTAACAGCTTGATAGAGCTGAGACTTAACCCCTGCACCACCAGGGAGGTCTCACAATGTTGAACTGTTTGATGTCTACTGTGGATTGAGGTCTGCAGGTGTGCTACGACCTTTTAGAAGAGGGTATTTAGCTTAAGGACCAGTGAAAACAAAAATATTCTAAAACCATAGCGGTAACTCGACAGGCGGTCCAAACCCTTGCACTTACTCGAAATGCAAAATTTTGTCCATATAAGAAAATATTGCTATGGTTCTATGAGATGGTTCCACTTATAGACAGACCATGTAAGGTTATGAGGTTGAGGAGTATGACACGGTCCTATTAACCTGTTTTGTTTCTCATTTTACTGACATTTTATTTTCCCCTAGTTTCTATTAGAATGTAGTTTATAATATAGGTATCACGCTACTTTCTGAGTTCAGCGTGTGGAGCTTAACTCAAAAAGGTTAACTCAAGTGGATTGTTCAACTGCGTGGCCAGGGGAATAGTGCCCCAGCACCCACGCTGCTCCAGGCTCAACTGTAGTTTCTTTAGTCTGACTTTCTGCCCAGGAAGAGTATCTTCTCTTTTTTTTTTTTTTTTTGATTGATTGATTTATTTATACAAGCACTGGGTACAGTCAGAAGCCCGGGAGGGTGAGAGAATTCACCAGAGCCAGAGCGGGGAGCAGAACAGGCAGAAGGACCGAAGTACACTGCTGAGGGGAGCAGCGGGCGGCAGGAGAGGTCTGCGCGCCATGTGGGACCCTCGCGAGCGGCCAGGGATCGAACCAGCACTGCAGAGGCTGGGGGCAGCTTCGCAGCCGAGTGCTCAACCGATGCGCCACCAGGGGAGGCCCAAGGAAGAATATTTTCATGGGAGCACTTTCTAAAGCTTTTCTATGTGATGGATTTGCATCCTTTTAGGACCTTTTGGGGATTTTGATACATTATAATCCACACCATTGAATTGAAGCCACACCCATATTTTAGAGCAGAAGAACATCGTGGAAACTCTGGGGTGATTCGGGGACTGGACTCATCACATTTGAGAGGCCTGTTTATCACCCTGTGAGGATTTGCAAGCGACCCTAGAGGAGCAAGAAGGGTCCGTGACAATATAATCTTGCCTCAGAGATTTATTCTGAGGTTCCATTTCACTGCTGTGTGCTGAGTGTGATCTTTGAAGTCAGTTCATCTGACTAGAGTAGCTGGAAGGAAGCCTAACTGATTTCTGCCTCCATTTGGCTTTACCCTGGCTGTTCTTCACAGAAGAACGATAGTTCTTTTTCAGTCCTTCTCCTGCTACATCTGCCTTATGCTGTGTGACTCAGGGAGCCATGAATTTCTTGTCTCTGAGGAAGAAACGCCATCTAGGGCCTTCCTGGTGGCCTAGGAGTTAAGTCTCAGCTCTGTCGCTGCTGTGACCTGAAATGATCCCTGACAGGGAGCTGCCCCACATATGGCAGAGCAGACCTCTCCTGTCTCGCCTGTTGCTCCGTTTAGCAGTTTCTTTTAGTCAGTCCGTGTGTTCTGTTCCTGACTCTGTTGCCAGTGCATCCTCTCACCCCCTGCACCTGTGGCTTACACCCCAGATCTTCTACACAAAATTTGAAAAGTAATAATGAATAAATGCAAAAATATAGATAGAAAAAAAGAAAATGCAAAATATACCAGAATTTGTTGTCCTGGATGATCCACAGATGTGTAGGTAAGAAAGGATTTGCTCAAGAGAAACTAAAGAAATCTCTAAAGATTACAGGGTGAGGCATATATGTGGCCTGACATCTGCATGAGAGTATTCTTGTCTCAGATCAGCTTCATATCTGATTTAGCCTTTCAGCCCTCTGGGTCAGCGTAGTGACAGGCTCCACGGCACGTCAGCCCTGAGAGCATCTGTCCCGTGGTAGCTGCCCTTAGTCTTCTGAGTGGACTTGGCTCCTGTGCTTTCTGCCTCATGATTGCTCCCGCTGCCAGGAATGATGACTTTGGGGAGCAACTAAGTGTCTTAGGTAATTGATGTTTCATTTGAAAGTTTCCTTTCCCTGAGTTTGTCACTGTGTGAAGTGTTCTCTGGGAAGGGAAGTCTCCCTGGACGTGTCGGCTTTTACAAGAGGAGGTTCTGAATCAGCGAGGCCTCTGCCTGTCAGTGTCCGTTTCATTCCAGTCACATCAGACATACTGTTCTTTGTGATCTCTAGTTTATGAAAAGAGAACCGTCATCATATACATAGTATGTATTCTGGTGCATAAGATTCTGAAATATAGCTCAGTTCATATTATAAATAAAAAATTCTAGTATATACAATGGTAGGAAATTACTTTAATTAGTTCATGTCACTTTCCATGTTTGTTTCCATAGTGCTTTGTAATAGGCATGTCCGTATGTATGTATTTGTGACTTCCTCAATTGAAAAATTCCTAATTTCAATGATAATGAAAATGTCCATGGTTTCTCTTTCACTGATATCTAGCATCAGTGTAGTATTTGTGTTTTCTGCATTCTCTGCTGCTAACTGTTAGTATGTTTCCACTTAGTTCAGAACCCTGCTGTGTACATTCTTTTAAGGTTGTCAGGACATTTATCTGTGTATACTCTTTCTGATAAACTGGGAAAAACCCAACTTCTACAGTTTATTGGTGTTTCAATATTCTGATAGGATGAATATTAGTTTTTTCCAAACATTTTTGGGGTCCTCCCCGATGGCCAAAGGGGATCCCCTGGCCGGGGATCGAACTCGTGCTGCAGTGGCTGTGGATAGCTTCACAGGTTGGGTGTTAATCCCTTGCGCCACCAGGGAGGCCCCAAATAAATAAATCTTTAAAAAAAATTTGTATTCATTGAAACCTAGTCCAGTAATATCTAGTATATAACAACTGTTCAAAAAAAGGGTAATATTTGCCATTTTGACCCTGATACAATGTGAGGAACTGCATTTGCCATGAACTTTTTACTTCAAGTTCTGTTACTTTGCTGTTCTATTGCTATTGCTTTTATTTAAGACACACGGGACTGGAGAGATACGCCCATCGCGTCACTGGGGAGCCTGTCAGGAATGATTAAACTCCCCCCCCCCAACCCCCGTAACTCCCGAGGCAGCGTCTTCCCCTCCTTATTCATGTTCCCATGAACATTTGCTCTGTTCGCTTCTAGCTCACCATGACTTTCCCATGGGAGACAGTCACAGCAGTTCCCCCGCACTTTGCAGCGGAGTGCTCGGTCATGTGTGTGCTGTGATGCCTTCACTGTTTGCTTTCTCTTCCGGCGTGAGTTGTGTCTATACTCTCTTAATGGCTCTTTTTCCTGAGAGTTATGGAGACAGTAGGGTGTATTTTTCATTACAAGTATCCTGTTGAACAGTCTTGGTCTTTCACCTCAGAGATAACCAGTGTCTCATCTCTCCCTTTTCATTCATTTACAGTTGAACACTGGACGGACTCACAATTTTTTTTTGCTTTTTAAAAATAAATCAAGGTCTCTTGTCCTTCAGGGCTGTGTCTTCTGTGTTCTCCCAGGAGTGGGAAGGCTGGCTTCATAACCGGGTTTGGGAATATGCCCTTCAGTAGAAATGGTGTTGAGTGGAGTAAAGGCGTTTCACTCTCTTGGCTAAATTCATTCCTAGGTATTTAATTATTTTGGCGTGAGATGGGATTTTCCCGATTTCTCTTTCACTAGATTGTTTATTGTGCATGGAAATGTGCACGATCTCTGCATGTTCATTCTGTAGACTTCCCTTTCCTGGCTTCATGTATTATTTCTAATCACTTCTTGCTGGCGTCTTTGTGATGTCCTGTGTCTAACCTCCCAGCGAACATTGTTACAGTTTTACTTCCTCCTTCCCCTTTACTTTTTCATGACTGTCACTAGGTCATGACAGCACTAGGTGGGACTTCCAGTTCTTCATTGAATACCTGGGTGAGATGAACATCCTTGTTTTATTTCTGATCTAAAGTAAAATCTTTCAGTTTTTCCCCATGGAGTTGAGGGAGCAGAGCTCTGGCTGGCGGAGAGCCGGCCTGCAGGAGCTGGCTGCAAGCTGCTGGCAAGGGCTGGTTGTAAGATCGCAGGCTGAGGCTGGTGCTCGAGGGAGCTGAAAGCTGACAGGCAGAGGCTGCTGGGCACCGAGCAAGCAAGCAGGGGCTGGTAAGCACAAGAGGCATGTGGAGGCACAAAGCAGCTCGTGGTGGCTTCACACTTCTAGGTGGCCAAGCCGGGCAATGAGGCAGAGGGTGGCAGTGGAAAAGCACCAGCTCGGGGAGTGTCCCCATGAGAGATGATGAAGGAAACCTACCCCCAACAGTAACAGGCTCCTCCCTTGCACCACCTCCTGCTGCCAGGAGTCTCTTGCTTATTGCTTGCTAATCTTCAGTCCGGTGTGTCAGTGATTATTCCTCAGTCTCTGGGACTCAAGAACCCACCCGATGGGCAACAGAGCGATGCTGACTGGGGGTTGGTCATGCTCGGCCTTTATTGCGCTGAGGTATTTTCCTTCTGTACCCGGCATGTTGAGCTCTGTTTCAGGAGTGGAGGTAACATGCTGTCGATTGTTTTTTCTGTGTCTTTTGAGATGGCCTTGCTTTCGTTGGCGGGGTAATCACGTTCATTGCTTGGGTCCATTGTGCCTCCTGAGATGTGTGATTCCCCAGCAGCCATCCCAGGAGTCAGTGCCTTCAGATCCTGCTGTGTGTGCGTGGCCGGCGCAGTTTCTCATTCTGATTGGGTCTGTGTCAGATTTGTGCTTTTCTGAAGTCGTTAGGTTCACAGCAGTTACAGCAACAGTGAATCTGGTAATTAGTCAACACTCCACATGTATGAGAATGAGAGGAGGTGTTTTTTGAGTCACATTTATTACAGACAAAACTTATTCTTTGTTCTCAAGTTGCGTCAGAATTGTGGTATCATTGAATCTCAAATACTTATTTTATAAGTCAGTGAGTCTCACCATATTTTCCGCCTTTCCTGTTTTTATTTAGAGAGGACGAGCTCTGCTTTGTCTCTGATGACAAATGACAATCTTTCACAGTGAGTGTGTGTATCACTTTCTCCCTTTTCTCCCTGAATGTAACATTGTGCCACCTCCAGCACAGGTTTTGTTCCTGCTGTCCATGTAGCTGTGGATGCAGTTTGTTTTTTGTAGCGTGCGGTAGTTGGTTTGTTTTTTTTTCCCCAAGTTTTACTTATTTGGACCTCCCTGGTGGTGCAAGGGGTTAAGGTAAGCGCAGCACTGTGAAGCTATCTGCAGCCTCTGCAGTACGAGTTCGATCCCCTGCCGGCCAGGAAGCAACCCTCGTGGCGCAGCAGACCTCTCCTGACTTGCCCACTGCTCCCCTCAGCGGTATATGTCAGTTGGTCTGCCTGTTCTGTTCCCCACTCTGTCTCTGGTGAATCCTCTCACCCCCCACACCTCTGGCCTGTACCCCAGTTCCTGTATGCATAAATAAATAAATCCTTAAAAAAAGTTTTAGTTATTTATGCATACCAGAACTGGGGTACAGGCCAGAAGTATGGGGGGTGAGAGGAATCACCAGAGACAGAGTAGGGAGCAGATCAGTCTGATCTACTGAAATACACTGCTGAGGGGAGCAGCAGGCAAGACAAGCTCTCTCTGCTGCGCCAACAATCCCTGGCCGCGGATTGAACTCGTGCTGCTGTGGCTAGCTTGTAGTGCTGAGACTTAAACTCTTGCACCAACAGGGAGGCCCCTAGCATGGGATGGTTTTACTTACTGACTTCTACTGTGTGAAATAGAAATGGTAATAGTAACTTTTTCATCTGACAGAATAAAGGTGTTTTTTTTTTTCCCCACAATTGAGTGTCTGCTGTGGATTTTTCACAGGGACCTTTATTATGTTAAGCTCGGCTCTTTCAGTTTGTGTTGGGTATGTTCCTTTTTCATCCATTTATAGTCTTGTGTTTGTCAAATGATCCTTCTTTGAAACATTCTCCTTTGTAAGTCACTTATGTGCTGGGCCTCCACTGCACCTTGGTGTCCTCTGTGCCCTGTGTGCCGTGGTGAGGGCAGCAGCATCAGCAGGGCAGTCCCCAGGGTCTATCTCCTTAATGGGCAGAGTTCTGTAGCTCCAGGTCGGTGCCAAATCTGGTCGGCTAACTTCACAGTCTCCTCAGAATGTGACCGGAACCAGCCGCCTCAGCTGTGGGAGCTGGCAGGAGCGTGGGTGTCCTCTCACCCCGCGGCTCCTGCCCTGGTCAGTGGTGGCCGTTGCTCCTCAGAGCCCAGTAACTGCCGTTTGCAATGGGCCAGTCAGGTGCGAGCCCTGAGCTGATTGGTGCTAAAGGGCCCAGTCAGACTTGTGGGGGCGCACCCTGAGAGAGGATGTAAGCCAGGGTCAGAGGGAGCTGAGAGAGCCCCCGAGGGAAGCAGAGATGACTTTATCCCTGAAGAAGAGAGACGACGCCAGCCCCGGAAGGAAGAAGGGGAAGACTCCGTTCCTGGCCTCGGAAGAAAGAGGAAAAGCAGCATCCAGCAGCCGCCCTCCGAGTAGGGAAGAGCGGCCAAGGACTCGGTCACACACGGGGCCTGGGGCCTGTCTCTGACCTGGCCTGTGAGGAGCCCAGAGGCCCTGGGCCTGGTGTCTCAAGGAGCTGCTTGTTGCTGGTGTAACCCAACAGCTCGCTCACAAAGCGCTGTGAACACTGGCGTGTCTCTGACACCGCCTCTGTGGACCAGTAGTGGCCATCATTACTGGCCAGTGCTGTCCAGGCCTCCTGGTGACCGGTGGTGGCCATCACTGATGGTACCTGGGTCAGCAGCCACCACCTGTGGATATAGCGAGCTCTCTGTTTCCTCTGTTTGTAAAATCAACCCCATGGTGGTGGTTCCTGGAGCCTGAGGTCTCTGGTAATCGTGCGCACGGGTGAGAACCCACGGACAGTGACCTGTCCTCTCATCGGGCGCTGTCCTGTGTCAGGCTGTAGCCCGTAGGCCCCTGCCGTGTGGGTGTTGTGTTGCTACAGCCCTTGGTTGTGGTTTTGGGCCTTTTAGGCGGCTCTCTGGCCTCAGAGTGCTGTGCGCCCCTGTTTCAAGAAGTGGTCCTCCTCTCTGCTGGTGTCTCTGCTGTTTTCTGTGTGTTCGCAGCTCCTCGGGGGCCTCCATGTTTCGGGCCGCGGCTGAAGGGCCCCGTCAGTCTGGGGCTGTGGTGAATGGTCTGTACCTGACATCCTCCGACCTTTCCACCCACCTGTTGCCGGCGATGGCGTCACCACCTTATTTAGGGACAGACCCAGGGGACCAGTCCTGGGGGCCACAGTAGACATGGCACCCGCCTCTCCACCCGCGCACCTCAGGAATAAGACTTTGATCTCATTGGGGTCGGACGTAGAGCAGAGGAGGCGGCTGCTGTTGGAGGAACCTAGACTTGGGCGAGTAAGGAGAGTTGTCCTTGGCCGCCTCCTAACTGGGAATCGGAAGCCCTCATCGCTTTTATTGCTACAGAACGTTGGATATTTCAGAAATGTTTGCTGCATTTTGTGGGATCGTGATGTGCTTTTCCCGGGCTCTCTTCCATGTGCGATACTGAAATGTTTGATTTTATTACAGCGAAATAGTTTGCATGCCGGGACGCATTCCCTTTCTGTCATGTCACATCATCCTCTTCATGTGCTTGGGTTTTCTTCTTCGTTGGAGGATTTCGCGAGCCTGCTTATCACCCCTGTTGTTCTGAAAGTTCCTGACGATCCCTTTCTGAGGTTTCGACATCTGAATCCTGTGGACGTGCTAGGAACAGCCTCGGGGATGTTCCCGGCCTTGTGTTGAAAAGTCCTGAGGGCAGATGGTGTCTCTGTCAAAGTGTGGGAGCCTTTTCAGGAATTTTCTTTACCACTCAGGTTTTTCTTCTGTGTGTTTGTTGTGCTTGCAGTGGTGTCCTCGGCCGACAGCGCTGTGTTGGTCGCCCAAGGACCGGTGTCCCCTCTCGGCTGTCAGTTACCCTGCCACGTCCATGACCAAAGCCCCAGGAACCCTCCACCATTTGCCTCTTCACCCCTTTTTCTCTTCCCAGCTCCTCCCTTTCTCCTCTGGCAGCCCCAGTGTTGCAGTCAGATGTCAAGGATTTGTTTGGGTTGCTCTGTGTGGCTCTTTCTCTGTCTCTTTATCGTCCACAGGTGTGTGCCGTCTTCCGTGTCTGTGTGTCCAGCTCCTGACTTACTCTGCCGTGTCCTGCGTCGCGTAATTCCCTCCAGTCCCACGCACGTTTTCAGAAAACAAGAGTTCATCCTGCTTGCAGCCAAGTCGTATTCCAGTGTGTCTGCAGACCGTGTCTGAATCCACTCATCTGTTGTTGGGCCCTCAGGATGTTTCCAAAGCTTGGCTTTTACAAGCAGTGACGAAAGGGGTGTGTGTGTCCCGTCAGATGGGGTTTGTGTAGTCTTTACAGAGAGCCCCAGGAGGGGGCTGCTGGGTCTCATGTCAGATCTATTTTTAATGTGTGCAGCGTCTGTTTTTCAAATCAGTGTTTGCCATAACCCATCACTGTCGCCTTAGGGGACGGACACCACCACGCTCTCTGCTGTGTTCAGCAAGAAATACTTTGGTCATTATTGGGTTTCCCGAGAAGTCAGTCACATCCCTTCCCCTAGAGGACGCTTGTAGCCTCACTGGCTGAGCACAGTGTCTGCTGTGTTGACAAATGGCCTTCAGGGTCATGTTTGAAGGGAAATAGCTTCAGACACCAGCTTTCTGCCATTTCACCAATGAGAACTCACTGATAGACACTTCTGCACATCACCTCAGGTCTGCAGAGGCCAGGTGGTGACTATTCATGGGATCCTTCTCTCCTGGGTCATCAGAGCGTGATCGCAGAGCCCAGCTTGTCTTGTGTCATGTAATTTCTCTGGGTCACCATTTTGTCCTCAGTTAAAATGTTGCTAATGAAATCTGTCTTATAGCAGTGTTATGAAAGGAAGTAAAATGATTTCTAAAGGCCTACAGCACAATAGACCCTAATAAGTAGTGGGTCTCATTTTTTATTTTTTTAGGATTCATTTATTTGCGCATACTAGAGCTGGGGTGTAGGCCAGAGGTGCAGGGGTGAGAGGATTCACTGAGACAGACTGGGGAGCAGAACAGGTGGACTCACTGTAATCCACTTCTGCGGGGAGCAGCAGGCCAGACAGGACAGGTCTGCTGCCATGTGGGTCAGCTCCCTGCCTGGGATTGAAGTGGTGCTGCAGTGGCTGTGGTTTGCTTTATCATGCTGAGATTTAACCCCTTGTGGCTCCAGGGAGGCTCTGGTGGCTCTCATTTCAGAGGGCAGGTCAGTGGGGCTAGCAGTGCCTGCTGGGAGGAAGTGAGAGAGAAGAATCCACCCAGAGCCTCCAGAGCTTGCAGGACCCCCGCTGTGAATAAGGATTGGAACCAGTTTTTCAGCTACTTAAATAATTGGTAAGTTAGTTAGCTCATTCGCTAATGGACTCGTTTTCTGGTTAGCACATTTGTCAGCTAGTTAACTAGGTGGTGAGGTAGCTAGTTAACTGGTTAGCTAGTAGCAGGTGGTCGGCTAGTTACCTACTTAGTTAGCAGATTAGCCAGCTAGTTAATTTATTCAGCTGGTTAGATAGCTGCTTAGCAAACAGGGTGACTAGTTTACTAGTCATCCAAGTAACTAGCAGGTTAGCTGGGTCATCAACTAGTTAAACTGGTCTGTTATGTTACTCGTGAGTTTGCTAGTCACCTCATTGATCAGTCAGCCAGATGGTTGTTTAGGTAGCTGGCTAGTCAGCTAGTTTAACATTAGCGAGTTATTCAGCAAATTGGCATCCATGAGTGAGCTCATCAGTCAGCTGGTTAGGTAGACAGCTAGTTAAAGTAGTCATCTTGTTGGTTGGCTAGTTAACTTGTCAGCTGCCCCTTGGTCTGTATCCTATTTCCATCATCATAGCATCCCAGAGAACCGCGACACTGCTCTAAGATCCCCCACCCTCAGCCCCGGACGCCTCGGGCCATTTTGCTGCCTGTGTGGCTTTGCTGTCTGCAGAACGCGTAGAGGTGGCGTCAGGCGTGCAGAGCATTTCCCATTGGCTTCTTTCCCTTTGCGGTAGGCATTTCGCTTGGCTCCCCACCTGCTCGTGACCTGGTGACGTCATGCTTGGAGCCGTCATCAGCACTGCACTGTCTGCTTGCACCAGCCTTGTCCCTTCCCCTCCTGAAGGAAATCACAGCTGCTTCCGGTTTCAGGCGCGCGTCAAGCCGTGTCAGCATCCGTGGTATCGTGGACGTGAGTTCGCAGCTCCTGTGGCTGAACACCATGGGGCAGAGCCTGGGTCCTGGGATAAGTGTGTTATGATTTCTAAGCAACTCCCAAGCCGTCTTTCAAATTGGTGCCATTATTATTCCCTCTGCAAGATGAGAGCCTCAAGGTCCAGAGCAGAAAAAAACTGAGAAAGAGGCGCCACAAGACCAGAAACGTGGCTCACTCCAGGAGGTGGGGGTAGAAGGGATGAGCACAGCCATGGACCCACCTGTGGGAACCAAGACCCCAGGCTCCCTACCCCTGGCTCCCGAAGCATCACACCCGAGCAGGCGGCAGAGCGCGCGTCCACGGGGAAGGACTCGGCGACGGGGCCGCGGTGGACTCTCCGTCCCGTTCAGATTCCGCAGTTACCCAAATGAGTCGCTACGCCGCAGGCTCTCCAGGAGGGGCCCTCCCGACAGGAGGCTCTGGCGGGGCCGTCTCTGCTCGGGCTCCGGGCAGCACCGGTCGGCCACCTTCCTGCCGCACAGAGGGTCCTTGGGCGCGGGCGGCCCGGCCCCACCCAGGGAGCCCCGCCCCGGGGAGGAGCCCCAGAGGCGCCCAGAGTCACCTCGTCGTCCAGAACCCGCGAGACCCCGAAGATATGCCTGTTCCCGCTCTGAGGTGGGCCCGGGGTCGGCGGCCTCTCCATGCAGGACCTGGGGCGTGAGGATGAGAGAAGCGGGGCAGGGCCTGGGGCTGGGAGACGGTCTAGGAGACCAGCCGGGAGGGACAGAGACGAGGCGACCGACTTTACAGACCAGGCCACCGGCGGGGCGAGGCCGCAGACACCGACACCGCAGAGCAGGCCCCGCCCCTGAGAAGGACGCCGGGGAGGAGCCCGGAGGGGAGCCCAGCCTGTCGTGCCACCCCAAGGAGAGGGAAGAGAAGGGGTCTTGTCTTGCACTTCAGTCTATTCGTTGGACACTAAGTCTCCACTGAGAACTAGAGCGTGTTAGATGATGAAAGAGAAGATTTGGGGCCTCCCCTGGTGGCGCAGGCGGTTGAGTCGCGCGCTCTGCAGCTGCCCAGAGCCTATGCAGCGCCGGTTCGATCCCGGCCGCCAGCGAGGGTCCCACATGGCGCGCAGACCTCTCCTGGCGCCCGCTGCTCCCCTCAGCAGTGTACTTCGGTCCTTCTGCCTGCTCTGCTCCCCGCTCTGGCTCTGGGGATTCTCTCACCCTCCCGTGCTTCTGACTGTGCCCAGTGCTTGTATAAATAAATAAATAAATATTTAAAAAAAAAAAAAAAGAAAGAACTCAAAGAAACAATCTAACCTTGAAGCTCAAAGATCTAGAAAAATAACAAAAACCCCAAAACCAGTAGAAGAAAAGAAATAATAAAACCAAAGCAGAAATAAATGAAATTGAAACTAAAAAAAAAAAAAAAAAAAAAAAAAAAAATCCCAAAGATCAATGGAACCAGGAGCTGGTTCTTCAAAAAAATAAATAGACAAAATAGGCTCACAATGGAAAAAAAGGAGAAAGCACAAATAAACAGGATCATAAATGAAAGAAGAGAAATCACAATGGACCAGCAGAAATCAAAAGAATAATCAGAAACTACTATGAACAGTTATATGGAAACAAGTTCAACAATCTAGAGGAGATGGACAAATTCCTACAACTCTACAATCACCCAAAGCTAGAGAAGGAAGAAACAGAACACCTAAACAGACCAACCACAAGCAGTGAAATTGAAATGGTAATCAAAAACCTCCCCAAAAACAAAAGCCCAGGACCTGATGGATTTACAATTAAAGAGCTTCTGCACAGCAAAAGAGACAATAAAAACAAAGAGAAACCCCACCATCTGGGAGAACATTTTTGCACACAACACTAATGATAAAGGACTGATCACAAAAATCTGCAAAGAGCTGATGAGACTCAACAAAAAGTAAGAAAATAATCCAGTCAAAAAATGGGCAGAAGAGCTAAAAAGAAACTTCTCTGAAGAGGAAATGCAAATGGCCAACAGGCATATGAAAAAATGTTCAACATCACTTGTCATCAGGGAAATGCAAATCAAAACTACCATGAGATACCATCTCACACCAGTGAGAATGGCACATATTAAAAAAACTAGCAACAACAAATGTTGGTGAGGATGTGGAGAAAAAGGAACTCTTCTGCACTGCTGGTGGGAGTGCAAACTGTTCAACCACGATGGAGAGCTGTGTGGAGATTTCTGGACCTACTAAACATAGAGCTTCCATAGGATCCAGCAATTCCCCTACTAGGTATTTACCCAAAGGACACAGAAACATCAATTCCAAAGAGCACCTGCACCCCTATGTTTATAGCAGCACTGTTTACAATAGCGAAGCTTTGGAAACAGCCCAAATGCCCAAAAATAGATGACTGGATCAAGAAGATGTGGGACATAGACACTATGGAATATTACTCAGCATTCAAAAAAGATAAACACATGAAATTTGCAGCCACATGGATGGAGCTGGAAGGGATCATGCTCAGCGAAATAAGCCAGAAAGAAAAAGAAAAATCCCAGATGGTCTCACTCATAGCAGGAATCTAGAAAACCTAAATAAGGGACCAGGAAAAAGAATAACTATAAGAAAGTGAAAATCAAAATCAACAAAAAACTACGAACCAGAGACACTCTATGGGGTTTGGGGGGCGGGAGGGGAGGGCTTGGGGTCAAAATAATGGGTTTTAATTGTATGGGGAATATAAAAATAAAATTTAAATTAAAAAAAATAAATTAAAAAAAATATCAGTCATTTTCTAACACTATACACAAAAATTAATTCAAAATGGATCAGTTGGTATTTTCAGTCTATTCTGATAATCACTGATTTTAAATTGGAAAGCTTGGTGATGTAACATTTAATGCAATTATTGGCAACATTGTGATTTAGTTCTATTGCTTTACCATTTGTTTTATGGTTGTTTCTTCTGTATTGTTTTACTCTTTTCTGATTTTTTTTTTGCATTGTTTAAGTGTTATTCGAATTTTATTTTTATGTGACTACTAGCTTTTTTAGCTTAATCTTTTACCTTATTATAATGATTGCTCTAAGGATTACAATAGATATTCTTTTTTTTTTTCCCATTCAACTTGTTTCTAACATTTCATACAAACTGTAGAAAGGAGGTATTCATCTCTTATGCCATAGTAGAAATATTTACCACATACACGTTACCTTATAAGCCCCACAGTCAATGTACATTTGTTTAACTTGTTCTGAACATTGTCCTTTAGAATTTCTTGTAGTACTGGTCTGTTGGAAATGAATTATCTTAGTTTTTCCTCTATTTAGATGTGGATTCATTTCACATTTATTCCTAAATGGTAATTTTTCTGAATATAGAATTTCAGGTTTTTTTCTTTAATTGCTTTCAGGAATTTGGTTTACTGAGTTCTGATGAGAATCTGTGTTAAATAAATTACTATTTCTCCATCGGGAATTGCTGTTTTCCTTTGCTTGCTTTCAATATTTTTTTTTCTATTTAGTGTTTGCTGCTTTGACTATGAAGTGACAGGCATGGATTCCTTCCTATTTATCCTGCTTTATTTTTGCAAACTTCATGAATATTTGCATTTGTATATTTCACCATATTAGAAAAATATTGATCATTATTTCTTCAAATATATTGTCGGCCCAATTCACTCATGTTTTCTTCTGGAACTCCAGTTAAATATTTTGCTGAATATTTTGACATAGGTCTACCTATGAGGCTTTTATTTTTCAACTTTTTTCTCTCTAACTTTTCTGACTTTCTCTCATTCAATTAGTTAAATTTAAGTTTTAAATATTTTTGCATTTTGTATTTTCACCTATAGAATAAGTATTTATTTCTTTCTCTTTCTAGATGTCTATTTTCTTTTTTCATTGATTATATACTTTTCCTTACATCTTTAAATATTATTATAATTGCTAGTAAAAATACTTTGCTACTAATTGTAACTTGTGAATTATCTCAGGATTATCTTTCCTTTTCAACATGGATCAAATATTTTGGTTTTCATATGTAGGTTATTTTGTATTATATTTTGAACATTGTTCTGCTATAGACGTTTAGGACTATTTTATTCATTTTAAAACGTTTACAATTTTGTTGTTATAGATGTTGTTTTGGACTGGAAATGAACTTGTTTTTAGGAATTCAGTTCTGAGTCACATTTTTTTCAAATTCAGTTTAGTCTGTTAGTCCTTTGCTGAAAGCTCTCAGATTGTATGGTTCAGGAATGAAACATTTGCGCAGAGTTTATACACAAAATTGGGGCACTTATTTTGCTAGGCTTTGCATTTATTGGATGTACCCTCACTTTCAAGATGCTTTTAGTTATCTCAAATTCTATCATCTGCTTTAAGTCACAAGCCTTACGTGGTCTAGCAAAATGTTAGCTACTCTACGGCTAACTTTTACTTAAAACTTAGAAATCAAAAGGCATCCAAACATCTTGTTTCAACATATTTTTACTCCCAAAACAATCTTTCTGCTATAGTGCACTTTAATGTATATGTTTTAAAGTAATAGTTCCTAGTTTATAGTTCTTAGATACAATTGCATTATGTCCTCTGGGAGATTATTTGATTACAATGGATTACGGCACTAATCTTTTTTTTTTTTTTTTAAAGATTTATTTATTTATTTATACAAGCACTGGGTACAGTCAGAAGCGCGGGAGGGTGAGAGAATTCACCAGAGCCAGAGCGGGGAGCAGAGCAGACAGAAGGACCGAAGGACACTGCTGAGGGGAGCAGCGGGCGGCAGGAGAGGTCTGCGCGCCATGTGGGACCCTCCTCTGGTGGCCGGGGAGCAGCTGGGGATCAAACCGACGTCGCAGAGGCTTCGGGCAGCTTCGCAACCCAGCGCTCAACCGCTGCGCCATGGGGGAGGCCCACTTTATTTTTTTTTTTTTTTTAAAACATAAGCTGTTCTAACTACCCACGAATACTGGAAATTTATTGATGATGTATAATTATTTTACTTCCTTATTTGTTTTTACACGATATAGGATTTCTCCCCACAGGTGTGGCACCATAGTTTTCCTACCATCAAAGCATCCACAGTCCTCCAACCTAGTCTTGTTTTTGTGCTGCTTACCTAGTTGTATAAATGATTATAAATTACCTAGTTCATTTTCTCCCAATATCTTTCAGTAATCAGAGCCTGAGAAATAAAACCCCACAAGGGCAGTAGGAACCTACAACCACATTTAAATATTCAGAGATTCAGAACAATTTTGAGATATACTCTTGCTTTAATTACAGTAAAGAACCCTGTAGAAATATGAGCAAATATAGATGAAAATATCTTTTTGAGGGTATTTTTGAATTAAAATCCTCTCCCCAGTCACAAGATGTTGAGTATATGTTTAAAGATCCTGTGTCATAGAAGTTATGGTACAGGTCTTTCTTACAAAAAAATTGGACTGTCAATAGGAATGTAACTAGAACCGTGTTTTCTGATAGCACTGATGGTTCTAAACCAATCATCCATAGCACCTTATCAATTTCACTGAAAATGGAATTTGCAGAATGAATTTCTAAAACTAAAGGTTTTGTATACAGTCACAGAAAACAAAATGGATAGCTTTAGCAAAAGGAATTATTTTCAAAAATAAGTTCTTATTAAACACAAGGATGTTTAAGCTATCCTAATCCAAACCATTATAAGTATATAAGCTCTCCAAGACACAGTACCGGACTGAAGACAGACTTGTGTCTTGTTAAACAAAAGATACAAAGTTTATGCAGACATTATTTGGACTTTTTGGGGAAATACATATGCATATGCACACACACTTTTGTAAATGTGCATAGATTGTCATTGAATATTTTTATGAAAGAATTCTATTAAAAAATGAGTCTAACTAATGTCTATGTTTCTGACTTTTTCTCTATCCTTGTCATTCTAACTTATCAGTCCTGCTGAGAAGCTTAAACATGAAGGGTTAGTGTTTTACTGAATAAGATTTTCATTTTTATTGTTTAACCCAATATGAATTTTTATTAGACACGCTGAATTTTAGTATTGATTTCTCTGCAATTTTCTAAATGAGTTTCTGTCACTGTGGGGTACTATGTATTGCTACCAGATTAGTAGGTAGAGCACAGGTTTATTATTAGACTTCTATAAATAATGCATATTCACTTACACAATATAAGTTAGTGCTGAAAATTATTTTGTAAAAAAAGTGAAATTTTGTGCCTCGCCGGTGGCACAGTGGGTTGAGAACGGTGCTGTGGGACTGTCTGCAGCCTCTGCAGCATGGGTTCGATTCCTGGCTGGTTAGGGAGCTACCCACTTGGCGTGGCAGACCTCTCCTATCTCGCCCACTGCTCCCCTCAGCAGTGGATTTCACTCATTCTGCCTGTTCTGCTCCCCACTCTGTCTCTGGTGAACCCTCTCTCCCTCCCGCACCTCTGGCATGTTCCCCAGTTCTTATATAAATAAAAATATATCTAAAAAAAGTGAAGTTTTTAAGTTAAAGGATATATGATCTCAAGTTGATAGAATGGTGCTGATTTCTTGCTCTCCTAGATCTTGAATTAAGTGTTGGCTAGAACATTCTGGGTAAATAAGACTATAAACCTTTGGTATATCAATATCAGCTTTAAATTTATTATTTTAAAGATTTATTTATTTGTGCATACAAGAGCTGGGGTACAGGCCAGAGATGCGGAGTGGGGGTGTGGGTGAGAGGATTCACCAGAGACAGACTAACTGAAATACACGGAGGGGAGTGTTCAGGCAGACTGACTGAAATACACTGCTGAGGGGAGCAGTGGGCGACAGGAGAGGTCTGCCATGCCATGTGGGTATCTCTCTGTCCTGCCAGGGATTGAACTTGGGCTGCAGAGGCTGTGGATTGCTTCATAGTGTGAAGCACTTCATTGCTTCGTCCTTCGCCACGAGGGAGTCCCATCAGCTTCATAGTGTGAAGCACTTCATTGCTTCATCCTTCGCCACGAGGGAGTCCCATCAGCTTTAAATTTAAAGGCTAATTAGTTGGAGAAGTTTCATGAAAACTGGAATTAGGAAGATACTTGTCCAAGCTACTTGATATCCTCATTCTTTTCATTTTGTTTTCTATAAGTCAAATATGACAAAGCTCAGTGATGGTTAGAGTTGAAGATGACTGATTCCTCATATGTAATTTTGTGAGCAATAAAAGCAAATGCCATTCAAATTATAAATTACAATTGAAATTAGGCATTCCCTTGTTTAAAGAACTAATTTGAAATATGATGAGACATTAGATATATAATCACTATATTGGTATTTAGTATGGATAAAAATTAGAAACAAAATAAATGCTCAAAGTTACAATGTTTTAGAAAAAATATTTAATAACACATAAGATAATCACAAGATGTTGCTAAATTGAATAGAATACAAATCAGTAGATATAATATTAATCTAATTTGTGGGCCTCCCCTCATGGCGCAGCAGTTGAGCACTGGGCTATGAAGCTGCCTGCAGCCTCTGCAGCACCGGTTCAATCCCCGGCTGCCGGCGAGGGTCTCATGGTGCACAGACCTCTCCTGCTGCCCGTTGCTCCCCCAGCATTGGGTATTTCATCAGTCTGCCTGTTCCGTTCCCTGCTCTGTCTCTGGTGAATCCTCTCACCCTCCTGTGCTTCTGACTGTACCCAGTGCTTGTATAAATAAATAAATAAATCTTTAAAAAATATTAATCTAATTCATAATGTATGAATATTAAAATGAACTATATATAACAGGCTGACATTGTTTAACTCTCCATAAAAATTATATGTGATTTTAAATGTTTTCTTATTTGGCTAAACTATATTTTCTAAGAATAATTAGAATTATTTCTGGCTAATCTGTAAGTTCCAAAATTAACATATTTTTGAATAAGGAAAAGTGGCCATTGAAGACTTTTATTGTTTAGTGCAGTTATAGATTTGCTGAATAATTTAAGCAGAGGATATATAACGTTTCATATCTAAAAAATCATCAACAAGCCCAAGGCCACATAATTTCTTTTTGCTATGTTAAATTGTCATTCTTTTGTGATTTTGTGTTTTACGTATAGATTTATGACCAGATTTGTGTTAACTTTTATGAAATTTATGTCCATGTCTAGATTTATATTTTTATGTAAAACTATTCCACCACCATTTATTGAAAGGGTTCTATTTTCTCCACTGAATTGCCTTTGCATTTTTATTTATTTATTTTTTTTTTTTATAGAGGCATGCTTTATTTATTTGTTTGCTGGTTTGTTTGTTTGTTTTGTTTATACATGCACTGGGTACAGTCAGAAGCGCGGGAGGGTGAGAGAATTCACCAGAGCCAGAGCGGGGAGCAGAGCAGGCAGGACCGAAGTACACTGCTGAGGGGAGCAGCGGGCGGCAGGAGAGGTCTGCACGCCATGTGGGACCCTCCTCTGGTGGCCGGGGAGCAGCCGGGGATCGAACCGGCGCCGCAGAGGCCGCGCGCAGTTTCGCAACCCAGCGCTCAACCGCTGCGCCACCGGGGAGGCCCGCCTTTGCATTTTTGAATAAGAACAACGAATATATTTGTGTGCCTCTATTTCTAGGCTCCCTGTTTTTATTCACTGGTTTACTTATCAATTGCTTTGCCAGTAACACGCTGTCTTGATTACTGTAGCTTTCTACTGAGTCTTAAAGGTAGGGAATCACTCCTTTGACATTGTTCTTCTTCAATATTGTATTGACTGTTGTAGGGTCTTTGTCTTTTCCTTTGAACTTTAGGGTTAGTTTGTTGACATCCACAAAATAACTGGCTGAAAATTTGATGGGGACTAAGTTGAATATGTAGATCAATTTGGATGAAAGTGACATCTTTAAAATACTGCATTTTTTTCTATTTGTGAACAGGAAGTATGTTTTTCTATTTTTCAAGTTTTTATTTCATCAGAGTGCTGTAGATTTTCTCAAATGTGTACAGGATCTTCTTCACTGCTCACATTTTGTTCAATTATGCCTAATTATTTCCGTCTCCCACTTCTGTATTACTGGTTTTCAGGTAAACCAGGGAGGGGGTTGATTGCCTCCACCAACAGGATGTAGAATCCCCAGAACCAGAGATGGTTGTCCCAGTGGTAGATCCCAGCTGGGACCGCAACAATGGGAGAATGAAATGTTGGTCTATAAAGAGTGTTTATTGGTAGGACTGCAGCAGGGAACTCCCAAGCAAAGAAATTTCAGTAAAATTCTACAGCTTGAACATAGAGATAACAAGGATGCATCAGAGTTCCTTGAATGAATTATCCAGAGATGTACCACCCACCCGGATATAAATCCAGATGCCCCAGCAAATGCTCATCTGATCACTATGGCGTTCATGACACATAGTGCCCTAGATATGAGGAGAAAGTTAGCAAAGGTGGATGGTGTCACACAGATGAGTCCATCCCAATCGGTAGACTTGGCATTTCGGGTTTATAGTAACAGAGAGGACAGGAGACCGAAATCTGGATGCTTTTTGTACAGAGGAAGCACAGGACAGAGGTTCAGAGAAAGTGACAGAATGGGGAGAGCACCCCAGGAGAAGTGAACCCCTGGGGCGAGATCAGTGTACTTACTGCAGGAAAGAGGGACATTGGAAGTACAGTTGTCCCAAATTACAGGTAAATAGGAGACAAAATAATGACAGAAGGCAGGAAAGATGGCTGATGACACCACAACATGATGATTCATACAAGGGTTCCAGGAGAGAATACTGATGGAGTGCAAGGTTCTGGAACCAGGATAGAGGAAAGGAGACAAATGATCGCACAGAGTAGAGGCTCAGACGAAGACAGGAGGGAATATGGACAGAGTAGAAGGAATCAAGAGGCAATTACAGAGGAGAGGAGACAGATGGTAGTACATGGAGAAGGTTCAGATGAAGAATAGGGGGCCCAGGGGTGCCACTAGATCTAAAAGAGCCCCAGGAGGAACTGACCCAAAGACAAAAACCCACTGGTCTTGTAAACCCATTGGGGACCTGAAATATTTAAAAAAAAGAGAAAACTTATGTTACTCTCTTGTCTTCTTTTCCAGCTACTGTAGCAGGATAATCCAGGACTCACTTTCTGAAAAAACTCGGAGATGACAAATACGCTTGAACCAATCTTCCTTTCAAAGTTTAGGAGATAGGAAATGACATCTGAAGTCATGCAGTTTTGCTGACAGTACTTTCTCTTTAATAATTTAATTTTTATTACATAGAAAGGCCTTCAATCTTGATTTTGGTATTTCCTTTTAACCTTTGCCTTTTTTTTTATCTTTGAGGTTTTTTGTTTTTGTTTTTTTTTTTTTTTTGCTTGTTTTTGTCATCTTGGCCTATGAGTGAAACTAAAGAGCTGTCTTTAGTTATCTACAGTCTATATGTTGTATGTCTTGTGTCCTTGCTTTGACCTCTAGTGGTTTTAAAATTGGTATAGATGGTGCCTATAGACATTGGGAAAAAAAATATCTCCATGCTCTGCTCCCCGCTCTGGCTCTGGTGAATTCTCTCACCCTCCCGCGCTTCTGACTGTACCCAGTGCATGTATAAACAAACAAACAGATAAATAAATAAAAAACATGCCTAAAAAAAAAAAAAAAAACTCCAGTTATGAGGAAGAACTAAAGGTTATGGTTTGAGTGTCGACATTGTATTACCGACCTTAACTGGAGCTTTCATAGAGATTAAATATTGTTGTTCCTGCTGTTTTTCTGATATCTATGACAAAGCTTCCTAGAAAATCAGGCCTCCCCTGGTGGCTCAGTGGTTGAGTGCTGGGCTGCGAAGCTGTCTGCAGCCTCTGCGGGCACAGTTCGATCCCCGGCCACCAGTGAGCGTCCCACGTGGTGCACAGACCTCTCCTGGTGCGCCCGCTGCTCCCCTCAGTGTATTTCTTCAGTCTGCCTGTTCTGTTCCCTGCTCTGACTGGTGAATTCTCTCACCCTCCCGTGCTTCTGACTGTACCCAGTGCTTGTAGAAATAAATAAATCTTAAAAAAAAAAAAAAAGTCTTAAAAAAAAAAAAAAAGTTCCCAGAAATGTAAATTGAAGTAAAATTTGGTAGTCTGTCATTTGGTTGATAAAAGGAAATTTTGTGGAACCTCAGTAGAGCACCTGAGACACTCCACAAAATTTCTCTTTTTCTTCTGGGGAGAATTTGTCCTATTTGGTTTCCTCAGTAAAGAAAACTGGAAGGGAAGCATCATCACTTGGCAAAATGATAAAACTTCGGCATGTACAGAAATGTTAACACTGTTTTCTGAAACTTGTGTAAAACCTTTCATTACCTATGTATGTCAATTGCCTGTGTTGATTGTTGTCCCACAATACTGTGTATGTCAATGGTTTGGTATTGCAGAAATTGTTTCTGGAGAAAAAGACCCCACATGATTCCAATTAATGGAACTTTGACAGTGAGAATTTCATACAAAGGACTGAATCGACTGGTGAAGAGAAACCTGATTTTTACTAAGTTTTGGTTGAAATAATGCTGGTAATTTTGTTTGCATTTTGTTTTGATTCAAAGGAAATTTTCTCATTTTGACCAACCGGGATAGGCAGCGATATTGCATTGTGTTTCCCAGCACAGTAACTTGTGCTTGCGTTTTCTCTCCCCTTGATACCAACACAGTATGAAAAATAGTGGTAGTAATTTTCAGTGCTCATGGCAGAGTATTTTTGCATAACTTCAATGGGGAATTTTGCTTAAACTAGAAAATTGGAAACATGTTCCACTGAGTGGCTTTGATTGGAATTCTTCCAGGCAGTTGAATTTGAGCTGAACCAGGAAGAGAACCTGCTCTTTTGTTTGTAGGGTTCCAGAGACCTCCAGAGATGGTGAGGAAGCTGCCTCCATTGGCAGGACTGGACGCCCAGGAAAAAGCAAAAGACCTGGTAAACCTTGAGACGAGGACACACCAGGTGGACTTTGGAGAGACCAACTTCGTTCCTGCACAGACCAGATGTCAAGAGTTCACTCTGATCCTATGTGGGGTATTCCAGCACAGCCCGCTAAAACTGCTGTTGGTTATGCTGTCCGATGTTTTATGCAAAAATAGGATAAATGGTTTAAAAGTAGATTTAGGTTTTTTTTTTTTTTTTTTTTTTTTTGTTCTTGCTAAACAGCCATCTGTTTCTCCATCATAACTTCTTTTAAGTTTGTGGCCTTTCCTGACTCATCTTTCAATGTTTTCCAGAGAACTTGCCCGCGTGGAAGAAAATGCACACCACATAATGACTTTTTATTTCCCATGAATCCCTAATCAGGTTCCTTTGTTCACAACCAAGTAGTTAAAAAAAAAAAAGATTTAGTTTGCAAATTTTCACTATATTGTTGGATAAAGTTGGGGTCAAGGTGGACTAGAACTTTAAGATCAGTTAATCAGTTTTTAAGATTTTTTTTTTCTTCTTCTTGTGATTTTGATATTTTTGCTGTTTTGTTTTGGCTAGTGCCTCCCGATGATTTTCTTTTGGCATGGACTTAATTCTCTTCCAGGAATAGAGGACTTTTGTTTGCCACACTTGACGAAACCTGGAGACTGGTTTTTGTTCTAAACTGGAACCCTGAGAAATTATCATCTGAGCCTGAATCCCAGCATATACACATCTGACCTTCAGCAACATAGAAATGGGGGCAAAAAATGAAAGGGGGGAATTGTTGGGAAGAAAGGACGCCCTGAACAAACTCCACTACACAGGTTTATGTGGACTCCTCCCCCCCACTCCAGACTAAACACCGGGAACTACAAATCCCATAATGCAAACTTCATGGAAGGAAGGATTGGAGGGAACTGAGGGTGGAGTTAAACAGGCCCGGTATATAACCTGATAGGTGGACCTTGGGGGTTCGCTTGGCATTTCGCCAGCTCTCTGTATGCCGTGTGGGCCCCGTGTGCCATGAGGGACTCCAGCTCGATGGAGCTAGTAGGATGCATTCACCAATTTATCTCCCTCTCCTTGAGTTCTTCATTCCCCCTTCTTTTGTAAATAAACCATTGATGAACCTTTCTGTGTGTCTGTCTGCAGTTCAGTCTTAAGTTCTCCGGTGAGGACCCACAGTCAGGCAACCCATTTTATATCAGCGTTACCCTGTAACATGAATCACAGGGAGAACACAAAAGGGGGAGAGTGATGGAACTCATCACTTCATTGAGAACTCATAAAACATACTGAGTGATTTGTATGGGAATATTAAGGCTGAGTTAAAGAACAAAACAGTCAGTGTAGGGAAAGAACAAATGGTGTAGTTGATTTATGCCAAAAACTCAAGGTACTACGGGGTAATAGATGCTTTACATACGGAGGGTGTTTAGTGGCATGGCAGTTGTCCAGTGGCTTAGTTAAATGGAGCCTTTAACCTTTATTAGGAGGCTTCAGGAGAACTACTGACAGCTGCTCCGCCAGCAAGTCAGAAGAGACTGCGGCTGCCCTTCCCTTCCCTCAGTGATCATCACTGTCTCCTCCTCGGGCCCGTGGGTGCGGAGGGAAGATGGCTTTCAGCGGCACCTCCATGTCTTCATCGGTGACAAGAGGGGGCAAAGTATGGGGATTTTTCAATTCTAAAACAAGTATTTTTCATTGATGAATCAGAAGAAAAACCTACGCAGTTCAGAATGTAATCAGGATTGTACTGATCCTGAAAGATTTCTTTGGTGATGATCGTGTGTAAAATCAATATTTAGAAGTTTCTAGAGATTTAAGTCTGCAGACTTCTGATGTCCTCACAGAACAATGAATGCTCTTAGCGAGCTGAAGAGACTCAAAAAAACAAAGTAAATATTCCAGTCACAAAATGGGCAGAAGAGCTAAAAAGAAACTTCTCCAAAGAGGAAATGCAAAGGGCCACCAGGCATATGAAAAAATGTTCAACATCACTTGCAATCAGGGAAATGCAAATCAAAACTACCATGAGATACCATCTCACACCAGTGAGAATGGCACGTATTTAAAAAACTAGCAACAACAAATGTTGGCGAGGATGTGGAGAGAAAGGAACTCTCTGCACTGCTGGTGGGAGTGCAAACTGGTCCAACCACAATGGAGAGCTGTGTGGAGATTCCTCGACCTGCTAAAGACAGCGCTTCCGTAGGATCCAGCGATTCCACTCCTAGGTATTTACCCAAAGGACACAGAAACATCAATTCCAAAGAGCACCTGCACCCCTATGTTTACAGCAGCACTGTTTACAATAGCGAAGCTTTGGAAACAACCCAAATGCCCAAAAATAGATGACTGGATCAAGAAGATGTGGGACATAGACACCATGGAATATTACTCAGCATTCAAAAAAGATAAACACATGCAATTTGCAGCAACATGGATGGCGCTGGAAGGGATCATGCTCAGCGAAATAAGCCAGAAAGAAGACGAAAAACACTGGATGGTCTCACTCATAGCAGGAATTTAGAAACCTAAATAAAGGACCAGGAAAAAGACTAATTATAATAAAATAGAAATCAAAATCAACAAGCAACTACAAACCAGAGACACACTATGGAGGGAGGGAGGTGAGGAGGGATTAGGGTCAAAATGAGGGGGGTGGGAATTGTATGGGGAATATAACCAAGATGAAAATGTATACATTGTACAAAAATGAAAAACGATGTAAAAATTATATAAAATTAAAAAAAAAAATAATGCTCTTAGCGGCTGGGTTACACGCACTGCATGGTAGCCGGAGAGTGAGTGAGCAGACACCGGGGGAGAAGTAGGTCCCTGATTGTCACTATTGCTGCTTAGTGACAAGAATTCCCGCCGCCTTCTGACAACGGACAATCTTTCATACACAACATCTGCGTTTTCAATCAGCACCTTGAGGGCCTGGAGCATCAAGCTAGAAGCTCTTACAGGCTGTCCTTTTGGGGTTCTGTGGCGGCTTCCTAACATGGGCGTGATTGATGAAATCACTGGCCCTTGATGATGATCTCAAGCTATATCCTCGCCCCCTCACAGGAAATACGTACTGATCTCTCCCTCTTACACTGGTATTGTGTACCTTTGACAAATACATACCTATTAGATCAAATATGCATAAAAAATATTTTATTTACTGAGGTTTATTTTTCCTTTATTTACCTACATTTATTTTAGTTTATGACTATACAGTATATAATTTATGACTATATAATTCTCCTTTCTGAAGGGATTCTCAGCATAAGCTGAACATGATTATCTATTGAGTCAATAGATTGGACAGACACAGCAATCTTTGATGGTGTGATAAAAGTGAGATATTTGGAATCAAGTAAAAACAAACCTGTAAGGCACAAGTAAGTTACACAAACAAATGTTGACTTTCCTTGTTGTACTGACGCTCATCTCTTAATTCACATCTATGGGCCTCATGAGGGGCTACACAAAACCAATGAATGAAAAGAACTCAATTCTGAGAGATAACTTTGCTAGCAGAAAAATGACCCGCTGCCACAATGTGGCGCCATTGCTGCTGCTCTGCAATCTCTCAATAAACACATCTGCAATTGTGCACTTATTTTTTCTCTGTATTTCTATATTTTAAAAATAAAGTACATTGTTGTACATCCTTGTTAGTTCTTTGTTAGTGTAGGATTTCTCCCCTCAAGTGTGGTCGCCATAGTTAACCTACCAGCAAAAGACCTGTAGTTCATGACCTTAGTCTATCCTTTGCACTTGTTTTCTTCACGTTGTATAGAAGAAATGGATTAAGTAGAAGAAGCCATACATTTCTGGGCATTAAAGAATAGTTTGAGTGGTTGTTCAGAAACCTAGAAAAAAATAAGATCGAAATACAGAGGATAAGTAAGCTTGGATGAAGGATAGGTGTATATGATGAAGTAACTTATATCCTGAAAACCAGGGAGTCATTTTGTGGCAGGTGATTTTATCAGAAGGCTTACATCTTGGAAGGCGCAGTGATTTATCTCTCCATATCCTCCAGATATTTCTTAGCTCGTAAGTGTCTTCTAGTACCACCGTCTGAAAATTACAGAAGCTTGGTTAACAACATGGGAATTCACATTGCATTGCCTTAGACTAAAAAGAATAATTTGGACTAATAGGCATATAGCAATCATTGGTGTGACATATGCAGGACCATCAAGAAAGTCCAGAATAATAAGAATACAGAATGATCAATTAAACCAGCAAAGGGGCTGGCTGGAGACAGTACCCTGAGGAGCTGAGCACAGTATATAAAACTAAACTATTGGGCTATTTATGGTGCTGTATCCCCAGCAGCTAGACTACATGTGTCTGAGAGTTAAGGAATAGAAGTATGATGAGCTCTAGTCACCATCATTCATACTGACTACTTAATGTAATTTACACTTCTCATCTGTAAAAGTTAATTTCACTGGAATAAAAATCTTGCCTCCATGGGGTGGGGGTGGGAAAATGATTTTACAAGACATTACAATGAGAATACCACTAAAATTAAAGATACAAAGGGCTACATATTTTGTGCATTAATGCTGGCATGCTAATAGGCAAATAAAAGATTTTATCTATTGATGATGATCTAGTTGCCATAATTGTTTGATTAGTAATGATCCTGCTCACTGTGACAGGTGGGGGAACTCACATTGTGAGTAGGAAGAGCTATTTTACGACCTGAGGGACGCCTGATACTTATATGCCTGAAATAACTGAACACTGGTATTTGTCACAACCATAACCCGATGGGTATATCCCAACTAAGTCTTCCCAAGAGGCAATCAATGAAGACCGGTAGAAGACAGGCTGAAGCACAGCGGTACAAAGTAGAATGAGTGGGAACGGAGAAAAATGATGTCAATTATGGCAAAGTTTCAACTGGAGCAGAGGGGCTGTGTTCTGCAGCGACCTTTGTGGTGATCGAGGCACTGTACAACTATGTCGGTCATCTGATTTAATATGCACGGTATGACAAGGGAGCGAGCAGTGTTGGTCTATGTTGAAAACATCATGTCCCCGCCTCTTAGCTCTGTTTCAGCTGCTGGGTTGGGGGGAGGTTGTTTTGTGTGTGTTCGCTTGTTTGGTAATTAGAAAACGTAGGATGTCTCTTGTGTTGAGGAAGGCCACCACGAGAATGTGAGCACTTGTTGATTCAAAGTTGGACCTGGGATATTAAAGGTGCTGTACCTCTTCTCCCATCAGTATACATTCTATTTGCCTTCCTTGCTCCTAGAAGCTGCCCAAGGACATATGACTGAAAAAGAAAAATGTTTAGACAATTTAGACAATACAGGTGATGACATAAACTTTTCAGTTTCGGTGATTACATTAACTTTTCAGAAAACTCCTTGTCTTGTAGCTGACCAAGACAAAGTTTTGTAAGTACGTACCATTCATTATTAAAAATGCCACCTACCAATATTCTAAGATCTTTCCAGGCCCTCCATGGATGGCAGTGGTTTCATATCACGCTTAAAAAATCTCCTGAGGTTGTGACCTGTGACACAAGCACAGAGAATTTGCAAAACTATGAGACATGGCAATATGGATGGGTACAAAATGAAAATTGTTTCTACGTTTTCTTATATTTTTGGCATTTTCAAAGTTGTGAAGAGTAAACTTTATATCTGTTCAAAACTTGTTAGGAAATTATTTTACTAAGCATTTCAACTATAAAGACTCATACAGTTGGAAAAGTTATATAGTGATCTCTTGAATAACCAACAATTTACCCCTATAAAAAAATTCTGGAATGAACATAAAGGATTACACACTGATTTCTGACATCTTACGTTTTTCTCTAACCACTGAGAACAGAATGATTGTACGACTCCAAGACCATCCTCCAGGTTGTAACCTATGTGACTTTTCTGTCTGTAATTGTGTAACGAGAAAAGCCATCTACCAACATCTGTTTTGAAGAATCCATAGCTCTTAGCTTTATATCATTATCTTCCTAGCAAAAAACCTGAGTATTTCAGGACTATTAAAATTATAGCTTTAAACACATTACCAAACCACGATTTAAGGTCTGCTAACACCTATGGGAATACAATTGGCTCGAGTTTTCCAGTTGAGATCATGGTCAGAGGTGTGATACATGCCAGAAACCTCAGAAAAACACATTCACACATCACTCCACCCTTTGCCACAAGGAAAAAAAAAAAACAAGGAAACAGAAGACTAGCAACTGTCCACCTTTTCCTAAAGTCAAGGCATTACCAGTTCCTCTGTGCAGACTAGGTTGTCAAGTTCCATGTCTGAATACACAGAGAAATGCACAGGTCATAGGTGAAACACAGCAGCAGACAACCTGTTTTAAAGAGCAGGTTCTCGTGGCATTCTCTTTGTACTAGATTTGACCATTATTAAGTCCCAAAATATCCTAAAATAGAACTGTCCAAAATTCTTCAAAGCATATCCTTGAGGAAACTGGAATGTATCACTGTTTCTCACTAAATGAAAACTTGAAATAGAAGTAAAAATAGTCTTCTACTTCAAGATATCATAGAAATTAATTTGTCGATGTCATTCACTGTGAAGTTTCAACACCATTTGAATAGACTTTGGAAAAATTTTATTATCATTTATAACTTTGGGGAGAAAAGCTACAGAGAATCAGATTAAATATTACAGCCATTGTTTTAAAACGCTCATTATTGTATCATTCTGCCCTGATATTATTATTTTTACTAACATGAAAAGGACCTATGAACATATGAGTCAAACCAAAGCTAAACTGTGAATAATAAAACAAAGTTAAACATTAGGTCTTCCCACATGCGTAACTCTTACTCTCTCTACTTGATATTATTTGTCTTTTCTTTCATTTTTGAAAAGTTTTATGAGATGTAATGGATATAAAATAAGCTCTGCATTTTGGCCAATTTTATTGAGGTGTAATTTACATAGCACATCATTGTTTATTTATCTTAATGATTTCATATATGTGCACATTGCATAATGATTACTGCAATAGATTTAGTTAACCATCCTCACCTCATATAGTCACAATTGTTTTTTCCTTGGGATGTGAACTTTTAAGAGCATGTTTATCAGCTCTTCAGTATACACTAAACCACTGCCAACGATAGTCACCGTGCTGTTCATTAAATGCCCAGAACTTATCTATCTTATGACTTGTACCTTTTGACCATTACCATCCATTTTTCCCACCCCTAGTCAATACCCCTACAGTATTTGAAAAACTATGACAAGTGGCAATATCGGTGGGTACAAAATGGAAAATTGTTTCTATGTTTTCTTATATTTTTTGGCATTTTCAAAGTTGTGAACAGTAAACTATTTGTATCTGTTCAAAAATTGTTAGGGCATTATTTTACTAAACATTTCAACTATAAAGACCCTAATCAATACCCTAGTCAATACCCCTGGCAACCACCAATATTTTCTCTGTTTACGAGTTTGGGTTTTTTGGCATTCCACATTAAGTGAAATCATACAGTATTTATCCAACTATCCATAAATGAACACTTAGGTTGATTCCATGTATTGACTGTTGTAAATAATGATGCAGAGAACAAGGGGAACAGATACAGTGATTTCATCCATTTGGATATGTACCCAGAAGAGGAATTGTTGGTGAGACTGAACATATTGTATTTTTCAAGGAATTGGTTCATTTCAGGATTATCCAATTTGTGGACAGACTTGTTTATAGATTCTTCTCCTTCTCTTTCTTCTTCTGTAATCCTTTACAATTATATGGAACTTGTGACACTTTATTTTCTCAGGTTAGCAGACTGTGCCCTACTCTTGTCTTACTGAATCTTGTTAGAGCCTTATACATTTTACTGATCTTTTTAAAGAAATAATTTTTGTCTCCATTTATTTTTTCCATTAATTTCCTGTTTCCAATCTCACAAATGTCTGCTCTAGGCATTATTATTTATTTTCTTCTACTTGCTATGGCCTTACTTTTGTCATCTTTTTCTAGTTTCCTAATGTGGAAACTTGTATTATGCATATTACATCTTTCTTCTTTTTATATCAATTCAAGGCTATGAATAGCCCTTGGTACACTGGATTCTCTATATTCCACATATTTTGATAAGTTGTGTTTTCATTTTTCCCCAATAAAAACTATTTACTTTCTTTTGAGATTTAATACACAACAATAAGTAAATAATTAAATAAGTAACTGGGGTGTAGGTCAGAGATGAGGGGCTGAGAGGATTCACCAGAGACAGAGTGGGGAGCAGAACAGGCAGAAGGACCAAAATACACTGCTGAGG
Source organism: Talpa europaea (assembly GCF_964194135.1). Classification (NCBI taxonomy): domain Eukaryota; kingdom Metazoa; phylum Chordata; class Mammalia; order Eulipotyphla; family Talpidae; genus Talpa; species Talpa europaea. Next base: position 154,685,642 of record NC_140068.1, read on the forward strand.
GCAGTGGGGCACCACTGGAGAGGTCTGCTGTACCTTATGTGAGTTAACTCCCTGGCAGGGATGGAACTCAGCCCCATAGGGGTGATAGGGCTGAGATTAACCCCTAGGCCACCAGAATGGGCCCACCTGCTGTTGTTAGATGAAAAATTCTATAGCTATCCAATTAATTGACACTAGTGTTGAGTTCCAATATGTCTTCACAGAGTTTTTCCTCTGGATTTGTCCAGAATGGGTGTGATGGGTGTAGAAATATCCAACTCTGTCAGTAAATTCATTTATTTCTCCTTGCAGTTCTTTCAGTGCGCTTGATTCTCATTGATTTTATGCAGTGAACTTTTCAATCTCAGACATAGCAATTTTCATCTCTTGAATTTTAACGTGTGCCTCCTTTATATAGTCTATATCTCCTCTTAATGTCAATCTATTCTTCGGCTTCTTGAACGCACAGAATTCAGCAATAATATTTGCTTTCATGTCCTAGTTTACTAATTCTGCCACTAATGTCATTTCTGGGTCTACTTCAATTGATCGATGTTTGTGTTCTCCTCTTTTTTAAAAGGTCTCGTAATTTTTAATTGGATGGCAGGCATTTTAGATTTTCACATTGTTGGGTACGGTATAGATTTTTGTTTTTACAAGCATTATTGAGTTTTGTTCAGAAACATGTTGAAGTTATCTATTAACATGTTGATCCTTTGGGATCTTATTTTTAGGTGTTACTAAGTGGTAGCAGAGTTGATTTTCCTGAAGTCAATTTTCTCTCATGGTTATTTAGGTTGAAGATGTCAAATGCACATTTCAGAGAGTGGGAAGATCGTGTTGTCATTCTTCCATCTCATATAACACTTTATCATATGAGCCCATGAAGAATGACACAGAGCAGTGTATTTCTGCAGACAGTAGTCCCCATTCAGTGTTGATTAATATTTAAATTCTTTTTTTAAGGCTTATTTATTATGCATACAAGAACTCGGGTACGGGTCAGAGGCATGGGGGCTGAGAGGATCCACCAGAGACAGAGTGGGGAGCAGAACAGGCGGATTGACTGAAATACACTGCTGAGGGGAGCAGCAGGTGAGACAGGAGAGGTCTGCTATGCCATGCGGGTAGCATCCTGGCTGGGGACTGAATGAATGCAGTGCTGCAGTGGCTGAGAATAGCTTCTTAGTGGTGGCAACTTAACCCCTTGCACCACCAAGGAGGCCCCCGACGTTTAAATTCTTAATGTTTGACCCATGTTGTCATTTGCTTAATGCTTTGTGATGGATAGATACAGCTAAAAATATCCAAAGGGCTGACTTGGATAACCTAGAAATAGATTACAATATCTAAAAACTGATTGATTTTTTTCATACTGGTTAAAGTGCTTGACTCTTGCTAGAAGCAGATTTCCATGTTTTAAAAATAAAATGCAGATTTTAATATTGCTCTGAAATCTCTGACACTATTTTATATGCCAAATGTGCTTGCTTTTTATATTGCAAATTTTTAAAATTATTCTGTCATTTTGCAGTCAAGGATATATCTGTGTAGTGTAATATAATCACAAACTAGCTAAAGACCAGGCCCATCATGTCGTCCTATTATTCTGTATGTAGGTTTAGGTTACTTCTAATGAAGAGATTAATTCCACATATTCAAGTTAACAGATATTTATCAGGCAGGTTTATGGGATGGAAATGCTTACAGATCATCCAATGCTTACAGATTGGAGAGTGGTATGAAATACACTTGTAATATATTTTCTTAGTTATTTTTATCTGTTAGGCTTATAGACCTATAAATAAAAGTGGTGGGTTTCCCAAAGGAATTAAGATTCAGCTTATGAGTTTATTTTATGTAGCCTTCATTCTACCTGTACAACACCTCAAGTCGTAACACAGGCAAATATAAAGCAACATCCTATTTTATTTTATTAGTGTATTTTACAACAATTGTGCTGCTGCACCTCCCCCTGCTGTGACCTTTAGGGCCAATGGCTTTCACCAGGGTCCCTAGGTCCGGCTGGGCAAGGAACCAGCGCGCAGGGGAGTACAGCAAAGTTCCCTGAAGACATAGATGAGACAGACCTATCAAAAGATAACGACCACCAGGAGCCACCACAAAAATGCTGACCAAAAGGAGCCTTATCTCGTCTCCTCAGACCTACAAACTTTATCCCTTCACTCTCTTTCTAAAACTTCTTCCTTCTCCTCTGTAAAGGTCATTGATTGCTAAATTAAAGAAACATATGAAATCTAGTAACAAGGATGACTCAAATGAAACACCACTAAACCTTGTGTAACAACAAAATTGTTAGTTCAATAATTGCTCTGTTATATGTTAAAATTCCTTAGCTTTGATCCCTAATAAAAAAATTTTATTACATAAAAATAATAATAAGTGCACCTGTTATAATTAATAATGATTAAGGAATTTGGTGGTTAGCTAGGAGAAAATGTAATTATATAAAACAAAAGACAAAACTAATGGTCTGACTGCTTAGGAATGTGCCTAGATCCAAATGTAACTCTGGACATAAATCACTGCCTTGTCAATGATAAGTTAAACCTATGAGCCAACTGCTTTAGTTCACTGATAACCGATCCTATGCCTTTAGAAAAACATAGATACTGGCCACTAACTTAAATAAAATTACACTCAGATTTCCACTTTCTTGAGGTGTGTCTGGGTGTCATTTATTCACCGAATCCCTGACCACCCTGCGCAGTCTCTCAACCCTGAGACGGCCTCCTCGTTCACTGGTGTGCTGGTCCGCGGCATTGTGCAGATATACAAGTTTCAGAGATCAAAAACACCCAAGGTCTTGAAGACTTTACCTTCCTGTAAAATGCTTTTTGAAACGTGGTTCTGTCTTCCAATCTAAAAACACAGCACTACCCTGGAAGGAACAAAGATTTATCTCTTCTCAATTTACAAGTAAATCCATTGTTAACCCACTTCACCTCTTGACCAGTAAAGGGCTGATTTATGATTGAAGGTCAATGAGTCTATCTGAGGCCATTTCTATAAGGTCAAGAAAAAAAGTACAGAAAAACTAGTACATTGCGGGGCCTCCCAGGTGGCGCAGCGGTTGAGCGCTGGGTTGCGAAGCTACCCGCAGGTTCTACAGCGCCGGTTCGACCCCTGGCTGCTCCCCAGCCACCGGAGGAGGGTCCCACATGGCGCGTAGACCTCTCCTGCTGCCCGCTGCTCCCCTCAAGCAGTGTACTTCGGTCCCTCTGCCTGCTCTGCTCCCCGCTCTGGCTCTGGTGAATTCTCTCACCCTCCCATGCTTCTGACTGTACCCAGTGCATGTATAAACAAAACAAACAAACAAATAAATCAATAAATAACATGCCTCTATTAAAAAAAAAAAAACTAGTACATTGTGCATTGTTTAATGCAAACTAAATGAACTGAGCTGCATTATACTATATCACATCAATCCTACGGAACCATCTGACAATGCAAAACATATGTCTATGGTGAGAATGATGCCAAAAGCAAGCAATTACTTATTCCTCCAAAAGAACCTTGGTCAAGATGATTGGCAAAGGTCAGCATGGCACACTTGTCTTCTAATAATTTTGCTGAATTCCCATTTATAAATAACTACTCATCCATTTATCTCCTGCATTTTCCTCCAGTTAATTTTCAAGTCCATTTCTTTGTTTGCATGAATATATTATTCTATGCTATGGGACACAAACAGCAAAACCCAAATATCACATATGTCTTTATAACAAAAGAATGTTAAAACAGGGCCTCCCTGGTGGCACATGGGGTTAAGTGCCACACTATGAAACAATCGGCAGCCTCTGCAGCATGAGTTCGATCCCCTGGCCAGCCAGGGGGCTACCCACATGGTGTAGCAGACCTCTCCTGTCCAGCCCGCTGCTCCCCTCAGCAGTGTATTTCAGTCAGTCTGCCTGTTCTGCTCCCCACTCTGTCTCTGGTGAATCCTTTCACCACTACCACCACCACCCCCATCTCTGGCCTGCACCCCAGCTCTTGTATTCATAAATAAATAAATCTTTAAAAAAAATGCTGAAACAGATTGAAATAGGAAAACAGGTACATTTTAAGGAAACTTCCTTAAAAATGGAAGTGCAGTGAGTGTGTGGAGTTTCAAATCCTCCACTAATTATCCCTTTAAAGATTCTTGTTTCCTGGAGTATAGAGCATAGTTGTGGTTTCTTAAGGATTTTTTTCTGGGATGTAGACCTCCTAAAACACCCTTCACTTCATTATTACTCTTTCTTAGTGAATAAACAGTCAAAGAACTAGGAGGCTCTGGATGTGACCATAAGACATTATGATCAAAGGGATCTGACCATTTGGGATCCAGGGGGAATTATAGCGAATAGTAGCCTCTTCCTAATGTAACCTGTCTCTGGTGCTGTGTGTCAAAACAACACGTGAGGGATATTGTGTGTGGTATCCTTTCCTTGCGGCTTTGTAGAGCACATTGACTTTAAAATGCTCCAAGAAATTCTGTGACAGAGAGGTCTATTCAAGCTTGCACAGTCTATGTTTCTGCACAGATTTTTGATGTTGTGATTGCAGTAAGCCTCATTCACCTATTAGTAGTGCTAGTCTAATCCAAATTTTCTTAAAATGTGGAAACTGAGACACCAAAATGTAAGTGATTTAGCCATGGGATATCCCAGGTTGTATCAAAGCTTCACAGAGTGTACCAGGCAACTCCACGCCATTAGGAGTGAAACTGTATGTCAGTTCCCATTGCTCTCAGCTGAATGATGTGGTTTGTGCTCCCAAGTTTGAATATTTTTTAAAAAGATTTTTATTTATTCAAGCATACCAGAACCAGGGTACAGGTGAGAGGATGCACCAGAGACAGACGGGGAACAGAACAGGCAGACTGATCGAAATACTCTGCTGAAATACATGCAGCGGGCAAGACAGGAGAGGTCTGCCGCACCACGGGGCTGCTCCTGGCCGGCCAGGGACTCAAACTCCAACCGCAAAGGCCACGGACAGCTTCACAGCGCTGCGCTCAAGCACCTGCGCAACCAGGGGAGGCCTGCCTGTCCACTCTTGACATGCATAGCATTTCCATCCAGTGTGGATTCTGTCATGCCTAGTGAGGGCTGACTTCCTGAAAAGTTTTCCCACATTCTTCACAATCATAGGGATTTTGTCCAGTGACACCTCTGATGTCTAGTGAGAGCGTGCTTACTGGAAAAAGTTTTCCCACACTCTTGACACTCCTAAGGCTTCTCTCCAGTGTGACGTCTCTGATGTTGACTGAGGGATGATTTCTGGCAGAAAGTTTTCCCACACTCTTGACACTCAGGATTTCTCTCGAGTATAAATTCTCTGATGTGTAATGAGGTGTGGTTTACTAGAAAAAGCTTTCCCACACTCTTCACAATCATAGGGTTTCTCTCCAGAGTGACTTTGATGTCTAATGAGGTTTGACTTACGGGAAAAAGCTTTCCCACACCCTTCACAATCATAGCGTTTCTCACTAGTGTGAGGTCTTTGATGTTCAGTGAGGGATGATTTCCGGTGGAAAGTCTTCCTGCACTCTTGAGATTCATAAGGCTTCTGTCCAGTGTGACTTCTCTTATGTCTCCTGAGAGATGACTTCCACTGGAAAGTCTTCCTACACTCTTGACATTCATAAGGCTTCTTCTCTCCAGTGTGAATTCTCTGATGCTCACTGAGGTATGACTTACTGGAAAAAGCTTTCCCACACTCTACACATTCATAGGGTTTCTCTCTAGTGTGAGTCCTCTGATGGTGACAGAGGGATGACTTACTGGAAAAAGCTTTCCCACACCCTTCACATTCATAGGGTTTCTCTCCAGTGTGACTTCTCTGATGTGTAATGAGGTGTGACTTACTAGAAAAAGTTTTCCCACACTTTTCACAATAATAGGATTTCTCTCCAGTGTGACTTCTGTGATGGAGATTGAGGGATGACTTACTAGAAAAAGCTTTACCACACTCTTCACAATAATAGGGTTTCTCTCCAGTGTGAATTCTCTGATGGTGAATGAGGGATGATTTCCGGGAGAAAGTCTTCCTACACTCTTGACATTCATAAGGCTTCTCTCCACTGTGAATTCTCTGATGCTCACTGAGGTAATACTTACTGGGAAAAGCTTTCCCACACTCTACACAATCATAGGGTTTCTCTCCAGTGTGACTTCTCTTATGTGTAATGAGGTGTGCCTTAGTAGAAAAAGCTTTCCAACACCCTTCGCAATGATAGCGTTTCTCACCAGTGTGAAGTCTATGATGTACAGTGAGGGATGATTTCCGATGGAAAGTCTTCCTGCACTCTTGACATTCATAAGGCTTTTCTCCAGTGTGACTTCTCTTATGTTTCCTGAAAGATGATTTCCAGTGGAAAGTCTTCCTACACTCTTGACATTCATAAGGCTTCTCTCCAGTGTGAATTCTCTGATGGTCAGTGAGGTAAGACTTACTGGAAAAAGCTTTCCCACACCCTTCACATTCATAGGGTTTCTCTCCATTGTGACTTCTCTGGTGGCGACTGAGGGATGATCTCCAGGAGAAAGTCTTCCTACACTCTTGACATTCAAAACGCTTCTTTCCACTGTGAATTCTCTGATGCTCACTGAGGTAATACTTACTGGAAAAAGCTTTCCCACACCCTTCACATTCATAGGGTTTCTCTCCAGTGTGAGTCCTCTCATGTAGAACAAGAATTGACTTACAGGAGAACACTTTCCTGCACGCCTGACATTCATAGGGTTTCTCCCTTGTGTGAGTTCTCTGATGGACACTAAAAGCAGATTTGTGCCTGAAAGTTTTCTTACATACTAGACACGGGTAGCACTTCACTCCCGTTTGAGATTGTGGATGTACAGTGAGGGCAGTCTTCCATGAGAAAGTTGTCACATAATAGTTAGAGCCAAACAACTTCATTGCAGTGAGATTTCTCTGGTGTCTCCTCTGTAAGGAAATCTCAGAGGTGCCCCCACACTCATCAGGTTTATCGTCTGCTTGTGATTTCTGATGTTCAGTCAGAACAGAGGCTTTAGAGGCCGCTTCACCATATCTCTTATATCCAAAATTATTCTGTCCTAACTGGGTACTCTCATGAGGATAGGTGTGAAACGTGTTGCTGAGACTGGCCCCACTTTCATAACATTCCTGCTGCTCATGTTCAACATACCTAGGAGGATGCAAATGCACTGGAATCATCTCCGCAGCTCTCCCCTTTTCATTACAGCTGCAGGGAGTCTGTCCTCCTTGGGTTCTGTCTCGGACATCGAAAGGTGCCTCATCACGGGTGTCCCTGCACTCATTGCATTTACGGGCAGCCCCTTCCGGAAGGGCTCCTCTAGGTGTAAATACTGTTTCTTCACTCGAGACTTTTCCTTGTTCACGAAATTCAAAAGGCTGTTGAAAGTTCTGAATCACCTGGTGACTAAGGTGCTCAGGATACTTGATGGGTTCCCTCATTCTACTAAAGACCTCCTCGTTCTCTCCAGCATGCTCTTCATGAGGCTCACCAGGGATCATCATGGTCCTATGTATAGTAAAGTTCTCAGGCATCATTGCTGAATAGTTTCCATTTTTGATACTATGGTTCAAACAATGAATTGAGTCCAAAATGCTTTTTTCCATTAAGTCAGTTCTCTCGTTGGATGGTATTTTGCTGCTGGCGGTAAGAACTTGCCACACATGTCTGCCCTGATTTGCAGGGCTGTCGGGAGTCAGGTGATCCACGGTATGGACATCTAAAGTGAGATAAAAACGACCATGTCTCTAAAAAGGAAGCATTTTGAGTGAATACTACTAAGCGGCACAAAAGCTCCTATATTACAACACAATTTACAGGTATTGATTTTCTGATTCATGCTTTTTGCCCGTAGTAACTTATGTGGAGAATAGATTTCTTGGTATTTTGTATTTAGCATAGAAGATCTGCGGTGTAGGCCAGAGGTGCAGGAGTGGGGGTGTTGTAGGGGAGCGTAGAGACAGTGTGTGGAACAGAACAGGTGGACTGACTAAACTAGACGGTTGAGGGAAGCAGCGGGTGACACAAGAGAGGTCTGCTGTGCCAAAGTGGGAGAGCTCCTTCACTGTAGATGAAACTCAGGCCATAATAGTGAGAGCTAAGAGACTTAATCCCTACACCTCCAGGGAGGCCCCAATTAACAGATTTTCTAATGCCAAACCAGGATAACAAAGCAGTAAAACTAATTTCATCATGGTTTTATAAAATCATAAATAATTGGTAAAAATAGTCCTTTAACTAGAATTGTCCATTACAACCAGAAGCATTTCGCCCAACATAGATCCTACATACTTTCTTTGTTAGAGTGACCCCGTGCAGCTCTTGCGGGAACTTTATGAATAACCAAGCCCTGCAGAGGCCATGGCTTTCCCGGAAATATGTGGACGGAGTGACCCAGTCATTGCCAAGGCACTTTAAGCAAGAGGCCTGCTAACATACAAGGACACTGCTTCTCCATTTCCTAGTGTTTCTTTCCACCAGGCCCTGGCCACAACACCTGCAGAGGTTCTCAGAGGCATGTGCTTCCCTCCATGGCAGAGACCTGTCAGTTCTTTTTTTTTTTTTAGAAGCATGTTTTATTTATTTATTTGTTTCTTTTGTTTTTGTTTATACAAGCACTGGGTACAGTCAGAAGCGCTGGAGGGTGAGAGAATTCACCAGAGCCAGAGCGGGGAGCAGAGCAGGCAGAAGGACCTAAGTACACTGCTGAGCGGAGCAGCGGGCGGCAGGAGAGGTCTGCGCGCCATGTGGGACCCTCCTCCGGTGGCCGGGGAGCAGCCGGGGATCGAACCGGTGACGCAGAGGCCACAGGAAGCTTCGCAACCCAGCGCTCAACCGCAGCATCACCAGGGAGGCCCAGAGACCTGTCAGTTCGTATTTAAATATCACATCACATAAGGCTCAGACTCCTAACACATGCAGCAAACTCCGCCTCATCATTGTGTCCCACGTTCCCTGCTGAGCGATAGGGAAAAAATTATGCATCCAGCCTGTGGCTATCAGCATTAAAGGTTATTCCCACATTCTTTTGAGAGCAACACCCTGGAATTCTCACCGCACTGCTTGGAAACTGCGTTTCTACTTTGTTCATAGTAACTCCAGTTTCTATGTCGTGTGTGACTCTCAGCTACATCACACTGCCGTTGATTCCTTTACTTTCCTCCCAATGATTCCCACGACAAGGTGGAATTGCACAGGTCACACTGCTCCCCAAGGTATGAGCCCCAAACCTCAAACTCTTGGTGCCATGGCTTTAGAAACCACCACCTCAGGTTCCCCCTCCCATGTCACAGAACATCCCTTCCAATGATGAACAATTTCTGGGTCCTCCTCAGCCTCACCATTTACTATGTGGGCAGTCACAAGGTTTGCCTCTGAAACACTACTCATGTTCTAAATAACTCTCCAATCAACGCCCCTCTATCCCTTTTGAGTTAGTCACCTGCAAAGTGAATCTCCAAAAGCAATACACAGCCTCTAGCCCAGACTGCAGAGGGAACTATAGATATGACATGTCAGTGCAAGCCATTCACCTCACCTGAGCTCTGAAAGAAAAGAATTAATCTCTATAATGATGTGTATGGAGCACACAAGCAAAAACAACATCCTCCACTTTGTTTCACTCATGCTGGTCAAACATCCTCTGTGGCTTTACCTCTCTATCAGTAAATGTATTTATTATATATTCTTTCCTCACAGAGTGTATAACTTCAGAAAGCAAAGATCATTTCTGTGAGTACTGTTGCTCTCCCCTCTCATAGAAAATTTACCACTGGCTAAATTTCCCATGAACATACAGAAATAAAAAAATTCCTGAACAGGTACCTAAAGAAAACAGTCTGTGAGAATACACTAAGAGAGAGAATGCAGAAACGTGATTAATGCAGAATAATCCCCACAGTATCAGGGACTGCATACTGGTTTAAGAACACAGACAACCACCATTAAAAGAGCAGGAGGAAATCCACGAGAGAGAATATTTGGGAACTGAATAAAGAATCAGTTTGAGGGCCTCCCCGGTGGCGCAGCGGTTGAGCGCTGGGTTGCGAAGCTGCCCGCAGCCTCTGCAGCGCCGGTTTAATCCCCGGCTGCTCCCCGGCCACCGGAGGAGGGTCCCACATGGTGCGCAGACCTCTCCTGCCGCCCGCTGCTCCCCTCAGCAGTGTACTTCGGTCCTTCTGCCTGCTCTGCTCCCCACTGTGGCTCTGGTGAGTTCTCTTGCCCTCCCGCGCTTCTGACTGACTGTACCCCATGCTTGTATAAATAAATCTTTAAAAAAGAAAGAAAGAAAGAAAAAAGAATCAGTTTGATATATGCAGACACACTGTCCAAGGTTGCACAATGGGAAAGCACCTCAGTGTAGCCAATATCACTGGCCACACTCCCAGCCTCCTATCAGCCTCCCAGCCTGGCAAGCACTGACTGACCTGAGAGGTCCTGGTTTGGGGGATTGTCCACAGACCACGGCTGTACTCCCTGCTCCGACCTGATGATCTTCTCAGGATCGTTAACACAATGCCCTGTGATGAGAAACAGTGTTGGTCTTCGATCAAGTTCAACTTCAGTCTTTGAAAACTAACAAAAGCAAAGTGAAGAGCTGTGCAAAAGAGGCCAATCTGAATCTTTCCTTAAAAAACAAAAACCGAAACACCCACAATGTACACTGCCTGCCATGTTCAATCTCACCAGCACTCAGTTTCATAAGCAAGTGCACACTTATCGGTGCAGAAGACAGCATTGCACTAGGGTGTTACACTGGCGCTTCCTCACCTAGGGACACCAGGTGACTGCAGGTCTCCAGCATCACATCCCAGTACAGGGTCCTCTGAGCTTCACTCAGGCACTGCCACTCCTCCCACGTGAAGTTCACAGCCACATCTTCAAATGACACCGTCCCTTCTGAGGGAACATTTCTCATCTCAGGGCCGGCAGCCTGGGTCAGACAGAGCAAGTGCAAACATCTTATTTTGTGGGTCTTTGGTCCTGTAGAGGATGTATAGAATTCTCACTTGAAAGAGCCTCATCTCTACATTCACCTGTTCGGTCCTTAAATTAGAACTACAGCTTACCTTATAAATTTGAAAGTGTGTATGATTCTAAGAATAAAAGGATGAATAAAATTTGCTCCTTGAGGAGCTGATAACCTGGTTGGCAGGTGTAACAGACAAAAGGAGCTTCATAACAAATGAAAAGCATGTACAAGTTTGTGCCAATATTTTACTCCTGTGACCTCAAACCCTGGGATCTCCAACTCACAGTAAACAAAAGCTGAACCGGAAACCAGAATGTTCAAACAATGAAGGGGGAAAAAGCACAGGTAAGAGATGTTCAACTACAAGCAACTATAAACCAGAGATGGGGTTTCTCAAACAGGGGGTTTTGGGTGTGGAGGGAGGAGGGATTAGGGATAAAATAAGGGGGGTAGGAATTGTCGGTGTCTATAACCAAGATGAAAATGCATACAGTGTGCAAAATAAATAATGATGCAAATTATATATAAAATAAAATTTTAAGAAAAGATGTTCAGCTGACAGAGTCAGAGAAGACAGAACAGGTCATCACTTCTCAAACGGAAGGACAAAGGGGAGGAGAACTCGGCAATAACTTGGTGGCTGAGGTACGAGGAATGTTTTCCTAATATGCTGTCCGCATGACGGGCTGGAAGACACTGGTATTCCACATGCAACTGGACATGTGTGTGATGGATCAGGAACTCTAAGCTGAGAACAGAAATGTGGGAATCAGGGCCTCCCTGGTGGCACAAGGGTTTAAGGCTCAGCACTATGAAGCCGTCGGCAGCCATTGCAACAAGAATTCGAGTCCCAACAAGGGATCTACCCAGAAGGCGCAGCAGATCTCTCCTGTCTTTTCACTACTCCCCTCAGCAGTGTATTTCAGTCAGTCTGCCTGTTCTATTCCTGACTCTGACTCTGATGAATCCTCTCACCCCCTGCACATGTGGCCTACACCTGAGCACTATGTGCAAAAATAAAATAAATAAATCTAAAAGAAAAAAAAAGAATTTGGGTATTCTAAGGATATTATTAATAGTTTTCATCACCGTAGGGGGGAACACGGTGACCAGAACAAAAGGTATTGAAAGAAGAGGAAAAACTACTACAAGAGACAAATACTTCTTTTGGAGAAAGAAAAAAATAGATCATAGCAATGAAAGAGTTTTGAAAAATAAGATACTCGGTATAAGAAAACAAACATCTTAAGAAATCTGTAAATTTATTCCATCATCTCATTTCCTGTGTAGTAAATCCTATGTACCTCCACATATATATTGAATAGGAACCCATTAAAATAAATTTCTATTTGTATTAGCCAAAAAAGGATTCAGAGGATTTTTCCTCAACACAAAACAACTCCTTGACACAGCCACAGGCGACGTCAACATTCCCAGTGAGAGGAGGACTAACAAAGATGCTCAGTGTCCCCTTATTCACAACGGGTTCGGGTGATGCTACACAACAACAGCAACAACAGAAAGAAAAAATGCGTAAAAATGGTCATACCTAGTAATAATTCACTCTTTTTTTTTTTTTTGTGGGACCCTCGCCGGTGTCCGGGGATCGAACTGGCACTAAAGAGGCTCTGTGCAGCCTTGCAAACCAGCGCTCAACCACTGCGCTACCAGGGGAGGCCCTATAATTCATTCTGGAAAACTAATGAAAGCCACAGTAAAGCGACTCTGGAAAGGAAAACCCAGTGAGCAGACTGTGAGTATAACACACACCTGTGTTCACGCACACAGGAGCTCCTGTACGCTGCCAGGGAAATGACAACAGTAAGCAATGCATGTAGTGGAACCAAGGGCAGAGACTCCCTGGAATAAACAAATCCGGAGGGTTAAACAATGAAGTAAACAAATGCAAAGACACAACAGCATCCAGGACACCATGAGCCTGCTGCACTGACAGCAGCTCTCGCAAGGTAACCCGGCACATCCCAAATCTAGGAAAACAAAAATGCATTCTTCTTTATAGGCTCATTGACGAAAACGCTAATACAAGAAATAAAACAACAAAGAGAGAAGGTGGATGGCTCGTGTCTGTGCACAGAAACTCACGGGACCTCCCAGCAGGAGTGGGCTCAGGATGCCATAAAAGCGCCATATGATGAAATGGGACAATACAATCCCCTCGCGCTTTCAACCCTGTTCAAAATGGAAATGAGCAGCCACGAGGAAAGGACTGGAACACACAGCTCTGCAAATCACACACCCAAGTGGGTCCTAACACATGAACGTGCTCAATACGAATGGTCACGAAGGAAATATGAATCAGAAGTACAAGAGATGAGATTTTTACATCCGCTGGGATCGCAATGATTTAAAAAGAAAGAAAAGAACAAGTACTGGCAAAAATAGGGACCTGGCTCCCTTGCGCACTGTTGGGGCAAACATAAATGATGCAGACAGGAAGGTGATTCTTGGGAAAAGGGAACTCACAATGACAGGAGGACCCACCCCCACCCCGGGGTGTTCCCCAATAGCAGGGACAGCAGGGACGGGCAGAGACGTCTGCTCACCTACGGTCACTGCACGACCAGTCATTACAGCCCAAAGCAAAATTATCCCAAGCCTCAGGTGATGGATTAATGGATAAATAAGACTGGTAGATACACATAAGAGATTATTAATGGGTATCACAATGGAACTAGACAATGACACACATTACAATATGAAGGGACTCCTGTACGATACCAATGAAATGACAAAACAGTTAACAAGGCAATAAAATAAGAGATTCACCAAGAAAACAAGGTGTAACAAGACTCCATTCATACAGGACTGAGTTGTCAAACTCAAACAGCAGGTAAATGGTGGACACAGGGGCTGAGGGACAGGGCAGTTGGGAGCGAGAGCTTCATGAGTAAAGTATTTTATTACTGGGAGATGAAAAAATCTGGAAGGTGGTGATGGCTGAATAACACTGTCAGATACTAAATGCCAAAGACCACCACATGCAATAACAGCAAAAGGAGACTTTTTATTTCACATTTAAATGAAGAGTCAGGGGCTTTCCTGGTGGCTAAAGGTTAAGACACAACCAATGGAGCTGTCCGCAGCCACTGCAGCACGAGTTCAATCCCCGGCCAGAGTGCTACCCACATGTGCGGCAGACCTCTCCTGACTCGCCCACTGCATCTCTCGTCAATGTATTTCAGTCAGTCTGCCTGTTCTGTTCCCCACTGTCTCTGGTGGTGAATCCTGCCCTCCCCACCCCCGCACACCTCTGGCCCGTACCCTACTTTTTGTATGCAACAATAAGTATATCTTTTAAAAAATGAATGAATGAATAAATGAATGAATGAATGAATAGAGGGTCAGGTTTAGTAGGAAAAGGAGAAAAAGGAAGCAACAGTCACGATGGGCAGAAGAGCAGCCACTGCTGCTCCCCACAGTGCAAAGGTTTTTAAAATGAAACACTTGCATGGTCACAAGTGACAGGAGAGCTGCGAAAATTAGGTTGTAAAATATATTCATTCTAATAATATTCTATAAACATTCCATCCAAATTGAAAAGAAAATCTACCATTAACGATAACTTCAGCAAGAATCATATGTATGACTAATGCACACACCTACTGTATTCCAGACTCAATGACGGATATGTGAAGCTCCTTATTAAAAACTACATTTACTGACCCCTGAGTACTTTCTCCCCCTGAACTCTGAGGTGTCAGCACACTGTCCAGTCGGAGGCAGAAAAGGGAGCAAACTCATGACTGAGAAAACGCATCCATCAGGTTTGGCCAAGAATGAGAACTGTAATGTGAACTGAAACACACACACACACAGTGGTGCTTTTGTTAGCAACCATTAAGGTATCAGGTAATACTGAAGAGAAACTTGCATTGGGTGAGACGAAACTCTGGAATAGAGAAATCCCTTTCTGCTGGCGGGAGACCTGGGCTAGGAAGGATCTAATTCCACACGGGAGGGCACAACACAGGATGAGGTTTGCACGTTGCATGAGCAGCAGGTGCCATCGGGATGGCTACAGGCGCAGTAAGGTGGGAGCCGAGCCTGTGGCAGTAGGACTGGGCAGAGGCCCACGCTCAAGTGTAACTGGCAGAAATGGCAAAACACAGCTGACTGACTCACTCAGGAGAAGTGCACACTGAAGACGGGAGACCAGATCGGAACACAGGGATTAGCTACATTCAGGAGCACAAGATACTCAAGCACTCAGGGACACGGAAAAGAAATCATCAGAGAGACCATGACAGAAGCAAACACAAAGAAATTTGCTTCTTCCAAAACACTGAAGACCGAGGAAAACTCACCAACACATATGACGAGGTCAACATTGCCCTGATCCCCCCCAAAAAAAGACAGCATAAAAGGGAAAAATAGACCAACAGCACCAAAGAACAGAGAAGGGAAAATCCTCACCAAATTCCACCCGACTTAATACAGCAACATGGGGCCTCCCTGGTGAAGCAAGGAGTCAAGACAAAGCACTATGAAGCTATCCACAGCCCTTGCAGCATGAGTTCGATCCCCAGTCAGGGAACAGACCAACACGGCACACCTGACCTCTCCTGTCTCCCTGCTGCCCCCCTTAGTAGTGTATTTCACCAGATCTGCCTGTTCTGCTCCATACTCTGTCTCTGGTGAATCCTCTCACCCACCACATGTCTGGCCTGTACCCCAGCTCTTATATGGATAAATAAATCAATCCATAAAATTCTAAATGGATTAAATATTGGGCGACGTATTTGACAGAAAATATAGGTACACACTAAGGACAGTTGCCACAGAGTGCACTAGGGAACACAACCCCAACACCAACGGAAAAAAAGGCAAAAATCAACAAGCGGGACACCACCAAACCTAAAAGCTTTCATACCTCAAAAGAAACCAACCCAAAAACTGAAATGCAGTCTACAGAACAGAAAAAAAGAATCTGCATGCCACACACGTGACAAAGGGTTCATTCCAAAAATTTATAACATCCCCAAACAATGCGAGAAACCAACTGATGACTCAATTAAAACTGGACAAAGGGGGGCCCCCTGGTGACACAAGGGGTTGGGATGCAGCCTATGAAGCTTTCCGTAGCCTCTGCAGCTAGTATGATCCCTGGCCGGCACGGAGCAACCCACATGGCGCTGCAGACCTCTCCTGACTTGTCCGCCGCTCCCCTCTGCAGTGTGTTTCAGTCAGTCTGCCTGTTCTGTTCCCCACTTTCTCTGGTGAATCCTCTCACCCCCTGTACCTCTCGCCTGCACCCCAGTTCTTACATGCATAAATAAATAAATCTTAATAAAAAAATGGACAAAGGAACTACATAAACTCTTCTGGAGAGGGAATTCTGACATTCTGCAGACAATAAGAATGTTCACCTTAACTTATTGTAAGAGAAATGTAAATCGAAAACACACTTAGATGCCACTCACCCCTTGAGAAGGCCCAAATAAAAATGAATGCATTTATACAAAACGGGGGATCGGGGGTGAAAATTTTATGGGGACTATAACGAAGATGAAAATGATTCCTCTCTGCAAAAATGAAAATGATGTGAAAATACGTAAAATAGTATTTAAAAAAGCGAAAGACTGAAAAAAAAAAAAAAAAACACGGAAGGAAGAACGCTGGAGAGGGCGCAGAGAAAAGGGAGCTCTCACCTGCGGCTGGTGGCCATGACAGTCGGAACAGACCCTGTGGATGAGGGTGCGGAGGTTTCTTCAGGAAATAAAAACGGAAATTCCATGTCATCTGCAAAACTTCTACACACCATCCTCACGGGAAAACTTAAACACAAAAAGACTCTTCCCACCCAGGAGCAGAGCAGCTCTGTTCCGAACAGCCCAGTCATGGCCCAACCTACATCCCTTCGCCAGAGGCGGAGCAAAAAGGGTGGAGCACATGCAGGGGAGCACTGCAGGGCCATGAGGAAGGAACAAAGGTCACACTGAGGATAAAATGGGTGGACAAGGAGGTGATAGTCTGTTTTCTTTTAAAAAGATTTATTTATTCAAGCATACAGGAGCTGGGGTACAGGCCAGAGGTGTGGGGAGGGGGGTGAGAAGATTCAGCAGACAGGGCAGGGAACAGAACAGGCAGACTGACCGAAATACACTGCTGAGGGACCCAGCAGGCCACTCAGGTCTGCTGCGCCACGTGGGTAGCTCCCCGGATGGCCGGGGGATGGAACTTATACTGCAGAGACTGCAGACAATCCCATGGGTTGCATTTCAACCCCTTGCGCCACTCGGGAGGCACCACGAGGTGCTATTCTTCAATGAAATAAAACAAAAAGTACAGACACATATGAGATGGCTTCACTCATCTGTGTAAAATAAATATCCAAAAAACATTTACAGGCAAAATACTTGAATCAAACTTGAACTGGGTCATGTGAAGGTAAAGATGACCACGAGAGAGAACAGGGGAAAGAGTGGAGAAGTTAGGGAGGGAGGCAGACGGCGGATGGGCCAGGGTGGTTGGGTAGAGGGGGAACAAGGGGTAGGGCAAGACCCATTAGGAGTCTAGGAAAAAACTGGCAACTATTTGAGCAGAAGACTTTCAGTGCTACACATGTCAATGACAGATCGAGGAGGGAAAATAAGTAAAAGAAAGAGAAAACAGTATAAGAAGCTTTGAAACTATTATAAAAAATGGAATTTCCCCAAGGTCACACATGGTGTTCTCAAACATGGCAGGAACTTTGGGGAAGGCAAAGGCTGGAGTGTGTCACTGGACTGGGGAACAACTTAGGGTGCTGGGAAGCGTCACTAGAAATGCATGCAGACCACACCAAGGAGAAATGTGCAGGAGCAGTGGAAACAACGGCCAGAAAAAAGGACTCTGAAGAGTCTACCAGGCACCTGGGGTTTGCAGACCCCCTGAGAGAAGAGCAGGGGCAGGGATGTAAGGACGCCACAGTGGACTCAACGTCACTCGTGCCAAGACTGACGCCTGCATGAAAGTCTCCGAGAGCGGCCTGGGGCACAGGATAGGATTTCAGCAACTGCACAGAAACCTTAAAAATTCAGTTGTCCTTTTCAAATGACTCGTGGCTCCTTCACCCCCATCTGCACTCGGGTCCTCAGGCCCATCCACCTCCTCCTCCTCTCTCACCCCGCACCTGAGCAGCTCAGAGCTGGGAATTTTTTCTGTCCAGCGGGGTGAAGAGCCACAGTCCACACTTTCAGCGTCATCAACGGAGACCCAGGTACAGACTCTGCGCTGCGGGAGCACCAGGGCAGAGCCCCATCTCCACGCACGCTGGACATGGGAAGGGCCTGGACCTACGCCACACCTTTCCCTGGTGAGGAATGTGTCCCTGCACAAAACTATGTTTCTCATGTGCATGTCCGTGATGAACTCGCATAAAGTCAATGCACAGCGAGCTGAAGCCAACACGCCACTCACCAGAGATTCGTCCATGGTCGCTGCTCTCAGACGCGCGAGGGCTCGGGAGCGGCGCTGGGGGGCGCTGGGGTCCAGCACAGAGGACGGAGGCGGCTGCCGGGGTCCGGAGTCTCCTGGCCAGAGCCCGCCACACGCTGCCTGGAGACACCGGAGACTCACCGCGCGTGGCAGCGGGTGGCACTTCTAGCAGGGCAGGAACGGCCCCGAGTCCACGCGCGGCAGAGCCTGGGCGGACGGTTCACCACAACTCAGTAAAAGGTGACACTGCCCACTGCCTGCGCCACGGTCGCGCAGGAGCAACCGTCTCAGAGCTGAGGAGTCGCGGCAGAGCGTGGACCCGACTTCCAGCGAGACGACGCCCCGAACGCACTGTTCTGCCAGGACACCCGGCCGAGGCTCCGCGCCCTTCCCGCCCTCCGCTCCCTGGACGCCCGACAGCGCCGCGTCCCCTGGGTGCGCACGTGCGGGCGGGAGGCGGGAATGCAGCGGCCAGCAGGACGCCGCCTGGGGGGGAACGCGCAGCGCGCCCGGAAATTCAGTCCACAAGCCTCTAACGCCCCAGGAACTCCCCCCCACCCCCCGCCCTGCAAACCCAGTTCCCCGACACAGGGCCGCCTCCCCGGGCAACCCGCGGGCCTCTCCCGCCCCACCTGGGGTGCGCGAATCTCGCCCAGGCCCCCCCCAAACCCGAGAAACGCCGCCGGGCTCTCCCCTCCCTCACCGCCCGACTTTCGGGGGGGCCAGAGGAGTCAGCGCGCATGCGCACAGGCGGACCCGCGCTTCCCCAAGCCCCCGCCTCGGGGACCCCGTCCCCCGCCCCGGGAAGACCCCGGGCAGCGTCCGGGGACAGGGCCGGGCGGCCGCGCCGGGGAAACCGTAAAGGCCGGGACGTTCTCCCCAACGGCCTCCGCCCCCGGCCCCCGCGCGCCCCGGCGGGAATCGGCTCCAAAGCGCCCGACTCCACGGGCAGGGGCCCCGCTCGCTCGCGTTCCGCGCTCCCCAACCTGCCCGGCGCCTCCGCTCCCCCGAACCCCGCCTCCCGGGACAAACCCCGCGCTCACCTCAGGGCGCCGCAGCGCTCCGGACACGCCGAAACTTCCGGACGCGCAGATCGCGGAAGCCCCGCCCAGAAACCTCCGCGGGAACCAGGGCGGCGCGAGACTACATTTCCCACAATGCCCTGCGCAGCCCGTCGGGCCGTCGTTGGGGCGGGGTTGGGGCCTGGAAGTGGGAGGAGTGGAGGTTGAGGAGAACGGGCGGGTGGGCGAAGCCCGGGAAAACTACGGGGCCCATGACGGGTTCAGGGCTCTGAGGGAAGAGAGCTCAACAGGGCCGCCCGGGGGCTGAAGGGGTTAAGCACCGCGCTGACTCAGAAGCTATCCGCCCCTCCACAGCGGGGAGCGACCCACAGGGCTGGGCTGACCTCTCCTGTCCTGCCTGCTGCTCCCCTCAGCAGTGTATTCCTCTCTGTCTGCCTGTTCTGCGCCCCACTCTGTCTCTGGTGAATCCTCCCCATCGCGCGCTCTCTCTCTCTCTCTCACACACACACACCCCTTTGGCCTGCACCCCAGCTCTTGTATGAACTAATTTAAAAAATACACATAAGAAGATCATATATAGTCTAAATAAGACACTCAGATACCAAGACACATTTCATCAAAATCAAAATTCAGGTATTTAAGAAGCATCTTGACCTCCTGATATCTGGATCACAGAGTCGGTGTTCAACAGAAAGATGCTGTGCTTAGCTAATGTGAATGCACAAGAATTCCACGCTGTTATGAAAAGCTCACCTGCTCCTTCATCACACGCTTGTGATGATTTCTTTGACAACAACGTCCAATAATATTCATGGCTCCATTACTACCATGAAGACACATGAGGATATTAATAAACTGTTACTGTATTCCCTGAAGGAGAAAATGATGAAATGAGTTGAACTTCAGCACCTTTCTCTGTCTAACTTTTATACCCACAATGAAGTCCACGACTCCTCTGGGTGATTGAGATCAGTCTCTTCAGTCACCCACAAACAGCATCTCCATTTAGATTTTCTTCATTCAAGATACATGACACCATCATAAATGTACCAAAGCAATTAAGATGTAAACAAACTCATCAACTGGAGGAGGGTCTCTTAGATGTTTGACTCAGGAAAGTCAAATACATGACTCCACGTACATACCAGGAGAAAGCCATAGAGTGAAGTGATTTAGGGCTGAATTATATTCATCAGGTCTCTTCACAATATCTCAAGTATGGTTGATAATAAAAAAGGACAAAGAAAATAACTATACAGATCTCCAAACCATCGTCTTGAACTCTAATATATTTTTTTAAAGATTGATTTTATTTATGCATGCAAGAACCAAGGGTTTGTCCTCCCTGGAGGTGCAGCGGTTGCCCGCTGGGTTGCAAACCTGCCCGGCCCTCTGCGGCTCCGGTTCGATCCCCGGCTGCTTCCCGGACAGCAGAGGAGGGTCCCACATGGCGCGCAGACCTCTCCTGCCGCCCGCTGCTCCCCTCAGCAGTGTATTTCGGTCCTTCTGCCTGCTCTGCTCCCTGCTCTGGCTCTGGTGAATTCTCTCACCCTCCCACGCTTCTGACTGTACCCAGTGCATGTATAAACAAAACAAACAAACAAACAAATAAAAAAAACATGCCTCTATGAAAAAAATAAAAATAATTAAAAAAAAAAAAAAGAACCAAGGGGTAGGCCAGAAGTGTAGGGGGTGAGAGGATTCCCCAAAGACAGAGTGCAGAGCAGAACAAGCAGATTGACTGAAACACACTGCTGAGGGGAGCAGCAGGTAAGTCAGGAGAGGTCTGCTGTTTCATCTGTCAGCTCCCTGGCCAGGGACTAAATCATGCTGAAGTGGCTGCTGACAGCTTCATAGAGCTGTGACTTAACCCTCTGCACCACCAGGAAGGCCCTCAGACTTTTCAATTATGCTAATATTTAGTGTTCTCATGTTGGCTTATGCTCCATAACAATTTTCTGACTTAAGGAATGTAAAGTGTTTCTCACTTCCTACTGTATTGCAATATCTTAATATGAATCCAAATTGCATTATAAAGCATTTAATCATATTTTCATTTCTTTCAAGTTTCCAGTATGAAAATCTGGTGGTTTCAAAATTCATATTTGGACAAACAACTCATCACTTTTCATTCACAGTTTCTGCCTGCTCTGCTCCCCGCTCTGGCTCTGGTGAATTCTCTCACCCTCCTGGACTTCTGACTGTACCCAGTGCTTGTATGTATAAACAAACAAATGAATAAATAAATCTTAAAAAAAAAAAAAAAGGAAAAAAATAAAATAAATCTTTAAAAAAAGGGGGGAGACCTGGTTCTGAGAAAGAAGAAAGCCCTTACACAGCGACATCCATGTTTACACAGGAACAGTCTAATGTACCCACAGAGCCCAGAGGATCACATATGCCAAGGAAACCACCGTAGACCCTATAATTTTATTGACGTCAAATCTGACCCAGGGCACATATCTGTACAAGGACAATTGGAAAATTCATAGTAGAAACGAAGATGAAAGACGGAGAGGAAATTGTGGGTAATGATCAAATACTAAGCAAAGTTACAACAACAACAAAAACGTATTTTTAAAGTTTTTTTTTTTACTTATGCATACAACTGGGGTACAGGTCAGAGGCGCGGGTGGTGAGAGGAGTCACCAGAGAGACAAAGTGGGGTGCAGAACAGGCAGACTGACTGAAGTACACTGCTGAGGGGAGCAGCGGATTAGTCGGGAGAGGTCTGCTGTGCCATGTGGGCAGACTCCTGGCCTTCCAGCATCGACCTCGTGCTGCAGGGGTTGCGGACAGCTTCACAATGCTGTGCATGATTTTTGCCCCACCACGGAGACCCCGTTCCCCCAGCTTTCATTAGACTCATGTACGAACCAGATATAATTCTCTGAGCTTTTAATATACTTTATCTTTCATGTGAACATTTCCTTAAATACCCACGAAATTACAAACCAGGGGTTTACCTACAAATCTGAGCTAAAATGAATCAGAGAGGGCCTCCCCGATGGCCCAGCGGTTGAGCTCTGGGTTGCGAAGCTGCCCGCAGCCTCTGCAGCGCCAGTTCGATTCCCAGCTTCTCCCCAGCCACCGGAGGAGGGTCCCACATGGTGCGCAGACCTCTCCTGCCGCCCGCTGATCCCCTTAGCAGTGTATTTCGGTCCTTCTGCCTGCTCTGTTCCCTGATCTGGCTGTGGTGAATTCTCTCACCCTCCCGCACTTCTGACTGTACCCAGTGCATGTATAAACCAAAACAAATAAACAGATAAATAAATAAAACATGCCTCTATAAAATAAATAAATAAATAATAAAAAATGAAATAAAATGAATCAGAGAGGACCCGAAATGAATGAGCACAGCAGGTTTTGCGGCCGACAAGAATGGTTTGGGCCCTGGCCCCCCACCCCCGCCGCCGCCACCACCACCACCACCCAGACTCGCCAGGGAGGTCCACGGGAATGTGGAAGGGGAGACCCAGCAGGCGGCACCTCCGGGCAGCCACCTGCAAGGGAGTAGAATAGCCCCCCCACATGCCGCTGTGGCCCAAGATTCAGTGCAGGACAGGCCCTTGAGAAAAAGCTGGGTCAAGAAGACCGGCCCCCACCCCCCTGAAAGCAGGAGCTGAATCTCCCCTGCCCCGGGCTGCCCCAGGGAGAGGGGAGCTCACAGGGGTCTGCGGGTCCATCTCCCGGGAGGTCCACGGGAATGTGGAAGGGGAGACCCAGCAGGCGGCACCTCCGGGCAGCCACCTGCAAGGGAGTAGAATAGCCCCCCCACATGCCGCTGTGGCCCAAGATTCAGTGCAGGACAGGCCCTTGAGAAAAAGCTGGGTCAAGAAGACCGGCCCCCACCCCCCTGAAAGCAGGAGCTGAATCTCCCCTGCCCCGGGCTGCCCCAGGGAGAGGGGAGCTCACAGGGGTCTGCGGGTCCATCTCCCCTGCCTGGGGCCCCGACCTTCCCTGGCTGCTGTCCCCAAAGAGCCTGCCCTGCCCCAAGGGCGGCGCCCCCTGGGGTCCGAGGACCTGCCTGGAGTCTGCTCCTCTCCCTGGAGCACAGATGTGTGTGGGGACAGGACACCTGACGCCCCCACTATTAGAAATGCCTTCCCGGTTCCTGTGCATCACAGGTTTGGGTGGAGGCTCCTCTGCATTTACCCAGCAATTTCTCTCCCACAAGGTTTTCCAAAAATGCCACAAAGAGCAGCACGTGGAGCCCCCGCGCATCTTCTGGCCAAGACAGAGAGAAGCTGTTTAAACAACGAGGGGAAGGATGGACATTTTCCCAGGTAACAGAAGTCACCGAACAGATCTGAAGACCCGCTGCTCCTCCCCACTGAACGAAGGTTGCCCCGGTGGCCTGGCTGCTGCATGGGAGGTGGGTGAACTGCAGCGTGCCCTCCGCAAAGCGTCACCAGGCGGGTGGGGCTCAAAGGGCAGACTGAATTTTCAGGACACCCCTTCCTGTCCCCAGGGCTCTGATGGAAACTGTTTTTGGGCCACAGATCTTGGAAACAGCGAGAAGGATGGGACCAAGGCCAAAGTCGGAAAATGTCTTTCAAAATCTTTTAATGGGGCCTCCCTGGTGGCGCAGGCGGTTGAGGGCCGCACCGTGAAGCAATCCGCAGCCGCTGCAGCACGGATTCAATCCCTGCAGGTCAGGGAGCAACCCACACGGAGAGGCAGACCTCTCCCGTCTCCCCGCTGCTCCCCTCAGCAGCGTATTTCAGCCAGTCTGCTGTTCTGTTCCCCACTCTCCGGTGGATCCTCTCACCCCCTGCATCTCTGGCCTGTATCCCAGCTCTTGCATGCATAAAAAAATATTAAAAAAAATCATTTTATGGGGCCTCCCTGGTGGGGCAAGGGGTTGGGATGCAGGCCATGGGGCTGTCCTCGGCCACTGCAGCGCAGGTTGGATCCCGGCCTGGGAGATATACAGGTGTACAGCAGACATCAACTGTCTCCCCGCTGCTCCCCTCAGCAGTGGATTTCAGGCAGTCTGCCTGTTCTTCTCTCCGCTGTCTCCGGTGTATCCTCTCACCCTCCCACGCATCTGGCCTGTACCCCGATTCTTATATTACAATAAATAAATCTTTAATAAATGAATGAATGAATAAATAAATAAATAAATAAATAAAAAGGTGGACTGCGGTCCTCACTCTAACTTGACTTCAAAGCTCACCCAACTTTCCTGAGAGTCTGACGAGCCTCCCAGTGATCAGGCGCACAACACTGTCCCTAACTAAACTAAGAAACCAGTAGTTTTCACTGGCCTTGGGACTCTGCACACAGCAAGCCAACCCTCCTGCTGAGTGCCTGGCTTTGTGCCTTACTCCAGCATTTCAGGGCTCCCCGGGTGGGTGTTGCCCTAACTAGGGACACAGGGGATTTAGAACAGCTCCTCTGCAAGGAACAAATATCCCACCGACATTCTTTCAGTCTAAGGGCACTCGAAAAATGGGCTGCGTCCCTGGTGCAATGTGCTCTCATGTCCCAACCCCAACACTTGCTATTCTACTACTGCTGGGCTTGTGACTAAGCCTACACTCAGCGCTGGCCCCAATGACTTTGCTCCAGGGCAGGGAGGGGGCAGCCCAGACCAGCAACCCTGCCTGCTCTAAACAGGTTCTGCCATCCTGCTTCCTTCCTTCTCAGTCTCCTCTGCAGCTTCTTCTCCCTGCTCAGCTCCACCCTCCCTTGGGTGGGGCAGGGAACCTGGAACCTCCCCTTTCCTGGGGACCCCCTGTTACAACTTCACCTGTGACCAAGGGCCCTTAGCCGCTGCTGTACTTCTCATTCTCCTCTTCAAATCTTAACATACACAATCTCCTACTCAAATTTGTTTCTTCTAAGCGAGGGGGAGCGCCTCAAGGTTAAACTCCTCCTCCCAACAAACAGCTCACCCATCCAAGGGGAACAGCCTGTCCAGATGCCCCACCCTTGCACTCCAGATGCACCCCCCTCGCCTCCCTCCAGAGCCACCAACAGGCAGTTCAGGGACGAGTGTCAGGGAGACCCTCTCCGGGCCCCTGGAGGCAGGGCCAGCTCTACATGCCACTCCAGCAGGGAGCAGCTCCGGAAAATGGACCTCCTCCCTGCAACTCCCCAAAAGATTTCGGGCTGGATAAGGTCAGGGGGGGATGATGGAGGACAAGAAAGGAAAGACTGGAAAGGACGAGCCCCAAGGCCACAACCTGACTCACACTAGGAGGTGGGGGTCGAGCACATGCACAGGACCCTTAACCAGCTGTGGAGGTCGGACCCTCAGGCGCCAGCGCCTTGTCAGGAGGCAGGAAGGGAGCAGGATCCCTGCTCCAGGGAGTGAGGCACAGGCCTGAGGGGAAGGATGTGGAGACGGGCCCACCCCGGACTCTCTGGTCCCTTTCTAGCGCTGCCTGTTGCCCAACATCCGCAGCAAGCAGCCGCTCCGCGCTCCGCGGAGTAGCGCGCCTCCCAAGGAGAAAGGGGCTGTGGCAGGGCAGGCTCCGCACAGGCCCGGGGCAGCCGCCCCCCTGCCCGCCCGGGACCACGCAGGAGCCTCTCCTCACCAGCTCTCGCCTCTGCGGGGCCGCAGCCTCCTGGCGGGTGGCCGGTACCTGCCAGGACGTCTCCAGGGACCTCCCTCAGCGGAGGCCGCTCTCCTCAAGGCTGCCGCCTGCAACCGCGCAGGCCTCGCTCAGCAAACCTGCCCCTTCCCTTCCCCTGAGAAACCTGCCCTGTAAACACAACTAACGTCTCCGTCTCGTGGAGGAGCGACCTGGGGAACTCCCGGGGGCTGCTGAAACAGGGTCTGGAGAAACATTTCCCAGAGTGAATCCCAGGATCTCAGGCTCCAAAAACCCCATCACCCCCACTCTATTCCCTGAGACCTACAGGGAAAACCTGTAGGTTTAGACCTACAGACCTACAGTTCTGGTAGGATACAAGGAGAGATCTCTGGCGCCACCTTGTGCCCAGAACAAAATCACCACCTTTCTGATGGTGGGAAGCCAGGGATCCCCAAACCACCCTCAGATGGTGAGAGGGGCTGGGCCGCGCCTATGGGGTAAGAAGGGAAACCAGGCGTGCAGCAAGACCCCATCACGGAGCGGAGAGCCAGACACAGGACCCAGGGCGTGGACGCGCCATAGCAGCGGGCACTGCACAGGGCGACAGCCAGCGTTTTGGACCTGACAGCCCTGGAACTGAGACCTAGAGCCCAGCATTCAGGGGCGGGATCCACACAGCTGCAGGCACAGCACCGCCGGGTGAATGCGCTGCAGACACAACACCCAGCTTGAATGACAGGCCCTGTGTTGAGGTGCCCCCCACCTTTTCTCAGAGACCCACTGGTGAAAAGGAAGGTCAGCAGTGCAGGTCTCTGGCGCCACCCGGTGACCAGAACAAAGCCACCGATGAGCTGATTCCCTGCTGGAACTGAGTAAAGCCAGAGGGCAGGAACCACCAGGGGCAGAGCCCAGCAACAGGACATCAGCCCCCTGGTGGTGTTTTGGCTCCTGATGCAGGACTCAGTCTGGTGAACAGATGTCAGCAGGTTGACTCTGTGCTGAGGACTCTCCAGGCCAACTATATGGACCTTCAGCATCTGTGCACTTCTGTGATCTGCTGGGGGTGTGGGGGTGTCATTCTAAATCCAATTCCCCCAGATACCAAGGAATGACTATAAAGTTTCTGGGGGCTTAAAAGTCATACATGGATTTTCCACCGGCCGGGATCAATGCCCCAACCCCCTGTTCCTTAAGGGTCAGTCAACTGTAAAAGCAAAACCAATCATGAGAGCTGAAAATACATGTGGTTCTGCTGGCAGGACAATCACAGACACTGCTGCTACAACTGTAATGTGATGCCACCATTAAATAAAAAGCTAAATTTTAGTTAAAATTAGGGAAAATCAAGATGCATTTTACCTCTTCCTGATTCCATACTCCTGTCTGATGGAAGGATCAAGGGCGGATTTCAGTGAACAGGGAGTATTCAAGGTGGGGAATCTGAGCAGGTTGGAGACCAGCTCCAGCTAGATGTCCTGTCAGGGATCTCAGCAGGAGAGGACGGCCTTGGTGAAGTTTTTCTGAGGGCTGAGGGCAAGTGGAGCCAGGTAGGAGTGAGGAAGACACAGACACCTTCTCTCCTGCAAGTATCTCCTCCTGAGGGTCTCAGCAGGTCTTTCTTTATACCTTAAGGCCGGTGGTGAGATGACATCAGCATAAGCATCAAAACAGAACAGAGACCATCATTACATATTTCCTCATGAGCATACAAAGACCCTCTTGATCTCATACTACAAAAGGACACTTCCTTAATCTGATTAAGAAAATCTACAGGGACAATGACTCCCTTAGGTACAACTCTTTTTCTAACATAATCCATTGTCTAAGACAGTACAATGTTCAGTAACAATCAATCACCCTGTCAAGCCTTCCTAATTTCCGAGTGGACATGAAAGTCCATTGTTATGCTCTATGACTAAAATCAACCCATTCCCTAGTACTCAATTCCTCTAGCCCATTACGAATTACTTCAAAGTGATCAAAAGTAACTCATCAATACTGTTTAGTTCTACAGAAATCTAACCTTCAACTAGAAATACCGAACCCCACACAAGCTGCACACTGTTAACATTTCGCATACACCAGGAGATGTACTGTTGCCAAAAACAGGTACTCCAGGTTAGGCACAGCAGGTTCAGGGCAGCTTGTTCTCCATAGTTCTCAGGGCCAAAACATTTCTTTCCTAACTATATCTTTAACAATTTTTACTTCTTTTGTGACAGTTTGAGACACAGGGCAAGTTAAGGTTATTAGACAGTTTCGGGGACAGTGCAGGAGGGGACCTCTGAAGAATTCAGGAAGGCTTCAGAAATAAGGACAACTAAGAAAATGTAAATCAATTCCACTGGGAAAAACAAACATCCTAGCACCATTGTCAACACTGGGGGAAAAACAAACATCCTAGCACCACAGATAATCTTGTTAAGGATGGTCCTGGTTTTCTTCAGATGATAAGATGAAGTGTAAAGATGCTCACTGGGAGGGCTAGACCATAAAGGTAAAGATATAAGCTTAACAGATGGGGAAAGAAAATACTCTTAAGATGAGGAATGTAAAATTCCTTGCTTAGTACCCTCTGGGAGTTAACCAATCAGGGAGAGAAAGAGTAAAATTTAAACATAGTGAGGGAGAGAAAGTATATATTGCCAACATAATATCCCATACCGGCTCATCTTGGCCCCTCCCAGGTTCTTTATACCTGGGAGTCTTTCTTCTTTGTCTCTTTTCTTCCTAAATAAACTTTTCTTTCAAAGACAAGATTTGTCTCTCTCTGCTTACTTACTTCAAAAAGTCTGAATTCCTTTCTATGGTTTCGCAAGACAAGAACTCCTGGTAAAGTGGCAGCAGTTGTTACACACGCCAGCATCAAATTCATGCTTAAGAACAATAAGCCAATTGTCACCTGGGTCCCAATTAGGTTTTCACAGGCCAATGAATAACTAACTTACTTCAGCATTAACGAGGAACTAAGAGGAGACCTTTAGCAGGCTTAGCCATGGAGACTCCCTAGTTCAGATCTTCTTTGGCAAGTGCAAGAACTCCCGTCTCTGGGAAGTACAACTTTCCCTCTTCAGGGGAGCACAGGGACTCCCCACTTCTCGGGGTCTCCCCTAATGTCTGAGAGGTGCAGCCTGCCGCAGAGCAGGCTGGGAAGGATGAGACCAAGCGATAGAATAAAGCAGGCTGCCCTCACTTCCTCATGCAAAGAGGAGGATACCAAGGTACAGAAATGTCCGGAAAAACAGGTCCGGAGGCCCATGTCCGAGGCCTCAGTTCCAATGAACTGAGGCAAGAAGTCATTGTAAACAGGTGGGGGACACACTTGGAGGTCACAGGCCAGCTGGTGAGAAGAAGACCCAGGAGAGGTCTGAGGACAGAGCAGGGAGGCTCAGGACAGCTGACAACAAAGCTGAGACACAGCTGAGGAAGGTCCACTCCTGCTGGGCTCTTCCCAGGGATGCTCTTCATAAATGCTCCGGTGCAGTGGCACGCAATGAAATGTTACTCAGAGATCAAGAAAGACAAACTCTCGCCATCTGCGGTAACAAGGATGGAGCTGGAAGGGTACACCAGCCCATGGAGTCACAAGGAAGAAGATAAATACCGGATGGTCTCACTGATATGTGGAATATAGAGAAAGCAAAAAAAAAAAAAAAAAAAAAATGAAGAATAAGACAAAACTAGCAAACTGACCACAGAGCTGAGGTCCACAGCAAAGGAAGGAGAGTGAGGGGGGCGAGACAGGAGAGGAAACACAGTGATGGTCCACGGGTGATGTGTCGGTGGGAGAGCTATGGGGCCTACAAAAAAAAAAAAAAAAAAAGAAACGCTCTGGTGCCGAGTGAGACCTGGAGGCAGGGCACCTGAGAGCTGAGAGGAGACAAGAGGCTGCCCACACAGAAGAGCCTTCATGACTTGATGCCTGAGGGGAAAGTGTGTGCAGGGGCCTGGGTTAGGGGGCTGACAGAAAGGGTGACGTGGCAGGTGACGAATACTTGAGGACTTCAGGTTTGGGAAAAACACAACTGGAAAGCACCATAAAGGGAGGATGTGATCCCAGGTCCACCTGGGGGGTGTGGCACTCCATGTATGGTTGGTGTTAAAATTCTCCTAGCAAACGCCAACAGCTTGATAGCTGTGATCAGCTCTAGAAGGGAATCAGCCAGACTTTTGAAAGTTCCCGGAAGAATTCCTCCCTCATTCCTTCTCATGTGCCATCCTCCTCATACAAGCTGTTCTCAGAACACAGATAAAGGCCCGTCACCCAGAGAGGAGCCATGTTCCAGGCATCTCATGTAATGCTCACTTATCGCCAGCACCTTCCATGTCTTAGATGTGCCTTTCATCTGTCTCCCCCTGATCCATTTACCCTTGGCATGGACTCCAGGTCAGCTGCTTCCCTCTAGCGCCCATGCTGCCTCCCATCACCTCCAGCGATCCTCTTTTCTCATCCCTTCCCTGCCACTTGCTTCCTCTCTAATGCATGTAGTTCTAGCACTTCAGAGCCAGACTGATTCACAGCTGGTCTTCCCAGATACTCTTTGGTGCCTGAGGAAACCTAAATGTCAAGTTCAGATTCCTTAGCCCAGCACACTGAAGACTGACCGACTTCTCCAGGCTCCCCTGTGAACTCCCATATTCCAGGTGAGCAGTCTCAGAAGACCTAGAAAGAGTGGGTCACAGGTCTTGTTCCCACCAATAATCTCATTAGCTACTGTTCCTGCTGGTCCTTGATGTTGGGGTCACGAGTGATTCACCAGGACCAAGGCAATCTCAGATAGCCCTTGTCTGATTTCCACCCCTCAGTGTGCTCTGAAAGCATATGAGAACTTGGAGGAATTCTAGACTGAGGACTGCTAAGCGCCCGCAGGCTTTGTGGACATAGTCCCTATCAGCTGCTGTTACTAAGGACCCCTTGGCGTTCTTGAAAATTGTCCAGTATGTCCTTCTTCCAAAGCATTGATGGCCAGTGTGCACAGGTCAGAGACAATGGGACTTACATACATAGATGTTCTAGGACATAATTCTGGAGTTGAACCCCATCAAATTTGAGCGCAAATATGGTTCAAGAAATGAATTAATCTGTAATTCCTTAACAAGCACTTCTAACATTTTTTAGTGTTTCATTTTCAATCATGGCCGAAGCGAGAGTTTTGTTGGATCAAAAGAAGACAGAAGTTGAGTAAAATCAGGAAAGAAATGTGTTTCCAGAATTAGGACAATATTTAGAGGAAGTCCAAACACCAACTTCCATATGCTGATCTCAATTTGCAAAGCCTTGGTGGGTCACATCCCTGCCGCAGAAGCAGTCACAGGTCAAGTCACCTCACAGGAATTCACCCAGCAGATGTAGACTCAGAGATCCTTCAAGAGGAAGCCTGAACTTGAATGAATATGACAAAGGACTCTGAATGTTGCGCATCAGCGTTTTTGTAGAATGTAGACGTTTTGGTCACACACGCAGTACCACATCTACCTGGTTGTGACTTAGCCCAAACTCTGTGAAATGACATCTTTGTCATCTGTTGTCTGGAATTCTCGGACAGTCTTCTGGCAGGGGCCCTGGAGCTGCCAAATGTAGAGACGGCCCAGGTATATCTAGGCAGAGGGATCTTCTCTGCTTAGGTGAGATTAAGGTAAACATGGGTTAATAAAGTGGGAACCTACTACTTGGAATGAGGTGAGTGATTTTTTTCTTCATTTCCGTACAAAATTCGACATACTTCGTATATGTGTAATTCAGTCTCATGCCAACTGCTGCAGTCATGTCATTTTTCATATTGAACCACCCAGACTTATCACAACAGGTGCTAAAAAGGCATAGGAGAAAAGCAGCAGGAAGTAAAACTGGAAATTGGTTGTGCCTGTCTCAATGTGCAGCAGGAGAGGGTGGGGGATATATGGACATGGCAGGACACAGACTTCTCTTTGACCAGTAAACAAAAAAACCTGAATCACTTGTGGTATAATGATGTGTTTTTTTTTTTTTTTTACAGAGGCATTTTTTTGTTTGTTTGTTTGTTTTGTTTTATACATTCACTGGGTACAGTCAGAAGCCAGGGAGGGTGAGAGAATTCACCAGAGCCAGAGCGGAGAGCAGAGCAGGCAGAAGGACCGAAGGACACTGCTGAGGGGAGCAGCGGGCAGCAGGAGAGGTCTGCGCGCCATGTGGGACCCTCCTGCGGTGGCTGGGGAGCAGCCGGGGATCGAACCGGCGCCGCAGAGGCTGCGGGCAGATTCGCAACCCGGCGCTCAACTGCTGCGCCACTGGGGAGGCCCTGCATGCGTTCTTATTAAGCAAGTGTCCCCAAACTATGGTAGCAACACTGATCTACTAGTGCTAGGGGCAAAAGGATGTCCTAAAGCTAATTCCATACAGGCTTTGTGGACTCCACCCCCACCCCAGGCCAAAGCCAAAGACACTGGGAACTCCAAATCCCATCCCCACCAAAGGGAAGGTGGCTGGGACCTGAGAGTGGGGTTAAGCAGCCAGGTTTTGTATAAAGCCAGACACGAAGGCTTTGGGGGGGTTTTGACTCTCTGCCAGTTCGCAGTGTCCAGCCATTTCTGAGAGTGCCTTTGGGTTTCCAGGTCGGCGGATCGGGTAGGACGTATTAAAGACTTTATCTCCCTATTTTCTCCCTGAGTTGTACATTCTCCTTATTTCCTTTTACTTCTAAATAGACCTTTTATTAACCTTTTGTGTGTGCCTGTAGTGGAATATTCATAAGTCCCTTGTAAGCGTGTGGGTGAGGAACCACAGCCAGGCAACACATTCAGTATAGGGCCTGCCCTATAACACTAGGAGAAAAAATAATCCCTGGTCTACAAAACAAGAAATGGGCCTAATATGAGAAAAACCAAGATCACAAAGAAATTCCAGATTAGGGAAGGAACGACGAACTCCTGCATTGGATCTAAAACTTGGGACAGTGGAGTCTTCTATCAAGGGCGCCTGCCAGGCCACCCCGATGGAAAAAATACATCATCACATTTTACAGTTGGGCAGATGGTACTTTGAGCTTTGACTAAGTGCTCACCCTTCCTCACTGCTCAGAACTGCTCTTAGGTGTGCTACACAATTATAAGATGTGAGAATGTTATGTGTGTGCTGTGATGTTCCCCCTAGGGGCAAGGATTGGTTGCAACTTGATTGTCTAACTGGGTGGGCCAAATGCTGAATGCATGAACATCAGACCAGCTCAGAAAGGCCTGAATACAAAGATCATGTGGAACATGCTACTCATGTCGTCTGACAAGAGTCCGGGCATGGGGCAGATTTCTGAAAAATCAGGAATCTCATTAGCTGACTCCTGCCAGAGTCTCCTCATTTGTTTAGGGCTAGTTTCTACCACTGCTAAAATACGCATTTAAAAGCAAAACTGCAAATACTGATCAATCACTGAATAACCAGTTTGATGGCAAATGGCAGTGCGTGATACAAATATTACATTTTTCATAAGTAGTTTTCTGCCAATGGCAGCAAAATTCAACATTTGGCCTTACTTGAACAAGTGACAAAACTTCTGGGAACAAAAGGCTGTAAACATCCCTGGGCCAAGTCTGAGACAGGGCAAGCTAGGGTTATTAGGCAGTTTTAGGGACAGTGCAGGAGGGGACCTCTGAAGAATTTAGGGAGGCTTCAGAGATAAGGACAAGCAAGGAAATGAAACCAATTCCACTGGGAAAAACAAACATCCTAGCACCACAGATAATCTTGTTAAGGATGGTCCTGGTTTTCTTCAGATGGTAAGATAAAGTGTAAAGATGCTCACCTGGAGGGCTACACCATAAAGATAAAGATGTAACAAATGGGGAAAGACAGACCTGTTAGATAAGGAATGTGAAGATCTCCCACTCAGTAGTAAATTAAGTGAGACAGCTGAGACCTGACAATCACAAAGAGACTGGTAGAGCTTTAGAATAATCAGGGAAAGAAAGTATATATTTCCTGAGACACACTTTGGCTTCCTTGCCCCTCCCAGGCCTGGTTCCCTGGCCTGGGAGTTCCACTTTATTTCTGCTCCTTTTCTCCTCAATAAACTTTTTTCTTCTTCTAAACAAACCTGCCTTTACTAGCTTGCTTGCCTGAGCGTCTGCGAAGTTCCTGCTGAGGCATTCCTGCTGCAGCTTCTTGAGACACCAACCCGTGGGGGGTCTAGCAGCTGGGGCTCAGCGCTGCCCTGCAGCCTGATATCTGTTCCTGGCTGGGAGACTAGGCCTGACAATTCTGGTATCAAGTCTTTTCGTGTGGCTATGTGGCCATTTAAGGCAAGGTCTAACTGGAGGAAAGTCTTTTACTTTACAGTTAAAGATAACAATTGAATGTCAGAGGTGAGCCAAGCTCCAGGTAGAATAAAACTCTTGGTAAGCCAGAAGGCACCATAGTCAACTCCTGCTGATTCATTCCTGTTTATTTGGAGCTAATTGGCATGGAAGCTGTCAGAGTACACATTCGAGAATAAATCGACAGCAGTTTTGTGACTGGCTGAGCTAGCTATAACCATCTTTGGCCATGCCTCTGATAAAATGTTGGTAACTCCTTCCAACTGCAACCAACCATCAGCAATCTTACAGAGAAAGGAATTTTCCCTTAGTCTTAAAGTTTGACAGGGAAACTAGGCTGCCTAGATAAGTAGAAGAGTAATAGGCAGAAAACTCCTCATTTACTGCAGGTTGCAGTGAGCCCTTATCACAGCTGCTCCACAGGGTAGGAGGGCAGCCCCCTACAGAGTCCGCAGGTAGTGCTTTTCTGCCCAGGAGAAGGACAGAGGCCCAAATCCTTCTAGGGAGGCAAACGGGTTTCATAGAGAGCAAAGGATTTGGAGCCCATTTTGCTGAATATCTATGGACTTTCGGCAAGCTGCTCTTCCTTCAAGTCTCAATTTTCTCACGTATAAAAAGGGACCAGCAATACCCACTGCTGAGCGTGGTTTACAGATGAATGAAATCACAGATCCACAACACTGCGCACAGCAGAAAAATCAAGAAATGTTGGCGCACAGGGGGTTCCTCAATGGCTCCCTGCAGATAAAGTGTTTGGGAGGAGCTGTCTTGAGTTGGAGAGGGCCAAGGCTGCCCCTGAAGTGTCCAGATACACCTGACACAGGTAATGAAGGCCAGGCAACTAAGGAATGTGGCTGGACTCTGCAATACCTCTCCCATCGTGGAGAGACTGACAGTGATTGCAGACTCTCCAGAAGAAAGCTCAGGGAATCCAAACTTCCCAAGTAAGCCCAGCGCATTTCCAAACACTGGACACCAGTGGATACCAGAACATCAGACTTACACCCTCTTTCAGGATTGGGAATTTGGGATCCCTGTGAAAGCAACCAGTGGCATCAGCCACATGTTCAGTACTAGAAGCAGCCCCACGTGGCAGAAAGTAAACCAGGGAACGACAGAACTAGATGTGAAAACATGTAAGTGCTGCCTCCATCCCACAGGTTCCTTACTACATCTTAAACAAAGCCGAAAGGCGCTGGATTATCACCAGGAGTTCTTCCCTGGTCAGTCAGTGCATGTGCCCAGACACCTAAGGGCGCTATTGACCATCTGGGCTGAAACAAAGCCTTCCGCAGA
The DNA here is from genome assembly GCF_964194135.1 of Talpa europaea. NCBI lineage: Eukaryota > Metazoa > Chordata > Mammalia > Eulipotyphla > Talpidae > Talpa > Talpa europaea. Next base: position 154,721,201 of record NC_140068.1, read on the forward strand.
GTGCCGTCCAGGGCTTAAGATGACCGTTTCCTATTGTGTCTCCCAGTCGAGGCTTTGCAAGTGGTAAGACTGGGACCAACGGAGCACTAACGTGTATCCCAAGTGCACTCGCAGCGAGTTTTGTATTAAAAAGTCAACTATCTGGGGCTTTATTCCTCCCATTTCTTCATCTACCTACTACACGCATTGCAGCAGATAAAACTGGAATAAACTCACTAAAATATTTTTCATGCTTCTCTAAAAGTCGATTTTCTTTCTATATACCCCAGCCTCAAATGAGAATTTTTGTTTCAGACATGGAGCTCAGACGCCTCGTGGGAGAAACCTCCCAAGTATCATGGCTAAATGGAGAAACCTAAAATGAAAATCCCAGGAATATCCCAACTTACATTACCAACAATTTAGAAAAATGAAACACATAGAGTCACTGGTTTCCCTCCCTATTCAATCACAGCCTCGTAGGCCAGCTAGAAAAAAACTTGTTTCCACTCAGAAGGCAATTTAGGACAACCTGAACCAATACAGACCATTGGCATGGCCTCTGCTCAAATTACGGGGAGACTTTCATTCTATCAGATGTGGTTTTGAACTGACAGTTGCTAAAGCAACTAGCCAACGGGGAGCCAAGAGGGGAGCCAAGAGGGGAGCGCAGGTCATTGTGATCCCGCAGTCTGATTTCGGGGCCTCTCCTGGTGGCGCAGACTGTTGATCATCGCGCTTGAGGCTGTCCGCAGCCTCTACAACGCCATTTCGATCCCGGCCAGACTGCGAGGGTCTCACAAGGTGCGACAGAACCCTCCTGTTGTGCCCGCTGCTCCCCTCAGCAATGTATTTCGTCAGTCTGCCAGTTTGATTCCCTGTCTGGCTCTGGGGGATCCTCTCACCCTCCCGCACATCTGGCCTGTACCCTGGTTCTTGAATAAATAAATCTTTGAAAAAAAAAATAAAGTGAAGATTTGCACCCAGGAAGCCGTCTGATCCACTTTCTTCCAAAAAACGTTTGAATTTACCCGAGTGGAAAAGAAGCGTGAACAGAGGGACTTTGCCTCCTGCCCTTCGTGACCTAATCATGTGGAGGGTTTATCTCCTCATTTTTTAATCATACATACCAGAACTGGGGTACAGGCCAGAGGTGTGGGGGGTGAGAGGATTCACCAGAGAGAGTGGGGAGCAGCACAGGAGGATCTACTGAAACACTGCTGAGGGGAGCAGCGGGGAGACAGGAGGGGTCTGCCGCCCCCAGTGGCAGCTCCCTGGCTCGGACCGAACTCGCACTGCAGAGACTGCGGACAGCCTCACAGAGCAGCGTCTGACCCTTGCTCCCCAGGGAGGCCCTGTGGCCTCCTTCCTGAAGATCCTCTCTGGAGGTTAGTGGCTGGGGGCCCCGGGTTAGATCCTCATCACCTGCCCCCAGAGCATACGGTGGGGTAGAGAGACCGGCTCCCCTTCCTTTGGGGCCACCATTCAGGCCCCGTTGGGGGCAGGGTGCTCTCCTGCCAGCCAGACAGGGGCGGGGAGGGGGCGATGGCCGTGGACTATGTCACCCCGCGGTCCCCGGCGCATGAGACCCTGGGCAACCCCCGTGTCCAGTGGCGCGAGGGAACAGCGCCCCGGGGTAGAAAAGGGAGGACCGCGAACCTGGGAGAAGGTGCCGCCAGCTTGGACAGGCGTGCGGGTAATAATCTTCTAAAAAAATTCCCTCATTTTATAAAACTGGGGTGTAGACCAGAGGTTCGGGGTGAGAGGATTTACCAGATACTGAGTGTGGCGACAAACAGGCAGAACCACTGAAATGCCTGGCTAACGGGAGCAGCGGGTGACACAGGAGAGGCCTGCTGCGGCCATATGTGGGGCAGCTCCCTAGCTGGGGTGAAACCCTCCCCAGAGCAGGCAATAGCGCTGAGACTTAACCCCGAGGACAACAGGGAGGCCCCGAAAAACCTTCATCATGAAAAGTAGGTAAAGACACCTGCAGACCTCAACCTACAGCCGATAGCACACAGTTCAACTTTTCCTTCTAGAGGACATTTTGGAGGTGAGCAATTCCAGCATCGGGCGGCACCACGAGGCTGAGGGTACTGGACAAAACCTGACGACTAAGTTAGATAACCCAGAGAGATCACTTACCCACACAACATGCGGTATGCCCTGCAGAGAGACAGCTACCGTGGACATGAATGGCATCGCCAGGAACTGAAGAGGATACTAGAAGCAACAGGAACAGGAACAGCGACATCATCACTGCATGAACTTGGGAGAAGAGTGCACCAGGTACCGCCACGCAATTAGGAGTGAAAATGTATGTCAGTTCCCATTGCTCTCAGCTGAATGATGTGGTTGAGCTCACAAGTTTGAATATTTTTTAAAAGATTTTTATTTATTCAAGCATACAAGAACCGGGGTACAGGCCAGATGTGTGGGAGGGTGAGAGGATGCACCAGAGACAGACGGGGAACAGAACAGGCAGACTGACCGAAATACACTGTTGAAATACATGCAGCGGATGAGACAGGAGAGGTCTGCCGCACCATGGGGCTGCTCCTGGCCGGCCAGGGAATCAAACTCGCACCGCAAAGGCCACGGACAGCTTCACAGCGCTGCGCTCAACCACCTGCGCCACCAGAGGAGGCCTGCCTGTCCACTCTTGACATTCATAGCATTTCCATCCAGTGTGGATTCTGTCATGCCTAGTGAGGGCTGACTTCCTGAAAAGTTTTCCCACATTCTTAACAATCACAGGGACTTTCTCCAGTGACTTCTCTGATGTCCAGTGAGAGAGTGCTTACTGGAAAAAGTTTTCCCACACTCTTGACACTCAAAAGGCTTCTCTCTCCAGTGTGACTTCTCTAATGTTTACTGAGGGATGATTGCTGGCGGAAAGTTTTCCCACACTCGACACTCAGGATTTCTCTCGAGTATAAATTCTCTGATGTGTAATGAGGTGTGGTTTACTAGAAAAAGCTTTCCCACACTCTTCACAATCACAGGGTTTCTCTCCAGTGTGACTTCTCTTATGTCTAATGAGGTGTGACTTAACGGGAAAAAGCTTTCCCACGCCCTTCGCAATCAAAGCGTTTCTCACTAGTGTGACGTCTCTGATGTTCAGTGAGGGATGATTTCCGGTGGAAAGTCTTCCTGCACTCTTGACATTCATAAGGCTTCCCGCCAGTGTGACTTCTCTTATGTTTCCTGAGGGATGATTTCCACTGGAAAGTCTTCCCACACTCTTGACATTCATAAGGATTGTTCTCTCCAGTGTGAATTTTCTGATGCTCACTGAGGTAAGACTTACTGGAAAAAGCTTTCCCACACCCTTGACATACATAGGGTTTCTCTCCAGTGTGACTTCTCTGATGGTGACTGAGGGATGACTTTAGAGTAAAAGCTTTCCCACACTCTTCACAATCATAGGGTTTCTCTCCAGTGTGACTTCTCTCATGTCTAATGAGGTGTGCCTTAGTAGAAAAAGCTTTCCCACACTCTTCACAATCATAGCATTTCTCACCAGTGTGAAGTCTCCGATGTTCAGTGAGGAATGATTTCAAGTGGAAAGTCTTCCTGCACACTTGACACTCATAAGGCTTCTCTCCAGTGTGAATTCTCTGATGGTTACTGAGGGATGATTTCCACTGGAAAGTCATCCTACACTCTTGACATTCATAAGGCTTCTCTCCAGTGTGAATTCTCTGATGGTCACTGAGGGATAATTTCCAGTGGAAAGTCTTCCCACACTCTTGACATTCATAAGGCTTCTCTCCACTGTGAATTTTCTGATGTTCACTGAGGTAAGACTTACTGGAAAAAGCTTTCCCACACCCTTCACATTTATAGGGTTTCTCTTGAGTGTGACTTTTCTGATGGTGAATGAGGGATGATTTCCAGGAGAAAGTCTTCCTGCACTCTTGACATTCAAAAGGCTTCTTTCCACTGTGAATTCTCTGATGCTCACTGAGGTAAGATATACTGGAAAAAACTTTCCCACACACATCACATTCATAGCGTTTCTCTCCAATGTGAGTCCTCTCATGTAGAAGAAGAACCGACTCACTGGAGAACACTTTCCTGCACGCCGGACATTCATACAGTTTTTCCCTTGTATGAGTTTTCTGATGGACACTAAAAACAGATTTGTGCCTGAAAGTTTTCTTACATACCGGACACGGGTAGCGCTTCACTCCCGTTTGAGATTGTGGATGTACAGTGAGGGCAGTCTTCCATGAGAAAGTTTTCACATGATCGTTAGAGCCAAACAACTTCACTGCAGTGAGATTTCTCTGGTGTCCTCTCTGTGAGGAATTCTCAGAGGTGCCCCCACACTCATCAGGTTGATCGTCTCCTTGTGATTTCTGATGTTCAGTCAGAACAGAGGTTTTAGAGGTCGCTTCACCATATCTCTTATATCCAAAATTATTCTGTCCTAACTGGGTACTCTCATGCGGATAGGTGTGAAATGTGCTGCTGAGACTGGCCCCACTTTCATAACATTCCTGCTGCTCATGTTCAACATACCTAGGAGGATTCAAATGCTCTGGACTCATCTCCGCAGCTCTCCCCTTTTCATTACAACTGCAGGGAGTCTGTCCTCCTTGGGTTCTGTCTCGGACATCGAAAGGTGCCTCATCACGGGTGTCCCTGCACTCATTGCATTTACGGGCAGCCCCTTCCGGAAGGGCTCCTCTAGGTGAAAATATTGTTTCTTCACTCAAGACTTTTCCTTGTTCACGAAATTCAAAAGGCTGTTCAAAGTTCTGAATCACCTGGTGACTAAGGTGCTCAGGATAGTTAATGGGTTCCCTCATTCTACTAAAGACCTCCTCGTTCTCTCCAGCATGCTCTTCATGAGGCTCACCAGGGATCATCATGGTCCCATGTATAGTAAACTTCTCAGGCATCATTGCTGAATTGTTTCCATTTTTGATACTATGGTTCAAACAATGAATTGAGTCCAAATTGCTTTTTTCCATTAAGTCAGTTCTCTCGTTGGATGGTATTTTGCTGCTGGCGGTAAGAACTTGCCACACATGTCTGCCCTGATTTGCAGGGCTATCTTGAGTCAGGTGATCCCCAGTATGGACATCTAAAGTGAGAAAAAATTGACCATGTCTCTAAAAAGGAAGCATTTTGAGTGAATACTACTAACGGCACTAAAGCTCCTATATTACAACACAATTTACATGTATTGATACTCCGATTCATGCTTTTTGCCCATAGCAACTTATGGGGAGAATAGATTTCTTGGTATTTTGTATTTTAGCATAGAAGTTCTGGGGTGTAGGCCAGAGGTGCACGATTGGTGGTGTTGTAGGGGAGCGTGGAGACAGTGTGTGGAACAGAACAGGCGGACTGGCTGAAATAGATGGCTGAAGGGAGCAGCGAGTGAGACAGGAGAGGTCTGCTGTGCCAAAGTGGGTGAGCTCCTTCACTGTGGATCAAACTTAGACCATAATAGTGAGAGACAAGAGACTTAATCCCTAGTCCTCCAGGGAGGCCCCAATTAACAGATTTTCTAATGCCAAACCAGGATAACAAAGCAGTAAAACTAATTTCACCATGGTTTTATAAAATCATAAATATTTGGTAAAAACAGTCCTTTATCTAGAGTTGTCTGTTTCAACCAGAAGAATTTAACCCAACATAGATCCTACATACTTTCTTTCTTAGACTGACCCTGTGCAGCTTTTGCAGGAACTTTCTGAATAACCAAGCCCTGCAGAGGCCATGGCTTTTCCGGAAACCTGTGGACTGAGTGACCCAGTCATTGCCCAGGCACTTTAAGCAAGAGGCCTCCTGAGACACAAGGAATCTGCTTCTCCATTTCCGTAGTTTTTCTTTCCACCCCGGCCCTGGCCACGACACCTGCAGAGGTTCTCAGAGGCATGCGCTTCCCTCCACGGCAGAGACCTGTCAGTTCTTATTCAAATATCATATCACATAAGGCTCAGAATCCTAACACATGCAGCAAACTCTGCTCATCATTGAGTCCCAGTTCCCTGCTGAGTGACAGGAAAAAAGTTCTGTATCCAGCCTGTGGCTATTAGTGTTAAAGGCTTTTCCCACATGCTTCTGAGAGCAACAACCTGGTATTCTCACCGCACTGCTTGGAACCTACGTTCCTACTTTGTTCATAGTAACTCCAGTTTTTATGTCGTGTGTGACTCTCAGCTACATCACACTGTCGTTGATTCCTTTACTTTCCTCCCAACAATGCCACGAGAAGGTGGAATTGCACAGGTCACACTGCTCCCCAAGTTATGAGCTCCGAACCTCAAACTCTTGGTGCCACGGCTTTAGAAACCACCACCTCAGGTTCCCCTTCCCATGTCTAGAACATCCCTTCCAATGATGAACAATTTCTGGGTCCTCCTCAACCTCACAATGCCTATGTGGGCGGTCACAAGGCTTGCCCCTGAAACACTACTCATGTTCTAAATAACTCTCCAGTCAACGCCCCGCTATCCCTTTTGAGTTGGTCACGTGCAAAGTGACATCTCCAATAGCAATACACAGCCTCTAGCCCAGACTGCAGAGGGAACTATAGATATGACATGTCAGTGCAAGCCATTCACCTCACCTGAGCTCTGAAAGAAAAGAATTAATCTCTATAATGATGCGTGTGGAGCACAAACACAAACACATCCTCCTCCACTTTGTTTCACTCATGCTGGTCAAACACCCTCTGTGGCATTACCTCTCTATCAATAAATGTATTTATTATATATTCTTTCCTCACACAGTGTATAACTTCAGAAAGCAAAGATCATTTCTGTGAGCACTGTTGCTCTCCCCTCTCATAGAAAATTTCCCACTGGCTAAACTTCCCATGAACACACAGAAATAAAAAAATTCCTGAACAGGTACCTAAAGAAAACAGTCTGTGAGAATACACTAAAAGAGAGAATACAGAAACGTGATTAATGCAGAATAATCCCCACAGTATCAGGGACTGCATAATGGTTTAAGAGCATAGACAACCACCATTAAAACAGCAGGAGAAAATCGATGAGAGCAATATTTAGGAACTGAATAAAGAATCCGTTTGAAGGCCTCCCCGGTGGCGCAGAGGTTGAGCGCTGGGTTGCGAAGCTGCCCGCAGCCTCTGCAGCGCCGGTTCGATCCCCGGCTGCTCCCCGGCCACCGGAGGAGGGTCCCACGTGGCGCGCAGACCTCTCCTGCCGCCCGCTGCTCCCCTGAGCAGTGTACTTCGGTCCTTCTGCCTGCTCTGCTCCCCACTGCGGCTCTGGTGAGTTCTCTCGCCCTCCCGCGCTTTTGACTGACTGTACCCCATGCTTGTATAAATAAATAAATAAATCTTTAAAAAAAAAAAGAATCAGTTTGATATAGGCAGACACACTGACCAAGGTTCGACAATGGAAAAGCACCTCAGTGTGGCCAATATCACTGGCCACGCTGCCAGCCTCCTCAAAGCCTCCCGGCCTGGCAAGCACTAACTGACCTGAGAGGGCCTGGTTTGGGGATCGTCTACAGTACACGGCTGTACTCCCTGCCCCGACCTGATGCTCTCCTCAGGATCGGTAACACAATGCCCTGTGACGAGAAACAGTGTTGGTCTTCGATCAACTTGAGTCTTTGAAAATTAACAAATGCAGTGTGAAGAGCTGTGCAAAAGAGGCCAATCTGAATCTTTCCTAATAAAAACAAAAAACAAACACCAAAACACCCACAATGTACACTGCCTGCATGTTCAACCTCACCAGCACTCATTTTCATAAGGAAGTGCACACTTATCGGTGCAGAAGACAGCATTGCACTAGGGTGTTACACTGGCGCCTCCTCACCTAGGGACACCAGGTGACTGCAGGTCTCCAGCATCACATCCCAGTACAGGGTCCTCTGAGCTTCACTCAGGTAGCGCCACTCCTCCCATGTGAAGTTCACAGCCACGTCTTCAAATGACACCGTCCCTTCTGGGGAAATATTTCTCATCTCAGGGCCGGCAGCCTGGTTCAGACAGAGCAAGTGTAAACATCTTATTTTGTGGGTCTTTGGTCCTGTATAGGATGTACAGAATTCGCAGTTGAAAGAGCCTCGCGTCTACATTCACCTGTTCGGTCCTTAAAGCAGAACTATAGCTTACCTTATCAATTTGAAAGTCTGTATGATTCTAAGAAAAAAAGGATGAATAAAATTTGCTCGTTGAGGAACTGATAAACTGGTTGGCAGGTGTAACAGACACACATCCGGAATCATGTGCTAAAGGAACTTCAAAACAAATGAAAAGCATGTACAAGTTTGTGCCAATGTTTTACTCCTGTAATCTCAAAGCCTGGGATCTCCTACTCACAGTTAACAAAAACTGAACCCGAAACCAGAATGTTCAAACAATGAAGGGGGAAAAAGCACAGGTAAGAGATGTTCAACTACAAGCAACTATAAACTAGAGATGGGGTTTCTCAAACAGGGGGTTTTAGGGGGTGGAGGGAGGAGGGATTAGGGTTAAAATAAGGGGGGTAGGAATTGTCGGTGACTATAACCAAGATGAAAATGCATTCATTGTGCAAAATAAAAAATGATGCAAATTATATATAAAATAAAATTTTAAGAAAAGATGTTCAGCTGACAGAGTCAGAGAAGACACAACAGGTCATCACTTCTCAAACGGAAGGACAAAGGGGAGGAGAACTCGGCAATAACTCGGTGGCTGAGGTACGAGGAATGTTTTCCTAATATGCTGTCCGCATGACGGGCTGGTGGACACTGGAATTCCACACGCAACTAGACGTGTGTGTGATGGATCAGGAACTCTAAGCTGAGAACAGAAATGTGGGAATCAGGGCCTCCCTGGTGGCACAAGAGTTTAAGTCTCAGCACTATGAAGCTATCGGCAGCCATTGCAATAAGAATTAGAGTCCCAACAAGGGATCTACCCAGAAGGCGCAGCAGATCTCTCCTGTCTCTCTGCTGCTCCCCTCAGCAGTGTATTTCAGTCAGTCTGCCTGTTCTACTCTTGACTCTGACTCTGATGAATCCTCTCACCCCCTGCACATGTGGCCTACACCTGAGCACTATGTGCATAAATAAAATAAATAAATCTAAAAGAAAAAAAAAAAGAATTTGAGAATTCTCAGGATATTATTAATAATTGTCATCACCCTAGGGGGGAACACGGTGACCAGAACAAAAGACAAAAGGTATTGAAAGAAGTGGGAAAACAACTAGAAGAGACTAATATTTCTGTTGGAGAAAGAAAAAAAATAGACCATAGCAATGAAAGACTTTTGGAAAACATGACGCTAGGTATAAGAAAACAAACCTCTCAGGATATCTGTAAATTGATTCCATCATTTCATTTCCTGTGTAGAAAATCTTGCGTACCTCCACACACATATTGATTAGGACCCCATAAAAATAAATTTCTATTTGTAATAACTAAAAAACGGATTGAGAGTGTTTTTCCTCAACACAAAGCAAGTCCTTGACACAGCCACAGGCGACATCAACATTCCCAGTGAGAGAAGGACTAACAAAGATGCTCAGTGTCCCCTTATTCACAATGGGTTCAGGTGATGCTACACAACAGCAACAACAGAAAGACAACATGCATAAAAATGGTCACACCAAGTAATAATTCATTCTCTTTTTTTTTGGTGGGATCCTCGCCAGTGTCCGGGGATCGAACTAGCGCTGAAGAGGTTCTGTGCAGACTTGCAAACCAGCGCTCAACCACTGCACCACCAGGGGAGACCCTATAATTCATTCTTGGAAAACCAATGAAAGCCACAGTAAAGCTACTCTGGAAAGGAAAACCCAGTGAGCAGACTGTGAGTATAACACACACCCGTGTTCACACACACAGGAGCTCCTGTACGCTGCCAGGGAAATGACAACAGTAAGCAATGCATGTAGCAGAATCAAGGACAGAGACTCCCTGGGATAAACAAATCCAGAGGGTTAAACAATGAAGTAAACAAATGCAAAGACACAACAGCATCCAGTACACATGAGCCTGCTGCACTGACAGCAACTCTCACAAGGTAACCCGGCACACCCCAGTTCTAGGAAAACAAAAATGCATTCCTCTTATAGGCTCATTGATAAAAACGCTAATACGAGAAATGAAACAAGAGCAGAGAGAAGGTGGATGGCTCATGTCTGTGCACAGAAACTCACGGGACCTCCCAGCAGGAGTGGGCTCAGGATGCCATAAAAGCACCGTATGACGAAATGGGACAACACAATCCCCTCGCACTTTCGACCCTGTTCAAAATGGAAATGCGCAGCCACGAGGAAAGGACTGGAACACACAGCTCTGCAAATCACACACCCAAGCGGGTCCTAACACATGAACGTGCTCAATACGACCAGGCACGAAGGAAAAATGAATGAGAAGTACAAGAGACGAGATTTTACATCCGCTGGGATCGCAATGATTTAAAAAGAAAGAAAAGAACAAGTACTGTCAAAAATTGGGACCTGGCTCCCTTGCGCACTGCTGGGGCAAATAAATGATGCAGCCAGGAGGGAAGACAGGAAGGTGATTCTTGGGAAAAGGGAACTCACAATGACAGGAGGACCCACCCCCACCCCGGGGTGTTCATCAATAGCAGGGACAGCAGTGACGGGCAGAGACCTCTGCTCACCTACAGTCACGGCACCACCAGTCATTACAGCCCAAAGCAAAAATCATCCCAAGCCCCAGTTGATGGATTAATGGATAAATAAGACTGGTAGATACACATAAGACAATATTAATGGGTCTCACAATGGAACTAAACAATGACACACACTACAATATGAAGGGACTCCTGTACGAGACCTATGAAATGACACAACAGTTAACAAGGCAATAAAATAAGAGATTCACCAAGAACACAAGGTGTAACAAGACTCCAATTAATACAGGTCTGAGTTGTCAAACTCTTGAAAACAGAAAGTAAATGGTGGACACAAGGGTTGAGGAACAGGACAGTTGGGAGTGAGAGTTTCATGAATGCAGTATTTTATTACTGGGAAATGAAAAAATCTGGAATGTGGTGACGGCTGAATAACACTGTCAGATACAAAATGCCAAAGAACACCACATGCAATAACAGCGAAAGGAGACTTTTTATTTTAAATTTAAATGAAGGGTCAGGGGCTTTCCTGGTGGCTAAAGGTTAAGACACAACCAATGGAGCTGTCCGCAGCCACTGCAGCACGAGTTCAATCCCCGTCCAGAGATCCACCCACATGGTACGGCAGACCTCCCCTGACTCGCCCACTATCTCTCGTCAATGTATTTCAGTCAGTCTGCCTGTTCTGTTCCCCACTCTGTCTCCGGTGGTGAATCCTGCCCCCCACCCCGCACACCTCTGGCCCGTAACCCAGTTTTTGTATGAAACAATAAGTATATCTTTTAAAAAATGAATGAATGAATAAATGAATGAATGAATAAATAGAGGGACAGGTTTAGTAGGAAGAGGAGAAAAAGAAAGCAAGAGTCACGATGGGCAGAAGAGCAGCCACTGCTGCTCCCCACAGTGCAAAGGTTTATAAAATGAAACACTTGCATGGTCACAAGTGACAGGAGAGCTGCAAAAATTAGGTTGTAAAATATATTCATTCTAACAATATTCTATAAACATTCTATCGAAATTAATGGGCCTCCCAAGAGGCACAGCGGTATAGCGCTAGGTTGCGAAGCTGCCCACAGCCTCTGACGTGCCAGTTCGATCCCTGGCTGCTCCCCGGCCACTAGAGGAGGGTCCCACATGGCGCGCAGATCTCTCCTGCCGCCCGCTGCTCCCCTCAGCAGTGTACTTTGGTCCTTCTATCTGTTCTGCTCCCCCTCTGGCTCTCGTGAATTCTCTCACCCTCCGGCGCTTCTGACTGTACCCAGTGCTTGTATAAATAAATAAATAAATAAATCTTTAAAAAAAAACTAAAAAGAAAATACCCATTAACGATAACTTCAGCAAGAATCATATGTATGACTAATGCACACACCTACTGTATTCCAGACTCAATGACAAATTCGTGAAGCTCATTATTAAAAACTACATTTACTGACCCCGAGTACTTTCTCTCCCTGAACTCTGAGGTGTCACCACACACTGGCCAGTGGGAGGCAGAAAAGGGAGCAACCTCATCACTGAGAAATTGCATCCATCAGGTTTGGCCAAGAATGAGAACTGTAATGTGAACTGAAACACACACACACACACACACACACACATACATACACACAGTGGTGCTGTTGTTATCAACCATTAACATATCAGGTAATACTGAAGAGAAACTTATATTGGGTGAGACTAAACTCTGGAATGAAGAAATCCCTTTCTGCTGGAGGGAGACCTGGGCTGAGAAGGATCTAATTCCACACGGGAGGACACAACACAGGACGAGGTTTGCAAGTTGCATGAGTGGCAGCTGCCATCGGGACGGCTACAGGCGCAGTCAGGTGGGAGCCGAGCCTGTGGTAGAAGGACTGGGCAGAGGCCCACGCTCAAGAGTAACTGGCAGAAATGGCAAAACACAAGTAACTGACTCACTCAGGAGAAGTGCAGACTGAAGACGGGAGACCAGATCGGAACACAGGGATTAGCTACATTCAGGAGCACAAGATACTCAAGCACTCAGGGACACGGAAAAGAAATCATCAGAGAGACCATGACAGAAGCAAACACAAAGAAATTTCCTCTTCCAAAACACTGAAGACGGAGGAAAACTCACTAACACATACGACGAGGTCAACATTGTCCTTATCCCCCCCAAAAAAAGACAGCATAAAAGGGAAAAATAGACTAACAGCACCAAAGAACAGAGAAGCGAAAATCCCCAACAAATTCTACCCGACTAAATACAGCAACATGGGGCCTCCCTGGTGAAGCAAGGAGTCAAGACAAAGCACTATGAAGCTATCCACAGCCCTTGCAGCATGAGTTCAATCCCCAGTCAGGGAACTGACCAACATGGCACACCTGACCTCTCCTGTCTCCCTGCTGCCCCCCTTAGTAGTGTATTTCACCAGATCTGCCTGTTCTGCTCCCCACTCTGTCTCTGGTGAATCCTCTCACCCACCACATGTCTGGCCTGTACCCCAGCTCTTATATGGATAAATAAATCAATCTATAAAATTCTAAATGGATTAAATATTGGGTGACGTAGTTGACAGAAAATATAGGAACACACTAAGGGCAGTTGCCACAAAGTGCACTAGGGAACACAACCCCAACACCAAAGGAAAAAAAGGCAAAAATCAACAAGCAGGACACCACCAAACCTAAAAGCTTTCATACCTCAAAAGAAACCAACCCAAAAACTGCAATGCAGTCTATAGAACAGAAAAAAAGAATCTGCATGCCAACACGAGACAAGGGGTTCATTCCAAAAATTTATAACATCCCCACGCAATGCAAGAAACCACCTGATGACTCAATTAAAACTGGACAAAGGGGGGCCTCCCTGGTGACACAAGGGGTTGGGACGCAGCCTATGAAGCTTTCCGTAGCCTCTGCAGCTAGTTCAATCCCTGGCCGGCACGGAGCAACCCACATGGCACTGCAGACCTCTCCTGACTAGTCCGCTGCTCCCCAATGCAGTGTGTTTCAGTCAGTCGGCCTGTTCTGTTCCCCACTTTCTCTGGTGAATCCTCTCACCCCCTGTACGTCTCGCCTGCACCCCAGTTCTGACATGCATAAATAAATAAATCTTACAAAAAAAATGGACAAAGGAACTACATAAACTCTTTTAGAGAGGGAATTCTGAATTTCTACAGATAATAAGAATGTTCACCTTAACTTATTGTAAGAGAAATGTAAATCGAAAACACACTTAGATGCCACCTCACCCCTTGAGAAGGCCCAAATAAAAACGAATGCATTTATACAAAACGGGGGATGGGAGGTGAAAATTTTATGGGGACTATAACGAAGATGAAAATGATTCCGCTCTGCAAAAATGAAAATGATGTGAAAGTACGTAAAACAGTGTTTAAAAAAGCCAAAGACTGAAAAAAAAAAAAAAATATGGAATGAAGAACGCTGGAGAGGGCGCAGAGTAAAGGGAGCACTCACCCGCGGCTGGTGGCCATGACAGTCGGAACAGACCCTGTGGATGAGGGTGCGGAGGTTTCTTAAGGAAATAAAAACGGAAATTCCATGTCATCTGCAATACTTCCACACATTATCCTCATGGGAAAACTCAAACACAAAAAGACTCTTCCCACCCGGGAGCAGAGCAGCTCTGTTCTGAACAGCCCAGTCATGACCCAACCTACATCCCTTCGCCAGAGGCGGAGCAAAAAGGGTGGAGCACATGCAGGGGAGCACTGCAGGGTCATGAGGAAGGAGCAAAGGTCACACTGAGGATAAAATGGGTGGACATGGAGGTGATAGTCTATTTTCTTTTAAAAAGATTTATTTATTCATGCATACAGGAGCTGGGGTACAGGCCAGAAGTGTGGGGAGGGGGGTGAGAGGATTCAGCAGACAGAGCAGGGAAAAGAACAGGCAGATTGACTGAAATACACTGCTGAGGGACCCAGCAGGCCACTCAGGTCTGCGGCGCCATGTGGGTTGCCTCCTGGCTGGCCGGGGGATGGAACTTATGCTAAGGAGACTGCAGACAGCCCCATCGGTTGCATCTCAACCCCTTGCGCCACCAGGGAGGCCACGGGAGGTGCTATTCTTCAATGAAACAAACCAAAGACTAGAGACACATATGAGATGGCTTCACTAATCTGTGGAAAATAAATATCCAAAAAATATTTACAGGCAAAATACTTGAATAAAACTTGAACAGGGTCATGTGAAGGTAAAGATGACCACCAGAGGTAACAGGGGAAAGGGTGGAGAAGTCAGGGAGGGAGGCAGATGGGGGATGGGCCAGGGGGTTTGGTAGAGGGGAAACAAGGGGTAGGGCAAGACCCATTAGGATTGTAGGAAAAAACTGGCAACTCTTTCAGCAGAAGGCTTTTAGTGCTCCACATGTCAATGACAGATCGAGGAGGGAAAATAAGTAAAAGAAATACAAAAAAGTGTAAGAAACTTTGAAATTATTACAAAAAACGGAATTTCCCCAAGGTCACACACGGTGTTCTCAAACATGGCAGGAACTTTGGGGAAGGCAAAGGCTGGAGAGTGTCACTGGACTGGGGAACAACTTAGGGTGCTGGGAAGCATCACTAGAAATGCATGCAGACAACAACAAGAAATGCACAGGAGCAGTGCAAACAATGCCCAGATAAAAGGACTCTGAACAGCCTGCTGGGTATCTGGGGTTTGCAGACCCCCTGAGAGAGGAGCAGGGGCAGGGATGGAAGGACGCCCCAGTGGACTCAACGTCACACGTGCCAAGGCTGACGCCTGCATGAAAGTCTCCGAGAGTGACCTGGGACACAGTATAGGATTTCAGCAACTGCACAGAAGCCTTAAAAATTCAGCTGTCCTTTTCAAATGACTCGTGGCTCCTTCACCCCCACCTGCACTCGGGGCCTCAGGCCCATCCTCCTCCTCCTCCTCCTCCTCCTTCCTCACTCCGCACCTGAGCAGCGCAGAGCTGGGAAGTGTTTCTGTCCAGCGGGGTGAAGAGCCACAGGCCACACCTTCAGCGTCATCAATGGAGACCCAGGTACAGACTCTGCGCTGCGGGAGCACCAGGGCAGAGCCCCATCTCCACGCACGCTGGACATGGGAAGGGCCTGGACCTACGCCACACCTTTCCCTGGTGAGGAATGTGTCCCTGCAGAAAACTATGTTTCTAATGTGCATGTCCGTGATGAACTCGCATAGTCAATGCACCGCGAGCTGAAGCCAACATGTCACTCACCAGAGATTTGTCCATGGTCGCTGCTCTCACAGACGCGCGAGGGCTCGGGAGCGGCGCTGGGGGGCGATGGGGTCCAGCACAGAGGACGGAGGCAGCTGCCGGGGTCCAGGAGTCTCCTGGCCAGAGCCCGCCACACGCTGCCTGGAGACACCAGAGAGTCACCGCGGGTGGCAGCGGGTGGCACTTCTAGCAGGGCAGGAACGGCCCCGAGTCCACGCGCCGCAGAGCCTGGGCGGACGGTTCACCACAACTTAGTAAAAGGTGACACTGCCCACTGCCTGCGCCACGGTCACGCAGGAGCAACCGTCTCAAAGCTGAGGAGTCCCTGCAGAGTGTGGACTCGACATCCAAGGAGACGACCTTCCCGCCCTCCACTCCGGGACACCAACAGCGCCGAGTCCCCTGGGTGCTCTCGTGCAGGCTGGAGGCGGGAATGCAGCGGCGAGCAGGACGCCGCCTGGGGGGGGAACGCGCAGCGCCCTGGATATTCAGTCCACAAGCCTCCAACGCCCCACGAGCTCCCCCCCCCCCCCGCCCTGCAAACCAGTTTCCCGGGACTTCCCCGCACCCACAGGGCCGCCTCCCGCTGGCAACCCGCGCATCGTCACACGCCCTCACTGGGCCCGTGAATCTCGTGCGGGCGCAATAACCCCCCCCAAGAAATGCTGTCTGGCTCCCCTCTCTCTCACCGCCCGACTTTTGGGGGCCCCCCCAGGAGTCAGCGCGCATGCGCACAGGCGGAACCGCTCATCCCCAGGCCCTCGCCTTAGGGACCCCGTGCCCCACCCTGGGAAGACCCCGGAAGCGTCCGGGGACACCCTGAATGGCCGGGACGGTTTCCCCAACGGCCTCCGCCCCCGGCACCCTGTGCGCTCCGCGGGGATGCGGCTCCAAAGCGCCGGACTCCACGGGGCCGGAGCCAAGCTCGCCCTCGCCCCCCGCTCCCCAACCCACCCGGTGCCTCCGCTCCCCCAGCCCGGCCTCCCGGGACAAACCCAGCCCTCACCTCGGGGTGCCACAGGTCTCCCGGAGACTGGGGATGTTATGGAGGGGCGTGGGCGGGGCGCGCCTGTGCAGACCGTGTTGCTCCACCCAGAAACCTCAGCGGGAACGACAGGGCTCGAGACTACATTTCCCACAAACCCTTGCGTAGCCCATCAGGCCATGGTTGGGGTGGGGTTGCAGCCTGGAAGTGGGGGAGTGGAGGTTGAGGAGAGAGGGCGGGTGGGCGAGGCCCGTGAAAACTGCGGGGCCCATAACGGTGTTCAGGGTTCTGAGGGAAGAGAGCGCAACAGGGCCGCCCGGGGGCTGAAGGGGTTAAGCACGCGCTGACTCAGAAGCTATCCGCCCCTCCACAGCGGGGAGCAACCCACAGGGCTGGGCTGACCTCTCCTGTCCTGCCTGCTGCTCCCCTCAGCAGTGTATTCCTCTCTGTCTGCCTGTTCTGCGCCCCACTCTGTCTCTGCTGAACCCTCTCTCTCTCTCCCTCTCACACACACACACCCCCTTTTGGCCTGCACCCCAGCTCTTGTATGAATTAATTTAAAAAATATACATAAGAAGTTCACAT
Source organism: Talpa europaea (assembly GCF_964194135.1). Taxonomy (NCBI): domain Eukaryota; kingdom Metazoa; phylum Chordata; class Mammalia; order Eulipotyphla; family Talpidae; genus Talpa; species Talpa europaea. The sequence continues at coordinate 154,738,539 of NC_140068.1, forward strand.
ATAGTCTAAATAAGACACTCAGATACCAAGACACATTTCATCAAATCAAGATTCAGGTATTTAAGAAGCATCTTGACCTTCTGATATCTGGATCACAGAGTCGGTGTTCAACATAAAGATGCTGTGCTTAGCTAATGTGAATGCACAAGAATTCCACGCTGTTATGAAAAGCTCACCTGCTCCTTCATCACACGCTTGTGAAGATTTCTTTTGGCAACAACGTCCAGTAATATTCATGGCTCCATTACTACCATGAAGACACATGAGGATATTAATAAACTGTTACTGTATTCCCTGAAGGAGAAAATGATGAAATGAGTTGAACTTCAACACATTTCTCTAACTTTTATGCCCACAATGAAGTCCACGGATCCTCTGGGTGATTGACATCAATCTTTTCAGTCACCCACAAACAGCATATCCATTTAGATTTTCTTCATTCAAGATACATGACACCATCGTCAATGTACCCAAGCAATTAAGATGTAAAGAAACTCATCACCTGGAGGAGGGTCCCTTAGATGTTTGACACACAAAAGTCAAATACATGACTCCATGTACATACCAGGAGAAAACCATAGAGTGAAGTGATTTAGGGCTCAATTATATTCATCAGGTCACTTCACAACATCTCAAGTATGGTTGATAAAAAAGGACATAGAAAATAACTATACAGCTCCCCACACCATCGTCCTGAACTCTTACTTTTGTTTTAAGACTGATTTTATTCATTTATGCATACAAGAGCAGAGGGGTAGGCCAGAAGTGTAGGGGGTGAGAGGATTTGCCAGAGTCACAGTGGGGAGTAGAACACGCAGGATGACTAAAATACACTGCTGAGGGGAGCAGCAGACCAGACAGGAGAGGTCTGCCACACCATGTGGCTAGCTCCCTGGCTGGATGGAGATCAAACTCATGCTGCAGAGGCCACAGATAGCTTCACCATGCTGTACTTTTAACCCCTTGCACCACCAGGGAGGCCCACATTTTCCTTTCTCACAGGATATCACTTCAACAAAGCAAAGGCCACTTCCGTGATTACTGTTCTTACCACCACTCAGAGAAAATTTACCACTGTCAAAAACTTCCCATGAACATACTGAGAGAATAAAAATCTGCAAAGAGCTGATGAGACCCAGCAACAACAAAGAAAATAATCCAGTCAAAAAATGGGCAGAAGAGCTAAAAAGAAACTTCTCTGAAGAGGAAATGCAAATGGCCAACAAACATATGAAAAAATGTTCAACATCACTTTGTAATCAGGGAAATGCAAACCAAAACTACCATGAGATACCATCTCACACCAGTGAGAATGGCACATATTAAAAAAACTAGCAACAACAAATGTTGGTGAGGTTGTGGAGAAAAAGGAACTCTTCTGCACTGCTGGTGGGAGTGCAAACTGGTCCAACCACTATGGAGAGCTGTGTGGAGATTTCTGGACCTACTAAACATAGAGCTTCCATAGGATCCAGCAATTCCACTCCTAGGTATTTACCCAAAGGACACAGAAACATCCATTCCAAAGAGCACCTGCACCCCTATGTTTATAGCAGCACTATTTACAATAGCTAAGCTTTGGAAACAGCCCAAATGCCCAAAAATAGATGACTGGATCAAGAAGATGTGGTACATATACACCATGGAATATTACTCAGCATTCAAAAAAGATAAACACATGCAATTTGCAGGAACATGGATGGCGTTGGAAGGGATCATGCTCAGCGAAATAAGCCAAAAAGAAAAAGAAAAATACCGGATGGTCTCACTCATAGTAGGAATCTAGAAAACTTAAATAAGGGACCAGGAAAATGAATATAAGAAAGTGAAAATCAAAATCAACAAAAAACTATGAAGCAGAGACACTTTTTGGGGGGTGGGGGGTGGGAGGGGAGGGATTGGGGTCAGAATGGGGCGTTTGCAATTGTATGGGGGAATATAAAAATAAAATTTATTTTTTAAATTAAAAAAAAAAATAATCACTTCAATAAATGCAGATAAACTGTCCAAGGTTTGGACACTGGAAAAGTAGCACAGTGTGGCCAACGGGGGTAAGAAGGGAAACCAGGCGGGGAGCAAGACCCCATCCGGGGACTGAGAACCAGGCACAGGATCCTGGGTGGGGGTCACGCCCTAGCAGCAGGCACTGCACAGGATGACAGCCAGTGTTTTGGACCTGACAGCCCTGGAACTGAGACCTAGAGTGCAGCATTCGGGGGCGGGATCCACACAGCTGCAGGCACAGAGCCGGGTGAACGCGCGGCAGACACTGCACCTGGCTTGAAGGACAGCCCCTGTGTTGAGGTGCCCCCCCCCCAACTTTTCTCAGAGAACCACTGGGGAGAAGCACAGGACAGCAAGTGCAGGTCTCTGGCACTACTCAGTCACCAGAACAAAGGCCCCGACGAGCTGATTCCCTGCTGGAACTGAGTAAACCCAGAGGGCAGGAACTGCAAGGGGCAGAGCCCAGCAACATGACATCAGGGCCCTGGTGGTGTTTTGGCTCCCGGTGCTGGACTCAGCCGCTGAACAGATGTCAGCAGGTTGACTCTGTGTTGAGGACTCTCCAGGCCAACTATACGGAACTTAGGCATCCGTGGACTTCTGCTATCTGCTGGGGGTGTGGGGGAGATATTCCTAAATCCAATTCTCCCAGATACTAAGGGATGACTATAAAGTTTCTGGGGGCTTAAAAGTCATACATGGATTTTCCACCGCCTGGGATCAGCGCCCCAACCCCATGTTGCTTAAGGGTCAGTCAACTGTAAAAGCAAAACCAATCATGAGAGCAGAAAATACATGTGGTTCTGCTGGCAGGACAATCACAGACACTGCTGCTACAACTGCAATTGGATGCCACCATTAAATAAAATGCTACATTTCAGTTAGAATTAGGGAAAATCAAGATGCATTTTACCTCTTCCTGAGTCCATACTCCTGTCTGATGGAAGGATAAAGGGCAGAGTTCAGTGAACAGGGAGTGTTCAAGGTGGGGAATCTGAGCAGGCTGGAGACCAGCTCCAGCTAGATGTCCTGTCAGGGATCTCAGCAGGAGAGGACGGCCTTGGTGAAGTTTTTGGGAGGGCTGAGGGGAAGTGGAGCCAAGTAGGAGTGAGGAAGACACAGACACCTTCTCTCCTGCAAGTATCTCCTCCTGAGGGTCTCAGCAGGTCTTTCTTTATACCTTAAGGCCAGCGGTGAGATGACATCAGCATAAGCATCAAAGCAGAACAGAGGCCATCATTACATATTTCCTCATGAACATACAAAGACCCTCTTGATCTCATACTACAAAAGGACACTTCCTTCATTTGATTAAGAAAATCTACAGGGACAATGACTCCCCTAGGTACAACTCTTTTTGTAACGTAATCTACTGTCTAAGACAGTACAATGTTCAGTAACAATCAATCACCCTGTCAAGCCTTCCTAATTTCCGAGTGGACATGAAAGTCCATTGTTATGCTCTATGACTAAAATCAACCCATTCCCTAGTACTCAATTCCTCCAGCCCATTACCAATTACTTCAAAGTGATCAAAAGTAACTCATCAATACTGTTTAGTTCTACAGAAATCTAACCTTCAACTAGAAATACCGAACCTCCACAAAGCTGCACACTGTAACATTTCGCATACACTAGGAGATGTACTGTTGAGGCAAACAGGTACCCCCAGGTTATGCACAGCGAGTTCAGGGCAGCTTGTTCTCCATAGTTCTCAGGGCCAAAACATTTCTTTCCTAACTATATCTTTAACAATTTTTACTTCTTTTGTGACAGTTCATGCTTAATAACAAGAAGCCAATTGTCACCTGGGTCCCAATTAGGTTTTCACAGGCCAATGAATAACTAACTTACTTCAGCATTAACCAGGAACAAAGAGGAGAGCTTTAGAAGGCTTTGCCTTGGAGACTCCCTAGTTCCGATCTTCTTTGGGAATTGCAAGAACTACCATCTCCGGGAAGTACAACTTTCCCTCCTCAGAGGAGCACATGGACTCCCCACTTCTCAGAGTCTCTCATAATGCCCCCACGATGTCAAGAGACAGCATGGGAGGCCCAGCCTCCCGCAGAGCAGGCTGGGAAGGGTGAAACCAAGCGATAGAATAAAGAGGGCTGCCCTTACTTCCTCATGCAAAGAGGAGGATACCAATGTACAGAAATGTCCAGAAAAACAGGTCCGGAGGCCCATGTCCGAGGCTTCCGTTCCAATGAAGGAAAGCAAGAAGTCATTGTAAACAGGTGGGGGACACACTTGGAGGTCACAGGCCAGCTGGTGAGAGAGAAGACCCAGCAGAGGTCTGAGGACAGAGCAGGGAGGCTCAGGACAGCTGACACCAAAGACTGACACAGCTGAGGCAGGTCCACTCCTGCTGGGCTCTTCCCAGGGATGTTCTTCATAAATGCTCCGGTGCAGTGGCACGCGATGAAATGTTACTCAGGGATCAAGAAAGACAAACTCTCGCCATCTGCGGTAACAAGGGTGGAGCTGGAAGGGTACACTAGCCCATGGAGTCAGAAGGAAGAAGACAAATACCGGATGGTCTCACTGATATGTGGAATATAGAGAAAGCAAAAAAAAGAAATCAAGAAAAAGACAAAACTAGCGAACTGACCACAGAGCTGAGGTGCACAGCAAAGGAAGGAGAGTGAGGGGGGCGAGACAGGAGAGGAAAACACAGTGATGGTCCACGGGTGATGTGGCGGTGGGAGAGCTAGGGGGACTACTGAAAGAAAAAAGAAATGCTCTGGTGCCGAGTGAGGCCTGGAGGCAGGGCACCTGAGAGCTGAGAGGAGACAAGAGGCTGCCCACACAGAAGAGCCTTCATGACTGATGCCTGAGGGGAAAGTGTGTGCAGGGGCCTGGGTTAGGGGACTGACAGAAAGGGTGACGTGGCAGGCGACGAATACTTGAAGACTGCAGCTTGGGAAAATCACAACAGGAAAGCACCATAAAGGGAGGATGTGATCCCAGGTCCACCCGGGGGGTGTGGCACTCCATGTATGGTTGGTGTTAAAATTCTCCTAGCAAACGCCAACAGCTTGACAGCTGTGATCAGCTCTAGAAGGGAATCAGCCAGACTTTTGAAAGTTCCCGGAAGAATTCCTGGCTCATTCCTTCTCCTGTGCCATCCCCCTCATACAAGCTGTTCTCAGAACACAGATAAAGGCCCGTCAGCCAGAGAGGAACCATACTCCAGACATCTCATGTAATGCTTATTTATCGCCAGAACCTTCCATGTCTTAGATGTGCCTTTCATCTGTCTCCCCCTCATCCATTTACCCTTGGCATGGACTCCAGGTCAGCTCCTTCCCTCTAGCGCCCATGCTGCCTCCCATCACCTCCAGCGATCCTCTTTTCTCATCCCTTCCCTGCCACTTGCTTCCTCTCTAATGCATATAGTTCTAGCACTTCAGAGCCAGACTGATTCACAGCTGGTCTTCCCAGATACTCTTTGGTGCCTGAGGAAACCTAAATGTCAAGTCCAGATACCTTAGCCCAACACACTGAAGACTGAGTGACTTCTCCAGACTCCCCTGTGAACTCCCATATTCCAGGTGAGCAGCCTCAGAAGACCTAGAAAGACTGGGTCACAGGTCTTGTTCCCACCAATAATCTCATTAGCTACTGTTCCTGCTGGTCCTTGATGTTGGGGTCACGAGTGATTCACCAGGACCAAGGCAGTCTCAGATAGCCCTTGTCTGATTTCCACCCCTCAGTGTGCTCTGAAAGCATATGAGAACTTGGAGGAATTCTAGACTGAGGACTGCTAAGCGCTCGCAGGCTTTGTGACATAGTCCCTATCAGCTGCTGTTACTAAGGACCCCTTGGCGTTCTTGAAAATTGTCCAGTATGTCCTTCTTCCAAAGCATTGATGGCCAGTGTGCACAGGTCAGAGACAATGAGACTGACATACATAGATGTGCTAGAACATAATTCTGGAGTACAACCCCAATTAAATTTGAGCACAAATAATGAACAAGAAATGAATTAATCTGTAATTGCTTAAGAAGCGCTCCTAACATCTTTTAGTGTTTCATTTTCAATCATGGCCGAAAGGAGAGTTTGGTTGAATCAAAAGAAGACAGAACTTGAGTAAAATCAGGAAAGAAATGTGTTTCCAGAATTAGGACAGCATTTAGAGGAAGTCCAAATGTAACAGGGTGGTCCCCAGGAAAGGGGGAGGTTCCTGCCCCACCCAAGGGAGGGTGGAGCTGAGCAGGGAGAGGAGAAGCTGCAGGAGAGACTGAGGAAGGAAGCAGAATGGAGCCAGAAGGAGGAGGTACACGTAGCCTAGAGACACGTGAAGAAACTGCGCTAGTCTTGTGGTCGTGGACTGGGTGACACAGATGTGGGTGAGGGGACCATGGCAGCTTTTATCTTGATATTGATTTTGCTCTTTTCCTTCCGGGCTTGTCTGGTTGTTTCTGACCCTTTTCTGTGGGTCCCCACTGGAAGGTGCTTTAGACTTGTGGCAGGCTTTGGGGGCTTGCTCTGGGCCAATCCCATTTGGATTGAGTTTTACCCACGAGGGGATGGGTCACTTTGGGTGCTTAATTTAGAAACTAGATTCTTTGCCTTTCCTGTATTGTTTCCTAATTGTATAAAAGTTCCTTCCCATTAAAGTCTCATGTGTTTTGTGTCCACCCTCCCTTCGGTGGGGCAGGGAACCTGGAACCTCCTCCTTTCCTGGGGACCACCCTGTTACACTGTCAGGCCAATTAGCAATTTGCCTGAGCTCACTGAAGATGGTGACCCTTCAACACTGCTAAGAAAGAGAGAAGCAAAGATGCTCTTATAAATAACCAGATACAACTTAGGAAAGTCCTTTAGAGATCAGTGGAGGTAGTCACTTAGTCATCAGAATAATAAAGAATTTTAAAACTTGTTTCTCCCATCTAAAGTCTGTGCTGTCATCGGCTTGTGCGGACCAGCCTGTCTCTCTCACATGCACACACACACACGCACACCAACCATACACAAACTACACGCACCTATGCTCACATACGCACACCACCCTGTTATAGGGCAGCCCCGATATTGAACGGGTTGCGTGGCTGTGGGTCCTCACCCGCATGCTTAAAAGGGACCCATTAATACTCCACTGCAGGCACACACAGAAGGTTAATGAAAGGTTTACTTACAAGGGAAAAGGAAATAAGGAAAATGTACAACTCAGGGAGAAAATAGGGAAATAAAGTCTTTAATGCGTCCTACCCGATCAGCCGACCTGGAAACCCAAAGTCACTCTCCGAGGTGGCCGGATGCTGCAAGCTGGCCTAGAGCCAAAATGGGGAACCGCTCCAAAGCCCACGGGTCTGGCTTTATACCAACCTGGCTGCTGAACCCCACCCTCGGGTACCAGCCACCTTCCCTTGGGTGGGGATGGGATGTGGAGTTCCCAGTGTCTTTTGGGTTTGGCCTGGGGAGGGGGTGGAGTCCACCAGGCCTGTACGGAATTAGCCTTAGGACAGCCTTTTCCCCCTAACAACCCCACCCACATGTTAAATACCACCACTAACCCACTCCCATTGCTGCCTCAGAGTCCACAACCCAGGAGGCACGTGCTCTGGAAGGAGAGCCCCGAGGCAACCAACCAGGAGAAGAGCCAGAATCCTTCTGTTGGTCAATCTTTACTGGTTACTCTCACCCTTCACCCCAGAGATTTAGACCCTGGGGGAGAGCAGGAAGCCCCGGGGAGGCAGAGCCAGTCGGTGGGGAGTGTGGGGAACCTGAACACAGAGCACACCCCAGGGCAGGGCAGTTCCTCCCGCGACAGTGTCCTGGCCTTCACAACCCTGGGAACAGCTGCATTTAAGATCCTCTTTTATTTTTTTTGCTTTGATAATAAAAGAGGAAAGAAAACTTGTGTATAATGTGAATGCTATTCTTGCTATCCGCATTATATATAAAATACAGACTGTGTTTTCTCTATAACACACATCATTCCCCTTGATAAATAACTTCAAAATACCTAGTATACATACCTTAACCCTGTCATATACGTTCGGTTTTCTACGTACATACATACGTATATATAGGTACATACATATATATACTCACGTCTGTACAACACAATAAATACATCCTCAACAATGACAACTGAACAAATGGCAATTTTGGTTTAAGAAAAAATGAAGGACTTCTGTGAAAGCACCAGGCAGCAAACAGAAAGCCATAACTGCTAGAAACTTCTTCCTCCCCTGGGCTAGACACAGGGCCCAATTCTAAATATGTCTGGTTGCCAAGGTGTCCTGGTGATGCTTCAGGGACAGCAGAGACCCGCACAGGAAGGGAAACGCAATGGCCGCAGGCCACCGTGGGGCAGAGCCCGGCCTTCCTGACAGCCTAGCTAAGTGCAGAGCCAGCACGTGTAGCACAGTCTTGCTATTACTCTGCTCGCTGTGTAAACAGAAAGGGTGCAGCAGATTCAAGAGTGTTCAGGTGTGCAACACTTTAGTAGCATCACTGAGCCAGATGCTCTGGTGCCCTGTCCAGGACTCCAGCACAGAGAGACTGGAATGTGGGGAAGAGGAAGGTTCGGAGGCCTCTGCTTTGCACTGCTCACTGACTGGGGTCACTCAGTACAGTCCTGGCTTCAGCTCAAGATCCAGTAAGACCACCGAGCCTATCGCCTGTTGCAGCTGCCCAGGAGGTCTTCACTATTCTTGTAACAAGAGCTGGAAGCCACTCAGTAGGCCACCCCTGAAATTGGGAGCACTCCCTGTCTGTCCACTTTCCTACCCAGGGGAGGCCGGCCCAATGGCTGCAAAGTCTGCAGCCACATTGTGGAGCAGCACACCTTTCCGATTTTTTTTTTTTTTTTAATAGAGGCATGTGTTAGTTGTTTGTTTGTTTTTTTGTTTATACAAGCACTGGGTACAGTCAGAAGTGCTGCAGGGTGAGAGAATTCACCACAGAGCCAAAGCGGGGAGCAGAGCAGGCAGAAGGAACCAAGGACACTTCTGAGGGGAATATCGGGCGAGAGGAGAGGTCTGCGCGCCATGTGTGACCCTCCGCTGGTGGCCGGGGAGCAGCCGGGGATCGAACCGGCAGCGCAGAGGCCGCGGGCAGCTTCGGAACCCAGCGCTCAACCGCTGCACCACCGGGGAGGCCCAGCAGCACACCTTTCTTTCTCTGCCCTCCACCATGGCTCCAAAGGGGAACTGAAATGCAGGGTGAACTCGTGATCTTTTTTGTTTAATGAGCTCCCACTTCCACAGCCTCTGCAGTAGAAAAACACAGGCAGTGGGTGGAGCAGAGTCCTCAGGCAGTGCAGCCCTAGCTCTGGATCTAGGATTGGGGTGGGTGCAACTAAGGAGAGCTGGCCTCAGGAAATCTGAAAAGTAAACATCTGAGTTGGTGTCCCTGATCTCACCTACTGTAAGACAACACAGAGAGAACTGTTCACCTTACAATCACAATGGGAAAGTTTAAACAGCTAGTTTTTGTGGTACAGTCCAGCCATAATTGAGTTTCTAAAAACATTCAGTCAGCTACAACAGCTCAGGGAATACAGTCCATAGCAGGCTTGAGTTCTAGATGCAACTCGGACCAACCAGCCAGGACCTCAGACAAGTCACTTAACCTCTGAGCCTCCCTCTTCCTATCAGAGAGCCCCCAAATCCTGGTATGAGCGCAGTGTGACTTAGAAATCTGGGTGACTACTGGTACCACTAAGAAGTACTATAACCTTGACCATCATGTCGCCTCCCTAGGATGCAAAAAAAGGAACTGAATATGCTGGACAGAAACAGGGCCAATGGATTCACTTTCTCCCCAGGATATCACTGGCTGAAGCGACCCCTTCCCGCCCCAACCCACCAGAATAAAGACAATCACATCAGACACCTAATGTATGAGCCCAGACCACATTCAACAGCTTCTGCTTTGAGACAAGATAGTTAAAAGCAGAGAAAGGTATGAATTCAACAATCAGCTAAAATCGAAGTCACAAATGAACTGTAAAAGCTCCACTCCCTGAGAAAAGGCGTTTTCCCATGGGATACACCCAGACCACCGAGAACACATTTGACAGTCATTGGTAATAACTGGCCAAGGACAATTTGAAAATCCTAGGTCTGGGGCTTGCTGCATCACCTACACTCAAAGTCAACTTAGGAAGTTAGAGGAGTTGAGTGATATTTCTGTTTTGGAAGGGAAAGAAAAATCAACTGCTGCTTGCAGCTCTCTCACTAACCTTCTGGAGGAATGTGAGTGTGGCTTCCTGCTCAACAGGAGGGTGTTGACAGAAGTGCAGTGAGCCCCATGCAGGTTACAGTGAGCAGGGAGCAGAGCAGGCAGAAGGACCCTAGTACACTGCTGAGGGGAGCAGCGGGCGGCAGGAGAGGTCTGCGCGCCATGAGGGACCCTCCTCCGGTGGCCGTGGAGCAGATGGGGATCGAGCCGACATTGCAGAGGCTGCGGGCAGCTTCGCAACCCAGCACTCAACGTCTGTGCCACCGGGGAGGCCCAAAAGTTTGTTTTTTTTTTTTTAAAAAAAGATTTATTTAGGGCCTCCCCAGTGGCGCAGTGGTTGAGCGCTGGGTTGCATAGCTGCCCGCGGCCTCTGCGGCGCTGGTTCAATCCACAGCTGCGCCCTGGCCATCGGAGGAGGGTCCAGCATGACGCGCAGACCTCTCCTGCTGCCCGCTGCTCCCCTCAGCCTTGTACTTCGGTCCTTCTGCCTGCTCTGCTCCCCGCTCTGGTGAATTCTCTCACCCTCCCCCTCTTCTGACTGTACCCAGTGCTTGTTTAAACAAACAAACAAATAAATAAACAAAACATACCTGTATAAAAAAAATTGCATAAAATATATAAAAATTTTTTTAAAATTTTAAAAAAATTATTTATTTATTCATGCATACAGGATTGGGGTACAGGCCAGAGGTGTGAGGGAGGGGGTTGAGAGATTTAGCAGACAGAGCGGGGAACAGAACAGGCAGACTGACCAAAATAAACTGCCGAGGGACGCAGCCAGCTAGTCAGGTCGGCTGCGCCATGTTGGTTGCTCCCTGGCTGCCCGGTGGATGGAACCTGTGCTGCAGAGAGTGCAGACAGCCCCATCTGTTGCATCTCAACCCCTTGCGCCTCCAGGGAGGCCCCGGGAGGTGCTATTCTTCAATGAAACAAATGAAAAACTAGAGACACATGTGAGATGGCTTCACTCATCTGTGGAAAATAAATACCCAGAAAACATTTATAGACAAAATACTTGAATCAAACTTGAACAGGGTCATGTGAAGGTAAAGATGACCACCAGAGGGAACAGGGGAAAGGGTGGAGAAGTCAGGGAGGAAGGCATACAGGCGATGGGCCAGGGTGGTTGGGTAGAGGGGGAACAAGGGGTAGGGCAAGACCCATTAGGATTGTAGGAAAAACTGGCTACTCTTTCAGCAGAAGGTTTTAGTGCTCCACATGTCAATGACAGATCGAGGAGGGAAAATAAGTAAAAGAAAGAGAAAAAAGTATAAGAAGCTTTGAAACTATTATAAAAAATGGAATTTCCCCAAGGTCACACACAGTGTTCTCAAACATGGCAGGAACTTTTGGGAAGGCAAAGGCTGGAGAGTGTCACTGGACTGGGGAACAACTTAGGGTGCAGTGAGCCTCACTAGAAATGCATGCAGACCACACCAAGGAGAAATGCCCAGGAGCAGTGGAAACCACCGCCAGAAAAAAGGTCTCTGAAGAGCCTGCTGGGCACCTGGGGTTTGCAGACCCCCTGAGAGAGGAGCAGGGGCAGGGATGTAAGGACGCCCCACTGGACTCAACGTCACTCGTGCCAAGACTGACGCCTGCATGAAAGTCTCCGAGAGTGGCCTGGGACACAGGATAGGATTTCAGCAACTGCACAGAAACCTTAAAAATTCAGTTGTCCTTTTCACATGACACGTGGCTCCTTCAACCCCACCTGCACTCGGGTCCTCAGGCCCCTCCTCCGCCTCCTCCCTCTCCCCACATCTAACCAGCGCAGAGCTGGGAAGTGTTTCTGTCCAGCGGGGTGAAGAGCCACAGGCCACACCTTAAGCGTCATCAATGGAGACCCAGGTACAGACTCTGCGCTGCGGGAGCACCAGGGCAGAGCCCCATCTCCACGCACGCTGGACATGGGAAGGGCCTGGACCTACGCCACACCTTTCCCTGGTGAGGAATGTGTCCCTGCAGAAAACTATGTTTCTCATGTGCATGTCCGTGATGAACTCACATAAAGTCAATGCACCGCGAGCTGAAGCCAACACGCCACTCACCAGAGATTCCTCCATGGTCGCTGCTCTCACAGATGCGCCAGGGCTCGGGAGCGGCGCTGGGGGGCGCTGGGGTCCAGCACAGAGGACGGAGGCGGCTGCCGGGGTCCGGAGTCTCCTGGCCAGAGCCCGCCACACGCTGCCTGGAGACACCGGAGACTCACCGCGCGTGGCAGCGGGTGGCACTTCTAGCAGGGCAGGAACGGCCCCGAGTCCACGCGCGGCAGAGCCTGGGCGGACGGTTCACCACAACTCAGTAAAAGGTGACACTGCCCACTGCCTGCGCCACGGTCGCGCAGGAGCAACCGTCTCAGAGCTGAGGAGTCGCTGCAGAGCGTGGACCCGACTTCCAGCGAGACGACGCCCCGAACGCACTGTTCTGCCAGGACACCCGGCCGTGGCTCCGCGCCCTTCCCGCCCTCCGCTCCCGTGAACGCCCGACAGCGCCGCGTCCCCTGGGCGCGCACGTGCGGGCGGGAGGCGGGAATGCAGCGGCCAGCAGGACCCGCCTGGGGGGGAACGCGCAGCGCGCCCGGAAATTCAGTCCACAAGCCTCTAACGCCCCACGAACTCCCCCCCACCCCCCGCCCTGCAAACCCAGTTCCCCGACACAGGGCCGCCTCCCCGGGCAACCCGCGGGCCTCTCCCGCCCCACCTGGGGAGCGCGAATCTCGCCCAGGCCACCCCCAACCCGAGAAACGCCGCCGGGCTCTCCCCTCCCTCACCGCCCGACTTTCGGGGGGCCAGAGGAGTCAGCGCGCATGCGCACAGGCGGACCCGCGCTTCCCCAAGCCCCCGCCTCGGGGACCCCGTCCCCCGCCCCGCGAAGACCCCGGGCAGCGTCCGGGGACAGGGCCGGGCGGCCGCGCCGGGGAAACCGTAAAGGCCGAGACGTTCTCCCCAACGGCCTCCGCCCCCGGCCCCCGCGCGCCCCGGCGGGAATCGGCTCCAAAGAGCCCGACTCCACGGGCCGGGGCCGAGCTCGCCTGCGCCCCCCGCTCCCCAACCCGCCCGGCGCCTCCGCTCCCCCGAGCCCGGCCTCCCGGGACAAACCCCGCGCTCACCTCAGGGCGCCGCAGCGCTCCGGACACGCCGAAACTTCCGGACGCGCAGATCGCGGAAGCCCCGCCCAGAAACCTCCGCGGGAACCACGGGGGCGCGAGACTACATTTCCCACAATGCCCTGCGCAGGCCGTGGGGCCGTCGTTGTGGCGCGGATGCGGCCGGGAAGTGGGAGGAGTGGAGGTTGAGGAGAACGGGCGGGTGGGCGAGGCCCGCGAAAATTGCGGGGCCCAGAACGGGTTCAGGGCTCTGAGGGAAGAGAGCTCAACAGGGCCGCCCGGGGGCTGAAGGGGTTAAGCACCGCGCTGACTCAGAAGCTATCCGCCCCTCCACAGCGGGGAGCGACCCACAGGGCAGGGCTGACCTCTCCTGTCCTGCCTGCTGCTCCCCTCAGCAGTGTATTCCTCTCTGTCTGCCTGTTCTGCGCCCCACTCTGTCTCTGCTGAACCCTCCCCATCGCGCGCTCTCTCTCTCTCTCTCTCTCACACACACCCCTTTGGCCTCCACTCCAGCTCTTGTATGAATTAATTTAAAAAAAAATACATAAGAAGTTCACATATAGTCTAAATAAGACACTCAGATACCAAGACACATTTCATCAAATCAAGATTCAGGTATTTAAGAAGCATCTTGACCTCCTGATATCTGGATCACAGAGTCGGTGTTAAACAGAAAGATGCTGTGCTTAGCTAATGTGAATGCACAAGAATTCCACGCTGTTATGAAAAGCTCACCTGCTCCTTCATCACATGCTTGTGAAGATTTCTTTTGGCAACAACGTCCAATAATATTCATGGCTCCATTATTACCATGAAGACACATGAGGATATTAATAAACTATTAGTGTATTTCCTGAAGGAGATAATGAAATGAGTTGAACTTCAGCACGTTTCTCTGCCTAACTTTTATACCCACAATGAAGTCCACGACTCCTCTGGGTGATTGAGATCAATCTTTTCGGTCAGCCACAACCAGTATATCCATTTAGATTTTCTTCATCCATGATACATGACACCATCATAAATGTACTGAAGCAATTAAGATGTAAAGAAACTCATCATCTGGAAAGGGTCTCTTAGATGTTTGAAGCACGAAAGTCAAATACATGACTCCATGTACATACCAGGAGAAAGCCATAGAGTGAAGTGATTTAGGGCTGAATTAAATTCATCAGGTCTCTTCACAATATCTCAAGTATGGTTGATAGAAAAAGGACAAAGAAAATAACTATACAGGTCCCCAAATCATTGTCTTGAACTCATATATTTTTTTAAAGATTGATTTTATTTATTTATGCATGCAAGAACCAAGGGGTAGGCCAGATGTGTAGGGGGTGAGAGGATTCCCCAAAGACAGAGTGCAGAGCAGAACAAGCAGATTGAATGAAACACACTGCTGAGGGGAGCAGCAGGTAAGTCAGGAGAGGTCTGCTGTTCCATGTGGTTAGCTCCCTGGCCAGGGACCAAATCATGCTGCAGTGGCTGCTGACAGCTTCATAGAGCTGTGACTTAAATCTCTGCACCACCAGGAAGGCCCTCAGACTTGTCAATTATGCTAATATTTAGTGTTTTCATGTTGGCTTATGCTCCATAACAATTTTCTGACTTAAGGAATGTAAAGTGTTTCTCACTTCCTACGGTCTTGCAATATCTTAATATGAATCTAAATTGCATGATAAATTATTTAATCATATTTTCACTTCTTTCAAGTTTCCAGTATGAAAATCTGGTGGTTTCAAAATTCATATTTGGACAAACCACTCATCACTTTCCATTTACAGTTACTCCAGCTTTACACTTTCTGATGTTTACTATGATCTGACTTCTGGTTAATCATTTTGACACTTATGGTTAAACTTCTGGTTAAAGACACCAAAGTTGGGACCTCACTGGTGGCACAAGGGGTTAAGACACAACCTATGAAGCTATACGCAGCCACTGCAGTACAAGCTGGATTCCCTGTCAGGGAGCTACCCACATGGTGCAGCAGACCCCTCCTGTCTCGCCTGCTGCTCCCCTCAGCAGTGTATTTCAGTCAATCGCCTGTTCTGTTCCCCACTCTGTCTCTGATGAATCCTCTCACACACCCCCACCTCTGGAAGATACCCCAGTTCTTGCATGCATAATAAAATAAATCTTGAATAAAAGACACTAAAGTGAAAAAAATTGACTTCGCAATTTTAACATTTCTCTCTGATGAGAATTCTCTAGTGTAGAGTAATACTTGACTTGCGGTGAAAAGCTTTGCCACATTCTTCACATTTGTAAAGTTTCTCCCCAGTATGAATTCTGTGATGTTGACTTAAAAGTGATGGATGGTAGAAGGCTTTGCCTATATTCTTCACATCTCCAAGGTTTCTCCCCAGTATGAATTCTATGATGCCGAGTAAGACATGACTTATTGTTAAAGGCTTTGCCACAATCTTCACAATTGTAAGGTTTCTCCTCAGTATGAATTCTGTGATGCTGACTAAGATCGTTAAAGGTTTTCCACATTCCTCACATCTGTAAGGTTTCTCCCCAGTATGAACTCTCCAATCAGGAAAGGTGACACAGCACAGGAAGGTGTTACTACAGTCAGGATGCCTGTAGGCTTTTCTCCAGCATGAATCCTTAGATGGTTAGTCAGCTGTGGATGCCAATACAAGGCTTTACCATGCTCTTCATACTTCTGAGGTTTCCCTCTCTGATGCTCCGTAAGTCTTGGGCACCATTTGGTAGCTTTGCCATATCCTTTACAATTGTAGAGTTTCTCATGAAGTACATGATGCTAGAAAAGTATTGAGGGCTCCTCGATAGGATCCTGTGTAGATTTTTTTCATCTTCCGTTCTAATTCTCTGATGTTGACAATGACATGACTGAAAGTTTAAATCTATCCCACACTGACAATGTTTTGAATAATCATTTGGATTATGGACTAGGGGACTTCCCATATGTTCCCACATTCTCTCAGAGATTGTGTCTTATTAAAACTGTCACATGGATCTTTGCTAACAGAAACATATTTATCTCTACCTGCAACAGACATAAAATGGAGTAAACCAACATGGTTTACACGCAGGATCACTTTGTACAGGAGGAAGTGTGTTATGGATAATTGTCCCTTATTGGGAATCTTCATTGCAACAACTGTTGTGCCCTTCTCATGCCTCTTGACATGTCTGGTCTTTCAATAATTCTAAATTCTCAAAGGTGCCGATTACATCTCTTCCCGGTCCCACAGTTAGCAACAAATCTTCTGTACCTGACTGTGGCATGGAGACCTGGTGGTCTTGAGAAGACAGAGCAGGAAGACAATGAGGAATAACTAGCCCACGCACAGCACTCAAGACAAAATACTTTAAATATTTCAGACATAAAATGAATACCATATAAAGACCCCCGACATGATGTTTGGATAGGTAACATCAGCCCGAGACAGCAACACACAGGCTTATGCATAGGTAACATCCTTAGGGAAAGGTAAATACACAGCAAATACAGATATAACCCTATAGTCAAAATATTGTTTCTGCTTCAGAATTTGGAAATATGACACCAAAAAAAATCATAGATTCATGTTAGAGAATACAAATATCATGAAATATAATTTGTGATGTCAGTAGGGGTCGAAATGTTAAAGAGTGGAGTTTTGGTATGCAGCTGAATTTACATGGTTTTCACTTTAGGAAAGACTGTCATAACTTTTCAACATGCTATGGAATCCCCAGGAGAAAAAAGATACCGTAAAGTACATGGAAAAGAAATGAAAACAGAGACTGATGTGATGTGTACATAGGATGGATGACAATGCTTTACAATGTTTGTAAATAATATTACAAACCAATATACCTCCATTAACATCCAAATGTGTGAAAGTGGAGGGAAATCACCAACAAGAAAGGAGAGAGGAATTAAAGCATATAAGAAAAGGTCAAAAAAAATACTGTATAAAATGGCTGAGAATACTGCATCTGCAGTGGCGCAGCGGTTGAGCGCTGGGCTGCAAAGCTGCCTGCACCCTCTGCAGTACCAGTTAGATCTCTGGCTGCCGGCAAGGGTCCCACATGGTGCGCAGACCTCTGATGCCGTCCACTGCTCCCGTCAGCAGTGTACTTTGTCAGTCTGCCTGTTCTGTTCTCCACTCTGGTTCTGGTGAATTCTCTCACCCTCCGGTGCTTCTGACTGTACCCCGTGCTTGAATAAATAATAAATAAATCTTTAAAAAATTTAAAAAAATAAAACGACTGAGAATAGAGGAATCATTATTTTTTTTTTAATAGAGGCATGTTTTTATTTATTTATTTGTTTGTTTGTTTGTTTTGTTTATACATGCACTGGGTACAGTCAGAAGCGCGGGAGGGTGAGAGAATTCACCAGAGCCAGAGCGGGGAGCAGAGCAG
This sequence comes from Talpa europaea, assembly GCF_964194135.1. NCBI lineage: Eukaryota > Metazoa > Chordata > Mammalia > Eulipotyphla > Talpidae > Talpa > Talpa europaea. The sequence continues at coordinate 154,756,231 of NC_140068.1, forward strand.
GCAGAAGGACCGAAGTACACTGCTGAGGGGAGCAGCGGGCGGCAGGAGAGGTCTGCGCGCCATGTGGGACCCTCCTCTGGTGGCCGGGGAGCAGCCGGGCATCGAACCGGCGCTGCAGAGGCCGCGGGCAGCTTCGCAACCCAGCGCTCAAACGCTGTGCCACCGGGAGGCCCAGGAATCATTCTTTAATAGTTAACACCTCCCTTTCAGTAATACTTTGAAGTAAATAAAAGTCCACAACACAATGACAAATGTGTCTGAATGAATTAAAAATAACACCAATTCAATCTTAACTATATGACACTCAACATAGGTTTCAGCGCACCATGTGGAATGTAAGGATGGAACTACATTCTGAGAAGACTAATCATGAAAATGGAGCCGTGTGGATCACTCTAATGATATGATCTGAGTCTAAAGCATCACAGAATGAAAAGAATGACCCCAGAAAATAACAGAAAATTACCTGTATTGAGAAGTCATTGTAATATTACCTATACACTAAGATGTGGTCCAGAAAGTGTGCCGCAAACAAAGACAGAACTCAATGCAGAAGATGAAAGCAATAAAATCAAGGGGAGGTTCAAGGCCCAATTGCAATGGGAAGGAAAATAATGTTATAAATTCAGGAATCAGAGTTGACAAACAGGGGTGAAAAATAATTCGAAATGAAAGGTGTGGTATATAGACAGGATGAAATACTACTGAGCTATGAAAAAGGATACTTCTGGCCATGTGCAACAACAACAATGGAATGCTGGGGAGGATTATGCTCAGTGAAAAGAATCAGAAGGAGAAAGACTTACTGGATGAATTCACTCCTATTTGGACTTTGGAAAAACAAGGTAAAGAATCTGACAATACAAACCAAAATAAACTCTAGAAATAGGACTGCAGAATGAGGGTACAAAGAGGGAAGGACAGTGGGTGTGGGTACAAAAGTGGCAGGGGATTCAAAGATTTATGTAGAAGCCCACAATGCACTGGTGCTGGGTATGGTGGTGACAGACATTTGAGGATATGAGAATCTTTTCCCTGAATCACGAAGAGTGAGGTACACCCATGGTTCCTTGATTCCAAAAAACTAAGCAATACTGAGAAAACATTGCAACAAAGAAAACTCCCCAAAACATGTGATTGAGAAAACAGTACTAAGAGGTAAATTTAAAGCATTAAACAATTACACTAGCAATAAGAGAGATCTCAGTTGAGCAACATAACTTCACACCTCTAGGAATTAGAAAAAGAACAATTTTAGCTCCGTATTGGCAGAAAGGAAGACATTAAAAAAAATAAGAAAAAAATAAATAGAACATGATGGCCAAAAAGCAGGTGCTTCTCTATGAAAGGAAGTCTGGAGTATGAAAGATGAACAAAATGGATAAAACCTAAGTTCAATTCAGTAAGAAGGAAAGGCAGAGGCCTCAAGTGTCAGAGAGGAGACACCCCCAGGGAGAGCAAGACTAAGCCTCCAAGACAAAACAGGAGCATGTCTGCAACCCCTGAAACAGAGCTCCCCAGACATTTAGGATGGATGGATGCGTTCCTGTGGACCAGCCGTGTCCTCTGCCATATTCATTCCACCTACCTGGGAGGAGGACGGAATCTACACTTCTCTTCACATCCCAGGGCTCCATTTTTTTGCTCCAACAAGATGACCAGCTCGGGCGTAGACACAGCAAGACCTGTTTATTAGGACAGGTGATATGAGATGGCCTGAAGAGTCTCAAATTCCTAATACAGTATTGTATTCAGTAGAGGGGACAGTATAGAAGGTTCTGGAAAAGGATCACTGCAAATACATTTTCTGACAGCACCTTTACCAGAAATCATTGAAATTTTCACATCCTAAGAACCATTTCTACACCTCTGAGTCCTAGCAATGTGATAGAGAAGCTGGGATTTTGCTTGTAGCAATAACGCTTAAGTCACATATTTTCTTGAATGAGCACTCATACAGAGAGCAGGCTGCAGATCATCCTAAAACAGGAGAAACTTAAGCCATGATGAAACATCATGAGACTTTGTTTCCAACAAACCCACACTGTTGGTCTTTAAAATAGGGACCTAAATGTATCCGACAATTCTGGGCATCCCTGGAGCACATCCACACGCGGTACAGGAAACACTGAGGGCAGATGACGAAATCTGGAGGGATATTCTCCTCACCCAAGGACACCAAATTTCTGTAGGCCTCTAGCATCACGTCCCTGTACAATTTCCACTGCAGCTGGTCCAGGCCCTCCTGCTCCTTGCGTGAGAATTCAATGGGCACATCTCTGCAGGTCAAGGGTTCCTGAAATCAAAATATACAGTTACTACATGGCCACCAGCAGAACTCTACGTAGGACACAAGGTGAAAAGAGAGTTGTGAGGAGCCCCATGGTGGCACAAGGGGTTCAGTCTCAGCACTATGAAGCTATGACAACCATTGAAGGATAAGTTTGATCCCTGGCCGGGGAACTGACTCACATGGCGCAGCAGACCTCTCCTGTCTCTCCCGCTGCTCCCCTCAGCAGCGTATTTCAGTCAGTCTGCTGTTCTGTTTCCCACTCTCTGGTGGATCCTCTCACACCCTGCATCTCTGGCCTGTACCCCAGCTTTTGTATGCGTAAATAAATAAATATTTTTAAAAATCATTTTATGGCGCCTCCCTGGTGGGGCAAGGGGTTGGGATGCAGGCCATGGGACTCTCCTCAGCCACTGCAGCACAGGTTGGATTCCCGGACAGAGAGATACCCATGTTCACAGCAGACCTCTCCTGCCTCCCTGATGCTCCTCTCAGCTGTGTATTTCAGTCAGTCTGCCTGTTCTGTTCCCCACTCTGTCTCTGGTGAATCCTCTCACCCTCTCAAGCATCTGGCCTGTACCACGATTCTTGTATTATAAGAAATATTCCTTAAAAAATAAATAAATAAAAAGGTGGACTGCGGTCCTCACTCTAACTTGACTTGAAAGCTCACCCAACTTTCCTGATAGTCTGACGAGCCTCCCAGTGATCAGGCGCACAACACTGTCCCTAACTAAACTAAGAAACTAGTATTTTTCCCTGGCCTTGGGACTCTGCACACACAGCAAGCCAACCCTCCTGCTGAGTGCCTGGCTTTGTGCCTTACTCCAGCATTTCAGGGCTCCCAGGCTGGGTGTTGCTCTAACTAGGGACACAGGGGATTTAGAACAGCTCCTCTGCGAGGAACAAATATCCCACCGACATTCTTTCAGTCTAAGGGCACTCGAAAAATGGGCTGCGTCCCTGGTGCAATGTGCTCTCATGTCCCAACCCCAACACTTGCTATTCTACTACTGCTGGGCTTGTGACTAAGCCTACACTCAGCGCTGGCCCCAATGACTTTGCTCCAGGGCAGGGAGGGGGCAGCCCAGACCAGCAACCCTGCCTGCTCTAAACAGGTTCTGCCATCCTGCTTCCTTCCTTCTCAGTCTCCTCTGCAGCTTCTCCTCTCCCTGCTCAGCTCCACCCTCCCTTGGGTGGGGCAGGGAACCTGGAACCTCCCCTTTCCTAGGGACCCCCTGTTACAACTTCACGTGTGACCGAGGGCCCTTAGCCGCTGCTGTACTTCTCATTCTCCTCTTCAAATCTTAACATACACAATCTCCTACTCAAATTTGTTTCTTCTAAGCGAGGGGGAGCGCCTCAAGGTTAAACTCCTCCTCCCAACAAACAGCTCACCCCTACAAGGGGAACAGCCTGTCCAGATGCCCCACCCTTGCACTCCAGATGCCCCTCCTCGCCTCCCTCCAGAGCCACCAACAGGCAGTTCAGGGACGAGTGTCAGGGAGACCCTCTCCCGGGCCCTTGGAGGCAGGACCAGCTCTACATGCCACTCCAGCAGGGAGCAGCTCCTGAAAATGGACCTCCTCCCTTCAACTCCCCAAAAGATTTCTGGCTGGATAAGGTCAGTGGGGGATGACGGAGGACAAGAATGGAAAGACTGGAAAGGAGGAGCCCCAAGGCCAAATCCTGACTCACACTAGGAGGTGTGGGTCGAGCACATGCCCAGGACCCTTAACCAGCTGTGCAGGTCGGACCCTCAGGCACCAGCGCCTTGTCAGGAGGCAGGAAGGGAGCAGGGTCCCTGCTCTAGGGAGTGGGGCACGGCCTGAGGGGAAGGATGTGTAGACTGACCCACCCCGGAATCTCTGGTCCCTTTCTAGCGCTGCCTGTTGCCCAACATCCGCAGCAAGCAGCCGCCCCGGAGGAGCGCGCCTCCCAAGGAGAAAGGGGCTGTGGCAGGGCAGGCTCCGCACAGGCCCGGGGCAGCCGCCCCCCTGCCCGCCCGGGACCACGCAGGAGCCTCTCCTCACCAGCTCTCGCCTCTGCGGGGCCGCAGCCTCCTGGCGGGTGGCCGGTACCTGCCAGGACGTCTCCAGGGACCTCCCTCAGCGGAGGCCGCTCTCCTCAAGGCCGCCGCCTGCAACCGCGCAGGCCTCGCTCAGCAAACCTGCCCCTTCCCTTCCCCTGAGAAACCTGCCCTGTAAACACAACTAACGTCTCCGTCTCGTGGAGGAGCGACCTGGGGAACTCCCGGGGGCTGCTGAAACAGGGTCTGGGGAAACATTTCCCAGAGTGAACCCCAGATCTCGCACTCCAAAAACCCCATCACCCCCACCCGATTCCCCCAGACACACGGGAAAAACCCGCAGTTCTGGAAGGACACTAGGGAAGATCTGTGGAGCCACCTGGTACCCAGAACAAAATCACCACATTCTGAGAGGGGCTGGGCCGCGCCTATGGGGTAAGAAGGGAAACCATGCCTGGAGCAGGACCCCATCCTGGAATTGAGAGCCAGACGCAGGACCCGGGGCGTAGACGCGCCCTAGCAGCGGGCACTGCACAGGGCGACAGCCAGCGTTTTGGACCTGACAGCCCTGGAACTGAGCCTAGAGGGCAGCATTCGGGGCCGGATCCACACATCTGCGGGCACAACGCCGGGTGGACGCGCTGCTGACACAGCACCTGGCTTGAACGACAGCCCCTGTGTTGAGGTGCCCCCCACCCTTTTCTCAGAGAACCACTGGGGAAAAGCAAGGTCAGCAAGTGCAGGTCTCTGGCGCCACCCGGTGACCAGAACAAAGCCACAGAGGAGCTGATTCCCTGCTGGAACTGAATAAACACAGAGGGCGGGAACCACCGGGGGCAGAGCCCAGCAACAGGGCATCAGCGCGCTGGTCCTGTTTTTTGCTTGCGGTGCTGGACTTGGTCCGGTGAACAGATGTCAGCCGGATGACTCTGTGTTGAGGACTCTCCAGGCCAACCATATGGAACTTAAGCATCTGTAGACTTCTGCTATCTGCTGGGGGTGTGGGGGTGTCATTCCTAAATCCAATTCCCCCAGATACCAAGGGATGACTATAAAGTTTCTGGGGCATCAAAAGTAAACATGGAGGGCCTCCCTGGTGGTGCAGCAGTTGAGCGCTGGGTTGCCAAGCTATCTGCTGCCTCTGCGGCGCCGGTTCGATAGCCGGCTGCTCCCCGGCCAACGGAGGAGGGTCCCACATGGCGCGCAGACCTCTCCTGCCGCCCGCTGCTCGCCTCAGCAGTGTACTTCGGTCCTTCTGCCTGCTCTGCTCCCCGCTCTGGCTCTGGTGAATTCGCTCACCCTCCCGCGCTTCTGACTGTACCCAGTGCTTGTATAAATAAATAAATATTTAAAAAGAAAAAAACTAACCTTCAACAAGAAATACCGAACGTCCACACAACCTGAGCACTGTTCACTTTTCGCATACACCAGGAGATGTACTGTTGCCCCAAACAGGTACCCCCAGGTTAGGTTATGGTTTCCAAGCACAGCTGGTTCAGGGCAGCTTGTTCTCCATAGTTCTCAGGGCCAAAAAATTTCTTTCCTAACTACATCTTTAACAATTTTTACTTCTTTTGTGACAGTTCATGCATAAGAACAATAAGCCAATTGTCACCTGGGTCCCAATTAGGTTTTCACAGGCCAATGAATAACTAACTTACTTCAGCATTAACCAGGAACAAAGAGGAGACCTTTAGCAGGCTTTGTCATGGAGACTCCCTAGTTCAGATCTTCTTTGGGAGGTGCAAGAACTCCCCTCTTCTGGGAAGTACAACTTTCCCTCTTCAGGGGAACACAGGCGCTCTGCTTCTCAGAGTCTCTCCTAATGCCCTGACGATGTCAAGAGACAGCATGGGAGGCGCAGCGTCCCGCAGAGCAGGCTGGGAAGGGTGAGAACAAGCGATAGAATAAAGAGGGCTGCCTTCACTTGCTCATGCAAAGAGGGGGATACCAAGGTACAGAAATGTCCGGAAAAACAGGTCCGGAGGCCCATGTCCGAGGCCTCAGTTCCAATGAACGAAAGCAAGAAGTCACTATAAACGAGTGGGGGACACACTTGGAGGTCACAGGCCAGCTGGTGAGAGGGAAGACCCTGGAGAGGACTGAGGACAGATCAGGGAGGCTCAGGACAGCTGAGACCAAAGACTGACACAGCTGAGGAAGGTCCACTCCTGCTGGGCTCTTCCCAGGGATGCTCTTCATAAATGCTCCGGTGCAGTGGCACGCGATGAAATGTTACTCAGGGATCAAGAAAGACAAACTCTCGCCATCTGCGGTAACAAGGGTGGAGCTGGAAGGGTACACTAGCCCATGGAGTCAGAAGGAAGAAGATAAATACCAGACGGACTCACTGATATGTGGAATATAGAGAAAGCAAAAAAAAAAACAATCAAGAAAAAGACAAAACTAGCGAACTGACCACAGAGCTGAGGTGCACAGCAAAGGATGGAGAGTGAGGGGGGCGAGACAGGAGAGGAAACACAGTGATGGTCCACGGGTGATGTGGCGGTGGGAGAGCTAGGGGGACTACTGAAAGAAAAAAGAAACGCTCTGGTGCCGAGTGAGGCCTGGAGGCAGGGCACCTGAGAGCTGAGAGGAGACAAGAGGCTGCCCACACAGAAGAGCCTTCATGACTGATGCCTGAGGGGAAAGTGTGTGCAGGGGCCTGGGTTAGGGGGCTGACAGAAAGGGTGACATGGCAGGCGACGAATACTTGAAGACCACAGGTTTGGGAAAAACACAACAGGAAAGCACCATAAAGGGAGGATGTGATCCCAGGTCCACCCGGGGGGTGTGGCACTCCATGTACGGTTGGTGTTAAAATTCTCCTAGCAAACGCCAACAGCTTGACAGCTATGATCAGCTCTAGAAGGGAATCAGCCAGACTTTTGAAAGTTCCCTGAAGAATTCCTGGCTCATTCCTTCTCCTGTGCCATCCCCCTCATTCAAGCTGTTCTCAGAACACAGATAAAGGCCCGTCAGCCAGAGAGGAACCATACTCCAGACATCTCATGTAATGCTTACTTATCGCCAGAACCTTCCATGTCTTAGATGTGCCTTTCATCTGTCTCCCCCTCATCCATTTACCCTTGGCATGGACTCCAGGTCAGCTGCTTCCCTCTAGCGCCCATGCTGCCTCCCATCACCTCCAGCGATCCTCTTTTCTCATCCCTTCCCTGCCACTTGCTTCTTCTCTAATGCATATAGTTCTAGCACTTCAGAGACAGACTGATTCCCAGCTGGTCTTCCCGGATACTCTTTGGTTCCTGAGGAAACCTAAATGTCAAGTCCAGATTCCTTAGCCCGGCACACTGAAGACTGACTGACTTCTCCAGGCTCCCCTGTGAACTCCCATATTCCAGGTGAGCAGCCTCAGAAGACCTAGAAAGACTGGGTCACAGGTCTTGTTCCCACCAATAATCTCATTAGCTACTGTTCCTGCTGGTCCTTGATGTTGGGGTCACGAGTGATTCACCAGGCCCAAGGCAGTCTCAGATAGCCCTTGTCTGATTTCCACCCCTCAGTGTGCTCTGAAAGGATATTAGAACTTGGGGGAATTCAAGACTGAGGACTGCTAAGCGCCCACAGGCTTTGTGGACATAGGCCCTATCAGCTGCTGTTACTAAGGACCCCTTGGCGTTCTTGAAAATTGTCCAGTATGGGCCTCCCCAGTGGCGCAGGGGGTGAGCGCTGGGTTGCGAAGCTGCCTGCGGCCTCTGCAGCGCCAATTCGATCCCGGCTGCTCCCCAGCCACTGGAGGAGGGTCCCACATGGCGCACAGACCTCTCCTGAGGCCTGCTGCTCCCCTCAGCAGTGTGCTTCGGTCCTTCTGCCTGCTCTGCTCCCTGCTCTGGCTCTGGTGAATTCTCTCACCCTCCCGCGCTTCTGACTGTACCCAGTGCATGTATAAACAAACAAACAAATAAATAAACAAATAAATAAAACATGCCTCTATTTAAAAAAAAAAATTAAAAAAAAAAGACAAGAAAATTGTCCAGTATGTCCTTCTTCCAAAGCATTGGTGGCCAGTGTGCACAGGTCAGAGACAATGGGACTTACATACATAGATGTTCTAGAACATAATTCTGGAGTTGAACCCAATTAAATTTGAGCACAGATATTGATCAAGAAATGAATTAATCTGTAATTGCTTAAGAAGCGCTCCTAACATTTTTTAGTGTTTCATTTTCACTCAAGGCTGAAGGGAGCGTTTGGGGTTCAAAAGAAGACAGAACTCGAGTAAAATCAGGAGAGAAATGTGTTTCCAGAATTAGGACGCCATTCAGAGGAAGTCCAAACACCAACTTCGATATGGTGATCTCATTTTGCACAGCCTTGGCTGGGCCACATCCCTGCTGCAGAAGCAGTCACAGGTCAAGTCACCTCACAGGAATTCACCCAGCAGATGTAGACTCAGAGAGTGTTCAAGAAGAAGCCTGAACTTGAATGAACATGACAAAGGACTCTGAATGTTGTGCATCAGCATTTTTGTAGAATGTAGACGTTTTGGTCACACACACCGTACCACATCTACCTGGTTGTGACTTAGCCCAAACTCTGCGAAATGACATCTTTGTCATCTGTTGTCTAGAATTCTCGGACAGTCTTCTGGCAGGGGCCACTGCAGCTGCCAAATGTAGAGACGGCCCAGGTATATCTAGGCAGAGGGATCTTCTCCGCTTAGGTGAGATTAAGGTAAACATGGGTTAATAAAGTGGGAGCCTACTACTTAGAATGAGGTGAAGTGATTTTTTCTTCATTTGTACACAAAATTCGACATACTTCGTATATGTGTAATTCATTCTCATGCCAACTACTGCAGTCATGTCATTTTTCATATGGAACCACCCAGACTTGTCACACCAGGTGCTAAAAAGGCATAGGAGAAAAGCAGCAGGAAGTAAAACTGGAAACTGGTTGTGCCTGTCTCTGTGTGCAGCAGGAGAGGGTGGGGGATACATGGGCATGGCAGGACACAGACTTCTCTTTGACCAGGAAACAAAAACCTGAATGACTTGTAGTATAATGCATGCGTTCTAATTAAGCAAGTGCCCCCGAACTATGGAAGCAACACTGATCTAGTAGAAGAAAATATCATTCCTGGTCTCCAAAACAAGAAATGGGCCTAATTTGAGAGAAACCAACATCACAAACAAATTGTAGATTTGGGAAGGAACGACGAGCTCCTACATTGGATCTAAAACTTGGGACAGTGGAGTCTTCCATCAAGGGCTGCCTTCCAGGCCACCCCATGGACAAAATTCATCATCACATTTTACTGTTGAGCAGTTGGTACTTTGACCTTTGGTAACTGGGTGGTTCCCAGGAAAGGGGGAGGTTCCAGGTTCCCTGCCCCACCCAAGGGAGGGTGGAGCTGAGCAGGGAGAGAAGAACCTGCAGAAGAGACTGAGGAAGGAAGGAAGCAGGATGGAGCCAGGAGCCCTGGAGGTGGCGCATGGAGCCTAGAGACACGTGAAGAAACCGCGCTTGTCCTTTGGTCGTGGACGGGGTGACACAGATGTGGGTGAGACCCGTGGGGAGGTGACCATGGTGGTTTTTGTCTTGATATTGATTTTGCTCTTTTCCCTCCAGACTTGTCTGGTTGTTTCTGCTCCTTTTCTGTGGGTCCCCACTGGAAGGTGCTTTAGACCGTGGTAGGCTTTGGGGCCTTGCTCTGGGCCAATTCCCTTTGGATGGAATTTTACCCACGAGGGGACGGGTCACTTTGGGTGGTTGATTTAGAAACTAGACTCTTTGCCTTTCCTGTGTTGTTTCCTAATTGTATTAAAGTTCCATCCCATTAAAGTCTCATATGTTTTGTGCTGATGCGGCGGATGGCAGAACACATTTAGAATAGGCAGGTTTGCGGGGTTTGGGCTGCCCCTCTCCCTGTCCTATAACATTTTGACTAAGTGCTCTCCCTTCCTCACTTAGTCATGGGATCTGCAAATTCCAAGCCAAATTCCGGCCACTCCACTGGGATGCCTTCTCTCAAACCTCGGTCCGTTGGGACTTAGGCCACATAACGCCCTAAGCGTCTCAGTATCAATTGGACAACGGTTCCCACTGGCCCAAACATGGCACTTTTGACATCTCGGTTCTCACAGACCTCAACAATTCTGTCCCCGCAATGGAACATGGTCAGAGATCCGTAGGGCCAGGCTGGCTTTCTCTTGCGCCCCGCCCCTTCCCTCCCTCCTGCAAACCTGCCGCACTTTCTAAGTCTCCAGACTCCTCTCTCTCTTCGCCCTCTCCAGACCCCTCTTCTGCATTCTCTGATCCCTAGATTCTCAGTCTTCACCTCCTCCAGCTCCCCAATCCAGCCCCTCCCCCTTTCTTTTCACCTCCCAGCCGCCACACCCTCTCCCTGCTGATCCTCTTCTCCCTCCCTGCAGGGAAGTGGGTGGGAACTGGAGGAAGAGTTAGAGTCCATGTTCCTTTCTCTGTCTGATCTCTCCCAACTTGAAAAGCGTCTTGGCTCTTTCACAAACGATCCCACTACCTACACCTAAAAATTTCATTATCTTACCCAAGCCTATGACCATACATGTCATAATTACATGTTCTCTTCTCTTCCACCCTGACCTCTGACCTGTCCCCTAGCGGTCTCCAACCGGCAGCACCTAAACCTATAAACTTTCATAAGCTCAGAAAGATTACCCCGTCTGCCTCAAAAAACCCTCCTGACTTCCAAAGGCTGAGGATGGTCCTCAAACTCCTATCCAGGACCTGCTGAACATGGCCTTTATGGTATTTAACAACCGGGAGAACGGGACAGGGCAGAGAGGGAACTCCGTAGTCGCCAGAAGGCTGAGCTTCAAGCTCAGGCCCCAGTAGCTGCCTTGAGACCGCCAGGCCCTGCTCCTCCAACGACCGCAGCGCCTGCTGCCGGACAGAGGATGACAATGGGCCCCATGCGCCCCAACCGACCGCCACCGAAGCCTGCTACAAATGTGGCCGAGAAGGCCACTGGTCCAGACAATGCCCCACCCCCCGCCCTCCGCCAGGACCGGGCCTCATCTGCAACGTCCAGGGTCACTGGAAAAGTGACTGTCCCCCCACGCCTGGCTGTGGTGGGCCAGTCCTTCCAGTCCCTGCAACTCTTGCCACCGGCGGTCTTGGGTTCGGCAGCTGAGGACGGAAGAGGCCCGGACTCATCAACTCCAATAACCTTCGAGGAGCCCAGGGTAACGGTCAAGGTAGCAGGTAAGACCATCTCCTTTCTGGTTCACACGGGGGCTACCTTCTCTGTCCTCCCCTCTTATTCCGGTCAAGTTTATCCTTCTCAGGCCTGGGTTATGGGTGTTGACGGCCTTCCTTCTCAGCTCAGGGCCACTGGTCCGCTCTTTCCTAGTCATGCCTTCTTTTTTTTTTTTTTTAAGAGGCATGTATTATTTATTTGTTTGTTTTGTTTATACATGCACTGGGTACAGTCAGAAGCGCGGGAGGGTGAGAGAATTCACCAGAGCCAGAGCGGGGAGCAGAGCAGGCAGAAGGACCGAAGTACACTGCTGAGGGAAGCAGCGGGCGGCAGGAGAGGTCTGCGCGCCATGTGGGACCCTCCTCTGGTGGCCGGGGAGCAGCCGGGGTTCGAACCGGCGCTGCAGAGGCCGCGGGCAGCTTCGCAACCCAGCGCTCAACCGCTGCGCCACCAGGGAGGCCCTCTAGTCATGCCTTCTTGCCCCACATCACTCCTGGGTCACAATCTTCTGACCAAACTCAAGGCTACTCTCTCATGGTTCCACCACCCTAGTGCTGCTCTCATCCTCCCACGGCTCCAAACATCTCCTAATCCTTCTCAGGACTCCCCGCTGTCTCCTTCCACTGTCAACCCCATGTTCTGGAATATCTCTATCATGATTGTTGCCACCCATCGTACCCCAGTCCTCATTCGCCTTAAGGATCCCTCTTCTTTTCCCTCTCACCCCCAGTTTCCAATTTCCCTCACTCACCGTCAGGGTCTCAAACCCATCAGCCAACGACTGCTGGGAAAGAGACTCCTTACTCCTGTCAGCTCGCCCTGTAATACTCCCATTCTCTCCATTGAAAAGCCTGATGGTTCTTATCCCCTAGTTCAAGACCTTCGCCTCATTAACGAAGTGGTGGTGCCTATCCATCCCGTAGTGCGAACCCCTACACCCTTCTGTCTCATATACCGTCTTCTACCACACACTTCTCTGTACTTCACCTCAAAGGTATTTTTTTACCATCCCTCTAAATCCTCCATGTTACTTACTATTTGCTTTTTAACTTGGTAAAATCCGGACGAACACCTCCCGGCAACTGGCCTGGGCTGTCCTGCCTCAGGGGTTCCGGGACAGCCCTCATCTGCCTGGTCAGGCATGAGCTAGTGACCTCTCGTCATGTCATCCTCCACCCCGCACTCTCCTCCAGATGTCGCTGGCCTCCTCCTCTGCCGTCCTTCTCTGCCACCTTCTCAGCAACACACTGCACAACTCCTCACCTTCCTGTGCTCAAAAGGAGACCGTGTCTCCCCATTCAAAGCCCAACTTTCAGTTCCCACAGGCGTCTATCTGGGTCTTCCACTAACTCCTTCCTCCAAACAGCTGACGGTGGACCACAAACAGGCCATTCGGGACCTTCCCTCCCCTGAATCGGCAAAACAAATCCTTTCTTGCCTAGGTTTGGTTGGATTCTTCTGTCATGGGATCCCTAATTTTGCTTTCCCAGCCAGGCCACTGCACGACGAAGCAAAAGCCTCCTAAAAAACCTTTCCAGGGCCTCCCAAGTGGCACAGTGGTTGAGCGCTGGGTTGCGAAGCTGCCCGCAGCCTCTGCGGCGCCGGTTCAATCCTCGGCTGCTCCCCGGCCACCGGAGGAGGGTCCCGCATGGTACGCAGACCTCTCCAGTCGCCCGCTGCTCCCCTCAGCAGTGTACTTCGGTCCTTCTGCCTGCTCTGCTCCCCGCTCTGGCTCTGGTGAATTCTCTCACCTTCCCACACTTCTGACTGTACCCAGTGCTTGTATAAATAAATAAATAAATCTTTTTAAAAAAAAAAAACCTTTCCAATCCCCTGGAAAGTCTGCAGGGTCACACATATCCTTCTTCAGGCACCTGTCCTTACCCTTCCTGATCCAGAAAAGCCTTTGCTCCTGTTCACAGCCGAACATCGGGGTAAGGCGGCAGGTGCCCTTTCCCAGCCTCTCGGGCCAGCCCTGCGTCCTGTCACTTATCTCTCCAAGCAGATGGATCCCACCATTAGGAGCTGGCAACCCTGCCTTAGAGCCCTGGCGGCGGCAGCTCTACTCACCCAGGAATCCCCCAAACTTACTCTGGGAAGACCCACCCAAGTGCATTCCCCACACCGCCTTCAGGCCCTCCCGTCTCCCCGCTCGCTCTCCACTCTCACTCCTGCCCGCTCACAGGACTTCCATGTGCTCTTTATTAAAAACCCTCTAGTGAGACTCACTCAGTCTAATTCTCTCAACCCAGCCACTCTCCTGCCTGTCTCTGGCCCCCTTCTGCCACTCATTCGTGTCCTAAAATCCTGGACGAAATGCAAACCTCCAGACTGACTCCTTTGTCAGATGCCTCCTGTGTTTGTAGACGGCAGCTCTTGTGAAGATGCGCGCGGTCAGCGGAGGGCCGCCTAGGCCACGTTACCATCAATCAGCTCACCAACTGCGTGGACACCTACCCGGACAGGATTGGCCTCTCCCTACTCAGCCAACTGCTCCAGGAACACGCAGACCGGTACTTCCCCAGTCCTGCCTCGGATCTCGACCTCCTCAACCAACCTTCCCCACCACTGCATCCGGGAGACCAAGTCCTGCTCAAATCGCTTCAGCCAAAGCCACTGCAGCCTCGGTGGACCGGCCCATGCACGGTTATTCTCACCACGCCTACAGCGGTAACACTTCTGGGACACCCCTCCTGGCACCATCTATCAGGGGTCAAACGTGCCCCCGAAGAAAAACAGTATGTATGTCGTAACCTGGGTCCTACTAGGATGTGCATTTCTTGTCAAAATCTCCCCTAGCTCAGTGTCCTGTATATGGAAATTCAAAGTTAGGGAGACCTTTGTCTCAGGATCCACCGAGACCACCCACTAGGTGGGTACTGCGGAGTGCCCACAGGCCGGATGCACAGCACCCATCACTCTCACCCTAACTCTTTCATCGATTACTAACCCTATGAACGCCTTGTTTTGTTTCTTTACCATCAAACCTTAGATCACTGCAAAAATACCTATAGAGAATATGGGGGGTGCCCTTACCAGTCATGCACAGTGCACCTTCCAGACAAAGGCCAAATGTTCTCCATGGTCCGTCATAGTACGGGCTTCAATATGAATCAAGTTAGCTCTGCTATTTCAGATCCTTGGGACCAACGTTGGGTACAGGGAGTCCAAGCCGCAGTGTGCACTGGCTGGCATTCCTATCCAGTGGCAACACTGTCCATCTCAAGGGAATATGTCCCGACACAAAATGCCACAGTCCAAGTCTCCCAGGACATCCTCCATTCAGAACAAATCCTATAAAATCAGCTAACAGCATCAGAAAAGACCGAGACACCCTCAACCTGGATTCATATAATCCAAAACGCTATAACCTTCCTAAATGACTCTTGTGGGACTAACACCTCCTCTTGTTTCCTCTGTGCTTCCCTTCAGAGGCCTCTACTGGCAGCAGGTCCAATTAATCTCAGTACCACTACGACCAAGATAACGGACGCTGCTTGCCAGACTCCCCAACTCTCAGTCCCCCTATGGGACTCCAATCACAGCTACCCCTGCCAGCGAACTGATGCCCTTGTCAGCTTTCATTCCTGTGCTTCTAACATTTCGGTTACTTCTGTGCTCCGAACAACAGCAAAGGGAAATTTTTTCTGGTGCTGTGGCTCTCTCTCTCGGTGTATTAATTCTGCTACTCCAGGCCCACGTATCCAAGTCCTCGCGGTCCCACAGTTAGCTCTGTACGGACGGTCTGAGCTAGGTTGGTTATTCTCACCACATCGGACTAAGCGGGCGGCCTTTCTCCCAATCATGGTTGGAATCAGCCTGGCATCATCGATAGCAGCCGCAAGTATGGCGGGTGGGGCCCTGGGACACAGCCTGATTTCTGCCCAGGAATTTCATGAAAGAATAGATACCTCCTTAGAAAAAACCTATGTGTCTTCAGCATCATTACAAAGACAGCTCACCGCCCTGGCACAGGTCACTCTCCAAACCCGGCGGGCTCTGGACTTGCTAACAGCTAATAAAGGAGGTACCTGCCTGTTCCTCAGGGAAGAATGTTATTACTAGTAAAAGCGGGGACTCCAACTCTCCACTGACAAGGTTTCAAAATCCTAATGTCATGGCTCCTCCCACTCTTGGGGCCAATACTAATGATCACCTTATTTTTTCTTTTCTCTCCTCGCCTCCTAAAATTCATACAGGCTCGCATTCGGGAAATGTCTCCTACCACCTTTAACCAACTCCTTCTCCACCCATATTCTTGCGTCCCTGCAGAAGACCCTCATCACCAGGCCTGAGCCACCCCCTTGATTTTCGCCCCTTTCAGCCAGAAGTAGCCAAAGAGAGAAACTTCACCCCTTTTCCTATCAACAAAAGGCTGGTATGAAAGGTCCAAGCAGGAGGCCGGAATGCAGAAGCCTACCGGGAAGCCCACCTGGGGGCAGGAATGGGGATACCTGCCTGGAGGACTCAGACAGTGAGACACCCCCCTCCCCGGAGAGTCTCTTCTCAGACAAAGAACCTCTACCTGCCCCACAAGACTCCCCCTGCCCAACAAACTTTTTCCTGCCAGAGGAGCCCAACTTCCCACCTGACCCCTGCTCACCCTTTAAAACCCTGCTTCCCCCTAACAACCTGCGCGGCTTCACTGACACCCACCTTGGGTGCGTGAGGTCTGCGCGGGGCGCAATAAACTTTCCCTCCCTTTGAGAAACGTAGCCTAGCTCTCCTTGTCTTTACCGCACCGAACCTTTCAGTCACAGCCTCTGCGAAAGGTCAATCAACCCTGGCTGCTCTGGGAAAGATGTGACTGTTCCCTTCCTCATGCCTGTGCTCACGCGCTCTCCCGGGTTGCCTGAAATGCATAAATGAAGGGCTGCGGAGACCCTCAGCAGGACGAGGCCCGCACCCTGACCGAGTGTCTGTGTCTCCTCATCCCCCTCCCTTATCATTCTCTACAGTTGCGCCACCGCCGTCCCATCCTTCAGGAACCCCTGACACCCAGACGGCTGCGGCTGGCTCGCAACAAAAGATTTCATCTTTGTATTATTATTTCCAATTTTTCCTTGTTGTGAAGTGAAGGGAGACTATGCACCAGAGACCTGCCTGCGTGCACGCTCTAGGCCAGCAGAGGGTGGAAAGGGAGGCCGGTCTAACTGTTATAGGGCAGGGAGAGGGGCAGCCCAAACCCCGCAAACCTGCCTATTCTAAATGGGTTCTGCCATCCGCCGCATCAACACAAAACATAGGAGACTTTAATGGGAAGGAACTTGAATAAAACTAGGAAACAATACAGGAAAGGCAAAGAATCTAGTTTCTAAATGAAGCACCCACAGTCACCCGTCCCCTCGTGGGTAAAAGTCTATCCATATGGGATCGGCCCACAACAAGGCCCCAAAGTCTGCCACAAGTCTAAAGCATCTTCCAGTGGGGACCCACAGAAAAGGGTCAGAAACAACCAGACAAGCCCGGAAGGAAAAGAGCAAAATCAACATCAAGATAAAAGCTGCCATGGTCACCTCCCACGGGTCTCACCCACATCTGTATCACCCCGTTCACGACCACAAGGCAAGTGCAGTTTCTTCACGTGTTTCTAGACTCCATGCGCCTCCTCCAGGTCTCCTGTCTCCATCCTGCTTCCTTCCTTCCGCAGTCTCCTCTGCAACTTCTTCTCTACCTTCTCAGCTCCACCCTCCCTTAGGTGGGGCAGGGAACCTGGAACCTCCCCCTTTCCTGCGGACCACTCTGTTACACTATCAGGCCAATTAGCAATTTGCCTGAGCTCACTGAAGATGGTGACCCTTCAACACCGCTAAGAAAGAGGGAAGCAAAGATGCTCTTATAAATAATCAGATACAACTTAGGAAAGTCCTTTAGAGATCAGTGGAGGTAGTCACTTAGTCATCAGAATAATAAATAATTTTAAAACTTGTTTCTCCCATCTAAAGTCTGTGCCGTCATCGGCTTGTGCGGACCAGTCTTTCTCTCTCACATGCACACACACACACACACGCACACCAACCATACACGAACTACACGCACCTATGGTCACATACGCACACCACCCTGTTATAGGGCAGCCCTGATATTGAACGGGTTGCCTGGCTGTGGGTCCTCACCCACATGCTTGAAAGGGACCCATTAATACTCCACTGCAGGCACACACAAAAGGTTCATAAAAGGTTTACTTACAAGGGAAAAGGAAATAAGGAAAATGTACAACTCAGGGAGAAAATAGGGAAATAAAGTCTTTAATGCGTCCTACCCGATCCGCCCACCTGGAAACCCAAAGGCAGGACGCTGCGAGCTGGCCTAGAGCCAAAATGGGGAACCCCTCCAAAGCCCACGGGTCTGGCTGTATCCCAACCTGGCTGCTGAACCCCACCCTTGGGTCCCAGCCACCTTCCCTTGGGTGGTGATGGGATGTGGAGTTCCCAGTGTCTTTTGCTTTGACCTGGGGTGGGGGTGGAGTCCACAAAGCCTGTGTGGAATTAGCCTTAGGACAGCCTTTCCCCCCTAAGAACCCCACGCACACGCTAAATACCACCACCGACCCACTCCCATCGCTGCCTCAGAGTCCACAACCCACGAGGCACGGGCTCCCGAAGGAGAGCCCCGAGGCGACCCAGCAGGAGAAGAGCCAGAATCGCTTCTGTTGGTCAATCTTTACTGGTTACTCTCACCCTTCACCCCAGCGATGCAGACCTTGGGGAAGAGCAGAAAGCCCCGGGGAGGCAGAGCCAGCCGGTGGGGAGTGTGGGGGGCCTGAACACAGAGCACACCCCAGGGCCGGGGAGTCCCTCCCGGGACGGTGTCCTGGCCTTCACAACCCTGGGAACAGCTGCATTTACGGTCCTCTTTTTTTTTTTTCCCTGTAATAATAAAAGAGGAAAGGAAACTTGTGTATAATGTGGATGCTATTCTTGCTATCCGCATTATATATAAAATACAGACTCTGTTTACTCTATAACACACATCTTTCCCCTTGATAAATAACTTCAAAATATCTAGTATACATGCCTTGACCTTGTCATATACGTTTGGTTTTCTACATACATCCATACATATATATAAGTACATACATACATATACTCACGTCTGTAAAACACAAGAAACACATCCTCAACAATGACAACTGAACAAATGCAATTTGGTTTAAAAAAAAAATGAAGTATTTCTGTGAAAGCACCAGGCAGCAAACAGAAAGCCCTAACTGCTAGAAACTTCTTCCTCCCCTGGGCTAGACACAGGGCCCAATTCTAAATATGTTTGGTTGCCTAAACAAGAAAGAGGGTCTAAGGAGGCGGTCAGGTCCCTGCTTTTCTTTCTTTTCCTGGGATGTGACTAGAGTTACAAGTAAGTCATTACATTCAGAAGGACACCAAGGTATCCTGGTGATGCTTCCGGGACAGCAGAGACCCGCACAGGAAGGGAAACGCAATGGCAGCAGGCCACCGTGGGGGCAGAGCCCGGCCTGCCTGACAGCCTAGCTAAGTGCAGAGCCATCACGTGTAGCACAGTCTTGCTATTACTCTGCTGTGTAAACAGAAAGGGTGCAGCAGATTCAAGAGTGTTCAGTAGTGCAACACTTTAGTAGCCTGACTGAGCCAGATGCTCCGGTGCCCTGTCCAGGACTCCAGCACAGAGAGACTGGGATGTGGGGAAGAGGAAGGTTCGGAGGCCACTGCTTTCCCTGCTCACTGACTGGGGTCACTCAGCACAGTCCTGGCTTCAGCTCAAGATCCAGTGAGACCACTGAGCCTATCGCCTGTTGCAGCTGCCCAGGAGGTCTTCACTGTTCTTGTAACAAGTGCTGGAAGCCACTCAGTAGGGCCACCCCTGAAATTGGGAGCACTCCCTGTCTGTCCACTTTCCTGCCCAGGGGGAGGCCGGCCCAATGGCTGCAAAGTCTGCAGCCACATTGTGGAGCAGCACACCTTTCTTTCTCTGCCCTCCACCCTGGCTCCAAAAGGGAACTGAAATGCAGGGTGAACTCCTGATTTTATTGTTTAATTAGCTCCCACTTTCACAGCCTCTGCAGTAGAAAAACAGAGGCAGCGGGTGGAGCAGAGTCCTCAGGCAGTGGAGCCCTAGGTCTGGGTCTAGGATTGGGGTGGGGGCAACCTAAGGAGAGCTGGCCTCAGGAAATCCAAAAAGTAAACATCTCAATTGCTGTCCCTGTTTCCCCTACTATATGACAAATCAGAGAGAACTGTTCACCTTACAATCACAATGGGAAAGTTTAAACAGCTAGTTTTTTTGGTAGAGTGGAGACATAATTGAGTTTCTAAAAACATTCAGTCAGCTACAATACAACAAAAACATTCTGTAGCTAAACATTCAGTTAGCTACATTCCAGTCCTTAGCAGGTTTGAGTTCTAGCTGCAACTCATACACCAACCAGCCAGGACCTCAGACAAGTCACTTCACCTCTGAGCCTCCCTCTTCCTATCAGAGAGCCCCCAAATCCTGGTATGAGGGCAGTGTGACTTAGAAATCTGGGTGACAAGTGGTACCACTAAGAAGTACTTTAACCTTGACCATCATGTCACCTCCCTAGAATGTAAAATGAAGGAACTGAATATGCTGGACAGAATCCAGGGCCAATGGATTCACTTTCTACCCAGGATATCACTGGCCACGGCTGAAGCGACCCCTTCCCGGCCCAACCCACCAGAATAAAGACAATCACATCAGACACCTAATGTATGAGCACAGACCACATTCAACAGCTGCTGCTATGAGACAAGATAGTTAAAAGCGGAGAAAGGTATGAATTCAACACACAGCTAAAATCGAAGTCACAAATGAACTGTAAAAGCTCCACTCCCTGAGAAAAGGCGTTTTCCCCTGGGATACACCCAGACACCGAGAACACATTTCACAGTCATTGGTAATAACTGGACAAGGACATTTGAAAATCCTAGGTCTGGGGCTTACTGCATCACCTACACTCAAAGTCAACTTAGGAAGACAAATGTTAAAGGAGTTGAGCGATAATTGTTTCGGAAGGGAAAGAAAAATCAACTGCTGCTTGCAGCTCTCTCACTAACCTTCTGGAGGAATGTGAGTGTGGCTTCCTGCTCAACAGGAGGGTGTTGACATAAGTGCAAAGAGCCCCATGCAGGTTGCAGTGAGCCCTTATCACAGCTGCTCCACAGGACAGGAGGGCAGCCCCCTACAGAGTCCTCAGGGAGTGATTTCCTGCCAGGAGAAGGACAGAGGCCCAAATCCTTCTAGGGAGGCAAACGGGTTACTGGAGAGGAAAGGCTTTGGAGTCCATTTTCCTTAATAGCTGTGGACTTTCAGCAAGCTGCTCTTCCTTCAAGTCTCAATTTTCTCATGTATAAAATGGGACCAGCAATACCCACTGCTGAGCGTGGTTTACAGATGAATGAAATCACAGATCTACAACACTGCACACAGTAAAAAAATCAAGAAATGTTGGCGCACAGGGGGTTCCTCAATGGCTCCCTGCAGATAAAGTGTTTGGGAGGAGCTGTCTTGAGTTGGAGAGGGCCAAGGCTGCCCCTGAAGTGTCCAGATACACCTGACACAGGTAATGAAGGCCAGGCAGACTAAGGAATGTGGCTGGACTCTGCAACACCTCTCCCATCGTGGAGAGACTGACAGTGATTGCAGACTCTCCAGAAGAAAGATTAGAGAATCCAAACTTTCCAAACAAGCCCAGAGCATTTCCAAACACTGGACACCAGTGGATACCAGAACATCAGACTTACACCCTCTTCAGGATTTGGAATTTGGGATCCCTGTGAAAGCAACCAGTGGCATCAGCCACATTTTCAAGACTAGAAGGAGACACATGTGGCAGAGAGTAAACCAGGGAACGGCAGAACTAGATGTGAAAACCAGAAAGTGCAGCCGCCATCCCACAGGTTCCTTGCTACATCTTAAACAAAGCTGAAAGGCGCCGGATTATCACCAGGAGTTCTTCCCTGGTCAGTCAGTGCATGTGCCCAGACACCTAAGGGCGCTATTGACCATCTGGGCTGAAACAAAGCCTTCCGCAGAGTGCCGTCCAGGGCTTAAGATGACCGTTTCCTATTGTGTCTCCCAGTCGAGGCTTTGCAAGTGGTAAGACTGGGACCAACGGAGCACTAACGTGTATCCCAAGCGCACTCGCAGCGAGTTTTGTATTAAAAAGTCAACTATCTGGGGCTTTATTCCTCCCATTTCTTCATCTACCTACTACACGCGTTGCAGTAGATAAAACTGGAATAAACTTACTAAAATATTTTTCATGCTTCTCTAAAAGTCGATTTTTTCTCTATATACACCAGCCTCAAATGAGAATTTTTGTTTTAGACATGGAGCTCAGAGGCCTCGTGGGAGAAACTTCCCAAGTATCGTGGCTAAATGGAGAAACCTAAAATGAAAATCCGAGGAATATCCCAACTTACATTACCAACAATTTAGAAAAATGAAACGCATAGAGTCACTGGTTTCCCTCCCTTTGCAATCACAGCCTCGTAGGCCAGCTAGAAAAAAACTTGTTTCCACTCAGAAGGCAATTTAGGACAACCTGAACCAATACAGACCCTGGCATGGCCTCTGCTCAAATTACGGGGAGACTTTCATTCTATCAGATGTGGTTTGTACTGATAGTTGCCAAAGCAATTAGCCAACAGGGAGCCAAGAGGGGAGTCAAGAGGGGAGCCGCCAGTCATTGTGAACACGCAGTCTGATTTGGGGGCCTCTCCTGGTGGCGCAGACTGTTGAGCATCGCACTTGAGGCTGTCCGCAGGCTCTGCAGCGCCAGTTCAATCCCGGCCAGCCTGCGAGGGTCCCACAAGGCGCGGCAGACCCCTCCTGTCGTGCCTGCTGCTCCCCTCAGCAGTGTATTTTGTGTCTGCCAGTTCTATTCCCCGCTCTGGCTCTTGGGGATCCTCTCACCCTCCCGCACATCTGGCCTGTACCCCAGTTCTTGTATATATAATCTTTGAAAGAAAATAAATTGAAGGGACTCCCCAGTGGCGCAGAGGTTGAGCGCTGGGTTGTGAAGCTGCCCGCAGTCCCTGCAGCACCGGTTCGATCCCCGGCTGTTCCCCGGCCACCGGAGGAGGGTCCCACATGGCGCGCAGACCTCTCCTGCCGCCCGCTGCTCCCCTCAGCAGTGTACTTCGGTCCTTCTGCCTGCTCTGCTCCCCGCTCTGACGCTGGTGAATTCTCTCACCCTCCCACGCTTCTGACGGTATCCAGTGCTTATATAAACAAGCAAACAAACAAACAAATAAAACATGCTTCTATAAAAAAAAATAGAAATAATTTAAAAAAATAAAATAACGATTTGCACCCAGGAAACTGCCTGATCCACTTTCTTTCTATTTATTTATTTATTTATTGAATATTTATTTATTATTTATACATGCACTGGGTACAGTCAGAAACGCGGGAGGGTGAGAGAATTCACCAGAGCCAGAGCGGGGAGCAGAGCAGGCAGAAGGACTGAAGTACACTGCGGAGGGGAGCAGAGGGCGGCAGGAGAGGTCTGCGCGCCATGTGGGACCCTCCTCCGGTGGCCGGGGAGCAGCCGGGGATCAAACAGGTGCTGCAGAGGCTGCGGGCAGCTTCACAGCCCAGCACTCAAACGCTGCGCCACCGGGGAGGCCCTATTTATTTTTTTAAAAAATATTTTTATAGAGGCATGTTTTGTTTGTTTGTGTTGTTTACACATGCACTGGGTACAGTCAGAAGCACAGGAGGGTGAGAGAATTCACCAGAGCCAGAGCGGGGAGCAGAGCAGGCAGAAGGACCGAGGTACACTGCTGAGGGGAGCAGCGGGCGGCAGGAGAGGTCTGCGCGCCATGTGGGACCCTCCTCAGGTGGCCGGGGAGCAGCTGGGGATCGAAACGGCGCCCCAGAGGCTGCGGGCAGCTTCGCAACCCAGTGCTCAACTGCTGCGCCAAGGGGAGGCCCTGATCCACTTTCCTCCAGAAAACGTTTGAATTTAACCTAGTGGAAAAGAAGCGTGAGCACAGAGGGACTTTGCCTCCCGCCCTTCGTGACCTCATCATGTGGAGGGTTTATCTCCTCATTTTTTATTTATACATACCAGAACTGGGGTACAGGCCAGAGGTGTGGGAGGGGAGACAGAGCAGGGAGCAGAACAGGCAGATGGACTGAAAACACTGCTGAGGGGAGCAGCAAGCAAGGCAGGAGAGGTGTGCCACCCCAACTGGGTTTCTCCCTGGTGGCCTGGAATCAAACTCATGCTACAGAAGCTGTGGATAGCTTCATAGTGCTGTGCTTTATCTCTTGTGCCACCCGGGAGACCCCACATCATTCTTAAAAGATGTCAGTGTGAGGGTCTAGTGTCACTTCAGGGTCCCCAGAGATAGTTTAGGTACAAAAAATGGATGGCAAAGCACCAATACCATAAAGTGTTTTGCAAAATTCTTCAAAATACTCCGGCATTATTTTGAACGCACTCAATATTCCGGGCTACTAAGAGAACAAAAAGTGTATAGTTATTGAAAACAGTCAAAACTATTTCAGATATAAGCTATCAAGACCAGGGCCTGCTGGTGATGTAACATTGTGTAGACAACCACCTGATTGTTCTCATCTGTTACAGAAAGCCTTAAAATGGAGGAATTGGTTAATGCTGATGGGGGACAACTTATGATTAAGTACATGTCCAGATGACTACATTAAAAATCAATGAGCATGGGCCTCCCTGGTGGCGCAGCGGTTGTGCGCTGGGTTGCGAAGCTGCCCGCGGCCTCTGCAGTCCCAGTTCGATCCCCAGCTGCTCCCCGGCCACCGGAGGAGGGTCCCACATGGCGCGCAGACCTCTCCTGCCGTCCGCTGCTCCCCTCAGCAGTGTACTTCGGTCCTTCTGCCTGCTCAGCTCTCCGCTCTGGCTCTGGTGAATTCTCTCACCCTCCCGCGCTTCTGACTGTACCCAGTGCACCTATAAACAAACAAAAACAAATAAATAAAAATACATGCTTCTTTAAAAAAAAACAATGAGCATTATTAAAATATATATATATATATATATAAAGTTCACATATAGTCTAAATAAGACATTTAGATAGCACTGTATGCTATTTCATAAACGTCAGGATTCAGGCATGTAAGAAGCATTCTGGACCTTCTGATACCAGAATCCCAGAGTTAGTGCTCAACACAGAGCCTCTTTACTTAGCTAATGTGAATGGATGAGAATTCCATGCCCTTTTGTGAAAGTCACCTGCTCTTTCCTCATGTGCCTGTGAAGATTTCTTTTGGCAACAACATCAAATAATATTCATGATCTCTATTACTACTCTGAAGAGACATCAGGACTTTAATAAACTGTCAATGTATTCCCTAAGGACAAAAGGATGAAATGATTTGAACTTCATCATGTTTCTCTGTCTAATTTCTATGCCAATTGGGTGATTTAGATCAATCTTTTGAGTCAACCAAACAGCATATCCATTCACATTTTCTTCATACATGATATATGACACCACCTTAAATTTGCAGGAGCAAGTCAGATGTGAGCAAATCCATCCATTAGAGAAGGATCCCTTAGATGTTTGAGGCAGCAACAATCAAACACATGACGTGACGTACATGAGAAAGTCATAGAATGAAGTAATTTAGGCGTGAATTACATTCATCATGTCTATTCATATCTCAAGTATGGCTGATAAAAAAGGACATAGAAAATAACTGTACATGACCCAAACCATTGTCTTCAAGTTTTATTTATGTTTTTTAAAGATGTATTTTTATGCATACAAGAACTGGGGTATAGGCCAGAGGTGAGGGGGGTGAGAGGATTCACCAGAGACAGAGTGGGGAACAGAACAGGCAGATCCACTGAAATACACTGCTGAGGGGAGCATCAGGCAAGACAGGAGAGGTCTGCTGCTCCATGTCGGTCAGCTCCCTGGACAGGGATCAAACTTGTGCTGCCGTGGCTGCCAACAGCTTCACAAAGCTGCAACTTAACCCCTTGCACCATCAGGGAGGCCTCCTGAACTTTTAAATTATGCTAATATTTAGTGTTTTAATCTTGGTTTATGCTCCATGACCATATTCTCATTTTAGGTTATGTCTGGCCAAGTGGAATTAACTTACTACTGCACTGCAATGTCTCAATATGCATCTAATTTTCATTATAAATTACTTTCTCCTATTTTTGCTTCTTTAAAGTTTCCAGTATGAAAATCTGGTGGTTTCATAATATATATTTGGACAATCCATTGGTCATTTTCATTTACGGGTTCTCTCACTAGGCACTCTGATGTTTAGGATGATTTGACTTCTGGATAATCACTGCCACTTCTGGTGAAACTTCTGGACTTCTGGTTAAAGAGACTACAGTAAAAAAATGACCTTTGAATTTTAACATTTCTCTAATGTGAATTCTGTGATGTAGAATAAGACTTGACTTCCAGTTAAAGGCTTTGCCACAGTCTTCACATTTGTAGTTTCTTCCCAGTGTGAATTCTATGATGTTGACTAAGATATGACTGTTTTTTTAAAGACTGCCACATTCTTAACAGTTCTAAGGTTTTTCCACAGTATGAATTCTGTGATGTCGATTAAGATGTGACTTCTGGTTAAAGACTTTGCCACATACTTTACATTTGTAAGGTTTCTGCCCAGTATGAATTCTATGATGTTGAATAAGTTTTGAATTATTAATAAAGGCTTTTCCACATTCATTACATTTGTAAGGCTTTTCCCCAGTATGAAGTTTATAATGTTTAGAAAGATTTGCCACCCAGTTAAAGGCTTTGCCACATTCTTCACATTTGTAAGGTTTCAGGCCAGTATGAATTCTCTGATGCTGACTAAGACTTGACTTCACCTTAAAGGCTTTCTTACATTCTTCACATTTGTAAGGTTTCTCACCATTATGAACTCTCTGGTGTTGGGAAAGGCGACACAAATATAGAAAGGCTTTACCACAGTCTGGACACATGTAAGGCTTTTCTCTAGTATGACTTCTTAGAGATCGAGTCAACTGTGAATGCCAATAAAAACCTTTACCATGCTCTCCACATTTACGCCGTTTCTTTCTCTGATGTTCATTAAGGCTGGAGCAGCAAGTGTTATCTTTGCCATAATCTTTACAATTGTAAGGTTTCTCACCAATTGTCTGATATTGGAGAAGTTTTGAGGACTCCTCAATAGGATCCTGTGTAGACTTTTCATCTTCCTTTCTAATTCTCTGATGTTGAGAATGATTTGACACAAAGTTTAAACCTACCCCATGGTGACAATGTTTTGAATAATCATTTCCATTATGGACTAGGGGACTTCCCATATGTTCCAATATTCCTCTCTGAGAATGTGCATTGGTAAAAATGCCACATGGATCTTTGCTAACAGAAACATATTTATCTATACATGCAACACACATAAAATGGAGTTTTACCCAACATGGTTTACACACTGGATCAGTTTTTGCAGGAGAAATTTTACTATGGATAATTGTCGCTGCTCGGCCATCTTCATCGCAACAACTGTTGTGCCCTTCACATGCCTCTTGACATGTCTGATCTTTCAATAATTCTAAATTCTCAGAGGTGTCGATTCCATCTCCTCCCGGTCCCACATTTAGGAATAAATCTTCTGTGCCTGACTGTGGTATGCAGTCCTGGTCGTCTTGAGAAGACAGGGCTGGGAGACAGCAAGGAATATTTACCGCACTCACAGCACTCAAGACAAAATAAAATATTTTAACTATTTTATACACAAAATTAATACCAAATAAAGACCCCCGGCCTGATGTTAGACAGGTAACATGAGCACTAGACAGCAACACACATGCTTATAAAAGGTGATGTCCTCAGGGAAAGGTAAATACATAGCAAACAGACAAAAAGGTATGATATAATCCTATAGCAAAAATACTGTTTCTGCTTGAGAACTTAGAAATGTTAAACAGTTGGGTTTTGGTATGCAGTTGAATGTAATTGTTTTCAGTTTAGATAAGGCTAAATAACTTTTCAACATGGTATATAATCCCCATGTGACAAAAAAGAAACCAGTAAAATACATGGAAAAGGAAATGAAAACAGAGAATGATGTCATATGTAACAGGTTGGGTGACAATGCTTTACAATGTTTGTAAATAAGATTACAAACCAGTATACCTCAATTAGCATATAAAATGAGAGCAACTGGAGGGAAATCACCCACAAGAAAGGAAGAGAGGAATAATACAGAGCTGTACTAGGGAGGAAATGAGGTATAAAATGGCTGAGAATACAGGAATCATTTTTTAATAAAGTCAATGCCTTCCTTTCAGAAATCCTTTGTGTGTAAATTAATTAAAAGTCCACATGAAAATGACAAATGTGTCTGAAGGAATTAAAAATAAGACCAATTCAATCTTACCTATACGAAACTCAACACAGACATCAGCACACCATGTAGAACGTAAGGTTGGAACTAGATTCTATGAAAACTGATCCATGGAGTCACGTTGATCACACTAATATCAGAATTATATGATCTGAGTTTAAAGCCTCACAGGATGAAACGAATGCCCCAAGAACATAACAGAAAACTACATGTATTGGGAAGCACTGTAATATAACACATGCACTAACATGAGGACCTGAATGTGTGCAGCACACAAAGACAGAACTGAATGCAGAAGAGGAAAACATAAGATCAAGGAGGGGTTCAAGCCCCAATTGCAACTGGAAGGAAAATAATGGTATAAATTCAGGAACCGGAGTTGACAAACAGGGGTGAAAAATAATTCTAAAGAAAGGTGTGGTATATACACAGGGTGGAATACTACTGAAAAAGGATACATCTGGCCATTTGCAACGACAAGGATGGAATATTGGGGGAGGATGATGCTCAGTGAAATGAATCAGAAGGGGAAAGACTTACTGGATGAATTCACTCCTGTTTGGAATATGGAGAAACAAAGCAAAGAAACTGACAATACAAACCAAAATGAACTCGAGAATTAAGACTGCAGAAGTGAGGGTACTGAAAAGGTAGGGACACTGGTTGTGGGTACGAAAGTGGGAGTGGATTCAAAGATCTACGGTGAGGCCCATAAGTGCACTGGTGGTGGGTGTGGTGGTGACAAACATTTGAGATGATGAGAATCTATTCTCGAATCATATAGAGCAAGGTAAACTCGTGTTTCCTAGATTCTAAATAACTAAGAAATACTGAGACACTGAAAGGAAGCAAACTTCCAAAACATGTGGGATTCAGAAAATAATACTAAGAAGTAAATTTAAAGCATTAAACAATTACACTATCAATAAGAGGGATCTCACCTGAGCAACATAACTTCACACCTCCAGGAATTAGAAAAAGAATAATTTAAGCTCCATATTGGCAGAAAGGAGGACATTTAAAATGAAATAAAAAATACATAGATGTAACATCATGGCCAAAAAGCAGGTGCTTCTCTATGAAAGGAAGTCTGGATTTTGAAAGATCAACAAAATGGACAAAACCTAAGTTCAATTCAGTAAGAAGGAAAGGCAGAGGACTCGGTGTCCGAGAGGAGACGCCCCCAGGGAAAGTAAGACTAAGACTCCAGGACAAAATAGGAGCATGTCTGCAACCCCTGAAACAGAGCTTCCTAGACATATTTAGGATGCTTTCCTGTACCATTGCACCTGCCAGCTGCAGCCTCTGCCAGATTCATTCCACCTACCTGGGAGGAGGACGGGATTTGCACTTCTCTTCACATCCCAGGGCTCCACCTTTTGCTCCAACAAGACGACCAGGTCAGGCTTAGACATAGCAAGACCTGTTTATTAGGACAGGTGATATGAGATGGCCTGCAGATTTTCAAATTACCAATACAGGATTGTGCTCAGTAGAGAGGAGAATACAGAAGGTTCTAGAAAAGAATCACTGCAAATACTTTTTCTGACACCACCTTTACCAGAAATCATTTAAATTTTCATATCCTGTGGCCTCCCTGGAGGTGCAAGGGGTTAAGGAGCATCCTGTGAAGCTGTCCGTGGCCTCTGTAGCGAGAGTTCAATCCCTGGCCGGCCAGGGAGTGGCCTACATGGCGAGGTGGACGTCTCCTGACTCGACCGCTGCTCCCGTCAGCAGTGTGCTTCGGTTGATCTGCCTGTTCTGTTCCCGGTTCTGTCTCTGGTGAGTCATTTCACCCCTCACACCTCTGGCCTGAACCCCAGCTCTTGTATGCATAAATAAATAAATCTTTAAAGAAATAAATTTTCAATCCTGAGAACCATTTCCAGACATCTGAGTCATAGGAATGTGCAATAACACACTGATTTTAGCTTGTAATAAGGAACTGATTTTCTTGAATGAGCACTAATAGAGCAGGCTGCATATCACCTAAGAGAGGAGAAGTTTAAGTCATGATCAAACAGCATGAGACTTTCTTTCCAACAAACTCACACTGTTTTTCTGAAAATCAGGGATGTAAACGTAGCCTACAAATCTGGACATCCCAGGAGCACACACACATAGCACAGGAAACGGTGAGGGCAGATGAGGAAATCTGGAGGGATATTCTCCTCACCCAAGGACGCCAGGTTCCTGTAGGTCTCTAACATCACGTCTCGGTAAAATTCCCACTGTGCTGGGTCCAGGTAGTCCTGCTCCTCCTGCGAGAATTCTACGGCCACATCTCTGAAGGTCAAGGGTTCCTGAAATCAAAATATACAGTTACCATGTGGCCAACAACGGAGCTCTGAATAGGGTATGAGGTGAAAAGAGAGTTTTGAGAGTATCCTCATGGTGGCACAAAGGGTTCAGTCTCAGCACTATGAAGCTACAACAACTACCGAAGGATGAGTTGGATCCCTGACCAGGGATCTGACTCACATGGCGCAGCAGACCTCTCCTGTCTCCCTGCTGCTCCCCTCAGCAGTGTATTTCAATAGATCTGCCTGTTCTGCTCCCCACTCTGTCTCTGGTGAATCATCTCATCCCCCACCCAATGCCCTGACCTCTGGTTTATTTATAAATAAGTAAAATAAATCTTAAAAAAAGGGAGACCTGGTTCTAAGAGAGAAGAATGCCCTTATGAGACCCATGTTTACACAGTAACAGTCTAATGCACCCACTGAGCCCAGAAGATCACATATGCCCACAGAACCACCGTGGACGCTATAATTTCAGTGATGTCAAATCTGACCCAGGGCACACATTTGTACAGCAGGGAGGCAGGACAATTGGAAAATTCATAGTAGACTGACCTGAAAGACTGGAAGGAAATTGTAAATAATGATCAAATACTAAGCAGAACAACAAGAAAACAATCATATTTGAACCCTTGGTGTCCATTATATATGTTGAACTATGTTATCACTTTTTACAATTGAATACATGATAAAATTTGTTTATTTCTCTGAAAGTATAAACAAGTTATGAAGAGAATGTGTGTGAAAAGACTCTCTAGTGGCACAAGGGGTTAAGAGGCAGCACTATGAAGCTATCTGCAGCCACTGCAGCATGAGTTCGATCCCTGGCCAGGGAGGTGACCCAAATGGCGCAGCAGACCTCTCCTGTCTCGCCCGCTGCTCCCCTCAGCAGTGTATTTCAGTCAGTCTGCCTGTTCTGCTCCCTACTCTGTCTCTGGTGAATCCTCTCACACAACCCCTTCTGCCATACCTCTGGCCTGCAGCCCAGCTCTTGTATACATAAATAAATAAATCTTAAAAAAAAAAGTTAAAGGAGGTGAAGGACCTGAACACTGAAAATTATAAAACTCTAGTAAAGGAAACAAAAGATAAGAAGAAATAGAAAGATGTCCTGTGCTCCTAGGTGGGAAGAATTAGAATTAACATCATAAATGGTTTATTGTCCAGAGCTATTTACAGAGCTAACACCTATCAACATACCAAGGAGGTTTTTTGTAAGGAAAGAGAACAATCACTGCATTTATGTGAACCCACAGAAGGTCCCAAATAGCAAAAAAAAATCTTGAGAGAAAAAGTGAAATGTAACGATCACACTTCCTGACTTCAAAATATATTAAATGCCAATGGTAATGAAAACATTATTTTACTGGAACAAAACCAGAACTCAGAGCAATGGAAGGCAATTAAAAACCCAGAAAGCAAATACTATAAATACGAAGAGTTCCTCTTGGACAAAGGAGCTAAAATCATACAATTCAGACAAGACAGCCTCTTCAATAAATAGTACTGGGATGGGGACCCCTGGCGGCCAAGGGGTTAAGAGTCAGTGCTATAGACACAGCATGGCCATTCCAGGCCAGAGAGCTGACCCACATGTGGCACAGCAAACCTCACCTGTCTCCCTCACTGCTTCCCTCAGCAGTGCACTGCAGTGGATCTATGTGCTCTGCTCCTTACTTTCTTTCTGGTGGACCCTCACAAGCCCGGAACATCTGGTCTACACCCCCGTTCTTCCATGCATAAATATATCTTCCTGAAAAATGGTTTCAGGAAACATGTATAGTGACTTGCAAACCTAAGAAGCAAGACCCATTCAAAACTCCATACAGAAAACTAATTCCAAATGGCTGAAACGTTTGGACATAAGAGCCCAAAGCATGAAGTACTGAAAGCAAATAAGGGGTACACTATAGGACAGCTGCTACAAAATGCATTAGGGAACACAACCCCAACACCAAGGGAAAGAAATGCAAAATTCAACATGTGGGACAACACCAAACCTAAAAGCTTTTGGAACTCAAAAGAAACCAGCATAGAAACAGAAAGGCACCCTATAGAATATAAAAAATATTTGCATGTCACACATCTGACAAGGAGTTCATTCCAAAATTTATAATGTGTCCGGGCCTCCCTTGTGGCGCAAGGGGTTAAGACACAATGCTAGGAGGCTATTCCCAGTCACTGCAGCATGAGTTTGAGCCATTAGAGCAGTACAGTCCCTGCGGATAAAGGTGCAGAGATTTCTTAAAGAAATAAAAATAGAAATTCCATATGACCAGCAATACTTCTATAAGTTACTTACCCCAACGTGAAAACTCATTACAAGATTCATCTACCCCTAAGAGCAGAGCAGCACTGTTCCCAACTGCCCAGCTAAGCTAAAGAAAACAAATCACTCACCAGAGAGTCATCCATTGTCCGCTGCTCTCACAAATGGCTGAGGGCTCTGGAGGCGGCGCTGGGAGAGGTGATGGAGTCCCGCAGGAGAGGACGGAGGCAGCGGGTCCCGGGTCCTGGAGTCTCCTGTCCAGAGCGCTCCACACACCGCCTGGGAGAGACCAGAGTCACTGCGCGTGACAGCTGTGCTCACACTCTGAGGAGGAGCAGGAGAGGACCCACTAGTCCATTATTAATACTATTTGGGTTTACCATTTACCGCAAGTTAATAAAACTGATGATTCCTAAGACTGACTAGTAGTTCATGTGAAGAACTAAACAAAAGTTTCAAAGATGATTAATCACTTAAAAAGGGCTTTCCCTGGTGGCCCAGGGGACGGAGCCCAGCGCTGTGAAACCCTCTGCAGTCTCTGCAGCACGGGTTTGCGCCTGTCTCGCCCACTGCTGCCCTCTGCAGTGTATTTCAGTCAGTCCGCCTGTTCTGCTCCCCGCTGTCTCTGGTGGCTCCGCTCACCCTTCCGTGCATCTGGCCTGTACCCAGGTTCTTGCACGCATGAATAAATAAATCTTTAAAAAAAAATCACTTAAGGGCCTCCCCGGTGGCGCAGCGGTTGAGCGCTGGGTTGCGAAGCTGCCCGCAGCCTCTGCAGTGCCGGTTCGATCCCCGGCTGCTCTCCGGCCACCGGAGGAGGGTCCCAGATGGCGCGCAGACCTCTCCTGCCGCCCGCTGCTCCCCTCAGCAGTGTACCTCGGTCTTTCTGCCTGCTCTGCTCCCCGCTCTGGCTCTGGTGAATCCTCTCACCCTCCCGCGCTTCTGACTGTACCCAGTGCTTGTATGTATAAACAAACAAATAAATAAATAAATCTTTAAAAAAATTTAAAAAAAAAAGAATTTAAAAAATTGGACACAATTTCAAAGGAAATGATGCACCTTGTGCACTTCTTTGGCAGGACGGACACTCCCAGGAATGGTTCCGAGAGCCCGGCTTCATGTCCTCGTACACCCCGGTGCCCATGCCCTGGATGTGCCTGGGGTGTCCCCCAAGGGAACGAGGGCGCACACGCACGGGAGGAAAAGCTCTTTCCCAGGGGTCCGGCCTCCGGGACAGCGTCCTCCTGGGGAGACCCGGGGTCACGGGCAGGCGCGCGGCGGGGCGGCGGCCACGATAAACGGGCACAAAGGACGGGAAACTCTTACCCGCCGGCCCGGTCAGGGCCCGGGACCCCCGCAGCCACGCCGCGAGGGACGCGAGACCCCGGAACGCAGCCCCGTCCGCGTCCGGAGGGAAACGGCCGCGCGCGCTGCAGGGTGAGCTCGGGGTCCCCACGGAGAAAACGCTCGGGGACCCGCGGAAGCCACACCCCGGGGCGGGCGCTCGTGGCGGGGGGTTCCGCAGCCCACGACAGCCGTCCCAGGGCGTCCCAGCGCACGGAACTCCCGGAAACGGGGAGGGGCGGCCGTCGGGGGGCTCGCCCGTGTCCAGGGCGGGGACCCCGCTCCCCTCGCCCCCGAGCCTCGGCCCGGCGGACCCTCCCGGCGCCTGTTCCGGGCCACGGGCCCCCCTCACCCGCCTCAGGCCTCCCCCGGCGCCTCCCCGCCGCGCCCGCCCCCCGCGCCCGCACGCGGGTCCTCAGCCGCACCCCAAGCCCAGCCTCGGCGACAAGGCCGCTCGCAACCCGCGGGCGGGGGTGGGGGGCAGCGACCGCGGAGCCCTGGGGCCCCGGGAAAGACGGGGAGGACGCGAGGCCGCGCCTGCGCAGACGAGGCCGGCGAGGCAGGACGCCCCTGGGCGGAACCCTGGGCGGGAACCGCGTGTCCTAGGGAGACTACATTTCCCACAATCCCGCGCGCCGCGCGTCCGGGAGCGTCAGGGCGCGCGTCCTCCCCCAGTGGGGCTCAGGGACTTATTGGGTGGTGGGGCCACGTGGGCGCGGCCTCGCAGACCGCCCGGCGCGCCGGAACCGAGTCTGCTTGGCGAGGAAAAGGAGGAGAGTGTTTTGATGCCAGAGAAGTGGGTTCCTCTTACTCTGCTCTCTCCCTGCGCTTGGGGAGCTGCACCCCCAGGAGGGTGTTTAGGGCACACTCCCTGGACAGCATCTTGAATAAACCCATGTGACGCCTTTCTGGTGTCGT